>NW_028274810.1:177134271-177825521 GCF_037043125.1 Eumetopias jubatus
ACAAATTTATCAATATTTTTAGAATATGCTTAAGACCCAAGAAAATACGACATTTAAGTAAGGTGAATAAATATAAGGTAAATACACAAATATATTGTTGTTATTGTTGTTGTTGTTATACATTAAAAATTCTGCTTAATGTGGTAGAATAGGCTGCTGCCAGAAAGCAGCAACCTTTCCTCACAAAGAAGTGTGAGGTAAATATAATTTAAAAATATGAATTCATAGCTGAAATCAAAAGAAAGAAAGAGAAATCTCCAGGGTTTACAAATGAAGCAGGAATCATCAAAGGAATAAGTGACTGAAGTCTTGTGAAGCAACTATCCAGATCTATCTCTTAGGGTTAGGGTTTTAATGCTTCCACGGTGATGAGACAGGAGTTAAGGTATTGAGACTGAAACTGGAAATGTCTCCCTCATAAAACAAGCAGCTGGGACATGGGGACTCCCAGTTGTAACAGGAATAAAAGAAATTCTGCCTGCCTATCTTTGGGCATGATATAGAATGGGGCTTTCATTTCAGTTCATGGTGGGGGTGGGAGGTGTGCAGGGGGAGGACAGAGATTCTGTTTGCAGATGACATATTACATATAGTAAAGACTCCACCAAAAAATGTTAGAACTAATAAGCAATTTGAGTAAATTTGCAGGATACAAAATGCACTTGCATTTCTATGCACTAACAAACTGTCAGAAAGAGAAATTAAGAAAACAATCCCATTTACAGTATCAAAAAGAATAAAATATTAGGAATAAATTTAACTCAGGAGGTAAAATATTTGTACACTAAGAACTATAAAGCATTGCTGAAAAACTAAAGAAGACGTGAATAAAAGGGAAGACAGTCTGTATTCATGGATTACAGTAATCAATACTGTTAAAATGTCCATACGATGCAAAGCAATATACAGATTCACTTCAGTCCCTATCAAAATTCCAATGATAGTTTCTACAGAAATAGAGAAAACACTCCTAAAATTTATATGAAACCACAAAAGAGTCTGAGTAGCCAAAGCAATCCTGAGAAAGAACAAAGCTGGAGGAATCACAATTCCTGATTTCAAACTATATTACAAGGGTGTGTAATCAAAAACAGACACTTGCATCAGTGGAGCAAAACAGAGAGCCCAGGAATACACTCATGCCTATATTATTATAGACAAAGCACAAAAAATATACTTTGGGGAAAGGTCATATTCTTTTCAGTAAACGGGGCTGGGAAAACTGGACAGTCACTTGCAAAAGAATGAAATTGGATCCCTATCTCACTTACACCATACTCGAAAATCATCTCAAAATAAATTAAAAACTTGAAGACTTGAAACCATAAAACTCTAGAAGGAAATTAAGTAAGCTCCTTGACGTTGATTTCGTCAATATATATATTTTTTGATCTGATACCAAAGCAAGGCAAAAAACCCAAAAATAACCAAGTTGGATGACATAAATCTAAAAAGCTTCTTTTTGCACAGCAAAGGAAACCAGCAACGAAATAAAAAGGCAACCTACAGAATGAAAGAAAATATTTGCAAACCACATATGCAACAAAGAGCTAACACCCAAAAATATACAAGGGACTTACACAATTCCATAGAAAAAAATAAAAACAAATAATCCAATTAAAAATGGGCAAAGAACCTGAATGAATATTTTTCCAAAGAAGACATACAAATAATCAAGAGGTACATGAAAAGATGCACAACATCATTAATCATCAGGGAAATGTGAATCAAAACCCCAGTGAGCTCTTTCCTCAGACCTGTTGGGATGTCCATTAGCAAAAGAGAAGATATAACGAATGCTGGTGAGAATGTGAAGTGGGGACCCTCGTGCACTGTTGGTGGGAATGCAAATCGGTGCAGCTACTCTGGAAAACAGTGTGGAGGTGCCACAAGAGATTAAAAATAGGACTACCATACGTTCTAGCAATCCCACTTCTAGGTATATATCCAAAAGAAATGAAATTATTATACCCAAGAGGTGTCTGTGCTTCCATGCTCACTGCATCATTATTCACAACAGGCAAGGTTGAAAACAGGTGTCCATCATTGAATGAATGGATAAAGAAAATTGGATATACAGAGATATAGATAGATAAACAGATGGACAGAGAGATATAGATTGATGGATAGATAGATAGGTAGATAGATGATATATTATTCAACCTTAAAAAAAAAAAAAAGGAAATCTTGGCATTTGTGACAACATGGATGAACTTGGAGGGCATTACGTTAAATGAAATAAGTCAGGGCGCCTGGGTGGCTCAGTTGGTTAAACGACTGCCTTCAGCTCAGGTCATGATCCTGGAGTCCCGGGATCGAGTCCCGCTTCGGGCTTCCTGCTCAGCAGGGAGTCTGCTTCTCCCTCTGACCCTCTTCCCTCTCGTGCTTTCTATCTCTCATTCTCTCTCTCTCAAATAAATAAATGAAATCTTTAAAAAAAAAAAAGAAATAAGTCAGTCAGAGAAAGATAAACACTGCATGCTATCCCTCATACGTGGAATCTAAAAAAAAAAAAACAAAACAAAACACTTCAAACTCATCGAAACAGAGAGTAGAGCGGTGGTTGCCAGGAGCTGGGGGTTGGGGGAAATAGGGAGAGGTTGGTAAAAGGTTACAAGATGAATAAGGTGTAAGAATCTAATTTACAAATGGTGACTATAGCTAATAACACTGCTCTGTATAACTGAAATTTGCTAAGAAAGTAGAACTTAAGTGTTTTCGCCAAAAAAAAAAGGGGTGGGGGAGTATGTGAGGTGACGGATGCGTTAATAAACTCAATGGTGGGAATCCCTTTCACAGTGTATACATACAGCAAATCAAAAAGGAAACAAAAAAATTTTTTCTGAGTCTTAAGATTGACAATTTGAATGTACTTAAGTTCCCTGAAAGCAGGATCTTCTTCTTGTTCAACTGTGTCCCTGGCATCTAAAAAACATCAGGTATCTCAAAAACAAGTATCTATTGAAAAAATGAACAAAAATGAGTGAAACAAAAAATATATCAAGTCCCAAGCAGGATAAAAAAATAGGTAGATAAGGGCGCCTGGGTGGCTCAGTCGTTAAGCATCTGCCCTCCACTCAGGTCATGATCCCGGGGCCCTGGGATCGAGTCCCGCATCGGGCTCCCTGCTCAGTGGGAAGCCTGCTTCTCTCTCTCCAACTCCCCCTGCTTGTGTTCCTTCTCTTGCTCTCTCTCTCTCTCCGTCAAATAAATAAATAAAATCTTCTAAAAAAATAAAAAATATGTAGATAGAAAACACCTAGATACAACACCAGAAACCAAGAGAAATTTTAAAGCCACCAGAGAGGAAAAACAGACTACCTGTGAAGGAATGTCAGTTAGACTGACAACACACTTTTTTAAAAACAACCAGAATGCAATTAATTAATATCTTCAAAATGTTGGGGGAAAATCATTTTTAATCTCAAGCTATATGCCCAACTAAATTATTATTTGAGAGTAAAGAAGAAATAACATTTCAAACATACAAAGGTTGTTAAGACAGTTCAGTAACCACAGCTCCTCACTTCAGCAAGAAGGCAACAAAGTCACAAAGAGAAATCAGGTGCAAGGTTCAAAAGTGAGCAAAGAAATTGCTGAAAACCTTGGTAGATTTAAACAAGCATTAATTGCAAGCGATAACAACAACAATAACAGTGGGGTTGAATAAGTGGCACTAAAACAAGAGACAGCAATTGTTTTTAAAGATGGGGAAGTTCTGAGAAATTTTCTTCTATTATTCTGGATGAGAATGGAGAGATTGACTGGCTTTGCACTTCTTAGCAAAATCTACTGGTAAAACAACTATACTGAAATTTGGAAAATAACATGTAAAATAATAGGAACAGATAACTTCTAAACCCAAAGGACAGAAGTGAGGAAAAGCATGAAAAAATAAAACCTGATTAGACCAATGTTTAACTGCATGTGAAGCAAGGGGAGGTAGAGACTGTCGTGGACTGCTGATGGGTAGAGAGACTGGAACACCGTTTCTGGAAAGCAATTTAACTACACATACCAAGAGCCATAAAAGTGTTCATTGCTTATTAATTCAACTTCCTGGAATTTATCCTAAGGGAGAGAAAGTAAAGATGTGGTGAAATATTTTATATAATTCATTGTACCATTATTTATACTTGTCAAAAATTGAAAATAGCCTAATGTCTAAATGACATTGAGTCATTAAATGAGTTTCACACTATTCAGTCATTATTTTGTGCCCAATGCACATTGAATAAACTAATAAAGTAATCATGATATAATTTTAAGTGAAAAAAAGCAGAATAATAAAAAGTAGTTGACATCTACTGAGTGCTAAGTATGATCACTCATTTTTCTGAGGCTTTGCTTATATTAACTCCTTTAATACTCATTATAGTACTTGGAAGTTGATGCTATTATTATCATCATTTTATAGGTGAGGAAATTGAGGCACAGAGTATTTAACTTGCCCAGGCTCAGGCAGCTAGTAAGTGGTAGAGTTCTGACTCATACCCAGGAAATCTGAACACAGTGCTTGAGTTCTTTACCACTGTGTTGTCCTATGTAGATTCATAAAGGTATGCACAGTATAAGGCCAGTTGTGTCTGTGTGTGTGTGTGTGTGTGTGTGCGTGCAAAATATACCTTAATTCTCAATGTCAATGATTATAGCTAAGTGGAGCGATTATGAATAATTTTTAATGTCCTAACACTTTCTCCATTTTCACGATTTTCTTCAATGAAAATGCTGACTCTTCATGTAAAGGATAAAGCCATCAGCCCATTTGACAACCATTCTATAATACTATCCTAGTAGAACGTTTGCCTCCCCAGTATACCATGCAATTGTACTCACATGTAAACCAGTAGATGGATAATCTAATGTGGTGGTCCTTAAACTTCTTTGGGTTGTGAACTTCTTGAGAATCTGGTGGAAGCTGGGTCCCTTCTCCACCAATGCACGTGTCTAAAATTTCAGGAGATTCACATATTCCCAGTAGCCGGTTGTAGACCCAAAGTCCCTGCCCTCTTAAGAACAACCCAAGTTAAGGTGCCTCGCTTTCTCAGCAGCTTCAACTACCTGGCCCACTGCAAAGAACAAGGAAGAAATCATCTCCTGTGTTTCTCTCCCTGACTAAGGTCTTTGACCCAATGATCCTTGCCAACGTCCCCGCCCCTGTCCCTATCTCTGGCTGACTGGATACTGAAGGGACCAAACAGTAGAAATTCAAATCTGTCAATACAAAAACTCTGGCCATGGTGATGCGGCCAGGTTCTTATGACATATGAGAAGAGAGTAATAGCTCAGGTCAGGAGCTGAATGGAATGGGCTCTGTGACAGCATTGCGTGAATCACTGTTACCTTAGAGAACATATGGAGACAAGACAAGGCATATAATAAAAAAAAAATAGGCAGAAAGACGAGCTATTTTATTTTGCCTAGCATATTCTTGATGAGAGACAAAGGGCTTATATTTAATAGCTAGAAAAGTCAAAAATACAAAGGATAAAAAAGTAAGTAAATACAAAGGATAGTCACCACTTTGGTAAAAATGGGTTTTAATCCAAATATAAATTAAGATATAGGTCCTTTCCTATTAGGCTGAGGGAAGTATTATAGGGAAGAAGGATACATCAGTCAGAGGGGTGTGTTGTACGTGAATCCAAGGTTAGAGAAACCTTGGAAGAAAAATCGCTCAGGTTTTCAGTTTTGCACAGTTCCAAATAGATGATACAGTGGAAGACACTTCATGCCTTGCCTGCTGGTGCATTAGGCAGAACTGTATTTCTGAGCATACAGATGAGATGTTATAAAATTCATGCCCTGCTACAGCTCATTTACTTTATTCCCGGGGAATCCCCATAGGTCCTCACCCAAAGCATAGAATTCAACAAGCTCAGTTTTCTGACTTCCTAGCCCACAGAAAATTAGGAGAGAAGGTTTTGAAGCAAGCCCACTAACATTCATCAATTAAGAGCTAAGAGAAAAAGTGCCCCCCCCAAACAAAGTATTCGGAAACACATATAGCGAGCCAGTATGGGCCACGTGGCACGATGGCAAGCGCATATGCCCCAGGAATCCCCATCCTGATAGCTATTTCCTAGCCCAGGGTACAGTAATTTATATGCATTGTACTCACCCCTTGTCATGAAGAAAGTGTTCGGTTCTATTTAACGAAGTAGCAAGTATACAATGCATTCTAAGGTTGTATTCGCTTTTTAACCAAACCTGAATAAAATAAAACCTTAAACTTGGCCCTTAAAAGGCAGCCCTCAACTATTTGAAGACTTCACGTCTCTAGAATCCCCTCTTCCCTTACAAAGAGATAAGGTAAATGAGGCATTACAGTTATTATCCTGGGAGATTTCACAGATCAAATATCAAACTGCAATCTACCTGCGGGGGTGCAATATACCAATCAATATGCATGCTATGAAATTATATGACAGATTAACTCATCAGAAACTCATGAGGAAATGTGTGATGACCAAAATCCACACAGACCTGTCAGGGTGAGGAGGACACTGAGTAGAAATCAGAAGCCATTCACTAAGAATGAGGCAGGGAATCAGGTTCCATTCCCTGAGCTCTGCGGGGAAGGTAGCACCCTGAACAGTAAAGCTTTCTATATGTGAAGGCTTTTCTTAGCTTGGTCTGATGCACAATGACACAGATAGAACATAGAATTTGAGAGATGAGGGGCGTCTAAGCGTCTGCCTTCGGCTCAGCTCATAATCCAGGGTCCTGGGATCAAGCCCCACATCGGGCTCCCTGCTCAGCGGGAAGCCTGCTTCTCCCTCTCCCACTCCCCCTGCTTGGGTTCCCTCTCATGCTGTCTCTCTCTCTCTGTCAAATAAATAAATAAAATCTGAAGAAAAAAAAGAGAAGAACTTGAGAGATGAGAGAAAATGATGGTAGTCATGCACTTCACATCATTATTGGATGATTGGCACCTGAGCTCAAGTCACACAGGGGATGGAGCCACTGGGGAACCCCACAATATTGGCTCCAATTCTGGCCCTGGATTGCTCCTGATGCTTCTACAACACTCTCTGTCTCCCTTCTGTCATGCTGAGAATCACTGGACAAGGGGTAGACAGAGCACCCTAGTCTCTTCCTCCCTCCTTCTCAGGTTCAACTGCATGCAACTCCAGTCCCCTCCACAAGAGTATTGTCATTGAGAAGAGTCTAGAAAGAGCCTCTCTGTTTGGGCTTTCTATCATTCCAAACTTCTCCCCACCAAGTCAGTTGAGGGGACTCTCCTGAGCTCTACTCTGTACCCATGGATACCAAGAAGAAAAAAACAGCGTTCTGCCTCCAGGAGCTTCCCTGAAGCCTGAAAAAGTGTGCAGCAAAGATTAGTGTGACAAGCATTCAGGGAAGAACAAAGGAGAGATCAGTGCTGCCCCAGACAGGGGCAAAGCTTCTTAGTGTGAATATGAGCTTTGAAAGATGAGTAGGACTTGGTTTGTTCTTAAGCCTAAATCCCAAATTCCTTATGGCAAGCAAGGATAATTCCTGGCCTCAGCCTACCTCCTCAGCTTCCTCTCTCTCCATGTGAGCCCTTAGAGTCTATGCTCAATGCAACCCACCAAAGCTCTCCCGTTGGGGCAGGCTCACTCTCACCCTAGATTCCTGCAGAGTATGCTTTTTCTGTCTCAAGCAGTCTCCCTCACATTTACTTCCCTCTACCTGTTTAATTTTACTTCTCCTTCAAGTCAACTAATGCCCCCGGGATGCCTCTTCCAGTGTTCCTGGAGGGCCTGTGCTCATCTCATTAGAGGAATGAAGACTGAGTAGGAGGAACTCCAGAAGCAAAGGTTGGGGAGGGCTGGGATGAACAGGGGAGCGGGAGGAGAGGAGGAAGAGCCATTTGACTTGAGCAGAAGATGTCCTTTGGATAAGGAAAGCAATGCCAAATTCTTTTTTTTTTTTTAAGACTTTATTTATTTGAGAGAGAGAGGAAGAGCAAGGGGGAGAGGCAGAGGGAGAGGGAGAAGCAGACTTTCCGCTGAGCAGGGAGCCTGATGTGGGGCTCCATCCCAGGACCTGGAGATCGTGACCTGAGCCAAAGGCAGACGCTTAACCATCTGAGCCACCCAGGCGCCCCATGATGCCAAATTCTTAAGGTTTTACTTGACAAAACATGTGACGAAGAGACTGAACCAGCTTTATTAAGGAGCCATTAAAGACTCCTGAGCTTGGGCGCCTGGGTGGCTCAGTTGGTTGAGCAACTGCCTTCGGCTCGGGTCATGATCCTGGAGTCCTGGGATCGAGTCCCACATTGGGCTCCCTGCTCGGCGGGGAGTCTGCTTCTCCCTCTGACCCTCTTCCCTCTCGTGCTCTCTATCTCTCATTCTCTCTCTCTCTCAAATAAATAAGTAAAATCTTAAAAAAAAAAAAAAAAGTCTCCCGAGCAGGGATTTTGGCAATGAATTCTGGCACAATCCCCAACAGCAGACCCCAAATATAATCAGGCATCATGAAGAAGGAGTAAGAGAAATACTCAGGATCACACCACTAGCCAGCCTTGTGATCTTGTCCAGATGAAATACCCTCTATTTAAAACAAGGATAATAGTATCTCCTTTGCAAATGGCTGTGAGGATTAAATTTAATAATACAGCACAAGGAGATGCTCGATACCCAGGAGCATTACTAATATGAACATTCTTGAATCCCGCAAGGCACTGGGTGTTATCAGTGGGAGTGCCACATTCGCAATTAGATCCAGAGACACTCAGCGGGGAGTGTTGGAGGTAGGGAAGACTTAGAGGCAAAGAGAAGAGAAAAATGATGAGGAACAGGAAGAGAAGGTGCAAAGAAAAAACAACACATCACTTTAAAGCCTTCACAACAAAATTTACCCTTTCTTTATTTTCCTGTCCAATGTTACATTTTATAGTAGAGTAATAATAACTTCTACTGCTTTATAGTACACTCACAATAAATGGCTTCAGAGCCTGATTTACAACCTCAGGGAAGTGCAGGCATTTAATCATTTTAGCAGCTGCTCAAGGTTCTGTACATCCCCGTTCAGGAGCGATTATCTAGGAAGCATATTTAAAGGGTAGGAGAGCTGGTGGCTTCTTAAAGAGCAGAGTTTCGGGGCTGGGGGTTTGGGAGGTTGAAGTCCGGGCAGATGCCAAGGGGCTTCCTTCTCAGTGCTACAGCATCCTCCTTGTGAAGGGGGTCAGAAGATGCTTCCCAGTTTATATTGAGAACTGGGGAAAGCGGTTAATTGCCCAGAAGAGCTTCACGTTGTACAGGAAAAGGTCCCATCTCTTGCGATGCATTCTTTCAAGAAGTCAGCTATACTCATGAGGAAATCAACAGCGAATGCAGCATACAGGCAACGCCACGCTTAGAAATTGCCCTTTCTCTGAACCCTCTTTTCCTGATGCTGGCCTTTGCAAGAGCAGACAAGGGTCATGGCCCGACTCAGCATGATTTCAAGTCAAGTAATTGAGAGCAAGCTCGGTGTTGGCTGCTTTATCCGGGCCGTGCTCTGAAAAGGAAGCAGTTATTCTCAGACCCTCAAATTTCTAGCCATCAGAGGAGACTTTTTTATCTGCAACGTAATGAGGGTCATGTCTTTTAAACTCCTGGGCTTTTAAGTGTGAATTTGGGACGAACAGCTGGCCTGGAAAGATACGCTGTCAATAAAAGCTGGCTCTCCCCATCCTTGTGGCCCCTTCTCACTGCACAGCTGCCCCCTTTTATAACATGCTGCCGGAGCCCTGGGACATCGGACATGTCTCCGAGGGCCAGCTGCCCAGGTAGGCAGGGCCAGACGCCGCCACATTGTCTCCGAGCAGAGGCCCTGCTCGATCCGTATGCAAGAGGCTCCTAACAGGCAAGCTTGCAAGGGCCTGAGCGCCAACCAAAGGTGATGGTGGCGGTGGGCAGAAAGCGGCTGAGCCCCCGGACTAGGTGGAATTAGTGTGGAAATGCTGGAGAAGGTTTGCTAAGGAGTTTTGTGGAGGACGAAGGGGATTTAAAAGAAATACTGGAAGAACTGTTCGGCTGAGCCCCATGACAAGCCATATCCTCGTCCAGCAGGGCGAGGGGGCAACATAAACTCGCCTTACTCCATCCCCTCATCAATCACTGGCTTTTTAGGAGCAAATAGCAGAGATATAGTCTATTGTATAAGACCTTTCAATAGAATGAGGAATCGTATCTTGGGCGTTTTAGACTCTGGATCAGATAGAGAGAAGTGGGAAAACCACTTGGATGACGGTTAAGAAAGGAAATGGGTCCCTAGGTGCCAGACCACTTACTGATGTAGCAACTCGTTTCATCCTTACAGCCCTGCAAAGTACATGTGATCATTACCAGACAGCGAGGAAACCGAGGGTTAGAGGAGGTACCTATGGTAACAAGACCACAGAGCTAGCAAACTGCGGAGCTGGGGTTCTGTGTGCCAGTGGGAAGTCTCCATAGGACACTTGTTTCAATGCAAAGAAGGGGTGGGGCCTTCAGTCACTATCTTAAGTCAGGCTCATACCGACACCCCTTTTAGTAACATATTCCAAGCAATACCCAGATTGCTCTGTGGAGCTAGGTTTGAAAAAAAAAAACAAACCAATCAAAGTTGTCATCACTGTTACCACTGTCAAAGAACTGGGGAAGAGAGTGGATAGGATCTTCAACATTTAGTTTGCCAAGTGTTTGTGAGATTGGAGTATGTGGCGATAGGATTTGCCTGTTGAGCTATGAGGTCCTTTACAAGTCTTTTGAGATCTGGAAGGGCCTGATGTTAGCTTGCTTGCTTACTGATACCTCCCTGAGAGCCCTCCTGAATGTCCGACTTAGTGGCCCCCAAATTTGGCAAGTGAGTTATGTCTGAGGTCCTGCCTGTTTTAGCCACTTCCCAGCAGTGCGATCTTGGATAGATTACCTAACCTCTCTGAGCCTTAATTTTATCATCTGCAAAATACGGATATTAATAGTGCCTACATAAGAGCATTACTGTCTGCCACTTGGCAAGCAAGTTTGATTTAGTGGTTGTAATAACCCTCCTCGGTTCATTTTTGCTCATTTCCAAGCTCATAACAATTGGAAAACTGATCACTACCAGAGCAATTCCAAGAATGCATCTGTAGGAAGAACAGACGGTGAAATCTTTTTCTCGAACCTCTCTCAATAGGCTTTAGGATCTGGGGTTACCTCCTGGAGCTGGTGAGAGACATAAAATCCACTTGGCCTGCCTCGTCTCTTCTCGCCTCACCAGTGCTCGGCATGGATTAGAAATTTGTTCCCTTTTGTGCCGCAAGTTCTTAAACTGACGACAGTCAAACAGATTGAGGCGCAGACCCCCTGCTACTTAGAAAAAGCTCTTCCATGCTCTTGCATGGTGCAAAGGTGAACCTCAATCAACTGGCTTATTTATAGTTTGAAGAGTTATATCCCACCTACTGCCTTGGGTTTTAATCAGAAGAAAGAACCTACTTAATGTTCATCTCCCACTGCCAAATCACGCCACAGAGATGTTGGGACATTTGCCCCATCAGCCCTTTGGAGGTTGCCACAGGTCAGCAATAAGCCTTGGCGTTTGAGGGAGCTTGCTATCTCCAGTATATCCATCAAATAAATTATTGCCTGGCATGAGAGGGCAAGGAGCAGCTGATCACCTTCCCAGAAAAAAGGGAGTGGAAAAGCACGCGTCCATAAGAACAGACAGCCTCCAGCTTGTTTTCTACGTTATAAAGTAAATATGACAGTGTCCTTGTTTTCATGATTGGAAAGGTGAGATGGTCAAGTACCCTGGTAGCCTTCATCTTCCCATCATTGAATACCTGGAGGGACCCCAGGGGGACTGGTGTGAGAAGCTGCCCTGGGGGCCTGAGCTCTGAACAGGAATGCTTCCTTTGGGACCTCAGGAGCTTGCACAGAGCTGGGCCACTGTGGCTGTCCGCGGTGTTTATTGAGCACATGGAGGAAGGAATGAGGCTTGGGTTCATCCCACCAAAGAACGGCAGGTCTGGTCTATTGGTCAGCACCCCAGCTGCTTTTGTATTTGCTCAAACTAAAGCATAAGTCCTTCTCTGCTTCCTTTCTTCCTGCTCATACTTGGGACTAGGCAGACCCTTGACACTGAGCCTCCAGAATCCTCTTAACTTCTAATGCACCCAGCTTCTAATGCACATTCTTCACTGTCTGAACCCCATTAGAACGCATGTACAGGGAACGGCTTCATTGTGTACCCTGAGCCTCCCAGCGCCTCTCGGCTAGAAGAGCAAGCTGAGGAGAAGGTGTGAAGAACCTAGAATTTGGACCCTGGAGCCACACCACCATTTAGCAACATAGCAGTGATTCAGATTTTGGATTGTAAGGGGCTTTGGAAGCTTTTGAGTTCGGTGTAGGAATGAGGCTGTAGCTAGGGCTTAGTGAAAAAGCATAGCCTTTATGTTCAGACAAAACAGGGAAGAATTCCATCTCTGTTATATACTACTTATACACCATTTAGATCCTTGTGGGTCTATGGTAAGGATTAGAAAAAAAAAAATATATATATATATATATACATATATGTATGTAAAAAACACTTGACACAAAGGTACCTAACAAAGGGTGGTTACTGACATTGGTATTAGGACATTTCTAGACATTCCCCATCAGAGGTTCTCAAAGTGGACTCCAGCTCCCCTAAGGGCTTTGGAAATGTGAAGGTGGCCTTTTCAATTGCCACAGTGCCTGGAAGAGGGGATACTAAACATTCCACAATGCTTGACAGTCCTCTGCATCCAGAACGGTGCCCCTTTTGAGAATCACTCCTCCTCAACCTCAGATCCTGTGCACCATGACTCACTGCGCTCATCCTCACATGCGTCCACCACCAGGAAATCCACTTACAGCCTTTCAGAAGCTGCCTGGACGTTCTGAAATATCTAATCACCCAGGGGCTGAACAGTTGGCTCCAGATGTCTTTGGAGCTTGGAATTAGAAGCTCTGAGTCTAAGTTTTTCCATTGATGAGTCATTAAGTTCCTTGATTAGGAATTATCTTCTCCTCCTCAAACCTCTTCTTTGTCATCTGTCCCTTAGTGATACTCCCCAAACGGTTAATGAGCATTAAGTCAGAAAATGTACATGGAAATGCTTGGGAGCCATAAGGTTCTGTGCAACTGTTAAGAGTATATAGATATTCAGCATTATGTACTGCAATATAATTGACTAGGAGCCAACTAAAGGCTTTTCTCTTTTGAAATCTGATTGCCAGGCCATATTGAAGCCTGAGGCACAAGGAAAAAGTCAATGATCTTATCCTGCCTTCTTTAAAATGTTGACATTTTGTTCATGATGGATTTTTTTGCATTAATTTTGATTTTAAAATATTTTTTGAAAAAAGTATTTCTTTTGATTACTGAGTGCTTTGGTGCCCCCTTAAATTTTATACCTCAGGGAAATGCCCCAGTCCTTCACCCTTGTGCTGAGGTCTTGGCTCCCTAATCTTCCATCCAGTTGGTTGTACTTCAGGCCAAACATTTGGCCCTTGTTCTGTATGGTGGAGAAAGAGAGCCTGCAAGATTCATTGCCTTCTTGTAATAACTCTATATACTTGAAGGTAGTAATCAAGTTGTCCATTGGCCCCTTTTTCGCTCTACTAAATTGCCCTAACTCAGCTCTTCCTTTGGGTGCCCCAGCTTCCTGAAAGAACCAACTAATTTTCAACCTGGTTGCTGATTTCTGAGCTTTTTAATTGTGAGAAACAAACAATACACTGACCAAAGAATATCCAGTGTCATTTTATATATTATGACTTTCAATGCATTTCTAGTAGTTTTTCCCCCACTGAGCACTACAGGATACTGTTGTAGTCTATTGTGGGGCTTTTATTATCTGGATCCTCCTTCCCAAATGCCTTTCTTATAGCCTGAGAATGTAATAAACACTATAGGGAGGGACACTAAGGGCAGGTGATTTCTCAGAGCCTCCCAGCCACACCTGAGCTATCCCAGACCACTTTGAAGCATGGTGGCTTGGGGTCTTCGAGCTCTGTTTTTACTTTTCTAGGTGGAGGAAAGTTGGCCATGGTTCAAATCCTGCCATTTGGAATTGGGAAGTACATCTAGTGACCCAATATCTTAGATATTTGCCTTATTGGGATTTTTTTTTTTTTTTAAGAAACACTGCCATTTGTTGAATACCAACTACTGTTAACTTACGCTTATCATCACCCCCACTTAAGAGGTGAGAAACAGCATTTAAGCATTTAAGCAACTTGCTCAGAATCCCATGGCTGCTGAGGAGGCAGCTGGGATATGAAGCGGGCTATCTGGCTTCAGAGTTTCTGGGCACATTTAATCACTGTTCTGTTCCGCCTCTTGGACACCATCAAGTAGGGCAATTGGGGTTAATCCTTGTAACAGCTCCACATGCCAGATATCATACCTGTTTCCACTTAGTGAAATGGAGACTCCAGAAAGTAAAATAACTTGACCAAGCTTAACTCTTCTTTAGCTAAGCATGGGCATACCGGGTTGTAGGACCAGGTACAAGTATGCGAACCAGAAAGAAACAAGAAATAGATTTCTTTTTTATCATATCTTAAGGGGCAAACTCAGTTTAGGTGAGAAAGATCAAAGAGCTTATTGAACGATGGTATCCCCCTACGTCTCCAGTATATACCAAGCAGGTGAGCCGAAACGTAAACTCTGCTAGCCCAGAAAGAGCCAGCTTCATTTTATGAATAATGATGTGAGTGCTGATTTCATCTAATTCATTTCAGTTCAGCCTGGCAACCTCAGGAAATACAGAAGCCACACAGCCCTTCGCTGAAGACTGATTTCTGGAGGAAGCCAGTTCATGCTCAGGGAGGCCAGCGCTCCCGCCCTTCAGTTGGCACACTTAACCCAAGCCGACAGAGCCCCCGCGTGCCTCTGGAGGACAGTGCTTCCTATCACTCACCACTCTGCATTTTTGTTCATGGTGTCTGGGTTTAGATGGATGAGATTTACATAGTTTTAATAAATATTAATAACCATTTTAATCTCAGTAAACCTTTCATATGAGACATGCAAATCGCTTCCCAGCTATCTTAGGTGCCCAATGACTGAGGTAATCATTTTGCAAAGCTCTGCCAACTCTTCCAGGCCCTTCGGGCCCCATTTAGGCTGGGTCTGTGTGACAGGAAACATGTTCCAGGAGAAAACAAAGAAGTACTTAGGATGGGCATGCAGGCAGACCACACCCACTGGTCCATTTTCATTTTCAGGTATTGTACTCCTGTCTCTATCTTTATCTATCTACCATCTGTGCTCAATTATTTTTGTAGAGGGCTGTTTTATAATATTAATAATAATACTAGAAGTTAATATTTATTGGGTGCTTACCATGTGCCAAACAATGAGTTGTGTTCCTTAAGTGCATTTTTTCATTTGATCCTCCCAACTGCACTATTAGATACATCACTATCATCCCCACCTTAACAGATGAGAAAACTGAGTCTCAGAGAGGTTGCTTGTCACAGGTCATATAACCAGGAAAGCACATGACAGTACCTGGGTTCATACTGAGGTTTGTTTCCTTCTAATGATCTTTGGCTGTCAATGGGATAACCTGATCATTTACCTTCTTGTTGAAACCAAAATATTTGGAACAAATAGTAGTGTATAGTTTGAAAAAAAAAATGCCTCAAGTAGACTCAGCCTGTGTGGGGTCGGGGTGAGGGTAGGAGGAAGAGAGAAAGAGAGAGAGGTTACTTCAAAAAACCTAGTGAGTTAGGCAGCTATAAAGTGAATTTTAAAATCCCTTTCCATCCATCCATAGGATCAGGCTGAATGAGCTTTACATTCAGGAGCCATTAGAGCTGAGGTGTTTCAGGGATTACCTAGCTTGAGCTTCTTATTTTACACTTGAGGAAACTAAGGAACAGAGGACTGTAACTCATTCAAGGTTAACATAATCATACACATTTGGATTATTCTCTCAGAGCTTCGCTTCTTCTTACTATTACTATTTGTTATTACTTCTTAATACATTTGAGAAACAGTCGGACCAAATGCCAATACAAGATAAAATATTTTGCGATGATGTACTTTTTTATGTGTAAATCACTACTTAGTGTCTTAGCAGATGGAAGTTCTAGAACACTTAAAACAATTAAGCACAAATGAAGTCAGTATGACTATTCTCCAGAATCATCAAAATTGTCCTGTTCCAAAATCCAAAATGTGAGCATGCCATTCTCAAAAAGCCGGCTGTTTTCTCAGGTATAAGACTGACGCCCTGTGTTGATGGTGTGTGTGTCTCAGAAGGAATTCTCCTGTGCTCGATGGGAGTTAGCCCTTTGTATATTTGCACACTGCAGGACAGTGGATTGCGCGATGGGCTCTTTGCTGGCAGGGACTTTGTTTTAACAGAGCAGAAATGTGGAAATGCATCCTGGCCCTGGGGCAGAGCTGACCAAGCTCTAGACTGATAGTGTTAAAACCCTGAAATACCTCTTCAGGATTAAGTTGCCCGATCCCAATTTACCAACCAGAAAATAGCCAGTGGTTCTAAGGTGTCTTAAAATATTATCATTTTTAAGAGGAGGAGGAATGATATGAAGTAATAAAGGGCCACCCTAGAAATTCCTTTTAATTATACTGGGGAAGAATTCTTTGATGTATTTTTAAAGTTAAACCCGTGTCTCCCCAGGGACTGTAAACATTTCCATGATGATACTTCTGTGAAGACCAAAGTCACAGGTGAAGTTTTGGAGATTGATTCATGCATTCTTTCTCATTCAGATTTATTGGATATTGCGCCATGCGCCAAAGAGATAAACATGAAAGTGACAGTCTCCTGCCCTCAAGGAACTTGCAGTCTTGGGAGGAAGCCTAACAAAGAGTACACAAGTAAACGCACAATTACAGTGAAGTCAGGTTAAGACAACTCTCTCAAGTCAGACTACCAGAGCTCCACACCCATTCCATATTTTACTAGTTATGTGATACTGAGTGACTTACTTAATTTCTGAAAATCTTGTGTCACCAAATGTGACATAGGGATAATAATAACGTCTTTCATGAAAAGGTCTCATTGGGTAAATGAGACAATATATATAAATGCTCAGTAGAGCATATGGTATACATATCCCAAAATAATAGCTGTAATGGCAATGGTTCTTACACTCCTATTGCAAATGCTTTAGTGGAAATGATGAACAAAGAAAGGGCACCTAACTGAGAAGGGTTGGAGGGGAGGAAAGATGAAAACTATACAGAGAAGAAGCATGAAGAGGAGTATGAATCAGTAGGCAGACTGTCCAGGATGGTTGGAATTGGGATAAGAAGTGGCTGGTCTCTCCTTTTGGTGCCTGATGTGGTAGGTCCAAAGGCTTGGAGGCATGGAAAAACCTCAGTTACTCAAGGCAACGCCTATACTTGCTTCCAGCTGGAAGGGCTGGAGACCAGCAAGGGCAAAAGGGGACACACAGCAGGAGATGTACAAGGTGCATCATAAAGGGCCTTACTTTACTTTGAAGGCCTTGCAGATCACTGAAGAACTTTAGTCAGCAGAGTGACCTCACAGAATTTTGGAAGGGTCACTCCAGCTATGATGTAGACTATCAGAAGAGAGTAGATCAGAGGCAGAAATTCAAGTGAGAAATGATAAGAATCTGAACCAAGGCAATAACACCAGGAGCAAAGAGAGGGGATGAGATGTGAAAGGTTCTTAAGAAGAAAGGGGTGGGACTTGGCAATTAATTGGATGTGAAGAGCAAAGGCTGGAAGCAGTTCATGATGACACTCAGATTTCCGGCTGGAGAGACTGGATAGATGGAAAGGTGGATATAGTGCGGAAGATGGTGTGTTCAGTTTGGGACATGTTGAGTTTGCAGTTCTTTATAGGATTTTCAGGGAGAGATGAATTTCTGGCGCTCAGAAGAAATATAGGGTTTTATTTATGTGTTGAAAAGACTTGATTTAAAGCCGTCTACTGAATCCATTTTTGTTGTTTTGGTTGTTAAAGATGAGAACACGAAAGACAAAATATATGGTTCTTCTAGAAGACCAGCTTTCAACTTTATTAAAACAAATGGCCCACTCTGATGAATAGAATAATGATTTCTAAGGTGTCTTACAATTCTAACACTATGATTCTATTGTTCCAAACCACCGCCGTGAATCTGGAATTGCCTTTTGATGATGGTAATCTTGTGGCCTTAAACTTTCCTTTCTGGCTGGGTGGACTATATATATATATAAAATGAAAGCCCACTCGCCACACATTTTTGCATTTTTAAAAAAATGAAAACCATACAGCCCCAAACATGCAGTGAAGACGCTTATGAAAAAGAAAAACCAAGTAAAGACACTATCTACATTTACCTACTCTGATCCCAATTGGCTGCAAACAGCAGAAGAATCTTCCTGCCGTAGTGATCACGGTTTTCCAGGACTCCAGGAAAGCCGTCGATGAGAGCCCTCTTAATGCCGGGATCGTCAGCCTTGAAGTTTTTGAACATGTCCAGGTTCAGCTGGCGGTACTGAAAGTACTGGGCCAGGAGTCGGAAGGCATCTGTTTGGTGAAACTTCCTGGCTCGGAGAAATCTCAGGATGAAGGCATCATCTGTACGTAAAAACCCAATGTCAGGCCTGGTGATGATCATGTCCCTGACTTGCTGGATATCCTGATGTAAGACATCTGGGTTTTCATTCAGTTCCAGGCGAGCTTTTTCTATAGTCTCTGGACTGAGTCCGGCCTGTAAATGGGTCATCTTGGCTGAATCTCCTTTCCACGTGCTTAATTTCTGATATTTTGGAAGAAGGGAGACTGGTCCCATTCACCTGACGGTCTGCCGAAATCGGGGCCCATTCAACAGTTTTGTTACTACCAAGCTGCCACAGAAACAAACAAATAGAAAGTCTTCTTTCTGTTCTTGGAAAGCAGTAGGACATTCAGGTCTTAGGTGGTGGTGGCCATCCAAAAAAGAAGCAAAGCTGAGACCATTTCTCACTGCAAAGCAAATGCACACAGGAGAGACAAAACAGTGATGACACAACATCTCGGCAAATTAACTGGAACTGAGATAGAAAAGCAGTACTGTGCTGTGGGTTTGAGTAGATGAGGTCTCCGAAGAATAAAGGGTAAATTATCTTTAAAATGGTGTAATTGGTAGAATTTTAGTGTTGACGTCCTGAAAGGATCAAATACTTGAAATATGTTTGGGAACGTTTTAGTCACACTGATCATGTTAACATAATAGTGTATGGTCAGATTAGTAATAGGTCGCTCTTTCATTAATTACTCTAAGAAATGGTAAGAAGAGAGAAAGAGTCTTCTCTGCTGCAGCATGCTTTATGGGGCTATTCACAGGCCTAGAAATTATGGCTGCTGTACAATTTATTGCTCCCATTAGCCTCTTTTCTCAAACAGAAGTACCTTTCACAGAAATACCCCCTCCCCCCACCTTTTTAAAAGGCAGTCATTTGCATCTTAACAATACAAAGGGACTGTTACAGGTCACTCTATCTGTAACCCCACAGGTACCTAATTACTCAAAACTGAACTAACAATGGCCTAGGGAAGGGGGAGGGTGGCAGCCTTTTGGCTGGAAACCTGACCTTCGGTAATCAAGTTCAACAGCAATGAGAAAGGACCCTCACGTGTGGACATTACAAAGCAGCTTTCTTATTTGCCTTTGTTACTCTTCTGTAGGCAAGGCAAAGGGACTTGAAACCCCGGGTGCATCCTTGCTGACCCAATATCTATACAGGCTTAAAAATCTTCCCATTTTATATAACTTCCCTGTTGTTCTGAGATATCATTTTGCTTATGAGAATGATTGTTTGAATCTCCTCAGATACATCTCTTATGACTTCTACACCAAAATGGTATACAGAGGAACACCCGTATTATTTGCACCTTTCTCATTTTCAATATAAATGCTCTCAGACATCTGTTTGGTCTAACCCAGAAGTTGAAAAAATCAGAAGCCATACTAGGCTTCTTGAACTTGAAGGCATATGTTTTTTTCCTAGGTTTACAGTGTTTATTTACAATGAGGGGCAGAATATTTATTCCCAAACTTATTATTATTGGTACTGTTTTATCATACAAAATAATTTAAAAGACAAAATTATTCTTCTGCTTAATTTAGAACTACCAGTTAGTTCTTAAGGGAGACCATCAACTCACACATTTCTGCTTTATACTGTGACATGGGGGAGATGAAGAACAGTTCAAGTAACTGGTATTCATCTTCAAGATAATGAAATAATAGAAATTTTATGTATAAAATGTTGGCGTTGTAAAATAATTTGTAAGAAAACAGCATTTAGCTCTGTAACATGTGAAAATGAGAACTAAAATAAAGTCTTGATTTTCACTAATTTTAAGGACTTAGAATGGTAAATGGAAAACAATGCTATGAACTATTCCCAGGATTGGAAGAAACTTCCAAATCCATCCAGCTCAGTGTTCATCTGATGTTAAAATTCCCTATCTAGTAGCCTTACCACACCCCTTCAGAAAAGTTCTCGAGTTTGATGTCTCCTCTTCCAGTTCATCCCTACACCCACAGCAGTATGTCCTTACTGCTCCCACTAACCACTTGAGCAGGATGATCATATAATTTACCATCCAAATTCAGACACGAGGGGGCACTTATAATAATAATAATGCTGGAACAATAGCCATAAACTGAGATAAATCTAAACAAACCCAGACAGAGGGTCACCCTACTAGTGAATGATCTTTTTGTTCCTACATCCAAGAGACAAATGTCAGCACTCTTTATGAGTGAATTCTTTCAGTATTTGATATTGATGACTTCATCCTTCTTAAAACTCTCTCCACCATTCTCCCACTCATTTTCTCTGACTCCAGACTCCCTGATTTTTCTCTTAGCCTTGTCGACTCCTGTTCTGTCTTCTCTTCCTGTGGACACTTCAGTATAGTGTTTCCAGGACCTGCCCCGTGGTTTGACCACTTACATGTAATATAACTTCTGTGTATAGCTCTCTCCTGGTCTCCAGGCTACACATTCAACCACCTTCTCAACAACCCCACAGAGATGTCCTCCAGGCACCACAAACTCAATGGGCTTAAACCTGAACTAATCCTAGTTCCTCATCCTGAATTCGCTCCTCCACCTGCATCTCTTAGTGACTGACGTCATCTGCTGTGCTGTTTCCCACTCTAGAAACCTGGGAGTCTACTCTTATTCCACTCTCTCCGTTATCACCCATATCCAGACAATTACTTCCATAATATTTCCTAAATCTGCCCATTTTTTTCCATCCGTTTTCACTGTCTTTGTTGGGGTCACATCAGTCTTTGTCCATTTAGCCCTGCATTATCCCCCCTATGGTGCCCTTGCTGCCAACTTTGCCCTTCTTCAGTCCGTTCTCTGGATTCTAATGGAAATCTGCTCATGTCATTCCTTGATTGACATTGACCAATAGCTGCCAGTTGTCCCAGGATAAAGTATAAAACTATGTAATAAGGTTTCCAAGACTCCTCATCATCTGGTCTTCATCTCTCTCCAGATTCACCTCCTGGCCATGCAGCTACACTGAGCCACATGAAGTTTCTTACTCACCTCCCTGACAAAGCATGACCTCTGATGAACTCCTCTTCACCCTTCAGGAGTCATCTGGACACCATTTTCTCTAGGAAACCCTCACTGACCTTCCCAGGTCACTGGCAGCCCCATAGCCCCAACCACATCATTTCATTGCCATCTCCCTCTCTCCCTCTTTACTCTGAACTCCTTGCAGGGAAGAGCTGGATCCCACTCATCTGTGTATCCCCAATACAGTGCCTGGCACAAAAAGTGTCAGCCCATGAGTGGAGCAACTTTGCTTTGTTCACCATCTATCCTCAGTGCCTAGAACATTTTCTACCACAGAATGGGTGCCCAATAAGTATAGAGAGAGTAAGTGAATAAAGAAAGCAGTCAAAACATTGTTTCAATGAGTGAGTGGTTTCCCCTTCTGTTGAGTGCCTCAGGAACCATTTTCCTTAAATGATAGCATTGCAGCTTTTAATTTCCCAGGAGAATTTAGCCTAGGCACATTGTACTTCAGATCATTGCTTCCCTGAAGCATGTGGGGTGATATTCACAGTTCCTAGCCATGGCACAGGACACTTAGAGCACAAGTCATAACAACAGCTTGTCCCCTTCAGAAGATTTAAAGGTTCTGGGAGCAAGTTACACACATTACAGTTCGGGGAACTCCACAATGTTTCCGAGATAAATTACTATGGGTTCAAGGGGAGAGCTGAGATTGCATTTTTCATGACCCACCTCCACACAGAGCTATGCTTCCAATCTATAATATCGAAATAAATTTGCTTCAGTTTGCATCTTTATTCTGTCCTCGGCATACAGTAGAAGCTTCTGGGGAGAATACCCAAGCCAGGGTCACTTAGGATGAAATAGATATTTTCCATTAAAGGCAAATGCTTTACTTCAGAACTCTGAATAATCTGCTATTTAAATAACAACTTTGATAATATTTAAGGCTAAAAATGCTATGCCATTCAAGAGTGTTCTCCAGGATGTAGTGTTTTTACTTGACTGTCCTTTTTTATTCATGTGAAGGACTTGGTTCTCATTCAACTTTTCTGAATTGGTCGAATAAGTATGAAAAGATACATTGGACTTGGTATCACATGAAGAAGTAGGAGTGGTTTTCTGTCCTAGTGGAATGAATAATAATAATAGTTTTATTTTATTATTTACTGTAAGTATATTTATTATGTCCCAGACAGTTACATACTCTCTATATATTACATTATTTGATCTTTAGAAGAACATAAAATGAGTGTATTATTGTCCCCATTTTTTAGATGAGGAAACAGAGGCATAGAGAGGTTAAATGAGTTTCCCAAGGTTACACAGCTACTGATCAGCAGAGATTGGATTCAAGACCAAGTAATCTTTCTCTAGTCCCATGCTCTTTTCTACTGTGCTGTTCTGCCTCCTCGGAGCAGCAAAAGGGTTCTAATATTTATTACCTAAGAGCTATGTGACCTTCAGCAAGTCACCTTTCCTCTCAGAACTTTACTGTCCTTTACTAAAATTCCTTCTAGATTTACCATTCCATAAACCTCACAGACTGTTCACAGACATTCTTAGGTAGCTTAATGCCATACCTTAAGGATGACCAGTCTTGTCCTTGCTTCTTTTTTTTTTTTTTGAGATTCCATTTATTTATTTGACAGAGAGAGACACAGCAAGAGAGGGAATACAAGCAGGGGAGTGGGAGAGGGAGAAGCAGGCTTCCCGCGGAGCAGGGAGCCCCATGCGGGGATGCAGGGCTCGATCCCAGGACCCTGGGATCATGACCTGAGCGGAAGGCAGACGCTTACCCGACTGAGCCACCCAGGCACCCCTTGTCCTTGCTTCTTCATCAGAAGAGGACTGAAGCTATTTAAAAATCTGGCTGTCTATGTCTTTTCCAGCTATCACAAATGTTTGCTCTTCCTTTGCATATTTTCCTTTGGCTAAAATGCCAGATCAAAGATCCTGCCATTCTATTTGAAAGATTGACACTTTGCCATGCCTAGCAGAGTGCCAAGCATGATCTGGGCACTGAAATGTGCTTGATAATCAAAAAGGGCACTTCAGGCACATTCATATGAGGCTCAGAAACCACCTTTTCCATTGCTGTTTGGGTCACAAATGATTATTTAAACATTGTTACAAATACATGGAGAGTAACTTACCACACCCTCTGGGGTGCCCAAGGTAGAAGCTAACTTCTACTTCTAATGCATGCTTTTTCTCATGAACTAGAAATTTAAGTAGTAGTAGTATTTTGTATGAGAGTAAGGAGAGAAGAGTCTTCATATCATGATATTTGAAATAATGGTATCTATAGATTCAAGATTCCTACTTCATCTTAAGTTTCCATTAGAAGAAATCTATTCCTATACAGAATTCAGTCTTGGGGCACCAGGGTGGTTCAGTCAGTTAAGCATCTGAGTCTTGATTTTGGCTCAGGCCATGATCTCAGGCTTGTGAGATCAAGTCCAGCATCAGAGTCCGCACTCAGTGGGGAATCTGCTTGAGATTCTTTCCCTCTGCCCTTTCCCCTCCCCTTGCCCCACTCCTGCAGGCTCACTCTTGCTCTGTCAAATAAATAAATAAACACATCTTTAAAAAAAAAAAGAATTCATTCTTAAGAAGGTGTATTTGTACACACACACACACACACCTCTATAAAACATGCATCCTAGTATTAATGAACTAAGGAATTTATGCAGAAAAATCATTTCAGAAAGTACAATAATTCAAATGAAATTGGTTTTGGTTATTTCATAATCTATTATTTGCATTTATTTCATTATCTTCAGAAACACACATTAAATATAGTGGGAGACAATCAGACTAATAACCGTACCTTGTCTACAGTATGTGTACGTGAGTACATACTATTTCAAAGCCTTTTACATCAATTATCTTTCTTCATTGTTACAATGATCCTGTAATAGGTAGAAGAAAAAGGATTCCCTGGGAGATGCTGAGAATCATGTGAAATGATGTAGGTAAAAGTGCTTTGGAAATAAAAAGCTCCATTTTACATTTACTGTAATCTTGTTGATATCGTAATTTTGTTTCCAGGTAAAAAGAGATTGAGTCTTAGAACAACTAAGCACTTGTCTCAAAGTCAGATAATAAACTAATGTTAAAAATTGGGGGAAAAAACAAATATTCATTGAGTATTTATTATATGCCGAGAGCTTTGATGTTCTATGATCTGATCTCCCCACCAACCTTTAAAGCTGGGTTATTAATTATTAGACGAAAGGATAAATATGAGATTTAGATAGATTAATAATAGCTAGAAGAATGAAGGTTCACACCACAACCTCCCTGAACTACGGCCCATGTTCTGTCAATGACCTTGCCCTGCCTCTCAGCATAGGTGCTTTCTCTACACCACTCTGGATACTTGTGCCCTCACAATGACTCACTCACACAACAGGCACACACCTACACCCCACCAGTCCTAAGGAAGATCATGTAGAGGATGTTGTAAAATTGGACAGATTTGGGGAGGAAAGAGTATACTGTTGTCATGACCAGAAAGACAAAATCTATAAAGCCTAGATATTGCTTGAAATATAAGAACACTAATAAATAATGAAAATACCTCAAATATGTATTGCTTTGGGATGTTCTTAGCAATACAAAAGAATAATTTTAAGTACACATAAATTTAAATTAATACCAATATAAAATGAGAAACTATACCCACATTTGTTTTATAAGAAAAAAAAATGAAGATAAATCTGAGGGATAAAACTTTCTACATGAAAGTCTAATCAACTACCTCCTCCATTAGTAGGTGTGAAAGCTATGTCTCCAAATTTTAAATGTATATTGAATGAGGTCAACCCCGATGGCTCTTCACCTTTCTAAAACCTCACTTCAAAATTTTTAACTGATTATGTTTTTCCCCTAGGAATGCTGAAAGGAATTTTTACACTGAATGAAATAAAAATAGATGTTGCTGATACATGTAGACCAAAATTGAAAATCACAACGAGCAAAAATCTTTTTTTTTTTTAAGTACAACTGTTATTTGAAATCTTTCCTGAAAGACAGACATGCTCCCTTACTGCCAGTGGGTGGTACCCACATTTAATCCTCAGAGGTTGGTTGATTGCTGCATTCTTTGGTGCTAACCAGAAAAGGGTGGGGTTTTTTCCCTAAATGATGAATTTGAAATTGACCATGAGGGCTTGTAGGACTTCTCTGCATAAGTACTGACAAAGGAGCATAAATCCTGTGAGTAACAGATTGGTTCCCAGTCCATCAGCATTCTGTCAAACATTACCCAACTTGCAGATATGAACTAGCTATACCGGGGCCAGGGAGAGAATTCTAGAAGGATAAAGGGGAGACCTTTAATCATCTGAAAGTGTAGTGTGACCAGAATTTAGCCCCTGGATCACTGTCAAATTCCCATCACCTTCAACTCAGTCCTAGCCCAGGGCTTACCCTTGCAACATAAATATTCATTGTGTTGATTCCCTTGGCTTTAAAATAGCAACTAAGCACGGTCATCTGCTCCCATTTGCTCTTGCTCTTAAGAAAGATTAAAAGTAAATTGGAAGGAGTTCTATCAGATAGAGACACTGAGAACTTCTACCCAAAATAAATGCCAGATCAGAATGAGAATAGTCTGGAACTCTGAAGATGGACGTTTTGACAGAGGATTGTGTCCTGTGTTCTAGAACAACCCACACAACTTTTATTCTTTTAGTTTGCTTTAGGGCAAATAATACAAGGAGTTGAAGGAAAAGACAACTGGCAAGGAAGGCATGGGATTTTTCTGCCTCCTCACTGTGGAGAAGTATTTAGTTGAAGTAGTGTTTACCTTAGACCTCACTGTATTTTAAATAAAGACAATCTACAGGGAAAAATTTATTGAGACATAGAAAATTAGACTAAAACATTTCTCTATGCTTTTAAACTATCCCCATAAGAAGTCATTGGCAGTCAATGCCCCAATTTAAAATTTAATTTCAGTTGTGCTTTGTAGGAGTATCAATGGGAGAAGAAGGAAAAAACAAACATGTGATTCTTCTGCCATCAGGGGAAGGGGGTATTTCTCTCAGAATAGACTTTTTAGAGGAAGAAGCTCTGGAGAGATGTAAGACAGGGCCCAAAGATGGCCACTAAATCCACTTGCCCTCTTTCCCTCTGTGTTTTCCCCAGCATGTTGATGTGACTGGGACCCTTCTGGAGGTGCTTAGGCAGATGACATCAGCCGCAGGAATCAGTTCAGAAAACTGCCAGGTGAAGGTGGAATCCAGCAAGGCGCACAGGGCTGAGGTGGGACGAAAGGGGTTATTTGTATCACTTTCTCCTCAACTACACCTGTGACTTCTCAGCTCTTATTGCCTCAGAACCTGGAATGGTTTTTGTTTTATTTTAGTCTGAGTGCCATTATTTACTATTCAGACATGCAGGTGGGACTGTTCAGAAAGAAAGAAACTGTCTTTGCTTCTCTAAGTGTGGTCCGTGGATCAGTAGCAGCAGCAGCACCCAGGAGCCTGTTGGGAATACGGGATGTCAGTACTCACCCAGACCTGCTGAATGAGTACCAGAATTCCCAGGCAATTTGTATACACATTGTTTGGGAAGCACTGCTCTAGAGGATTTGTAGTGAATCCACAGGGTTGAGAGGGTAGGTTCATTACCTCTGAAAGCAGAGCTCACACTGTATGTGGCCAACAGTGCTACTCTATCCAACAGGAGAGTAAAAACACTTCTTGTGTGCCTTTTGGAATACCAGCACTCATAAAAGCTTATCAGATCACTCCATTATGTTTGCACACATACTTGCGTGCTCTATATGTCAACAAAAAGCAATGAAGAAAGGAAGGAGGAGGGGAAGCAAGAGATGCTAAGAGATGCTAAGAGAAAGAGAAAGGGGACAAGGAAAAAGAGGAGAATCTCACAGGTTTTGTTTATTTTGTTGTATTCTTCCACACATCAGACTAGAGGTCTCTTACTTAAAACCCATAATGTGAGCCCCTCTGCCATTTTCAGGCCCACAGTTGCCCTTCCTCCGAAACTACAGAAGAATGAACACTGAATACACTATGTACTTGGCACGTATAAAAGTGTGGAACTTTATGTAAGACATTTGAACAGTAAGAGAAGCTGAATTGACTTGTTATTTTAAGGAGAAGACATGGGGAAAGTTGCTTTGCATAATATCTATGAATTGGAGATGTGGCTAAAAGGGTCCAGAAGACAAGAGCAATCATCTCAAACACATATAGGAAAAATTCCTGCTGGCTCAGAAGTCAGGAAGAAGAAAGTCTCATAGAAAATTAGCCTCCAACACAGAAAACTTTCTCTGATACTCCCTGTCATGTGATAACATGTCCATGAAAGGGGAGAGGATTGGGTTACCTGGCCAGAGAAGATATGATAAAGGACTGTGAGGGGCAGCAGAGGTAGTGAAGAATAATGAACTTATTAACTGAATAAATGAAAGCTTTTTGGGGGGTGGGGGAAGAGAAGTGACCAGTTGATTTCCATATCCGTGAAAAATCAAACCAAAGAAGGCAAACTCTGTTAAGCTAAGATGAACCTGGATGGAAAAGTAAGCATGTTTCTCTCTAGAGAGATATGATACTTGGGCTTGATGTTAGGGTGTTGCAGACTTGAAGTAATCACATTGTGGATCTTCTCTTGAAAGAAATTTATTCCAGTGAAATCTGGATAAAATGCATGGTATTCAAACTAATTAAAATTTGGGAGAAGGGTGTAATGTAGGCAAAGATCTCTCTTGGCAATGTTGAGGGGGATTTCTAGGCAGATGACATGCAACCAAACTTCATATTTTGTATACTCACTTTGCTGTGTTACCTCCTGTCTCAGTCACCATGTAACAGGAAAGGCGAGAAGACCCAAGTCTGGATCCATTTTCTAAGGATGACTCTGCTTTGAGGAAGTGTGTAAATCATGAATAGACTTTACAGGGTTAATAAGGTGTCCTTTTGCAAAGCTTGAAAAAGTGAGCAGACACCACTAGTTCTGAAGAGTTCCTGATTCCCCCTTTTGGGAGATAAAAGTTTAGCAAGCTTTATACTCCATGATTCTAAAAGGATGTGCCCCTCTGTGAACATGTCTACAAAAATGTATGATGTCACTCTGATGGAAAATATGTTTTCTGTTCACCTTTAAATCTATTATTAAAAGGAGAAAGTTTTGTTACTGAAAATATGAAAAAAGTAAAATAGCCCTTAATAGAGAAAAGAATAAAAGAAGAAGCCAGGATCATAGCACTGTAAAAAATTAATAAGCCCAGCATAATATTTCATCAGAGAAAGGCATCACTTCTGAGACGGATGCCTGTAAATCTCACTGAAGCAGCATTGTTTTGAAATTTCCCCATCCTCAGGAAATTGTATTCAGCACAGGAAAACAGCAACATTGGAGACACTGGATTCCTGGCCTGAGCTTCTGGTTTGAAGCAGCCAGAACTGGCAACATGTACACTTTAAAAAAATGATCTGGGATGAGCCATTGTTTGCAAACAGATAAGGGAATATTAAGAATCTTGTTTCTTTGGGACTTGAAGGGTCTTGTATACTGAGGACATCACCAATCTAAGGGCGGTACATAAATGAGCAAATTTTTTTCTTCTCTAAAATCCATTTCACCAGATACTTTCACTAGTTTTCTTAGTTTGAGTTCAAAAGTGAGTGAATTTTAAAGGCAAATCGAATTATGCCAATGGTTATGTAATTAATGGCAGTAACTTTTGAGAAAATGCAACTATCCCTCATTCCAGAAGAGTATTTGGTGTGAATTTTTCCTCAAAACTTCCTTCAGAAGCTACTTGTTCATGCCTATTTTTTATTTTGACAAAATTAGTGAGCCAGTTTAGACCAAACTTGCTTTGCTGACTCTTTTTCTTTTTAAGGAAGCAGAATAAATGTACAAGAGTGATTTTTAAATGAGGTTTTTCTGTGCTCTGGTTTAAACTTGATTGTGACATGTGACCTGACACCATTCTCATATGAAAACATGATCCATCTCATTTTTAATTAAGATGTTAATTTCATGAAAAATAATTTGAAAAAAACCCACCCACCCAATACTTTGCTGTTCAGTAATAATGGATTAAATGGGTACTCACTGAAAGATTTTTATTATGACAGGCTGTTAGGGTGTTGCAGAAAATAAGTACCTGGTACTTATTTTCTGCTGTTTGTTAGTTCCTATAAAGCAGAAGATCCTGGATAAATTAAAGCGGAGCAATGACTTGGGTTTGGACCTTCAAGATATTTGAAAGATGTTCCAACTTCCCTTCAGCTGAGATAGAAAATGATGGCACTCTAAAAGCAGAGCCTGACAGAATACAGTTACATAAAATGCTTTTTCAAATTTTTGCACTCTATTACCCTTTACTATTATGGGAAAAGCGTGTTATCGTCTGATTACTGAGAAAGCACACAAAAATCTCGCCTTCCAAATCCGAGTCAGTCCTTGACTAGTTATGAACAAAGACAGGCCATCTGCTCTGAATATCATTACTACTTTGGCCTTTTGGGCAAAGGATCTATCTTCTTTGCTCCAAAGAGAGGTTTAAGATTGGAAAATTGAAATTAAGTAGACAGGAAGAGACATTTGAACAAATTGCACTTTCCACTGAAAGCCACATTTGTTAGGTTATCATCACCAACATTTTAATTTTTACTCTGGTCACAGGGTTAATCTTTGGGGTCTTCATTTTACAAAACATTTCAGTAGAAAACTTAATTCCAGAGTTTCTGTAATAAACGCTTAGGAAGGAAAATTGGCGTGTGGGTGAATATGAGTCATCAGTCACCCCCACCCTGCTTCCTGGTGATTCTCCATTGGAAAACCAGAAACACGGATTGAGCTTACATATCTCTTTTACCGGAATAACACTATACCCCAGGCCATGTTAATTTCCTGAACTAAACAACCCCTAATCTGCTGAAAGGCAGCTGGCTAACTGCTGGTGTCTGGCAAGTGCCCCATCTGTCCCCTGCTCTGGGTCTCTCTCTGTCCTGGCTTCACTTTCCCTTTCTCTCAAGCAGGCGTCTCTTTGTTTTCAAGGGTGTCGTCCACCTGAACTTTCCTTCCTGTGCCTGAAAACTTGGGTTCTTATGCTCAACCCTGCGGACCTCGGGCTTTGTCTAAGTGACAAGACACAGTTGTGTTGACTGTAGTTACGGCGCTGGTGATGGTGGAGATCATGACGGTGATGGTGGAGAGATGGGGGGTGCTGATGGTGTAAGGGAGCGCAGGCTGAGCGGGCGCCGGGAGGAGGAGGATGGACCGCGAAGGCGTGGAAAGTGGGGTGCGGGAGGGATGGAGTGCAGAGGGATTGCAGATGGGAGCTGTCCACGCACCGAAGTGCTGAAACGCCGCAGCCATGGCATCGCAAGAGCTGGGGGGAAAGGCGGGGAGGCGCAGCAAATACAGAAGGGAGAAAAAAGGCAACAAATACCTTCACACAGCCGCTCAGCCTTGCTTTAGGAATGTGTTTCTGCAGGTGTCCTCGCTGCTGAGCTGAGTGGGTGAGATCCCCTATTCTGGCAGGTTCGGGCTCAGATTTCTCTAGAAAGCTGTGAATGAGAGCCCCGGCTCCACGGGGCTGTGATTTTGGTAGGAGGCGTGTGCGCCGGAGACTCTGTCCTTCTATACCAAGCCTGGCTTTCCCCTGGGTCCTAAGTGCCTCCGCACCACTGTTCTTCCCCCGTTCCATCAAGACAATACCAAGAATCATTGTAATTTTGTAACATCTGGGACAAAAAGTACCGGAACCATCACTTCCCACCCCCACCAACTACCACCAATCTTAAAAACAGAACCTTTTAAACTGATTAATGCAACCTCTGAAACAGACCCGCGTGTGTGTGCGCGCGCGCGCGCGTGTGTGTGTAAATTTAACAAATGAGAAAAAAAGTATCACAGACCTATGGGGGAAAGCACGGATTATTTTATTAACAAATGGTAGTGAGAAAATGAACCATTTGGAAAAGGTTCAAATTAAGCCTCATCGCACCAAAATTAACTACACTAAGATTAAAGAGCTAAATAAAAAAGTAAAATTATTTTTAAAAATCAGCTAGAAAAACGAAAGAAATATTTTACTGATAGAGAAGCTTTTTTAAGCACAAGAGGAATATAAGCAATCACCCCCCCAAAAAAGATCAGTAAGATCGGATGCATAAAAATACTTTCAAATACAAAAATATCATAAACGGGTAAGTATAAATGACCATTTGGAAAAATTGCAAGAAGATTTGCAAGATTTAAAATTAGCACCAAGGTGCAGTTTTGGCTGAGGTTTTAAGTCTACTTAATGTCTCATACTGTTACAATAGTAACAATACTACAATAATAGTAAGAAAATGTAACACTTGTATAGGTCTATTTTGTAACATAGATCAAGTATCATAAAATGCACATGCATGCCTATAGACTAAATGATTCCACTGTATGCACCTTCTGCTGAGGATATAATCAGATATGCAGATGAAGATTTATGTACATTAATTTATAATCATAAAATTTGTCAAAAATAATAAAAGCATTAAAATTGTTCATATATAGCCTGTAATATTTGCAGCTATTAAGAACATATTTTTGAAAACTGTTAATAACAAAGAAAAATGCTCAGAAAATGGTAAAGAAAAGTAAGACACCCAATACAGTACTCTCCTCCTGCCCCAAATCAAGTTGGTAAGCTCATAGGATAGCATGATGATAAGATTATAGGTAAATTTGCTTTTTATCAAGTTGAACAATTGGATTTTCTTCCTTGTGTTCATCTAAAGTTTCCATACTTAATAAGAGAAGAAAACTTATGAAATATTTTAAAGCAATCTTTTTATCATATATGTCATGGAGCGTTTAAAGTTATCAGAATTGTTCCAACTGTGATGTAGCATTATATATTTATTTACATATTTGTTTACTGTATCTCTCTTCAATAGATTGTTAACACCATGTGATAGAAATTTGTCTGTTTTGTTCACCACTGCTTCTCAAACATCTAGATGTGTGCCTGGAGCATCATAGAAGTCGATAAATATTTGTTGAATAGAAGAATAATGATGAATGAATGAATGAATGATATAAGCCCCCACATATAGATGTATTTTAAAATATTTTATAAAGTTATGAATTTCATATAGAAACATATCCAAAAAGGCATAGCACTCCCAAATGATCTGAGGTTGCTGCTAAGTTTTGATCACAGATAAATAAGCTCAATTAAAGGGGCATCTTCTAAGATATACCTAATCATGGACATGACTTGCAAAGTGGCATCAAATGTGAATGTTTTGAAAGAAAAGTTTTCTCTAATTTCCGCTCTAATACTCTTCATCCTTTTAAAAGCTTTGTGATGTCTGAGATGTTCATGTTAATTATTCTGTTTCTCTTCCTCCTTTTTTCCTTTCTTTAACCATTTACAGAAATATAAACCAAGACTAAGACAAAGACCTGGGTGTTTCATAAGCCTATGATTTAACACTCCCTTTTCAAAGCTTAAAATGAATTTGGATACCTTTGCTCAGCTGGTGTTCCCTTCGAGTTTTTCTTCACTGTCAGCTGTGACTTTTGAATGACATCAGCAATAATCTCACCAATTTTATTTGTATTTTCTAAGAAGTAAAGTAGAAAAAAAATCACACACACGTGTGTATATATGCTCTCCTTTTGGAGAAAAAATTGTTAAAATATTTATTTATTTTAGAGAGGGGGTGGGAGGAGGGGTAGAGGGAGAAAGAGAGAGTCTTTTCTTTTTTTTAAGATTTTATTTATTTATTCATGAAAGAGAGAGAGAGAGGCAGGCTCCCTGTGGAGTAGGAACCCAATGTGGGACTCAATCCCAGGACCCTGGGATCATGACCTGAGCCAAAGGCAGACGCTTAACTGACTGAGCCACCCAGGCACCCAGAGGGGAGAGAGTCTTAAGCAGACTCTGTCTCAGGGCAGAGTCTGAGGTGGGGCTCAATCTCAGGACCTGGAGATCAGGACCAGAGCCCAAACCAAGAATCAGACACTTAACCAACTGAGCCACCCAGGTGTCCCTTGAGAAATCTTTGTAAAGGAAAACTATCCCCACTGATAGGAGGCTGAGACATAAACCCAGAGTGCTCCTGCCTGATCATGTGGTAGGACCCACCTACATAGGCAGGGTAACTACAAAAGCTACTGGCTGCCAGAATATAATCTTACATTCCAAAGGTTTTAAAAGTAGTTTTAAGGGGCGCCTGGGTGGCTCAGTCGTTAAGGGCCTGCCTTTGGCTGAGGTCATGATCCCGGCATCCTAGGACCCAGACCTGAGTTGGGCTCCCTGCTCAGCGGGAAGCCTGCTTCTCCCTCTGCCTGCCGCTCCCCCTGCTTGCGTTCCCTCTCTCGCTCTCTGTCAAATAAATAAATAAAATCTTTAAAAAATAATAATAAAAGTAGTTTTTAATTTTACTTGTAGTGATTAGAGTGAAAAAAAATCATCACTTTAATTGATGATTAGACAGATATTCTTGATATATTAAGAGGTCTTCTTCCTCCCAAACTGCCAGTGAAAGGATATCATTTCCCTTTACATTCCTGAGTATTATCCCTGTGTTTTTCGTGGTAATACTTACCTTTCCAGACCATTTAAAACTCCTCTGTAAGAACAACTGTCCTTTATGGAGTACATGTGTCTTTACTCTGTTGAATCTGTCTTTTTTATTTCCTGGAGCCAGATCGTCTTTGCTCAAAGTTTTTGCCTGATAACTACAAATCAGAGGCTTCTGAAATGGGTTTCTTTTCCTTATTCACTCTGATGGACATTGTGCTGGTATTTTGCACACTCTACTCCAACTCCATTTCAGCTCCTCACATGACTGCTGCCAATATATTTGTTTGCAGGATTTCTCCATGTACCCCTTGGTGTATAAGCAGCCAGTGCCATGGGTGAAAGTGTGGCCTATTCATAAGCATTTTCCTGCTGCCTGACCTTGTGCCTGATATTGCCAAATCAGTTGCTCATCTCTGTACTGCCTTGAAAAACCCTGTTGACATTAGATTTGCTGTGGTCCAGGTTAGGGTGAGGGGAGGAAGCTCATTGTGTGTGGGCTAGTGACAGATGAAGGCTCTATGTCTGTCTAGGGGATACACTGAAGCTGAGAGCCCATGCAGAATGGGATAACTAACACCCAGAGAAATCTTGATATTTATAACAAAGCTGTTAGGATGATATCATAATGGCAAAACAACACATTTGTAAACCACTGCCTTGCCTTGCTGTTTAAGGACTGAAAAATGTATGAGGAGTAAGGTCAAATTGCAAAACAAAGAATATTTTAGTTATTCTTTTTGTTCTCCCCTAAGTTTTGTGATGTACATCTCCATGTATGATCATAAAAGATTGTCACTGATATTTCTATTATTTAATGTGCAGACCAGTTTTGAAGTTTTAGAGTTTGCATTGGTCAGGATAGGTTAGGTAATGCTGAAAGAACAAAGCAACACTGCAGCCACAAATGGCTTCTTCCAAAAATGGTTTCTTTCTTGTTTATACTTGTTGGGGCATTGTGGAGAAAGTGGGGCTCTCTTCCACCTAGTTGTTACCCAGGGGCCAGATGAGGAATTGCCACAGCAGGGAAGTGTCATGCATGGAGAACTGGGAGCTGCTCTTATGCTTCAGCCTGGAAGTAACACACATCATTTCTGCTCATGGCTCATTGGCCAGAACAAGACACAGGGCCCTGCCAAATGCAAGGGGGCTGGGAAATGTGGGCAAGCATAGGAATATTTGGTGAGTAGTCAATGTTTCTGCATCAGTCTACCATTGTGGTTACTAAAAATCGCTTAACTTCTTTCTTAACACTCAACCCATCTCCAAAGAGTCCTTTAGTCACTTCATCCAGTTCCAAAGTCCAGATCACTAGGTTTTATGCAATTGTTTTATCTCTACCACACATCTAGATGTGATCCTCTTGCTCTGGAGAGGTATAAGCAAAAATAAAATTATTTGCAATGGCCCCCCCAACCAGCACACCTAGTAAACGATAGTAAAAGAGAGACTGGATAACCACAATAAATGTTCCCATTCAGAAAGAGAAGGGTGGGAAGATACCTGGCAGTCACTGAGCCCAGCAATTCTGAAATCACACTGGACAGATGTGGCAAGGACCTTCTACACTGGCACAAAAGAGGTTTTTGTTTTCTTGGTTTTGTGGGGGGGTTGTTTTGTTTTGTTTTGCTTTCGCTTTTGCTTTTGTTTTTATTAGGGCCTTACTCTGGTCTCTGGGAAAGCTTTCTATTCCTTTGTTCTTCGTGACCTTTGGCACCAAAGTTTGAGAGGTTTCTGTGTTGGTTTTCTTTTTTTTTTTTCCATTATACTCCTTGGCCACATCCAAAATGGGATTACAGAATATGCCCTCAGTTAAAATTGAGTTTCTAATATAGGCTAAATTTCTGTTTTCTTTGGGTTTCAGCCAACATCCAGTTCTTTGAGTAGCAACATGCACTCAAAAAACCATACAACCACATAATTAAACATTTATAAATCCCAGCATTTATTTCCTCAAAAGGCTAAACGGGTAAGCAAGCGTTAACAGGTGGGAAAGTGATGTACAGGCTAAATCTCTGAATTGGTCAGCCTTTCTCTGTGTTCACCACTATCAGATATTCTCTGCTCATTGACATTGCAATATTTCTTGGAGCAATTTGGGAAGCTAAAGTCATGGGTTGCCCCAGAAGAAGTTGATCCTGTAGCAGGTTGTATGTTTCTTCCAGGTGGGACCTGTAAGGCTTTGATAGATCTTACATTCTAATTGGTCCAAAGTGACGACATTCAGTTACATCATTAAGCTGGAATGTTCCTAGATTGCCATATTCTAACCTACCCTGAGCAATGTGGCCGCATATGCTTATCAAAGTAATATTTCTTTTGGAGTGATATTTATAAGGTTTAAGGTCAAATTAAGTTCACATCTAGCCAATTTCCCATGTAAAGCAGTCGCAAGCAAGTGGTTACAAATGGGATGGGGCATCCGGGTGGCACAGTTGGTTGGGCGACTGCCTTCAGTTCGGATCATGCTTCTGGAGTCCCGGGATCGAGTCCCGCATCGGGCTCCCCGCTCGGCGGGGAGTCGGCTTCTCCCTCCGACCCTCACCCCTCTCATGTGCGCTCTCTCTCTCTCTCTCTCTCATTCTCTCTCTCAAATAAATAAATAAAATCTTTAAAAAAAAAACAAATGGGATGAGGCATCCTTTACAATGTTTTGAAACATACATACTTCAACTTCTTTAGAGGATGAAGCTTTTCAACCAACTCCCTTTCCGTAGGAGACTGGGGGCCAAAGGGTTATTTCAATTCTCTGAGGCCTACAGGCTTTCTTACTGCAAGTTCATAGTTTCCATGGAAGTATAATTCTCTGAAGACTTAGAGGTGCATTGTCTGTCTGATTTCATCAGTCCTATGTTCCAGTATACACACCATGGTTCTTTGGAGACATATATCTCAGATCTGCTATATTTATTTGCTTTTTCAAACCCAAACCTCTCAATGTATTTGAGCCTCTCTGGAGTAATAAGTGATAAAGCCAAATCCGGTATCTGATTTTTTCCTTGAGAAATTCTAAATCATTGAGAGGTCTTATGTAAGCATGAAGGTCACATCCTAAACCAGATTCTTGCTAAAAATATTTGGTTTTAATGCACTTTTCCCAAATGCTTTCTTAATTTTATCTTTTTCTTGGGGAGCAAAAATTAATTGGCTTTTCCAGCATGGCAAGTTCTTGGATTTCTGGAAGTTTCTACTTTTTTATTTCTACTTATAAAATCAGCCACCTCTTAGTTTACTATGTTGTAAAGTGTAGCAAATAATAACCAAGATATTACTAACACTTTGTTTTTCATATACCTTCCCCTATGACTGTGAACTCTTTAAGCATACAATCTTACCCCTAAGTTACTGCAGGTGACAGTTGTGCCAAATGGTTTCCCACTGCATAACATGGACTGTTATCTTTCCTACCTGCAATATCAGCCTCCTAACCATGTGTCACCAACCCTTAAGTTAACACCATACAATTTATTCTTTAATACAGCACTCTGCTTCCAGGATATGATGGTGATAATAAATAAACCCAAAGGTCTCAGAGGCTTAATACAACATAGTTTTATTTCTCATGCTGGAGGTTTAGTGCTGGTTGGCAGAAAGATGGGGATTAGGGGAGATGGAAGGGTTCTGCTCCACAAAGTTAGGCTTTGGAAAGTTCCATCATTTGGAAATCCACCATGATAGGGGGAATAGTTACATGAGAACTCACACTTACTCTTCTTGCTGGCACCTGGATGTGACATATATCATTTCTACTCATAGACCATTGACCAGAATAAATCTTTTGGTCTTAATTGACTGCACAGAACTGGGAACAGTGAGGGGAGTGTTTGATGTGCAGTAGAATTTAATAGGGAAATGCAAACTTAATCTCATTTCCATACTTGAGAGACTAAACATAAACAACTAACAATGCATCATTAGATACTGATACTAATCCCAGAGAATGACTGTGCAGGACTGAACAGCAGGAAGTGCACAAGGTTGGAAACTCTTGACAGAAAGGAGTAAAGTAATTTGACCTGTAATAGATATCTACTATATTTCAAACAAGGAAGCATAACCACTGCTATCAGAATTATTATTTCTATGACTTGAAAACAAAAGAGTAATCAACATCCACATGATTGAAGAAATAGCACGAGACTTGGAAATAGAAGTTTGGTTTAAGTCTCTGCCTCTTACTAGCTGTGGGATCTCAGGTGAATTACTATAGTAAACACATGTGTTCTGTCTGGCCAATACTCCTTTGTAGGACCTCCTTTTCCCGTTATCGAATAGTTCTGTCCAGACCATGTTGTGGGAGAGCACTTGACCCTGGTCAGTCACCGCTGCAAAGCATTATTGTGGATAAAGTAGGAAGAAGTAAAGCCAGGGAGAGTTTGGAGACCTATGGAGATTGAGTCTTACAGGTCCCATTTCTTGCCCCAAGGTCTTGGGTCTTACATCTCTTCCTTCAATTATCTGAGTCACATGAACCAACCCATCAAGCTAATTTGAATTAGGTTTTCATCATTACTATTAAATAGTTTTATTTAATTCTGCTGGTTTCTCTAAAATAGTTTGAGGACACCTTACTCCTCAGACCATAATTTCCCTGTAAGACCCAGTCCTATAAGGAAAGTCCACCTCCCAGAAAATAGGACATCTTCATGAATACCCAACCTTGGGAGAAGGAAATGAGAAGTAGTGAGTCTAACTGGCATTGCCCATACTAGGATGTGCCTGTGAGACTTCTTACCATTGAGCCAGACTACTTTGGAGAATCCTAATCTTTTCCACATGAATCTCCCCTTTGTCAGGGCAAAAAGAAACAGTTAAGTACTAAAAACCAAACACTTTAATTCCCAACAAACCTCTCCAAAATGTAAGTATATTTTTGGAGGGGTTATTCATTATGTCATAATAACTATCCTAGTGTCTTTCAGATTGCAAAGAACAGATCTACATGTCATTTACTTTATCAAACGGGAGCTTATTAGAAGTATACAGAGTTTGTAATAATAGTAGTAATAGCTAAAATTTATGAAGCTTTTACTATGTGTACACAATATAGCAAGAACTTTACAAGCAGTATGTCATTGAATCCTAATAGCAATCCCATGAGGGAAATGCATTTATTGCCCCCATTTTACCAGGGAAACTGAGTCATCAAGAGGTTGAAAACATGCCTGAATTATTTGGGCGCCTGGGAGCATAACCCATGTCTATTCCCAAGATCAGTGCTCTTAATCACTATTTTACTGCACTACCTGAATCCCAGGAGAATTGGATAATCAGGCTTCTGGGTGAACTAAAAGGTGTCATATTTCAGTGTTGCTCCTCGGTCCTTGTCCTACAATCAGATTCTCTCTTGGCTTCTCCCTCTACTTCCTCTGCTTCGACAGCTGCTTCTTTCTTCTACTTTCTACTTCATGACTTCTGCTACTCGTGCCTTATGCCTACTGCCACCTCTCTCTGTCTTTCCCCACTTGACTTACTGAGATTCCTTCTGTGTGTTGCATTCAAAGTTTCTTAGACACAATATGATTGGTTCACTTAGTCATTGTCAAGTGAGGAGTGTCCTCTCAAGGTAAAATGGCTGTCCCATTGATAGTTGCCTTTTGCTCAGGATAAGCCCTGTTCTAATTGGATATGACCAGGTGATGATGGGATGACAAAGTTTTAACAGAACAAAGAAATTATGGCAGAAGCACAGAAAGGGATGGACTGGTAAATGGAAAGACGTTCTCCATATTAGTCTGCTAGGGCTAATAACACAGTAGTGCAGAATGGATGGCTTAAACAACAGAAATTTCTTTCCCCACAGTTCTAGAGCTAGAAGCCCAAGATCAAGATGCTGACAAGAGTTGGTTCCTGGTAAGACTTTTCTCCTTAGCTCGCAAACAGTGCCTTACCACGGTGTCCTCACATGGCTTTCTCTCTGTCCATGCACATTCCTGGTGTCTCTGCCTCTTCTTATAAGGACACCAGTCCTATTGGATTAAGGTCCCATCTCAGTTAGCCTTAATTATCTCCTTATAGGTTATATTTCCAAATACAACCATAAATTCACTCACTTCAACAAATGAATTTTGGGGGTCGGGGACACAATTCACTTGGTAATACCCCTAAACTCCTTTCCTTACCCTCTGTGTCATGAATAGCCCTGTAACTGTCCTCCTCATTGTCACACGGTTCAAAAATTAATGTAGAATGTCAGCATACCTCATTTCAAGACTGAAGGAAAATTTACATTTATTTGTTTTTTTCTGGACATTTTTGTAGTGAAGCTGTTGATTATGTTCAGGAGAAGGAAATTGTAGAATCAATGTAGAAATCCAAGTTTCTGGGTATAATTTTGGGAGTCTTTATCATCCCTAAGACTGCAAAGTACATGCATTTCTCAAGTGAGTTTTCATGCCATTTAAAGGAGAAGACAATAAAATCTGTATATGCTCATCAATAAGTAAATAACTGCTTATAAGAGCTAATGTATTTGGGAGTGGAGCAAGATGGCGGAGGAGTAGGAGACCTGGATTTCGTCTGGTCCCAGGAATTCAGCTGGATAGGGATCAAACCATTCTGAACACCTACGAACTCAACAGGAGATCGAAGAAAAGAATAGCAACAACTCTCTGAACACAAAAGCAATACTTTCTGGAAGGTAGGACGTGCAGAGAAGTGAATCCGAGGCGATATTCGGGAGGATAGATGGCGGGGGAGGGGGCCTCCGTCAGCAGCTACCAGCAAGTGATAGAGCTGCAGAGCACAAAATCGGAACTTTTAGAAGTCGGCTCCACTGAGAGACGTCGCTCCAGTGGCTAAGCGGGGGGTAGAACCCTCGTGGGACAGTGTGGTCTCAGGACCCTCAGGGTCACAGGAAGACCAGGGGTGCCTGAGTGTGGCAGAGCTCCCAGGTATTGGAGCGGGGAAGCCGGCTGCAGAGACGGAGCTGAGGCGCGGTCTCTCAGCTCAGGGTTGCCATAAACTGTGATCCGTGGCACAGTCGGGCCACTGCTCCTCCAGCAGGGACCCAACAAGTGGCAGATCTGGGGAGACTCCCCTTCCTCCCCCGGGAGGAGCGGCGGGGAGCACACAGCAGGGATCTGCTGGGTTTGGAGACTCCACATGGGGTCGGGTGCCAGAGATAGAAACGCTCGGTCACAGGCTGGGTGAGCACAGAGTGCGGCCGGAGACCGGGGAGATGGGAGTGACTGACTGCTTTGCTCTGAGGCCTCACTGAGGAGCGGAGTCTTGAGTTCTCAGCTCCTCCGGGTGGAGATTGGGAGGCCGCCATTTTCACTCTCGTCCTCCAAAGCCGTTTGGAAAGATTGCAGGGAACAAAAGCTCCCGAGAGCAAACCCGAGCAGAATCCTTAGCCCTGACCACAAGGGCGGGGCAATTCTGCCTCCAGCAAAAACATTTGGGAACCATGGCAACAGGCCCCTCCCCCAGAAGATCAGCACGAACAGCCAGCCAAGACCAAGTTTACCGATCAATGAGAACGGCAGAACGCCAGCACTAGGGGAATACTGCACATAGAATTCATGGCTTTTTTCCCATGATTCTTTAGTCTTTCAAAGTTAATTTTTTTAACTTTTTTTTTTGAATTTTTCTTTTTCCCTTTTTCAACCAACATCTTATCAATCCTTTTTTTAAAAAACATTTTTATTTTTCATTTTTAGAGTCATATTCTATCGCATCAGAGTAGTTACCCTTATTTTTGGCATATATATATATAAGTTGTTCTCTCTTTAAAATTTTGAGATACAGTTTCTTCTAACAGATCAAAATAGACCCTAAATCTCTAATGTATGACTTTGTTCTAGTCTCCTGCCTGATCACATTCTCTCTTTTTTTCTTTTTTTTTTCCTAAATCTAATCTTTTTTTTTCAAACAACTTATCTTATCAATTCCTTTTATAAAATTTTTTGTAATTTTCATCTTTACAGTCATATTCCATCCCTTCATTGTATCAACCCTTATTTTTGTACATATATAAGTTTTTCTTTCTTTAAAATTTTGGGAGGCAGTTTCTTCTAACAGACCAAAATACACCCAAAATCTAGTGTGTGGCACTGATCTATGCACCAGCCTGATCATACCTGATCATATTCTGTTTTTTTGTTTTCTCCTGTTTTGTTTGTTTTTATCTTTTTCTTTTTCTTCTTTTTCTTTCTTTCCCTTTCTTTTCCCCCAGTTTCAGGTCTTTTCTGATTTGTTTAGAGCATCTTTTCTGGGGATGCTGTTACCCTGATAGCATTTTGTTCTCTCATTCATCTGTTCTCCTCTGGACAAAATGACAAGATGGAAAAAATCACCTCAACAAAAAGAACAAGAGGTAGTACCGACTGCCAGGGACCTACTCAATATGGACATTAGTGCGATGTCAGACCTAGAGTTCAGAATCATGATTTTAAAGATACTAGCTGGGCTTGAAAAAGGCATGGAGGTTATTACAGAAACCCTTCCTGGAGAAATAAAAGAATTAAAATCTAACCAAGTCGAAATCAAAAAGACTATTAATGAGGTGCAATCAAAAATGGGGGCTATAACTGCTAGGACAAAGGAGGCAGAAGAGAGAATTAGTGATACAGAAGACCAAATGATGGAAAATAAAGAAGCTGAGAAAAGGAGAGATAAACAACTACTGGATCACGAGGGCAGAGTTCAAGAGATAAGCGATACCATAAGATGAAACAACATGAGAATAATTGGGATCCCAGAAGAAGAAGAAAGAGAGAGAGGGGCAGAAGGTATATTGGAGCAAATTATAGCAGAGAACTTCCCTAATTTGGGGAAGGAAACAGGCATCAAAATCCAAGAGGCACAGAGAACCCCTCTCAAAAATCAATAAAAATAGGTCAACACCCCGACATCTAATAGTAAAACTTCAGAGTCTCAGAGACAGAAAATTCTGAAAGCAGCTTGGAACAAGAGATATGTAACCTACAATGGTAGAAATATTAGATTGGCAACAGACCTCCACAGAGACCTGGCAGACCAGAAACGACTGGCATGATATATTCAGAGCACTAAATGAGAAAAATATGCAGCCAAGAATACTATATCCAGCTAGGCTGTCACGGAAAATAGAAGGAGAGATAAAAAGCTTTCAGGACAAACAAAAACTCAAGGAATTTGCAAACACGAAACCAGCCCTACAAGAAATCTTGAAAGGGGTCCTCTAAGCAAAGACAGAGCCTAAAAGCAACATAGACCAGAAAGGAACACAGACAATATAGAGTAACAGTCACCTTACAGGCAATACAATGGCACTAAATTCATATCTTTCAATAGTTACCCTGAATGTAAATGGGCTAAATGCCCCAATCAACTGACACAGGCTATCAAATTGGATAAAAAAAAAAAAAGACCCATCTATATGCTGTCTGCAGGTGACTCGTTTTAGATCCAAAGACACCCCCATATTGAAAGTGAGGGGGTAGAAAACAACTTACCATGCTAACGGACACCAAAAGAAAGCTGGGGTGGCAATCCTTATATCAGACAAACTAGATTTTAAAACAAAGACTGTAATAAGAGATGAGGAAGGACACTATATCCTACTTAAAGGGTGTATCCAACAAGAAGATCTAAGAATTGTAAATATCTATGCTCCTAACATGGGAGCAGCCAATTATATAAGGCAATTAATAACAAAAGCAAAGAAACACATTGACAACAATACAATAATAGTGGGGGACTTTAACACCCCCCTGACTGAAATGGACAGATCATCTAAGCAAAAGATCAACAAGGAAATAAAGACTTTAAATGACACACTGGACCAAATGGACTTCACAGACATATTCAGAACATTCCATCCCAAAGCAATGGAATACACATTCTTCTCTAGTGCCCATGGAACATTCTCCAGAATTTATCACATCCTAGGTCACAAATCAGGTCTCAACCAGTACCAAAAATTGGGATTATTCCCTGCATATTTTCAGACCACAATGCTTTGAAACTAGAACTCAATCACAAGAGGAAGGTCGGAAAGAACCCAAATACATGGAGGCTAAAGAGCATCCTACTAAAGAATGAATGGGTCAACCACCAGGAAATTAAAGAAGAATTAAAAAAATTCATGGAAACCAATGAAAATGAAAACACAACTCTTCAAAATCTTTGGGATGCAGCAAAGGCAGTCCTAAGACGAAAGTATATAGCAATACAAGACTTTCTCAAGAAACAAGAAAGGTCTCAAGTACACAACCTAACCCTACACCTAAAGGAGCTAGAGAAAGAACAGCAAATAAAGTCTAAACCCAGCAGGAGAAGAGAAATAATAAAGATCAGAGCAGAAGTCAATGAAATAGAAACCAAAAGAATAGTAGAACAGATCAACAAAACTAGGAGCTGGTTCTTTGAAAGAATTAACAAGATTGATAAACCCTTGGCCAGACTGATCAAAAAGAAAAGAGAAGTGACCCAAATCAACAAAATCATGAATGAAAGAGGAGAGATCACAACCAACACCAAAGAAATACAAACAATTATAAGAACATATTATGAGCAACTATATGCCAGCAAATTAGATAACCCGGAAGAAATGGGTGCATTCCTAGAGATGTATCAACTACCAAGACTGAACCAGGAAGAAATAGAAAACCTGAACAGACCTATAACCCTATAACTGCTAAGGAAATTGAAGCAGTCATCAAAAATCTCCCAACAAACAAAAGCCCAGGGCCAGATGGCTTCCCAGGGGAATTCTACCAAACATTTAAAGAAGAATTAATACCTATTCTTCTGAAACTGTTCTAAAAAATAGAAATGGAAGGAAAACTTCCAAACTCGTTTTATGAGGCCACCATTACCTTGATCCCAAAACCAGAGAAAGACCCCATCAAAAAGGAGAATTACAGACGAGTATCCTTGATGAACATGGATACAAAAATTCTCACCAAAATACTAGCCAATAGGATCCAACAGTACATTAAAAGGATTATTCACCACGACCAAGTGGGATTTATCCCTGCGCTGCAAGGTTGGTTCAACATCCGCAAATCAATCAACGTGATACAATACATTAATACATTAACAAAAGAAAGAACAAGAATCATATGATCCTCTCAATAGATGCAGAAAAAGCATTTGACAAAGTACAGCATCCTTTCTTGATCAAAACTCTTCAGAGTATAGGGATAGAGGCTACATACCTCAATATCATAAAAGCCATCTATGAAAAACCTACAGCGAATACCATTCTCAATGGGGAAAAACTGAGAGCTTTTCCCCTAAGGTCAGGAACGCAGCAGGGATGTCCACTATCATCACTGCTATTCAACATAGTATTAGAAGTCCTAGCCACAGCAATCAGACAACAAAAAGAAATCAAAGGCATCCAAATCAGCAAAGAAGACGTCAAACTCTCACTGTTTGCACATGATATGATACTTTATGTGGAAAACCCAAAAGACTCCACCCCAAAACTGCTAGAACTCATACAGGAATTCAGTAAGTGGCAGGATATAAAATCAATGCACAGAAATCAGTGGCATTCCTATACACCAACAAGACAGAAGAGAGAGAAATTAAGGAGTCAATCCCGTGTACAATTGCACCCCAAACCATAAGATATCTAGGAATAAATCTAACCAAAGAGGCAAAGGATCTGTACTCAGAAAACTATAAAATACTCATGAAAGAAATTGAGGAAGACACAAAGAAATGGAAAAACTTTCCATGCTCATGGATTGGAAGAACAAATATTGTGAATATGTCAATGCTACCTAGAGCAATCCACACATTCAATGCAATCCCCATCAAAATACCATCCACTTTTTTCAAAGAAATGGAACAAATAATCCTAAAATTTGTAAGGAACCAGAAAAGACCCCGAATAGCCAGAGGAATGTTGAAAAAGAAAAGCAAAGCTGGCCACATCACAATTCCGGACTTCCAGCTCTATTACAAAGCTGTCATCACCAAGACAGTATGGTACTGGCACAAAAACAGACACATAGATCAATGGAACAGGATAGAGAGCCCAGAAAAGGACCCTCAACACTATGGTCAACTAATCTTTGACAAAGCAGGAAAGAATGTCCAATGGAAAAACGTCTCTTCAACAGGGGTGCCTGGGTGGCTCAGTCGTTAAGCATCTGCCTTTGGCTCAGGTCATGATCCCAGGGTCCTGGGATCGAGCCCCACATTGGGCTGTCTGCATAGCGGGAGTCCTGCTTCTCCCTCTCCCACTCCCCCTACTTGTGTTCCCTCTCCCTGTGTCTCTCTCTGTCAAATAAATAACATCTTTAAAAAAAAATTCTCTTCAACAAATGGTGTTGGGAAAATTGGACAGCCACATGCAGAAGAATGAAACTAGACCATTTCCTTACACCACACACAAAAATAGACTCAAGATGGTTGAAAGACCTAAATGTGAGACAGGAGTCCATCAAAATCCTAAAGGAGAACACAGGCAGCAACCTCTTCGACCTCAGCCGCAGCAACTTCTTCCTAGAAACATTGCCAAAGGCAACGGAAGCCAGGGCAAAAATGAACTATTGGGACTTCATCAAGATAAAAAGCTTTTGCATAGCAAAGGAAACAGTTAACAAAACCAAAAGACAACCGACAGAATGGGTTAAGATATTTGCAAATGACATATCAGATAAAGGGCTAGTATCCAAAATCTATAAAGAACTTATCAAACTCAACACCCAAAGAACAAATTATCCAATCAAGAAATGGGCAGAAGACATGAACAGACATTTTTCCAAAGAAGACATCCGAATAGCCAACAGACACATGAAAATTGCTCAACATCACTTGGCATCAGGGAAATCCAATCAAAACCTCAATGAGATACCACCTCACACCAGTCAGAATGGCTAAAATTAACAAGTTGGGAAACAACAGATGTTGGCGGGGATGCGGAGAAAGGGGAACCCTCCTACACTGTTGGTGGAAATGCAAGCTGGTGCAACCACTCTGGAAAACAGTATGGAGGTTCCTCAAAAAGTTTAAAATAGAGCTACCCTATAACCTAGCAATTGCACTACTGGGTATTTACCCCAAAGATACAAATGTAGGGATCTGAAGGGGTACATGCACCCCAATATTTATAGCAGCAATGTCCACAATAGCCAAACTGTGGAAAGAGCCAAGATGTCCATCAAGAGATGAATGGATAAAGAAGAAGTGGTGTATACACACACACACACACACACACACACACACACACACACACTGGAATATTATGCAGCCATCAAAAAGAACGAAATCTTGCCATTTGTAACGATGTGGATGGAACTGGAGGGTGTTATGCTGAGGGAAATAAGTCAATCAGAGAAAGACATGTATCATATGACCTCACTGATATGAGGAATTCTTAATCTCAGGAAACAAACTGAGGGTTGCTGGAGTGGGGGGCGGGGGTGGGAGGGGTGGGGTGGCTGGGTGATAGTCATTGGGGAGGGTATGTGCTATGGTGAGCGCTGTGAATTGTGCAAGACCATTGAATCACAGATCTGTACCTCTGAAACAAATGCAATATATGTTATGAAAGAAAAAAGAAGAAGAAAATATCTGGAGGGGAAGAATGAAGGGGGGAAATCGGAGGGGGAGAGGAACCATGAGAGACGATGGACTCTGAAAAACAAACTGAGGGTTCTAGAAGGGAGCGGGGTGGGAGAATGGGTTAGCGTAGTGATGGGTATTAAAGAGGGCACGTTTTTCATGGAGCACTGGGTGTGATGCACAAACAATGAATCACTAAGCACTACATCAAAAACTAATGATGAGGTAATGTATGGTGATTAACATAACAATAAAAAAATTTTTTAAAAAAGAGCTAATGTATTTTAAAGCATATGAGAAAATATACTTCAGAACTTTTATTTGTTTTTTGAGCTGTTTTATTTGCAAAAGGGGGTTTTGTTGCCGCTAATAAAGCAGAGTCCCAAGGAAATTCATATCTAGTTTCTTTTAAAAATAATGTTACTTTAAAATATGTGATATTTACTGGGGCACCTGGGTGGCTCAGTCTTTTAGGTGTCTGACTCTTGATTTTGGCTCAGGTCATGATCTCAGTGTCCTGGGATAGAGCCCTGAGATGGGTTCTCTCCTCAGCGAAGTCTGCTTGAGATTCTCTCCCTCTCCCTCTCCTCTGCCCCTCTCTCCACATTTGCATGCACACACGTGCTTCCTCTCAAATAAACAAATCTTTAAAAATAAAATAAAATAAGTGATATTAAAGCAAATATTTAATAATCTTATTATGTTCATTTATTTTTCCTTTCTATTTCAACATAAAACAATATTTTAATATAACACTCACGATAAAATAACTCTTCAGTACCAAATGTCAGCAGTATGATTTTAAGAATTCGACTCCTCGATCAAAATTCCAATGACATTTTTCAGAGTGCTGGAACAAACAATCCTAGAATTTGTATGGAATCAGAAAGGACCCCGAATCACCAAGGAAATGTTGAAAAAGAAAAACAAAGCTCGGGGCATCACGTTGCCCAATTTCAAGCTATATTACAAAGCTGTGATCACCAAGACAGCATGGTACTGGCACAAAAACAGACATATAGACCAATGGAACAGAATAGAGAACCCAGATATGGACCCTCAACTCTATGGTCAAATAATCTTTGACAAAGCAGAAAAAACATGCAGTGGAAAAAAGACAGTCTCTTCAATAAATGGTGCTGGGAAAATTGAGCAGCTATATACAGAAGAATGAAACTCGACCATTCTCTAACACCATACACAAAGATAAACTAAAAGTGGATGAAAGACCTCAATTTGAGACAGGAATCCATCAAAATCCTAGAGGAGAACATAGGCAGTAACTTCTTCAACATCGGCCACAGCAACCTCTTTGTTGCTTCTGCGCAGGAAAGGAAACAGTCAACAAAATAAAGAGGCAACCCACAGAATGGGAGAAGATATTTGCAAATGACACTACAGACGAAGGGCTGATATCCAAGATCTATAAGAAACTTCTCAAACTTAACACACAAAAAACAAACAATTAAGTCAAAAAATGGGCAGAAGACATGAACAGACACTTCTCAAAAGAAGACAAACAAATGGCTAACAGACACATGAAGAAATGTTCATCATCATTAGCCATCAGGGGAATTCAAATCAAAACCTCATTGAGATACCACCTTACACCAGTTAGAATGGCAAAAATTGACAACTCGAGAAACAACAAATGTTGGGAAGGTTGTGGAGAAAGGGGAACCCTCTTACACTCTTGGTGGGAATGCAAGTTGGTACAGCCACCTTGGAAAACAGTGTGGAGGTTCCTCAAAAAATTAAAAATAGAGCTACCCTATGACCCAGCAGTTGCACTCCTGGGTATTTACCCCAAAGACACAGATAGAGTGAAAAGAAGGGCCATATGCACCCCAATGTTCATAGCAGCAATGTCTGCAATAGCCAAACTGTAGAAAGAGCTGAGATACCCTTCAGCAGAGGAATGGATAAAGAAGATGTGGTCCATATATACAATGGAATATTACTCAGCCATCAGAAAGGATGAATACCCAACTTCTACATCAACATGGATGGGACTGGAGGAGATTACGCTGAGTGAAATAAGTCAAGCAGAGAAAGTCAATTATATGGTTTCACTTATTTGTGGAACATAAGAAAGAGCATGGAGGACATTAGGAGAAGGAAGGGAAAAACGAAGGGGGGAAATCAGAGGGGGAGATGAACCATGAGAGACAACGGACTCTGAGAAACAAACTGAGGGTTCTAGAAGGGAGGGGCGTGGGGGGATGGGTTAGCCTGGTGATGGGTATTAAGGAGGGCATATGTTGCATGGAGCACTGGGTGTTATATGCAAACAATGAATCATGGAACACTACATCAAAAACTAATGATGTACTGTATAGTGACTGACATAACATAATAAAATTAAATTAAATAAAAAAAAAAGAATTGGACTCCTCAGAAATTGGACAACATTTTGAATGCCAAAGGAAAAATTCTAACAGAAGGGATAAACTTCAGCAAATATGTATTTAATTAGGTTCTTTATGTAACATATTTAAACATCCATTCAATTTGAAAATCAATCCTTTGCCCCATGCTTTGAATAATATGATTAATAATGTGTTTACAAAATATTTAAGTAGGCTGGGTTTTTATCTTACTTAAAATAAGATGTTTAAAATTTACTTTTGTCCTCTAGTCATATAATTTTATGTCTTTATAACAAATACTATCATGTTAAATGAAGTCTCGTTTCTTCTAATGAAAATTAATCAATTTCAAAGTTATTAGTCTTAATTCTGAGATTCACACTAATCTTACCAACAATGTTATTGAAACCCTAAAACTAGGTAAAATATCTACTAGGCCTTGTATTTGATATGTTTGACATATATATTATATACAAATATTTCACAAACACGTAATCAAGCAAACCTCAACCTTATTTGTATATCTTATTGGGCTGATAATTCAAATTTATATTTTTGTGATACAGTTCGAGTTGACATCCTTCCAGTCCCCTAAAACTTGCAGCGAGTATTATAATAGGGGGTCAGAGGAGAATCATGATTAGGGAACATTAGTGCTGCAAGTAGGCTCTACATGGAGTCCAGCCACTGGGAGTTCTTCTTTCTGCACAACTGGGATACATGCAAGTTATTTCTTCAGATCTCTTCAGCAACTACAAGAGTTTTGTTTCTGAATTTGCAGCTTACAAGTCATTCCTCTGGGAAACCTCTAGAAAAAAGAGAACTGGTCCTTGGGAACAAGAGGGAGGTAAAGCAAAAAGTAGAGAGGACCGGTGTGGGGATATGAGGAAAATGGGGCGCATCTGGGCGAGTGTTGCCCCTGCCCAATGGGGAGCAGGAGCTGGGATGCAGAGAGGGGCTGGCTCTGAGTAAGCACCTTGGCATGAAGACACTGCAGGTGGGGCGGGGTTGTTAGGAGGCAAGAGATAGAGTTCATAATTTTATTTTTCAAGCGCCAAGTGTTTTCAGTCCCTAATGTAACCTATATGACCAGCATCACACATTCTAAACGCAATGGGATCACCATTTCCCTATTTTGCAAACCAGTTCCTTAAATACCCCTCCCCAAACCTTGTCAGCAGGAAGTCCCCATTTCCCCTGCATTGTCCATGTGCCCCAGAGGCTAACTCTATCCAAAAGGGAGTGCTGGCCCCCACACCCAAGGGACCCAGAGGGCAGTTTGATTGGTCGCTCCTGCCAGTGTTTCTCAAAGCTACTAGCTGTCTCCAGGAACCTATTCCTACATGGGGGTACCACCTGTCAGGGAGGATGCAACCTCTGTCCCCAGCTCGGGCTGTCAAGGTTCTAGTGCTCAGCACCAGCCTGACCCAGAGGCTCTAGGAGCAGGGGATTAGGAAGACAACTATCCTTGGGATCCAAGGAAAAACCACCCCTAGTGATCCCAAGATGATTTCCTTTTTTGAGGGAGACCCACCTGGTCACCGCAAGGGCCTGGTCCTAGGCGGGCAGGGAGGGAAGTATTGGAGGAGGGAAGTTGCCTTCAATGATCTCAAGGCTCCTGTTTCACTGAAGAAGAGAAATTATATATATATATATATATATATATATATATATAAATTTAATCTCTGGTGATATCCAGCAACATAAATTAATCTGTGTTACTAACACTGCCGGAGAACTTGGGAAGTTGTGTCCCACATCTCCAAGTTATAAAATCAGAGACATTTTTAACATCTGCTTTGAAGACAAGCTGTAGGGGAAAACCAGTGCTCACAAAATGGAAACATTCACAAGGACCTTTTTGAAACTGTAGAGGTTAAACGTTTCCTTGCCATCCAAGACTGGTAAGTAGAAATTAGTGTTACGGTACATGTGGTTGCTATTTAAAGAAGTGTACAATGACAGAGTGTTTGCTCTGCTTACTGTGCTGCCTTTATTGCTGTGTTTAGTGGATATGAAGAGTTTCATGAGACAAGAGGCCATCTGTTTTTGCTCACCGCTCTATCTTTCTATAAATACTTGTTTAGTGAATGAGTCTACTTGAGACCTTAGTAATTCCCTCTATTCTGTTTTCCCCATAAGACCTTGAGTTCCCCTACACGGGGTCATTGTAAAGAACAAATAAGAGAATATATGTAAAGCACTCAGTAGGCTCTAAAATTTACTGAAACTAAAGGCAGTAGTCGAGTGAAAAGAGAAGCCTCCCCACCAGCACCCATAGACCACTCCTTTCTACACTTCCCCTTGGCTCTGTCCTGTATCCTATGGGGCCTAATGGACATGTGTGTAGACGTCCCACACAGTAAAGCTCATCCAACCTTGTTCCCAACCAAGACAACAGGCATGCTCAGGAAGCAGGACCTTTGGAAGAGGTCCATGCAAGCCGCAGAGGCAGGTTTGGGGGCCATGTGGGCAGGCTATTCGTGTATCTTGGGTACTTGGAATATGGGAGGATAGTGCAGGTTCTGGCTGGACATGTACCTGGGCACCACGAGCTTCTCATTGCATGGTGATAAAGTATGCACATGGCCAGGGCAAAAGCTCCCATTGCCCAGCTCTAAGGGAAAGGCTAGTACCTAGAACTTGCCTGGTACATACTAAGTGCTACATGAATGGTGGGAGGAAAAGAGAGAGAGACTTCTGGAGCCAGCAAGACCTGACTCCAATCAGATTGAACAGATCAACAGATAAGAAGTAAAAAAGATATGGATAGGGAGGAGTTGAGTCTGTTATGGTGGGATAGCAAAACGAGAATCTGAAAGACAAATTGGTTTGGCCACAGCTCACCCAACCATCAATGAGGTGGCAAAGGCAAGGAAGAAGACCCCAGAGGAAGGACAGGACTTGACATGGGACAGGGAGAACATCAGAGGTCAGTGGTAGCCACTCAGCCAGCCCTCTGATCCACTTGGATAATTAGACTGAAGCCAGCTTCCCCGCACATGATGGCATTATCCCCCTACATAAATTGTTTTCCCTGATTTTTCCAATTCAACCTTTGTGTCTCTCATCTGTTTTTATATACTAACTAAAATTTGGGTTTGTTTTTGTTTTTGTTTTTAAAGCAGAACCCTTCACAGGCACCTATTATCTTGTGTGGTTTTATTCATTAATTTTTTTTCTTTGAATAATATCAAGTGTAATGTCAGGTGCCAGGAATACAAAACTGATTAAGAGGGGTGCCTGGGTGGCTAAGTCGGTTAAGTGTCTGCCTTAGGCTCAGGTCATGATCCTGGGGTCCTGGGATCAAGCCCTGTTTTGGGGGGGTCCCTGCTCAGTGGGAAGTCTGCTTACCCCTCTCCCTCTGCCCCTCTCCCTGCTTGTGCTCTCTCTCTCTCTCTCAAATAAATAAATAAAATCTTTTTTTAAAAGATTAAAAAAACTGATTAAGATAAAATCCCTTTTCCTTGAGAAGCATAGAGTTAAATAAGGGGGCTGGATATGTTAATAAATCATTATAGTGCAATCTGATAAGCGCTGTACAGGTATGAAAAACTGCTGTGGAGCACAGAAGAGGTTAAAAAACTAAGCATCTAGTTTAATGAAGGTCTAAAAACAAACAAGAGAATATGGCCAGAAAGACAACTTTCCTGGTGCATAAATGCAAGGGTTTCTTGAGCAATCTTCCTAACTCATGTAGATTTCTTCCTGGGACTATTTGGGATCAGCCTGTAGAAGAAAAAGAAGAGTAAACCAAGACAAGGGAAAGGTATTCCAAATCCATGGTGACTAAGAAATAGGAATGAAACAAACTGAAAACAGAATGTAAGCAAAGGCGGGTGCCTATGGATGGCACCATTTGGAGCAAGAATGACAGAAGAGTGTAATTTTAATTACCAGTCTGGACTTTGTCCTTCGTTCAGTGGGCACCTTCCCTGATTGTTAATGGCTTGTTCCAAATATCTTAGAAAAACCACAAGAATTATTTCTTTTTTAGTGAATGTTGAGTTCAGAGTCAAAAAGTGCAAGGAACGCAGAATTCCTCCAGCTAAACCTGTCTTTATTCCCTTTTATGCTTCCATGATGCAGTTGTGGCTTTTGATTATCACATTAAAAGCACCTTAAATCAAGAAATACTACTGCCTCTTATGGCAACCCAAATGATCTTCTTGAAATGAAGTCAGACTGACATACAGAAATCTTACAAGAGTAATACGATGGCTAAGAGAAAATCATTTCTAAGCATGCCATAGGTTTTTACTTATTCATCTTAATCCAGTGGTTTGTTCTTTTGAGGAAACGACAGCATTTTAAAGGCAAGGATCTCCTAGAAGTTTATTTGAAAATTGTGACTTTACTTATAGAAAGAAATGCGGTAATTTAATCACTTTTTACTGGCTGCTCTCTTCATTGTGCAAAATAAGCAATAAATCCCACCTGAGAGGGTGGGGTGGGGGTTGACCATAAGACTCAAAACCCAGCTTTCTCCCTCAACTTGGTCAAGTTACTCAACCTCTTGAACGTCCTTTTTATAACTCTTTCTTCTAAAATACTTTTGTGAATCCACAAAAATGTGAAATGTTATATTAATGAACTTGACCCCTAGTGGGTTCTGACTTTAAGCTCTCAGACAGATATAACCACACCAGGAGTAGAAAGAACGCTGGTTGGGAACCCCAGATATTTGTGAGGTCAACTGCTCATGAGACATGTTGCCCATCAGTTACCTGGAATACATCACTTGGCTCACAGTTTTCTCATTTCCTTGTCTGTAAAGACTGGGTCAGAAATTGAAATGCATTGAGGTGCCAGGCAGGTAATGTCAGCATGTGACCGGGATCACAGGTCAGATGGTGGTAATGGTGGGCAACATGCCACCATGTTGAAGATCATGTAGAAGATCAGTTTCCCTCTCCCAAAGGCATTCAAAGTCAAAGTTAAAGAAAGAACAACAGTCTGTAAGCCAGATCGATCCTGGAGGTTCCCTGTTTACAATCTCTGGGTTAGATAATAGTTCCCTCCCTCCCCAGTTCTCATAATTCTGTAGTCTTTGTTTCTTTGGCTTGAAGTCAAAGTCTCTCAGCAGCCAAGCTATCCCCTCATTGCAAATCTGGAGGCTTTGAAAACTTCATTAATTCTTTGCACCACCAGAGAGCCCCTCCATAAATTACTTATTTGGTTGCACTCTTTATGTGTATTACTCAACGATTGCAGCCTTTAAAGCTGTCTGACAACCTTATTTGTACTTGGAGAAATGAACAGAGCCTGTAATATGAATTATGAAGACATCAGAGACTACAAGTGTTAATCAATTTAAGAAAGTAGCACCAAATTTTAAGCAACTTCATCCAGAGAAAAAAGATGTGTTCTAAGTCAGTTTTAAGCCACCGAAACTTAAAAATAGCCAGTGATTGTGTCTTCCTTTGCCACGATGTATCTTCAAAATGGAGATAAATTCATGGGACCTGAAAATCAATTGCAGTGTGATGAAAGAGGGAAGTAGCAATTGCCCCGCTTTGATGAAAACATCTCAGATTTGCCACATGTTAAAAGACACCCAGGTACAAACTGTAATGAGTACACTAATAAGAATTTGGTTAAGATGAAGGAAGAGAAGAAAGGAACAAGAGAAAAATTTGAAGAAATTAAGTATGTTCTTTGTTAAGTGATTCATCGGGGTAGAGAAATGGCATTATCAATAACTGTCCAAAGGATTTAAACTCAGGGAAATAGAGCTAATTTCAGCTGGAATATGTGAGAACATCTAGCAGTAATGCAGGGAAAATAAAGTCAAAGAATGTTTAATATAACCTAAGCAAAAGGCAGCAAAATAGACTCTCTAAAGGAGCACTGAAAGAATAGATCTTATACATTTTTATCCTCCATTGGCTCTTAACACAATACTGGGCATAATGAAAATACTCCACAAATTACTGTTGGTTGCCTGACATCATGTGAAACATTTATAATAAACTGAATGTGGTGTTTCAGAATTTTTATCTGAATAATTAGCCATTTCTAATTCTTACAAGTTCAAAATGATTCTCCCATCACCAAATAGCTGGCATTAGGACTTCTATATTGTGCTGAGTAACCACCAGGGCCCATGAACGCTAGTCTCCTTCCCTGATCAAGCCATCAATAAAGAGTTAATTGGTGGCCTTTTTCATGCCCAACCCTGAGAAAGATTTCTTAATAGCAGTGAGCAGAATTTTCGTAAATAAATTAACTCAAAATGGCTATATAGTTACAATAAAAAGAAGCATATTTTATGGGTCTTGAAACATAATTATACTAACTTGGGAAGCTCATATTTGTTATACATATAAAAAGGCAATAAACCCAAATTAGCTATGTACCTCAGTCATGATTATCATTTAATATATTTACAATTAAGAAGGATGCTCAGATTAGTCACAAGAAAAGGAAAAACTAAACTGGTATGGAAACTGGTTTGTTTGTTTGTTTTTTTAATCACAGCTGTTTAAGCAGAATATGGAAAATGTAGGAGTTGCTCTATCTTTCAAGGCTGAAGATAATTTTTTCTACAAAATAATAGTGAGCTACCTACTCCATGCTAGAGGATGAGACAGTATGCAGGGGTGGTCTAAAACAAAGAAAATGTCTTAAAAATAGAAGGCTCTGTGTATGTTTGTGTTGGGGGGCGTATTTATAGCTTATTTTATTTTATTCTACTTTGTTTCTGTTGGTTTTAATTTTTATTTTTTATTTTTCATTTTTTTAAAGATTTTATTTATTTATTTGAGAGAGAGAGAGAATGAGAGATAGAGAGCACGAGAGGGAAGAGGGTCAGAGGGAGAAGCAGACTCCCCGCTGAGCAGGGAACCCAATGTGGGACTCGATCCCGGGACTCCAGGATCATGACCTGAGCTGAAGGCAGTTGCTTAACCAACTGATCCACCCAGGTGCCCTGTTGGTTTTAATTTTTAAACACAGCCAGGAATACAACACAAATTTAGATATAAGGTTTATGCTATAAGAATGCTAAACATCTGCTTGGAAAATGGGAGATTTTTATTTTTAATAATACCCTTGATTACATGGGTATTTAACCTCCTGCAGATACAAAACACACACACACACACACACACACACACACACACACACACACACCTCCATAGTACTCTTACCTTTATTCAGCATACCACCCCCAGGTAATAGGGGTGAGGAACAAGGGAACTCAAATCTCAAGAGGATCAGAGTATGAGTTTTTTTTTCTGCAAGTGAAAAAGAATGCAATGAGTTGATGGGTGGATAGCAATCCCATCCCTACCATTAGCTACCCACTCCTGACCTGAATGCCCTGCCTCTCCTAGGAAGGTTCTTTCTAAATCTGGGCCCAAAAGTCAGCCCCAAAGGGAATCTGCCTCTACGTGCTCCTCCATGGGGGTTTTCAGCAATGGGCATTGGGTTTCACCATGCACAGACTTCCCATACTAAAGCTACAACATTGTGAATCTGAATCTGAAATAGCAATGAATTTTTATTCCATAATGATTATCTGTTAGGTACTTACCATGTGCCAGGCACATTTTAGACACTAGGAAGACTGTCAAATAAAAAAAAAAAAATTGGATTCATCAGAGAGACTTTGAGAATTATTGCAAGGTGGGGGGAAGGCATTATTATCACGGGAAGAATGCTGTGCCCATAAGATCTGTAAGCACCCCAAGGGTTAGGCAAAAAGAGTTTTTCTTTTATAGGAAAGAACATAAAAGCTAAAGAACTAGGTGTGCGGGAGTGGGATGGGGGAGTGGCCTGATCAGGGGTAGATCAGAGAACATTTCGCCCTGTGGCCAGCAGCTTCTTCTGTGTCTGCTGGCTCATGCTGAGGGTAGGCTGAAGTTTAGTGGCCTGTGGCATAGAAGAGGATATTAACCAAAGTTTGGTTAACAGCAGTTTATTCCATCTGATCTGTGGAGACAAGCAGTACAACTAATCACTTGTGAGGAAAAGAATGGGAATTTGGAGGGTCTGTGTCTAGTCTTGTTCTAGGGAAATAAGAGGGCATCCATGAGCCTTATCTAAGTCATTCGGGGAAGGATGGTTCTTTGCAAGTAAGGCATTTCTCAGAATACAAAGGGTGGAGGGATTTCTTAGTTTTTACTGTTTCCCAGCATCACAGGAATCAGATGAAATTCAACATTGTCAGGACATAACAACAAAAGAGACAAAGTGGGTTTCCACACTCAAGGACTTGACATTCTACGGGAAGAGATGAACAGGAACCCCTAGGCCTGTCCATTATGCAGTCTTTCTGATTCTGTTAAGCCTATGAATACAAGAGGAGGATATGACAGTAGGGGGTAGGGACTGGAAGAAGTCTGGGCTTCTCTGACTGTGAAGATGAGAGGAAGTCTCTTGGAGGAAGTGCCATTTGAATTGAGAAATGAATAATGCCAAAGAGCTGTTATAGCAAATGAGACCATCCTGTTGAGGTAGAGAGCAGCAAGGAGATTGGAAGGGAAAGCAGTCAGAGCAGGTGGGGCCTTGTGACAGGAGCCTGGGTTCTGGCTGCTCTACAGAGGATGGACAGTAGCAGAGGCAAAGTGAAGTCAAGCAGGCACGTTGGGAAGGGCCCAGGAATTCAACAGAGATAGAATGATGGTCCAGAGAGGGGTTTTTGTATTGGGATGGTGAAAAGGAACTCAGGATAGGCTTTGGAAGTAGAACTGACAATATTTGTTAATGAAATTTAGACGAGGCATCAGGAAATAACAACAAACTCTCCATAGAACCTATAATGCGTGGGGCGCCTGGGTGGCTCAATCAGTTAAATGTCTGCCTTCAGCTCAGGTCATGATCCCGGGGTCCTGGGGTGGGGCTTCCTGATCACTGGGGGAGCTTGCTTCTCCCTCTCCTCCCCACTCGTGTGCTCTCTCTCACTATCTCTGTCTCTCTCTCACATAAATAAAAATCTTTTCTTTTTTTTTTTTTTTAAAAGAACCTACAGTGTACTGGGCACTATTCTGAGTGCTTTATGTATATGAACACATTTAGTATTCACCAAAAAATGTGAAGAGTTGGATACAGCATTATCCCCATTTTAGAGATAAGGAAACTGAGACACAGAAAGATTAAGTAACTTATCCAAATACACAGAACTAATAAGCAGCAGAGCTGGGATTTGAACTCTGGTGGGCTCCAGTGCAGAGACCAACATGCATGTTCCTATGATTTTGACCTGAGCCACTGGATGCAAGGTCCTGCCATGGGATAAATAAGGCTAGGCTGGAAGTGGATTTGAAGGGAGATTAGTGGCTTGTTAGAGACCATGTTAATTTTGTGATGTCTATTAGGCAACCAACTGATGGCACTGAAAATTTAATTGGATATATGCTGGGAGCTCAGGGAAATTTCCAGTTGGCGGCTGTAACTTTTAGCATCTTCAATATAGATGGCATTGCATGTTCTTGGTGAGATTTCCCTGGAGAGACAGAGAGAAAAGCAAAAGACAACCTTGCACCCTGGGCATGGCAGGGGCTTGGAGACAACACTGCTAGCCTGGAGCCTCTCTTCCAGGTTTTCTTGTTTTCAGCGTGGGTATCTGTTCTGATGCCTCCTTCTCATACTGCTGCAGCTTGTAAAGAAACTGGGAAGTTAAAAAGCTAAAAAGTCAATTTGCATTTATTCAGGGAAGACTATCTCTTTGTATCTCTTTGTATAAAATCTCACATTCAATCACTGTAAGAATTACTGCTTTCTCAACCTGAGAAAGCACTTTGTTACCATGCAGGCTACTTACCCCTCTTAGAGCCCTAGACTGTTTGAAATCCAAAAGACCACACTGCAATTCACTAAATGCTTTCTTATCTGCATCCCATTTGACCTTCATACACACCCCAGGAAGTAAGCAAGGTACTGATGATAGTAACCCTTTATGGATGAGGGTCTAGCGCTCAGAGACATGAAATAGCTTGCTTAAGGCTATATTGTTCAGTAGTGGAGCTGGGACTCAAATCCACCAGTGGCCTACCCAATCCTGTGCCCTTTCTGCAAAACCAGGCCTGCTCAGTACACCCAGTGAGCTTCATTATAACATTTGCTGCACTATTCATTTTGTCAGAAGACAAAATGGGGAGAAATGCAAACACTGAACTTTATCTCTCTTACTAGCCAAAATGTCTCAGGATTGATAATGTTGAATCCCAAGACCTCATGGATTATAGATAAGAGCCCATAAAAGGAGCCGGACAGGAACTGGGCAGACTTCCAACACTTGCAGAGGGAGATCTGCCCCATGGGGCTTCATTACTTTGTTAAACATGAATTCTCAACGCTTGAAACACACCTCTGCACATACGTAAATACAAAATTACACTTAAAAGTCAACTAAAAATAATCTATGGATTGTTTCCCACAATTATGTATTTGCAGTATTACAAATAATCGAGAGTTGGTATTCAAAGAAAAGCAGTGGGTAAAAAATAGCAATATATAAAACACAAACCCTATCTTCTGTGCGCTGGTGGAAGTGCCAGGGAGTTGTAACGGAGATCTTAAACTATGCCAAGTAGGAGTTGGTTTTCAGGACCTTGGACAGCTGTTCGACTAGTCAACCAGGGACTTTCCCGGGTCATTTTTCACCTGTCAAGCCTCCCAGGGAGGTGTCTCTCTCTTGCTCCTCCTCTTTCAAATGCCAGCTGATTCAATCACTAAAAGGTGCATTCATCTTCCTGCTGTGAGACAGTGCTGCACAGCAGGTTTATCTATATTGCCAGGAAGACCATTTTAAATCACTGGCAGCCACCACCGCCCCCCCATATCTGCCTGTTTTCAGCGCCTTCAGCAGGAGCACATGTGGACAGGCTCCCAGAGCAACAGGTGCCCTTTGCAGCTGTAGCTCCGAACCTTCTGGCAGACACCAGTCAAGAAAGGGGAAGTCAAGCAATGGCAAGGAACTGGAAGGGTGAGAGCATCCCGAACACCGGCCACCCTGTCACCAAAAACTGCCTGCAACCTGGGAGGCCAGATGTTCTGTGCCAAGGGAAGACTTGTCCTAACAGGATGGGCTTTGGCTAGCACAGGAAGGCTGCCTAATCTCTATCTTTCCAGGTACTGTAGTCAAAGACAAGTTCAGCAGGTGTGCTTTCATTGAAGTAGTGCCATTCTCTGATCTCAGAACAAGGACCCAAATCCTTCTGGATTCTCCAGATACACCAAGGGAACTGTACACTTAATGAGTGACTACTGGTTTCCCAGATAGGCAAGCAGCATCATACAACATACTTAAAAAACACAAAGCGGGGCACCTGGGTGGCTCAGTCAGTTAAGCCTCTGCCTTCGGCTCAGGTCATGATCTCAGGATCCTGGGATCGAGGCCCACACTGGGCTCCCTGCTCAGTAGGGAGCCTGCTTCTCCCTCTCCCTCTGCCACTCTTCCTACTTGTGCTCTCTCTTCGCTCTGTCAAATAAATAAAGAAAATCTTTAAAAAAATAAATAAATAAAAACTCTAAAAAATTAAAAGAATAAAAACCGCAAAGCAGTGAAAACAGCTGTGAAAATGTAGAAAAAAGGAAAGAAGTGATCCAACACAAGAAGAGAGTGTGCTTTGCCTGAACCTATAAACGGTGGAGTACTCATGCCCTCCAGCACTTTTTGTCTCTCTGGATTTGTAGAGTAGATGAGGATGTTGTAGGGAGGTCTCTACCTTCTTCTGTCTGCTTTTGGTCCTGAAATTATTGTTCAAGGGATAGTTAACTGGTGTGAGGTTCTGAAATGGTGTTGCTGAGCCAAAAGGCCTCATGATCTCTTCCACATCAGCACACTAAGACAAACCATAGTATTTGTAAGGCCCAGCAAGGAACATGGTTGAGGCTGGTCAAGGGCATCCCTCTGGATGGGGCCCGGGGCCACCTCTGGGAAGAGGTACCCGAGTGCACATCAGTTAGAAGCCCTGAGTTAGATCAGAGAGCTCAAGCCATGGGTACTTGATTCTTTTTTGACAGGTAAAGTTATAACACTTGCTTTTACAATTATCAGGGTGTCTCTTTTACACGTAGATTCTGGGATCCAACATTTCCATCCCAGATCTACTGAATCCAAATTTCCAAGTGTTAGGGAAGCCCGGGAATTTGAATGTAAGCAAGCTGCTCATATTCTTATGCACCTTCAGCTTGCAAACCTGTGTTTTGGTGTATCCATTGTCACCACCCTGCCCCCTTTCCCCCAGCATTGTTATCTTCCCTCTCCTTTATCCACCTGCTGGAGAGGAGTGCCTCCTCTGGGAAGCTGGCATTTATCAAGTCAGTGTAATAGAAAACAGAGGCAACAGAAAAGACGCAGCATAATAAAATGCAGGACTTGGGTGCCGAGAGGCTGTCTGTGTGTTTGAGCTGGAGCAGGAAGGACTATTCTTCATCTCCTCCTTTTATACACCAGACCTGAGCAGCTTGCACATCCGAAGCCCCTCCCCCAGTCCTGTCCCAGCTCCTTCTATTAATCAACTGCTTTACCAGAAGATTGGAGAAATGATAAAACTCTGGTATGGGGAGGGGGTTGGAGGAGAGAGAGGTAAAGTACTTCTTCCCATTTAGCTGGTGTATAGGAAGAAGAGGAAGGGAGATTATTTGCTGGCAATCCAAAAGAAAAGGCAAAAAAAAAAAAAAAAAGATTTGGTTCCTTCTTTTGGACTCTGTGTTTGCTTTATCACCTAGTAGCTGGATTTATTTAGAGGCAAATGGACTTTCAGATGCCCCTGCCCTTTCAGATGTCATAGACATAGCTGTGTGGTTGCCACTGTTAATTTAGGGGAGCAACCTCAGGCACTTCCCCAATTCTCTGGCCATTAACATCCTTGTTTATAAAGGGCAGGGACTGGACTGAATGGTATCCAAATAAGTACAATCTAGCACATAAGTGCTAGGAAGGGAAGCAAGAAAAGATTGGAATGTAGAATGATAAAGATGGTAACCGTCACCCTACTTTGGATGGCTGCAGGGGCAGGGAGAAAGTGACTTAAACTGGGAGCAGAGGAGGAGGAGAAATCAGAAATGGGGGATCATGCACTCCAGGCAGAGGCGACATTTGCGAGAAGGGGACTCTGGTGGGTCCTGGAGTTACTGCAGCAGCTAGGCGCAGGCAAAGGAAGAAATACAAGAAGGTGCCACGGGGGGACAGCTGGGGCCCGAGCACCTCCACACGCAGCACTCTGCCAACAGCCACCTTGGGCCCCCTGCCACTCGGGCACCGTCCTGCGTGGCATCTGCCGCTCACTGTCAGTACCCACGGAGCACGTGCTGCGCCAAGTGCCCAGGGAGCCCATGAGTCTTTGCTCCTGAGTGCAAACAAGGAGGTGACTTTAAATGCACAGACGATGCTTCAGGAGCCAAGCTACTGAGGACTCTCTCCTCAAGGTGCAGAGGAGCAACTTGCTGCTTGTCTCATTCTTCTGTTCCTATGGCTTTGGTTTTTCCCTAAACACCTCGGCTACAGTTACAGTTATCTTCAGCCAAACTGCACCCAGGACTGCACATGGTAACTGCCTGTAACAATTTTCCCAGCAAAGAAGATATCAGGACAGTGATTCTTTACCTGCATAGCATTTTCTTGGTATTAAGGGTTACCTGACTTGCTGCATTTGGGGAACTTCTACTGATATACCAAGGTCAGGAACACCTCTGATGCTGTCGTTTAGAGACCAGCAAGTGTACCTTGGTGCCATTATTGCCATAAAATGTGAAATGCTCCCCTCATTTTGGCCCTTGCCCAAATGGAAAGCCCACCTAGAAAAGACAGCTCAACTTTCCAGGTATCTAAGCCTTTGGAAAGTAAAGATTTCAGGGACGCCTGGGTGGCTCAGTCCTTAAGCAACTGCCTTTGGCCCAGGTCATGATCCCAGGGTCCTGTGATCAAGCCCCACATCAGGGTCTCTGCTCAGCGGGGAGTCGCTTCTCCCTCTCCCATTCCCCCTGCTTGTGTTCCCTCTCTCACTGTGTCTCTTTCTGTCAAATAAATAAATAAAATCTTTAAAAAAAGAAAGTAAAGATTTCATTTTTAAGATTAAAAGTTTTCATTTTCAACGCACTCCAAAGTGATTTGCTAATGATATGCTGCAGTTTTTAAACAGAGATGATATATTAACGCACTTCATGGGTGCCCAGGTGGCACAGTCAGCAACCGGCTCTTGGTTTGGGCTCAGGTTGTGATCTCCGGGTCTTGAGATCGAGGTTGTGAGATCAAGGTCGTGAGATCGAGCCCCGGGTTAAGCTCCATGCTCAGTGCAGAGTCTGCTTGAGACTCTCTCTCCCTCTCCCTCTGCCCTTCCCCCACCTCTAATAAATAAATAAATCTTTAAAAAAATAAAGCACTTCATGAGTGTTTCGTAAAACATATGCTTTGGCTAGGTCTGTAATAGTTTGGCTATAGAATTATTGCCTAAGCCTGGCTTAGGAAACTTTAATATGCAACTTTTTAGATATTGGAACTTCTTCAATGTTTTGTACCTCCTAGGCCCCACAGTTAGGGAATATGCTTCCTCCTCTTCCTCTAGGTTCACGCTAACCCTTTAGAACATGTAAAATAAAACCAAAGGTAGGCATCGCTTTTCCTCAAACACTCTGTTGTGCAGAATAAGCTCTTATGGGAACAAGAGTGGTAATTTTGTAATAATTTCACTAGACTTACAAATAGAAGTTCTAATCTAAGTAATACAAGAATTCACATACACATCCTTTTTATGACATTAACTCAGTGGCAATTTTGAATCCACTGACCAAGGATGTTCTCTGTGTTTGAGATGCAAGCCATCCCGTGGGCCTGGGCAAGGAGAACAAGTAACAGGTGTATCTGGGCCGGTGTTGGGGTTATTATTGTGCATGGGTCACGGGGGTGAGAATTGATTCTGCTGGTCATGTGCCTGGTGGGATGCTTCTGTCTCCTGGTCTGTACCCCTCACCTGGGCCGCCTTTATTCTTTGGCTCAATCCTGCTTCAAAGAGTTCCTCCTGCCATGCATTTGCCCAATAATATGAAAAAAACATTTTCCTGTCCTCTCCTGGTAAGGCGCATGGTACTGCTCTGCACTTTCTAAGATGTTGGAAGACAAAGAAATCTTCTAAAATCTAAAGTAATCAATCCTTTGGAAAACTGAGTTGAACTGCTTTCTTGTGGAATGCTATTATCTTGACTACTAGAATACCAAGGAAATTTTTGCATTCAATTGATTAAAAATCTGCAAATCTACTTCTTTTTTTCCCCAGCTTTATTAAGGTGGGTTTGACAAATAAAATTGTAAGATATTTAAAGTGTACGATGTGAGAATTTTTCTATACATATACATTGTGAAAAGATTTCCCACACCCCCCCCCATCGAGTTAATGAACACATCCATCACTTCACATCTTTACACCTCTCCCTTTTTTTTTGGTAAGAACATTTAAGTTCTACTCTCTAAGCAAATTTCAATTATACAGTACAGTGTTATTAATAGTAGTCACCATGTTATACATTAGATCCTCAGACTTTATCCATCTTACAACCAAAAGCTTGTACCCTTTGCCAAACTCACCTTATTTTCCAACCCCATAGCCTCTCACAATTGCTTTTCTATTAGACTGTTTCTATAAGCTTGACTTTTTTTTTAGATTCCATAAGTAAATGATAGCATGTAGTATTTGTCTTTCTCTGTCTAGTTTATTTCACTTAGTAAAATGCTCTCCAGTTTCATCTATAATGTTGCAAATGACAGGATTTCCTTCCTTTTTAAGGCTGAATAGTATTTTATTGTATATAATGTATGTGCACATCACATTTTCTTGATCCATTCATTCGTTGACAGACACTTAGGTTGTTTCCATATCTTGGCAATTATAAATAATGCTGCAATGAGCATGGGAGTACAGACATCTTTTGGAGATATATATCTTTGGAGTATATATCTTCCTTCAGATATATAGGCAGAAATGAGATTGCTGGATCATATGGAGTTCTATTTTTAATTTCTTGAGAAACTTCCATACTATTTTCCACAGTGGCTGTACCAATTTGCATTCCCACCAACAGCGCACAAGAGTTCCCTTTTTCCACATCTTCACCAGCAAATCTGTTGGGCCATTATTAAATTCACTGTAGGGATGCCTGGGTGGCTCAGTCTGTTGAGCATCTGCCTTCAGCTCAGGTCATGATCCCAGGGTCCTGGGATCCAGTCCCACTTGGGGCTCCCTGCTCAGCGAGGAACCTGCTTCTCCCTCTGCCTGTGCTCCCCCTCCACTTATGCGCTTCTCTGACAAATAAATAAATAAAATCTTGAAAAAATAAAAATAATAAAAAGTCACTGTAAATGAAGGCTTTTGCACTGAAAATGAGATTTGTGCTTGCAAAACTAAAATGTGGCCAGCAGCAGGAGCAAATAGGAGCGGCAGGACTGTCTGGCTCCGCCCTCTTTAGTAGACTCCGCCCCTTGTTTTTCTTCATGTCCTCATTTCTTCCCACCCTTCCTTTTCTTCCATCTCTGGCTTTTTCCTTAAAAGTCATCATCATCACCATCAACATTGATAACCATAAATACATATTTAACAAAATAGCAATGCATAGCAACTCTCCCCTGGTAGAGAAAGCACACATGAGTCAAATATACATGGCAATTCAGGGTCCCACGAGACAGTGAGTGGCACATGGGCATATTCATTTCCTAAATTCCAGATTTCAGTTCATATATCCATTTATAAGCATAACATTGAAGAGTAGCCTATTTATTTTTTCATCATGTTCTGCTTTCCTATCTTCCCATTTTTCATCTTAACTCACCTCTCTCTGAGTCTCCCAGCCCTTACCCCTTTAACTTGCTGAAAAAATGCTCTGTAAATACTCTTGGAATATGGGTACAAGTCTTACTAATTTTTCAGCCTGTAGCCTGCACTTGGTGCGTACGAAATCCACTCACTTCAATTTTGTGAGCAGACAGGAACATGTCCAAAGTTAATTTAATTAGAGGGTAGAGAATTGAAAGCATCCGAAACAATTTACCCAGCCTCCTCATGTGTGCCTCAGTCATATATAATTTAAGTGTTTCTGGTCTGGAGTTAAAATATATTTAAGACTTTTGAGATCTTAAAAGTCAAGATTTTAAATGTGTGGTTTTGCTGAACATAGATCATATTTATAGGCATCGAAGGCCTGCCCGCCATCAATTTAATGAGTGACAGAACAACTAAAGCTGTTTTATCAATATCTGTTTGCTGCAAAGGAAAAATCTGTCTACTCAATTAATGCAGAGTCAGAAAATGAAAGCGATGCTCCTGATGCATTTGCTGGAGTTAACCCCACAATCTGGGCTTTGTTTAAATCAAATGGTGCAGTTGCCATCGATTTTAACTCATTTTAGAATGCATGTGTTGTGATCAATCAAAACCATTTTTTAATGTTATTTCAGGGAAGAAAATCGTTTTGAACATCAGGGAAATGTTTTCATTTGCACCACAAACACCACCCCAAGCCCATACCATGTAAGAATCTACAGTATAAACTTATATTTCTAACCAGGAAATTAATGACAATAAACATATTAGTTGAGTAGCTCTGGGTTCTGAAATTCGCCTTCTTTAATTCCTCTAGACGCCCTGTATGAGAAGGCTCTAGTGACTTATTTTGTTGAAGTGTTCTGAAACTGTCTCCTTCACTAAAACCACCTCAGATATTTAATAAGCAAAATGCATAAAAGCCATAATCAATAACAATGGTCAGAATACTTCCTTGTGCTAGTAACTTACTATTTGATTCTTATATAGAGTAGATTGGTTTTTAAAAAATAGTATTTTAAAATACTCTATGATTCCACTTATGTGAGGTACCTAGAGTAGTCAAATTCGTAGTGACAGAAAACAGAATGGTGGTTTACCAAGGCTGGGGGACAGGGGTCAATGCGGAGGTGTTGTTTTACAGGTATAGAATTTCAATTTGTTTTACAGGTATAGAATTTCAATTTCAGGTATAGAATAAAAAGTTCTGGAGATGGATGGTGCTGATGGTTGCACAACCATGTGAATGTACTTAACACCACAGAACTAAGCATTTAAAAAATGGTTAAAATGCTCAATTTTAGATTATGTATTTTTACCATAACAAATAAAACAAAAAAAATGAATATTTTAGCTACTTTCTTCTCAAAGCAGTAATAAGTAATTCTTGTAAAAGAAAGTTGAGTCATGTGTTCCTTAAGCCAAAGATGGTAGTTGGATTTTAAAGGTATATTTCTTCCCTTTGTTTATTTAGTAGGGTCTATTTTTTTTTATAGTAAGGTCAACTCTCAGGGTTTTTAAACAAAATTATGAACACTTCAGTGGCAAATCCTTCAGTTATTTTTGACAAATAGTACAAGATGTGCTTCCTGGGAGATTTATTTGACCTCTCCTTCTGCTCCATTGTCTTACTTATAAAGATATACCTTGAACCAAACACTGGGACCAGCCCATGCCTAAGAAAAGAAAAGAAGAGATATATTCACAGAATGGAAATGATTATAAGAAGATGCTCAGAAAGGAAACAGAAGAGCACTTATCAATACCTGAAATTATATTGTACCTTTGTTTACTTGTTTGTTTTCTCTCTCCACTCATTGGCATTCCCAAACAAGAATTTGACTTCTGTGGATACTGGAGTCTGTAACATTCCCTACTATCTCCAAGTACCTTGCATAGCGTCTGGCACAGAAGGTATGAAGAATTCCTTATACTCCTTCACATTCACCCTCTACACAAAAATATTCCTATTATTAACATCTTGAGTTTGTGTGATCCCTTTGCTATAACTGATAAGTCAATATGATAACATTATTATTAACTAAGTCCATATTTCACATTAGGATTCACTCTTTGTGTTGTACATTCTATGGATAGTCCCAGGGGACATTTTAACAAAGCTCTCTCAGTAACATGCAAGTATTAATAAGGCTATAGAAGAATGGAATAACAACTTTAAAAATTTGGTTTAATTGCTGTATGTAGAACACTATACCCAACAACCGCAGAAACATTGCTGTATGTAGAAACACTATACCCAACAACCGCAGAAACTGCAGGTATAGTGTTCTACATACAGCAATTAAAGATGTACATGAAATATTTACAAAAATTGACCACACATTAGGCCATAAAACAACTTTCAACAACTTTCTAAGCATTTTTTTCTCACAAAGAATATATTTTTCTGTCCACAGTGCAGTTAGTAATAAATCAGTATCAAAAAAATTTTTAAATCCCATAGATTTGAAAATTAAGAACACTTATAAACAACTCATGGATCAAAGGAGAAATCAAAATGAAAATTAGAAAATATTCTGAACTAACAAATGAAAAAGAACACAGTGCACTACACTTCACAGCCCCCTACTATCTCCACCCGCGTCATCTCTGTACAAGAGCTGAAACAAGAAGGCAAACGTTACCTTTGTTCGGCCTCTGCTGAGCATATGCGCACTAGGTGACTGCCATTTTTCACTGCTCTGTGCATATTCATAAATGACCACCAAAGTGCCATGAGTGTTGATTTTGAGGCTACAAATAAATTTTAGGTGACTCTGCAAATATGGAATCCATGAATAATAAGGATCAACTGTACCAGAAAGATCTTAAAATCAATGAGCAAAGTATTCCCTTCAAGAAGCTGGAAAAATAGGGGCACCTGGGTGGCTTGGTCGTTAAGTGTCTGCCTTCAGCTCAGGTCATGATTCCAGGGTCCTGGGATCGAGCCCCGCATCGGGCTCCCTGCTCCACGGGAAGCCTGCTTCTCCCTCTCCCTCTGCCTGCCATTCCCCCTGCTTGTGCTCTCCCTCTCTGCCAAATAAATAAATAAAATCTTTAAAAAAACAAAAGAAAGAAAGAAACTGTGAAAGGAATAGCAAATTACACCCAAAAGTACAAGAAAGGTAACAACGAAAACATATATTAATGAAATAGATAACAACCATACAGTAGCGATCAATAGTCAATAATTGGCTCCTCGGGTAGGGGGATGGGTTAGCCTGGTGATGGGTATTGAGGAGGGCACGTTCTGCATGGAGCACTGGGTGTTATGAACAAACAATGAATCATGGAACACTGCACCAAAAACTAATGATGTAATATATGGTGATTAACATAACAATAAAAAAATTAAAAAAAAAATAATAATTGGCTCCTCAAGGAGCACCTGGCTCAGTCAGTTGAGCGTCTGACTCTTGATTTCTGCTCAGGTCATGATCTCAGGGTGGTGAGATCGAGCCCCATGTGGAGCTCCGTGCTCAGCGCAGAATCAGCTTGAGATTCTCTCTCCCTCTCTCTGCCCCTTCCCCTCTCTCTCAATTAAATATATAAAATCTTTAAAAAAAAAATAATTGGCTCATTGAAAGGCTTAAATTACTGCTAACCCTTTAGTGAGACTGAGTAAAGGAGAGACGGCTCAAATAAATACTATCAGGAATGGAAAAGAAGATATCACTACAAAGCCCTATAGACACTAAAAAAATAGAATATTAATATGAGCAACTTTCTGCCAACTACTTCATCAATTGAGATGATGTGTACAAATCTGAAAAAAAAAAAAAAGAAAAGCCTGATCCAAAACTGACACAAGGTGAAACAAAAAAACTAGATGAATATCACAACCTAAGGAAATGGAATCTGAAAGTAAAACCTTCCTATAAGGATTTCCACTCCTGCTCTGGATAGGGAAGCTCCCACAAATTGGTACCTTTCTCAAATAACAACTATGAATCCTGGATAATATACAAAGACAATGTATCCGAATCCTCTAGAGAATAAGCAAAAGCTGGCAGATTTTAGGGGGGTGGAATGGAAATTTGGAGAAAACGATCAGCATGGGGCAAGTGTTTTCTGGCTTCACCACAGATATGGCGGCAGTGAAATACCTAAAGCCTCAATAGAAAATATGCATGTTTTGGATTGCAGAACCCAGATTTGAAGAAGCCTGGGCCAACCAGGACGACCAGACGGTGAGGAAGGAAATCTGTAAATATCTAGAGAAGTGAACACAAGTCTGTGTTTAACTCCATCCAAGTCTCTTGCTGACCCGTGAATCGTGTGTGTGCAAGTCAGCTTGAAAAGAGTTTGAAATTAGGTTTGAATCACCTATTGCTAGCATGAGAGAATTTGCCACTTGAGTCTAACCAAGTTAATTTCCTTGTTAAAATAAAATCAATATTCTTCTGAGCAGTAAAACAAAACCCAACATCATATTCACAAGGTTCAAAGACAACTCAGAATTTCTCCTTATAAGAAGAGCAGGGAGAATGCGACCTACCGTGAAAGGAAAAGACAGCAGATGCTGGCTTTGGGATAAACCAGCCTGGAATTCTCAGTCCAAGCAGACTTCATCAGTGCTTAGTGAGCTCAAGGGTAATACGCTTACCATGAACGATGGGAAATGTCAGCGGAGGAAGAGAAAATACAATTTAAAAAAAAATTGAAATTCTAGAAGTGAAAATAGGGTATCCGAAATAAAAATTTCACAAGATCGATGGAATGGCAGCGGAGAGATGAAAGAAGCATCAGAAAACTCGAAGATTAAGGAATAGAAAAAGATTGAAAAAATGCACAGTCAGGAACATATTTTTTAATATGTTTTTATTTTAAAGGTCTAGTATATGAATAATCAAAGTCTCAAAAAATGAGAAGAGAGTAAGAATGGGGAAGAAAAATATATTTGAAGAAATAACTGAACCTCAAAATTCTCAAATGTGGTGAAAGATGCAAATTTATGGATTCAAGAAGCTTGACAAAGTCTACACAAGATATATTTGAAAAAGAAACATGCCTGGGCATGTCATGGTGAAACTGTTAAAAACTGAAATAAGGAGAAAATCTTGAAAGAAGCCAGAGCAAAACAACTCATTATCTACAGAAAAACAAGGATTCAAATGACTGCAGGTTTCTCATTAGAAAAAAATGGAGGCCATAGACCTTGTAACAATATGTTTAAAAAATCCTAGAAAAGAAACCCAAGAACAACAACAACAAAAAAAAACCCCTGTGAAACCAGAAGTCTATATCAAGTGAAAATATTTTTCAAGAATGAAGACAAAATGAAAACATATTTAGATAAAGAAAGGCTAAGAGAGATCATCACCAGCAGATCTGCACTGTAAGACATATTAAAGAAATTTCTTTAGGAGGAACAGAAATGATTACAGAGGAAATCAGATCTTAGGAATGAAGAACATCAGAAATGGTAAATGTCTGCCTAATTGTAAAAACTACTTTTTCCTTAATTTCTTTAAAATGTATGCCTATTAAAGCAAAAAATCCTAACATTGTCTTGCAAAGTTTATAACATATGGAGGTGTAATTCATATGAAAATTATGACATGAAGAATTATGGGAAGAGAAGCACCTGGGTGGCTCAGTTGTTTCAACATCAGACTTCGGCTCTGGTCATGATCTTGGGGTCCTGGGTTCAAGCCCCACATCAGGCTCCCCGCTCCGTGGGGAGTCTGCTTCTCTCCCTTTGCCCCTCCCCCCACTCATGCTCTTCCCCCCCCTCAAATAAATAAATAAAATCTTTTTTAAAAAAAGAATCATGGGAAGAGTAAATCGACCTTTATGGTTGCAAGATTTTGACCTTTTTTGGGTTTTCTGTTTTACATTTTTAAAATGAAGTGATACAGTATTAACCCTAAGTCGACTGATAAATGTTAAAAACACATATTGTGATATATATATTCTTCCTAAAGCAGCCACCAAAAAAATTAGCAAAGTGAATTCAAAAGCATGTAACAAAAATAATACATTGTGACCAACTTGAGTTTATTTCAGAAATGCAATGGTGGTTTAACATTTGAAATCCATTATTGTAATTCATCTCATGAATAGAAAAATACCAAATAATAATCGTAATGGCTGCAGAAAAAGCCTCTGTTGTAATTCAAATTCATTTATAATAACAATTCAAAATAAACTGTGAATAGAAGGGGACTTCCTTAATCTGATAACAGTTATATCCAAATAGCTACAGCAAACATCATTGTTAATACTAAAATTCTGAGAGTTTTACCCCTGAGATCAGGACCAAGGCAAAAGAGCCCACTATCACTATCTCTGTTCAACATTGCATCGTAGATTTTTAGAGAGTGCAGTAAGGCGGGGAAAAGCATGCAGTTGAAAAGAAACAAATGAAAGCGTTTAGTGTATGCTGATAACATGATATATTTGGGTACATAAAAAATCCAAAAAAAGTCTATGCACTAATCTGTACCTCTGAAACAAATAATACACTATATGTTAAGAAAAAAAAAAGAAGATAGGAGGGAAAGAATGAAGGGGGGAAATCAGAGGGGGAGACCAACCATGAGAGACGATGGACTCTGAGAAACAAACTGAGGGTTCTAGAGGGGAGGGGGGTGGGGGGATGGGTTGGCCTGGTGATGGGTATTAAAGAGGGTACGTTCTGCATGGAGCACTGGGTGTTATATGCAAACAATGAATCATGGAACACTACATCAAAAACTAATCATGTAATGTATGGTGATATAACATAATAACAAAAAAACAGTCTATGCACTATTAGAATTAATATGTAAATTTAGTGAAGTTGCTGTCTACAAGGTAAATGCTAGGTATTGAGATTCACTGTTGTGAATCAAATAGTCAAACTGCCCATCTTCACTGCAGCATACATTTTTGTGTGGGAGACAAATAGTACGTATACTAATAAGTAAGAGTGCTCTGAATAGAAATTGTGCTGTGATATAATATAATAGAGGGAGACTTATTGGAAAGGAGGCTGCTTTAGAACAACGGGAAGGAGGCAACTGTGGGAAGTTCTGTGTAAAGGGCAGTCCAGGCAGAGGGAATGGCCAGTGCCAAGGCCCTAGGTCAGAAATGAACTTGGCCTGTTAAAGAAACAGGGAAAAGGTTGATACGAATTGAGCTGAGTGAGTACAGGGGGGAGTGGAGTCAGACAGGAGGAAAGTGGAGCTCTGATGGTGCACATCAAAGTCTGCTTTGATTCCAATTAAACAGAAAAGAGCATGCTAGACCCTCTCCCTCTTTGATTCACCTCTGCTTTCCATTATTTGCTGATCTGGTTTTTTCCTGCTAAAGATAGGTCTTCTCTCCACAGTAGAGGGAAGTGACTATGTAAAAAAACAAACCCCAGCGTATAAAAAAAGCATTGAAGGGTGCCTGGATGGCTCAGTAGGTTAAGCGTCAGCCTTCGGCTCAGGTCATGATCTCAGGGTCCTGGGATCCAGCCCTGCATCGGGCTCCCTGCTCAGCAGGGAGCCTGCTTCTCCCTCTGTCTCTCCCCCTGCTTATGCTCTCTCTCAAATAAATAAATAAAATCTTAAAAAAAAAAGGCATTGAGACCACGTGGCTTACTAGGGACAAGCCCTATTGCTGGTCTGCTGGTCAGAGGGGCATGGCCTAAGCCCAGGACTCTGCAGCCTGATGGGCTTGTGACCTGGGCAGGTCTACTACCCACTACAAGTCTCAGGGCCTTTATTTTCAAAACAAAGAAATAATAAGGGTAGCCATTTTGCAAGACTTATTTGAATATTAAATGAAATCCTGCATGAAAGCTTAATTAACATCAGGAGTGGCACAAAGGAAGCACTTTGAAAAATTAGCTTTAGTATTATAAAAACAATATCTTAAAAGACTGAAAAATATCTGTATTAAAATTTAAATGATCTCTGGATAAGTCATGGCCTTCTAAGTACAATAACAATAAGAGAAATCGCAAAAGAAATTCACATCAATGCCACATGTGATTCTAACAAAATTTAGGAATGTCTCTGCAGGGCTGGTATGTCCAGTTGAGTACCATCCCATAAAGCAACAATACGTTTTTATAAAATGACCACAAATAAATTAAAGAGGATAAACCAGGTTTAAAAATCAAACAAATATAGCCATTCATACCATACTATTTAAAGAGTCGTTAAAATGAAAAGGATACGTTGAAACAAATTTTGGACACCATTTTTCAACTGTCAAAATGGCAAAGGCAAAATGCTGAAGAGGCTGCACTGAGATGGAGACATATTTTGCTGGCAATGTGGGAGTGTGAATTGGTTTGCTCCTTCCAGAAAGAAATTTGGCAGAGTGTACCAAGACCACTAAAATATCTGCATCTTTGAACATGAAAAATTTCCTTCTAAGAATGGGGGAGTTTACCTTACAAGAGGAGTCATAATTATGGACCAAGATTAATGTATAAAGGTAAGCATTAGGGTAAAAAATTAGAAACCACATGAATGACCACAAAGACAGATGGATTAAATAAATTGTTGTCTTCTTTTGGAAGAATATTCGTTAAAAATATCCAATAGCAGGGGGCGCCTGGGTGGCTCAGTCGGTTAAGTGTCTGACTCTTGATTTCAGCTCAGGTCATGATCTCAGGGTTGTGAGATCAAGCCCTGCATCAGGCTCCGTGCTGAGCATGGAAACTGCTTAAGATTCTCTCTCTCCCTCTGCCCCCCACCCACCACACGCATGTGCTTTCTCTCTCTCTCTCTCCCTCTCAAAAAGAAAAATCGAATAGCATGAGAAATTCCACACAATATAATATTAAGTAAAACAAAGATTTTTTTTTTTTTTTTAAACTACATGCAGGGGCACCTGGGTGACTCAATCAGTTAAGCGGCCAACTCTTGATTTCAGCTCAGGTCATGATCCCAGGGTCCTGGGGTCAAGCCTGGAGTCCTGCTCCATGCTCAGAGGGGAGTCTCCTTGAGGACTCTCTCTTTCCCTAGCCCTCTGCCCCTCCCCCCACTCGCTTGCTCCCTCTCTCCCAATAAATAAATAAATCTTCAAAAATAAATAAATAAACATGAAAAACTGGGCAATGTGATTCCAATTAAGAGACTGAATGGCTAGAGGCACACAGTTGCATCAAGAAGCAAAGAAAATCCACGGATGCCTGGGTGGCACAGTTGGGTAAGAGTCCAACTCTTGGTTTTGGCTCAAGTGGTGATCTCAGGGTTATGGGATTGAGCCCCACGTCAGACTCCAAGCTCAGTGCGGAGTTTGCCTGAGATTCTCTCTGGCCCCTCCTGCTGGTACTCTCTCTCTCCCTCAAAATAAATCATCTTAAAAAAGAAGCAAAGAAAACGCATTTACCCAGAGAACTGAATGAAATGTCTTTGCTGGAGAAACAAAGTTGTAGCCTTCTAATAAAGTAGAGAAAAGAGAAAGAAGAAAAGAAAGAGAGAGGAGGGACAAAAATGTTAGCTATGGGTCCTTTCTGAGTGTTAGAATTATAGGTGATTTTTGTTTCCCTTTTATAGATATAGACATATAGTATTCACAGCCCAGTCTGAAATAATTTCATAGTTTCTTCTTTACATCTGTTCGGAATGTCTCTGGGCCCCCCTGCTTCGTCAGGAAGTAATGTGGGATGGGCCAGGAGGAACCCTAGGAATTAGGTGCTCTCAGACCAAATTAGGCTCTCGAGCCAAATCAGTCATTAAACTGCCTCTTTAGCTAATTCAGTCTCTGCTTGGATGACTCAGGTAAATACTCAGCGTTTCAGAGTTCTGCCCTCCCCCGGGCTCCTCCTCAGGGGAGCATCAGAATAGAAAGAGAATTGTGGCTTCTGGGATGGGATTGCCCGCCTACCCTGGCGCTCACTTGTCTTTCAGTCCATCTGACTTGGGAGAGGGGAACCACGTGGTGCTGCCATTTGTCTCAAGTCTGGGCATGAATGGAATGTCACAGCTTCTTAGGTGTGACTGCAAACCTTGGCTCCCCCACGGGCCCTTCCTTCCCACAGCTTCTGCTTTTCCTGCAGGATCCTCTCAAATGACTGTCCACTAGGGTGGCTGCTCCAAAGTCTGCCCGAAAGTCCTAGAATTTTCTTAAAGCTGGAGAGAAAATTCACTTTACCTCTCTAGACCTCAATACCTTCTGCTCTTAAATGACTAATTGAGGACGTTGGAAAACATGACCACCGAGTCTTGTTACAGTGTCCAGCTTGGTGACTTCAAGATTCTCAGAAGAGAAGAGGATTGCTTTTCTCCAGGGACCTTCTTTTTCTTCCATTCCCTCCCTCGAGGGCATTTCCAACAACATCCGTAAAATTGCCTTTATTGCTCTTGCCAGGGGCTTGCTGCCTAGGCTAGCTCTGCCCGAAATAGGCGTCATCCTGCCGTTTGACTTTAATTCGCTAGAATTCTCTTAGGTTTGAGAACAAAGCCGGGGCTAATTAAAATATATTCTCTCTTGCTTTACTGATCCTTGTTCCATGGATATATTTCTCTTAGGGACTTCATATGAAGAACTGATGAATTGAAAGCAGGATTTAAGTGTTTCTGGGTCCTCTGGCCAAATTGCTCGTGATACTATGGTAACACTTACTTATACTTTGTTCATTAATTAATTGCACTCCATTCCTTAATTGCCCTCCATTCCATCATCCACCAGCACTGACGAGAACAGGATGTTTAGGAGGCAGGTGTTGGCTCCATTGACCTCTCACCTTCTAAGTGAGGACTCATCCATTCGAGCTAATTCTCCTGCACTAGCTGTGTGACCTTGGGGGGGCAGGGGGTGGGTAACTTAGCCTCTCTTGGCGACCATTTCCTCATTTGTAAAATGAGGTCAGTGAACTAGATGATCTCTACAGTCATTTCTATTTAAAAACCTGTAATCCTTCTTGTTTTCGTAAATGGAGCCCAGCTGGATCTAGGCCCTGGGGAGCTATTAAAGAACAGAGCAGGTGTTGAGAGCTAGGAGGGGGTGGGGGGTGGGGGGTTGGGGGGCAGAGATATGATTTCTCAAAAAGAAAATGCTGTCCACCGAGGAGCAATGCCACGGCTACATTTGTAAAGTGTTACTCTCAACTCCACAGCTCTGGTTTCGGTCAGATTTCTGGGTCCCGGAGGGACGTCTGAGCAAGTGGCAGACCGTATGAGGGCTGTCAGCACGCCCCGCGGCCCGCTGCGTCTTGGAAGGAGGACTTCATAGGGCCTGCTGCCACCGGAAACAAACCGACCTGCTTTCACTCTGGACCCTGCGGTGTGCAAGCTGAACACATTCATCTCTAATTGCCTGCTGTCACCACATCTACTGCCTTTCTGAGCCACTGTGTAAACATTCGTCACATTGCCTTTATGGATTTCATTCACCGTTTCTCTGGTTCAAGAAGCATCCTGCCTATCTCTCCTGCCCTCGGCCGATCTACCGTGCTCTCTCTAACCTTGACCTTGGCAGCACTTTGCCTCATTTCAACATCAGGTCAGCACAGCCAAGATGAATGGAGGGAAGCTTGGCCCAGGTGCCTGGGGATTTATGGCAAGGCCAACTCATTACCGACAGGTTTTGCTTCCTCTCCAACTATGAAAGCGGTCCAAGAGCCTCACAAAGGATCCTGACATCAATGGCAAGTCTCAACGGATTGGACCTTAGCCTCTGATTTCATCGCTCTGAAACCTGACTGCTCAGCGGTGCCAGGCCCACCTGACCACATGCCAGATGACACATCGCTTTTGGTTACAGGGCTTCTGGCTTGGAGATGGGATGATGAACAAAGAAGGGACGTCTCAAAAGATCTTGGCCCCACCGGTCTCTATCCTGAGCAACAAGAAGTGGCTTGAACATTCTGTCTTAACTTTAGGGCACAGGATGTGCCAGGAAGCAAGGGATTCATGTATTAATCTTCAATTCAAATCATCGGATATTTGTGGGGTTTGACTTCCTTACCAATGAAAGCTCCCTTTCTTAACACCGCTGGCAGATATCAGCCTGGGAAGAGGAATCGTGCGGAAACAATCGGAAGGCTATCCTCCCCCGGAGGATATTCTTTATAGAAGATCTCATCCTCAAAATTTATCAGTGCTTTTCTTAATTGAAAGACACGGTCAGGGGCACCTGGGCGGCTCAGTTGGTTAAGCGACTGCCTTCAGCTCAGGTCATGATCCTGGAGTCCCGGCAACGAGTCCCGCATCGGGCTCCCTGCTCAGCAGGGAGTCTGCTTCTCCCTCTGACCCTCCCCCCTCTCATGTGCTCTCTCTCTCTCTCTCAAATAAATAAATAAAATCTTTAATAAAAAAAAGAAAGACACGGTCAGAGGCTTTAAGAAAATAAAGTGGTGAGTTGGGCTAAATTTAAACAAAACAAAACAGAAACTACAGTTTGTGTCCACTCCAAGTACCATTTTCTTCAGCTTTAATCATGGTTATTAAGAATAACACAAACTAGGTAGATGCATCTGTGATTTGAAATTCTTGCCTCGTGAAACCATTAAGGGGTGGGGGGCAGGTAGGAGGCACTTCAGTGCAGCTCGGATGGGCTTCTGTTAGAATCCCCTGTCTATTCGCAGGCTGTGGGTAGTTTCTCCGTTCAGTTCTGGGGCAGCCACAGATCCTCGGGTAACGAGAACATTTTTGTGTTCTGCTCATATGCTCAGATTTTTGACCTTTGAAACATTTTCTCTACAACCCTATCAGTAATTGCTTGCAGGACAGCCGAGTCATTGAGATGTTCTTTGCACAAATGCTTTTAGAGCCTCCCTATACCCAGTTCCCTAGACTTTCTATTTAAGTGGCTGCCAAGTTCACCTATGAGCGCAGTCATGTTAAAAAGCAACACTCATCTTGCTCTGTCTGGGGTAACAACGATCACCATTATTCTGGAGTGGCCCCGACTTGAATGTCCCATGCAGAGAAGATGGCCTGCTCCTTCGAGATCCAGGGTGGAAGATCGTTACAACAGCCATTCTGTCGACTCTGATTTTTTTTTTTTTTGAAAGGCCTAACTATGAAAACTAGCAAAATTGCACCTGGTCTGCTGGGGTCTGTGAGCTCTGAGCATCCCTGTTTACCTACTGTGACCCACGACTCCTCAGCTGGTGAAGACTTGGTCAACATCACAAGGCTTAATGGTACACCTCCATGCCAGAGACCAGAGACTGAAGCTGTTTACATGTTTACACGTGGGGGCTACTCCTAAGCTTTAGCTTTTTCATCTGAAAAAGTGAAAATGGGGACAAATATTTTTTTCTTTCTTTCTTTTTTTTAAAGATTTTATTTATTCAGGAGAGACAGAGAGAGGCAGAGGGAGAAGCAGCCTCCCTGCAGAGCAAGGAGCCTGATGCGGAACTCAATCCCAGGACCCTGGGATCACGACCTGAGCCAAAGGCAGATGTTTAACTGACGGAGCCACTCAGGTGCCCCGGATAATCAAATATCTAATCCCATAGGGTGGTTGTGAGGATCAAATGGGATGGTGCATATAAAGTAACAAAATCTTGACTGGGTTTCCCTGGCTTATGGTGACTGCTTCTAGTCGTCCTCAACTTGAGAAAAGGGACATGTGTCTTCATGCTGTGTACCCTGAACTGTTAGCTCGAAACCTAGCATATAAAAGCACCTGCAAATGCAAACTAGTATTATTCGTAAGAAACGTATTGATACTGTTTGCCATTTGATTTGTATTGCTTCCTATTTGTGCAGATCCTGTCTACAACACAGGATTTCGGACACTGACACATCATTCCGGGGAAGAGTGAGTGACTGTTCTTTCCACTGTGGGGAGGAGGGGATGCTGACATTTAGCAGTTAGTGTGACTTGTCGATGCCAAAGTGTCCTCCCAAAACACCAGGACCCCTTCTTCCAGTCATGTGCGGGGCCGCTGGGGAAGCACACTCCCCTCCTGCTTGAGCAGCTGAATGAGAGCAAAGCTCAAATGTGCTTTGGGCCGTTGCCCGTCTGGACTCAGATAAAAGGCATGTACAAGCTCTATCAATACAGATGGGCCCAGCAGGGATAATTCAGCTCTTCCTTTGGAGTAATTATCCATGGTTACTTATGCACAGACACCGGCGTCCTCTGCCAAGCTGACATCCAGCAGAAAGAGCAGGGAAGGGATGACAGGCACTGGTCAAACCAGGTTCTGCCCCTCCATCCAGGATGCCTACACTGTCCACCAGCCCAAGGACAGGAGCCAAACCACCCACTCTCAGTCCCTACTGCCTGGTCTGAGGAGACTCCCGCACCGGGGCCGGTGTTCCCTGATGCCGGAGGTCTGGAGTAAGGTCCTAGACTGAGGCTGCTCCAGGGGGACCTGGGACAAGGAAGAGGATGCTGAGTGGGCCCTTCTCTGTCACCTCAGATGGGCGCCTGGGAAAACAAAGCCAAAACAAACAGGGTTACCTGGCCCCCATTCTCAAGGCAGTTAACCTAACTGGGGGCTAGACCCTCCCTCCGTGGCTCACTAAAAAGCTACCCACCAACCCTGCTGTCCATCTGACTGCCACCCCAGCTCTTCCTCACTTCCTCCTGAGTAGAGAGAGAAGAAAAGTACATCACCCCCCCAAGGCAAGTCTCTCTCTTTGGGGTGACTTGCCTCAAAAAGAAGGGGAAAGAAAGTCTCCAAGAAACCAAAGAGAGCACCAGGTGTGCAGACAGAAGGGGCTGGTTCTCATTCGTGGGTGGATGTCAGCCATGTAGCCCCGTGCGGCAGAACCCTCCACCCACCCGGCAGAGCGTGGAGTGAGGGCAGCCCCCGAGTGAGGCAAGGATGGGCGCGCTTCCTCCAGCGGATGGACGCTGTGGAGGCAAGGGGAGGAGGACGGGCTGGCCTCGGCAAGCAGAGGCTGCGGGTGCCCATCTGGGAGAGGCAGTGCAGGAGGTGGGCTTGGCAGAGGTCCCGTTCTGGGAGAAGAGAGAGAGATAAGCATTAAGCCAGAAATGAGTCTGAAGTTTCAAAGTAGGCTGGGCTGGCCTGGATTTTTAAATAACTGACAGTTTGAAAAAGCTCTGGGTTCTTCCGGAGACTTTATTAAGGAACGAGACTAGAGTGGATGGGAAATGGCAGACAACAATGATGGGGAGAAATAAGTCCATTCCATGTTTGTGCCCCACCAAGTACCAAGCACAGCAATGATGAATATCTAGCAGTCCTGAGTAGCCCACACGGCACACGAATTCAGACTATGTGGATACTCTGTGTATTCCATTTAACTTGTCGAAATATGAAATGAGTTCTTGCTTAACTTCTCTAGCAGATAAATTTATGTCTTCTATTTCCTAATTTTTTTTCACTTATCAGAGAAAAATGTGCACAATTCCCTTGTAAGTGATTTCCCTATAAAGTCCAAACCTTCAGATGTTCACATGCCTGTTAAGAAGTTTGTCAGGTGACTAATAAGTAATGATTTTTTGAAAGATGTTAGGACAATTCCTATGTTCTTCAGACATGCTAGAAGGTAACTATAGTATTTTACCTTCTGCTAAATCTTTATATGACTATATAGTTTTTATATATTGTTCTCCTTTCCGAAGACTCTAGGAAACCAAGACTAAAAAATGACAAAAATCTTTGGGTGCCTGGGTAGCGCAGTCGGTTAAGCATCTGCCTTCGGTTCAGGTCATGATCTCAGGGTTCTGGGATGGAGCCCTGCATCCAGGCTCCCTGCTCAGCAGGGAGTCTGCTTCTCCCTCTCCTTCTGCCTCTCTTTCTGGTCATGCTCTCTCTCTCTCTCAAATAAATAAATAAAATCTTTTTAAAAATGACAAAAATCTCAACCATAAAGCAAAGAAGCAAAATGTTAGAGAGATGATCAAATGTGGTTTATTTTAATCCAAACTATCAACATAAAATATAATTAACACCGTTACCCTTTGCTCAAGAGCCCCACTTATCCTAGGGGGCTATATGATGACATTGCCATGGAAACTGCTATGTTTATGATGCTGGGTCAAAAAGTCCAGGGCAAAGGATTTCCAAAGATTGATATCGGGGTTATGGGGAGACTTTCACTAAAGGAAGTTCCTAGATTCATGAATATTCACACATTATAGAGACTATAGATTATACCATGGTGACCTCCAGAAACCAACCTACAACTTGCAGATCTGACCAGCTTTTGTTTAGTAGAATTCCTATGGAGATGAATCTTTCAAATAAAGGAAACTAGTCTGGAAAAATTGGGGGTTAAAGAAGACTTCATTTTGACCCTGAATTCTTATTCTAAAATGTCCACGGGCTTCCCATAACCACAAAAGTTCCAAATGTGGCTGGCCCAAACACTTCAGGATGAAGTACACTTCATCCATACAGATAACTGGAGGTCACCAATGCAAACCATACTTTAAAATTATCCTAAAACTTTTTTCGTTCTTTGGCTGCTCCTCTGATCACAAGGGTCTGGAAGCATCCACTATAGTAAAATATAAGCATCGACAACACTGTGACTGCCTCCGCACATTTACCCCGCACACAGCCATTCCTGCATTGCGTAACTCTTGTAAGATTTGAGTGAGGTGATCCTGCCCTCGTTTCTAGCCATGGCTCCCTACTGCTCTAGTCTGTGCACTCAAACTTGAGTGCACAAGCATCACCTGAGCAGCTTGGTTATAACCGTTTCCATTCTCAGTTTCTGATTCAGTGGTCTGGAGTGAGGCCTGAGAACTTGCATTTCCAACAAGTATCCCGGTGATCTTGATGCTGCCGGGTTTTCTGACATTTGCTGCTCACAGCACCTTCAATGATAGAACAGAGAAATTCCAAAAGCATTCTGTTACACCCAGGAGATGAAAACCCTGTGTGCCCCAGGGGGTGGGGAACTAGGGGTGGATTTGCTGCAGAGCAGTGGGTCTCAGCCTCAACAACACATCATGGTCACCTAGGGAGACCTAACCCCTCTACTCTCCAAAGGTTCACATTTTATTGCACTGGGTGGGGCCTGGGCAGCAGTATTTTTTAAATTCCCCGAGTGGTTCTAGTCTAGTATGCATCCAGCAATGAAAATCACTGCTTTATAAAATAAGTTTCCCAATATTGTGTGAGTATGTATGCATGTGTGTGGAGGGAAGAGACTAGAGGAGGATGGTAGTTGACCTGAAGTTTTTGTCCTTTTCAGCGAAAGCAAGGGACCCAGTGCACTCTGTCATGGGAACTGACCCAGCTGGCGCTATAGATCCAAATAGCTTTTAGGGAAGTTAGCTTGTCTGCGTCCTGTGTCTCCAAGTAAATAAAACAAGATTTTATCTCTATACAATTTTGCATGGTAAGCCAAGTGACTTGTCCCACTCGACTCAGTAGGAAGCCTGAGTAAACAGGCAAAAGAGAAGTAAACAGAAAACAACAAATTATAAAGTACACAATTAAGAGAATTTAAATAGTAGAGATCATATTTGCCTTACAATTCACCTTGGACTTGAATAATTACAGCTAACACTTACACAGTACTTATTGTGTTCCAGAGACTATCCTTAGTGATTTTATCATTACCTAATAGATTCCTTTTAATGACCTCTAAGGAAGACATTGTCTTTATCATGATCATTTTATAGATGAGTTTATCGAAGCCCAGAGAGGTTAGTCACAAGGTCACACAGCCAGGGTGTGGGAGAGCCGGAATCTAGACCTGGACGGTCTATGTAATCAACCACTGTGGCAGATGCTGTTAATGTTCTGTTAATACTGACATTTGGAATATCTAACTTCTTCACCCAACGAAGAAAAGCAGATGGCTCCTCTGTCTTACTCCGTACTGTTCCACTGTTCCGCTTACTGTTATAGCAATAGGTTGATCAACGGTCTTGGCCGGTCCAGAATTTTATAATTTTGATACTGAAGGTCCTGTGTCCAGGGAAACCCCCCACATTGTCCTACTTGGCACCCAGACACCTTTGGACCCCCAAAACTTAACCTGTGGGTCCCAGTCATTGCAATATAAAATGTCTCAAAATGACTCATTTCTTTGCAACTGACCTTTGCTAGAGAACCAAAGAAGCCTTGCCTCCCTGTGTCTTCTTTTGGATATGATCACAATGGCAAAAAGGTAAACATGAGAATGAATGTGTCACATTCAAGGAAAATAAATACTAATTTGTTTTTGGCAGAACCCAAAACAGGAATTCGTGTAAAAAGAATGACTCATGTCTCTTCAAGACAATTCCTTTTAAGTTGGATTATTTAAACAGAAAGATATGTGGCAAAATGCTTAAAATGAGGCAAATAACGAGTTCTCATGAAAATGTAATGGTGTAGTTTCAGCTCAGGATACATCAAAGGTTTGCTGGAAATGCGATGATATGATTTCCCAGAATCAGATTTTACAGTGGTGTCACTGATCAGAAAGACTGTAGAATCTCTCACATAACAGAGGATTCACATTTCTCACCTAATCCCTGAAAGGCTAGTTCCTCACATCTAAGTGGACTTCATTCTTAATAATAATTCATTCAACAAACCACTGCAGTCTATGATAGAATCTGCCTCCATGTTCATTTATTAGGTCACATCTATCCAGCTAAGGACACACATAGTCATCATGGATGCCTTGATAATATCTTCTTTTGTCGTGTGCCTTTCAACTATCACCAAACTTTATCTTTTACAGCCGGCCATTGATAGACTTTTGAAATGCTTTGGAAAAGCTAAACTTAACACTGAAGCTGAGCAAGGAATAACATATGTTTTCATCATGGCAGGTGTTCTTCATGTAATTCTAAAGCCCCAGATCATTTGAAAGGAACTCTCATTCATTCTAATTGCTTTCCAAAGGGACACTGTCATTTACCCCAGCAGCGCCATCTTTAGAACTCAATGGTTTCTTATGCCCTTGCTGGATGGACATGAATTATCATTTGCTGACATCAAAGCAGTGATCACAAATAGGAACCAGTTATCTCTCCCCTGACGCCCACCCTCAGTGTAACTCTGCTTCCTCCCCAACCTCCACGTGAAATGGAAGGTTAAGGCTACAGGATGGCCTGCAGAATGGCCAGTGAAGAGAAGCTGGTTTCAGTCTAAAAAGTCAATATGAAGAAGACTCCAAGACTATTCTTCACCCTAAATGTTATTGATTTTAAGGGCAAACAGTGCTCTGCCACAAATTCTGTTCCAAGAAGACATCAAGATGCAGAAGCGGAGAGTCTGATATTTCTTTACCCGCTCATCCCGATCAGGTTAAAACCAAGTCAGCTTTGTGTGAAAAATATCTTCCAGTTTTAAGGGCCAAGGCTCAAGTTGGAAAACTTCATGGGTCTTAAGAGTCCGAAAATTGTGTTTTGATTTTTCAAAAAACAAAACATTTTGAGTGTCTAATATGTTTCATGCCAAGAATGTAGTCACTCTTCAAAAACACCACTTCTAACAATACCTTTAACAATAAATTGTGGGTTGATTTTCCTTTTAAAAATAACATTATTGGGCGCCCGGGTGGCTCAGTTGGTTAAGCGACTGCCTTCGGCTCAGGTCATGATCCCGGAGTCCTGGGATCGAGTCCCACATCAGGCTCCCTGCTCAGCAGGGAGTCTGCTTCTCCTTCTGACCCTACCCCCTCTTGGGCTCTCTCTCTCTCACTCTCTCTCTCAAATAAATAAATAAAATCTTTAAAAAAAATAAAAATAACATTTATTATTCACTAATTGATCTAGCTATCTTGAAAAGAGCCAGTAGGTTTAAAAGAAATAATTATTTGACAAGCTTCTCCTTTTTCACTTCTGGAACATATTAATTTTACTTCAGTAAGCACCTCTGCTACATTTGCAAGCCTTCTAGAACCGAAACAAACCCAGCGATTTATGTTCCCTGTAGTCAGTTACTTGTTATCACTCAGGTATCTCAAATTAGACACTCAGATTGTTTTTTCTTAAAAAGCTTACATGAAATGTCTCGAGCAGTGAGTAAAGATGACTTTTTAGAGATACTATTAGAAACTCAGAGGTTACATCATCTTTCAGGTATATTTGGAGATAGTGGACATGACTTTTTCCTGAGTTCTCCACTTTAGCAATTGCTATCCAGGAGGAAGCACCGCCAGGAGAGGCAAATGCATCCTGGGGATTAATGACAACCCAGGGATCACCAATGGACAGAGTTGACGCCAAAATTCCATTAATTCCAACTAATCATTTTGCCCTAGGATGTGCTATCCTGTTAAGCGGCTCAGACAATGGTAGCTTGTACAGTCTGAAATACACACACTGACTTACAGAATGCATTTCCCTGCCGCTTGAATTCTGCATTCTGCATAGCAAAACAAAAGAAAACAAAACCCAAAAAAAGACTTTTTTTTTCTGATTCTGGTTCAAGTTATCATGCTAATAGTCCGTTGCCTGTAAAACCAGTAAGAGCGAACTGTGATAGGAATTTAGAAAAATCTCTTCAGAGTTGAAACTGCCTCCCCAGGATTTGAGAATCCAGTAGAAAACCTCATTTTCACATCCCAACAAGTCCAGAGCATTCAAACAAGACTGCAAAAGATTTCACTTAACCATACCAGCATATGATTTTTTTTACAAACCTGTTTCCCAGAATTTGATAAACATAAATGGCAGTCGATCATAGCTAAGAACCATAGGGCATAAAAAATTTTTCTGTTCATTATTTTAAATTTCTGTTTTCAAAACTATAAAATTACTTTGGTAAAACACAAATATGTCACACATTTCTATTTCTCTCAGAGCCATAGGGGGTACGAAACAATGTCCTGCAGTCATAAGCTAAGGACACACCCATCACCCCTCCCTCAGTGACCCCTGAAATCTTCTAAAATACCTCTGACTAAACATCAACAGCATTCTAGTGAGGTGCTCTGTTTATTTATCTCTCCAACCCCTCAAAGACTATAAGCTCAGCCACTGACTGTGTTTATCTCATCAAGAGCTGAACCCGTGACCTGGCACATAATAGAAGCTTAATTAAAGTGTGTTTAACTGGGGGAGCCTGGGTGGCTCAGTTAATTAAACACCTGCCTTTGGCTCAGGTCATGATCCCAGGGTCCTGGGATCAAGTCCCGCTTTGGGGAGCCCGCTTCTCTCTCTGCCCACCTCTCCCCTCCGCTTGTGCTCTCTCTCTCTCTCTTTCTCTCTCATTTGCTCACTCTCTCTCTCTCAAATAAATAAATAAAATCTTAAAAAAAAATTCTTTAAAAAAAAAGTGCGTTGAACTGAACCATGGGTTTAATATATTCAACAATGTCCTAAAAGAGAAGCTAAATGGTGACCTAAGACATACCTTTGGTCAGGCAAATAGCATTGTAGCCCCCTTCATTTGGACCTTCCCAAGCCCTCCTTATGGTTCATGGACATACATATCTCTGTAAACTAGAAGTATCTGAAACACAACTCTCAGGACTTCTGTAAATCAAAACCAAATCCACCTAGAGTTAGGGATGCTATTTATCACAACACTTGGAAAAAGGCAGGAAAATAGTGGAAAGCCTCAGAATAAATAATGGAAAATTTTAGATGGGCTGAGATTTCAAGAAATTTAGATTAATTAGGATAATATTTTATAAAAGAGAAGGTAGAATAATCCAGATCTAGACCTTTGATGAGCACTCTTTTGGATAACTAAGAAAGATTAAAAATGCCTAAATCGGTGCTTTTATTTTGAATGAAAATATATTTAGAATAGCCCGGAAGGTGGAATGAACATTATTTTTAAAGACTGTGTACTGACATAATAGAAGAGTGCCAATGAGAAGCTTGCACAAATATCACAGTCAGGAACTGTCCACACTCAATTGCCAGGATCGAAACAAGGGCCTATCTCAGGGGCAGAGGCTGAACTCTGCTGACCTGCCTCATTTGTGCAGGATTCAAGAGGCCAGGTCCCAAAGGAGACAGAAAACGATGTGTTCAAATCCTTATTATGTTTCCAACATTTCTCGAACTTCCTTGGTCAAAGATTATTTCTAAGCACCATCTTGCAATCCTGACTTGAAGATAATATCATCAATCTGGTCTCCCCATCCGCATTCCCACGAATCAGCCTCTTTTCTCTAAGTGCATTCATGTTTGAGGGCTTGTGACCCAGAGCCCAGCTGCCTAAGGCAGCATCTTCGTCTTTGTGGGGAAGCAGAAGAACGGATGCTAGAAAGGTTTGCTAAACTCCTCCCTTTGGAAAGACTAGGCAGGGAGGGGCCAAACAGACAAGTTTAGAGAGAAGATCATGGCTTCCAGAGCATGTCTGTGGTCAGCAGGGCAAAGTTCTCCTTGGAGATCTTTCACAACACTCCTAAGGATTTTAGCATCTCGGTCATATTCCCTTGGTACCCAGTTTTTGTCACGTGACAATGAGTTCCTAATGGATTTAAAGAGTAAGAAGCCTGTGCTAACATTTAGTCTTTTACCCTGCAGGAGAAACCTGTATGCAATCCAGTTAGAAACACTTCTTCCAGAGGACCCTAAATTCAGAATGACAGTAAAGGAATTTTGAGCCCCACGGCAGGCCTAGAGAGGAGAAAGTAAAGGCCGAGGAGATATGTTCTAGGTCCCTCAACTCCTGCAGACCGGTCTGCTTTTTCCAAGATGACCGATTCACAAATTAGGCTTGGGTGTCCACTGCCCAGTTGCCATGTTCACACCCTGGAGAAGGACCCAATAAGTGGAGTGAACAAGGACTGGAGTGACCCCAGACAGAACAAGATTGAGATCTGCTAATGCAAGTTCTGCTTCCTGGGAAGAAACAGCACTCAAGCTCCTCTACACAGTGGCATGGCCATGGGATCCTTTCCTTTCCCAGGTCAGCCTCCTTTGCCTCGACAGAGTCATGACTATCATTATGCAGGCACGCACAGACTTTAAAAGTTGGAGGACAACAGACCTCTCCTGCTGCTGACCTCTTTTAGCAGTGACTTGGAAACTTTGAAGTGTACGAGGAGGATGGCGCTCAGAAACACAGACACACACCCACACACACCACACATACCACACACACACCACACATCCATACACACACACCACATACAAACCATGCATGCACACACCACACACACACCACACATACACAGACCACACACACATACAACCACACCACACACACCATACATACACACACACACCACACCACATACACACACACCACACATACACACATCCCACACACACACCAGACACACTTCAGTTTCAGTGCTATAATTACAACTTCAACACCATTGAACACAAAGGGAAAATATGAGGTTTCAAAACTTCTTCTAGCTAGTAGGAACCTATTTGTGGATGAATGAAAATTCAAGTGAAAACCATTGATTTTTCTCCATAGCACAGTAAAAAAAAAAAAAAAAAGAAAGAAAAGAAAAGACATTGACTAAACTTTACCTTCGATCATTGGAAAACAAGCTAGCTCATGAGGTTGGCCCAATCTAATAGGAGCTTTAATTCATAGGCTGTCGAGTTCAGGTACACAGTGTGACTTTGGTGCAATTACTCACCTCTTCAGCTGTTTTTATGCCCACATACTGACCACATACGTGCCACATAACCTTGCCAAAACAGAAGTCTTGGATGCTACTATTTTATGTAGCCAGTTTAAAGTGACGGCTAGGATATTTAACGCAGCCAAAAAACAAACTACTAAATGTTAAGGTTTGTGTTTTTTTTTTTAACTGAGTCCTTTGAATACCTGACATCCTCACCGTGTACCAGAACCCTATCTCATTTCTCCATCCCATCTTTGACCACAAAGCTTCGGGAGGTAAGGGGCTGAGGATGGGATGGGACCGTCTGCTGTGCACATTGCTCAGAGAAAACACTTGTAAAAGCTGAGTGTTTACTTTATATCACACAATGGGAGATGTGGTCAAAACATTCCCAGTGTGAAAATGCCCTTACAGGCCCAGAAACTCAATTTTACAGGACTCACAAGTAATAGTGGTATTCAAAGACTGAACCATCATAAACATGCTCGTAAAACAGATGCATTAACCAGAATGCCAGTTAACTAGTTCATGGTGGGAAATAGAGCTGACAAGTGGGCCAGGATTCTCATGACATCTGGTGAGTGCATCCTTTCCTCACAATAATAGCTGCATGGGAGGTCAAATTATAACCAGAAGGATCCCCCCATGATCTGAAATCAGGGGGCAAAGAGTTGGATGGATATATTCTTTTTCTGGAAGTGCCACAACAAAGTTCCACAGCTGGGGGATGGGGGGGCCTTAAACAACAGAAATTTATTTCTCACAGTTCAGTCCAAGATCAAGGTGTCCCCAGAGTTGGTTTCTTCTGAGGTCTCTCTCTTTGGCTTGCAGATGGCCGCCTTCTCCCCATGTCCTCACATGGTCCTCCCTCTGTATGTCTGTGTCCAAATCTCATCTCCTTTTCTTATAAGGACACCAGTCAGAATATTGGATTAGAGCCCAACCATATGACCTCAGTGTACTTTAATTATCTTTTGAAGGACTATTTCCAAATATAGTTACATTCTGAGGTATTGAGAGTGAGGGTTTCAACCCATGGATTCTAGAGGGATGCAATTCAGCCTACAATAAAGGATGATTTTCAAGGCTGGTTCACCAACGTCTTCGTAGCTCAATGCACTCATCCTCATTGCAAAGTGAGCTCACTGAGCAGCTGTGCAGCTGTGTGGTCTCTTCAGGGGACTCTCTCTGATAGCACTGGGATCTCCATTCTGGGTTTAGTGCTGCAGGGTTCCTTCAGAGTATTGCTCATGAGGTTAGATCTAAGCTTCCTGAGTCACAGTTTTAATTTTTATTTTATTTCAGTCCTGTCTCTCTCAACCAGCATCTTACTTGGATTTGGGGTGTTCCCTAACTCTTGAGTCACACCTTTCTTCCTTCCCTTATCATCTTCTGTAAGTGGCCAAACCCATCCACACAGTGGATTTCATTAGTTTAACTCACAGAAGGCAACAGTATTTCAGAATTCTGCATTATACTTTTTGATCACCACTAAATCATTGATTAAAGAAACAGGAATTGGAGTATAGCCATAAAGACTTCTCATGAAAATGGTGTTAACACCACAACCTTCCCTTTTTGTTTTAAACCTGTCGGTGATCACACACACACACACACACACACACACACACACACACACATTAAATTTGAATGGTTTCAGTGCAGTTAAAAATGAAAGAAACCATATATTGACCAGAAATGTGCACAGCTATCAATGAAACTAAAGCTGAAGGTTGGTCCTGCGTCACATTGTCCCCTGGCTTGAGGACAAGTTCTGCAATGTTCTCCGCACTGCCGTGGAGGTCAGGCCACCAGGGTGAAAGCTGCTTCTGGACAGGAGGTTCCAGGAAACCAGATGGAGACAACTTTTAGAACTGCCAGACAGGGAGAAAAAAAAACAAAGGGAAAACTCAGAAAATAACCTATTTATGATACCACAACAAACTATCATCTTAAATCACGTGAAAAAAAATTAACACCAAGAAAGATATCAACGAAGTGCAATAGGGAATGACTCTCCTCCCAACTAGGGAGATAGTGTGATGCAGACCTGTCCTGCCCAGGTGTGATGCACATCACAATCACCAGGGGATATTGTTAAAAATACAGACCACAGTCCCAAAGGTGCCAGAATAGGCATAGAATTGCCAGATACAAGGGAAGACAATGAAAATCTTTTAGCATCAGTATGTGTCGAATATTGCATAGGATATGCTTATCCATGCAAAAATAATTATTTGTTGCTTATTTAAAATTCAATTTTAACTAGTCATCCTTTTTATTTCCTTTTGGTTTTTGCTAAGTCTGGCAAGCAACTCTGCTTCCTACAAAATGGAATAATAGACCAATCCGAAATGCTCTTAACATAAGGATGGTTAAGGGCCTCAAATAAAGGAAGAAATAACATCCATTGAACCAAACCACAGAAGTATGAACTAAAATTGGGTGGACTAGCAAATCACCCCTGGGAAGAATAATATACTTTGACAGGGAAATTAACTTTTTAAAATTTAACAAACTGGATAAACTCATGACAGGACAAAGTTAAAGTAAAAAGGGATGTGGTATGAAGCAACTCATCTGGAATGCTCCACAGAAGGACACAGAGATAAAATGCATGAGAATTTAAAAGACATGGAGGGGACACCTGAGTGGCTCAGTTGGTTAAGTGTCTGCCTTTGGCTCAGGTCATGATTCCAGGATCCTGGGATCGACCCCCAAGTCGGGCTCACTGCTCAGTGGGGCATCTGCTTCTTCCTCTCCCTTTGCTTGCCACTCTGCCTACTTGTGCTTTCTCTCTCTCTCCGACAAATAAATAAATAAATAAATAAATAAATAAATAAATAAATAAATAATCTTTAAATAAATAAATAAAAGACATGGGGAAAAAAGCAAAAGGCTTCCTCGTGCATCTAACAGGAGCTCTGTTCAAGAAGGTTCAGGGGCAGAAGAACTAAATTAAAGGGGTATCGGTTCAGAGCCGTCCACAACTGAATAAGGACTGAGGGACGCTTACCATGTGAATACATGAAAACGAACAGAAATGCTCATGTAGGATCTATATAGTAAAATGCAGAATGCCTAATGAAGATAAAACTTTTTTTAAGCCACAAGAACGAAGTCAGACAGCGACAAAGGGAACATTAATGATGGTGGGAGTTTCCTCGGGGCAAAAAGGCAGGGTGAGGTATTCAAATAGGAGAGTTTACCCCTCACAAACCCACTCTGACAGAACTGCGGAGGCATGGGAGTCACCTGAGGAGACTTAACTCTCAAGGGTCTCCGGCCACCCACCTTGAAATCAGATCAGAGCCTCTGGGGATGGGACCATGGGTCTACATGAGCCTAAATGTGTGGGAAGGGGAAGGGGGTGAGGGGGGCATTAGAACACATCCTCTGACTCTTATTACAATGAAATTAAAAATCACCAACTACAGAAACTGATTTTAAAATTCATATGGATAAGTACATTCTGCAAAGATCAAAGAAAAAAAAAAAAGACTTGCCCTACTAGATAATAAGACATCCTTAAAACAAGATAATAATTAAAACCATGAGAGGGGCACAGGGAGAGGCCAATGGCACAGCATATAAAGCCCCCAAACAGATCTGAGTACATATATATGAAACTTTGATACATCATAGAGAAGGAATTACAAATCAATAGGGAAAAGATGGGCTGTTCAATAGTGTTGAGACCACCAGCTTCCCATATGGAGAAAAAAATGGAAAGATTAAATCGCCATCTAATACCAGGTACAAAAATTTATCTGTGTTGAATTAAAGATTAAAATGTGAAAAATGAGGGGGCCTGGGTGGCTCAGTCGTTAAGCATCTGCCTTCAGCTCAGGTCATGATCCCAGGGTCCTGGGATCGAGCCCCGCATCGGGCTCCCTGCTTGGTGGGAAGCCTGCTTCTCCCTTTCCCACTCCCCCTGTTTGTGTTCCCTCTCTCTCTCTCTCTCTGTCAAATAAATAAATAAAATCTTTTTAAAAAAAAGAAATGTGAAAAATGAAACTCTCGGAAGAACATACTGAGATATGGAAGCATATCCTTATAATATTGGAATGAGAAGGATTTCTTTTAAAAATAAACATAAATATAAACATGCATATAGTTGTAAAGAAAGGGTTTTTTTTTAAGATGTTATTTATTTGAGAAAGAGAGACAGAGATAGTGACAGAGATATCGAGAAAGAGCAGGAGTGGGGAGGAGAGGGAGGGAGAAGCAGGCTCCCTTCCACCCTCACACTTGTACTCTCTCTCTCTCTCACTCAAATAAATAAAATAAATCTTTAAAAATAAACATTAAAACCTTAACCATATATTCCTCACTCTAGAAGTAATTAGTATTACTAGTTTCCTATGTGTTCTAGATGTATTGCTAAGAATTTTAGTAAGTGAAAGGAGCACAGACGTGAAACAACTTTTTGAGGTCAACGAATGTACTTAACACCCTCTTTGTAAATGTTACCACGCGGGGTATGGTCATCAGACTCAGCGTCACATAGCAGACATTGGTTCAGCACTAAGTGTCAGGTTCTACAATTAAACTGTTTTCATGTAGCATTTCACTTAATATGCAAGTCTTACCCATAGGAGGCGGGTACAGCTGTTATCCCTATTTTTAGAGGAGAAGAAAGAAATGGAACTTTGGGACAATAAGTGTTATGGGTTGAATTGTGTCCCCTGAAAATGCATGTGTCGAAGCCCCCTGGCCCCCTAGGACTTAAGCATGTGAGTATATTTGGGCAGAAGGACCTTGAAGAGGTAATTAAGGTACAGTCAGGTTGTATGGATGGGCCCTAACCCAAGCTGAATGGAATCCTCATGAGAGGAGGAAGTCTGGACACACGAAGAGATACCCGGGATGCACATGAACAGAGGGAAGATGGTCCCAGATTACCAGGAGATGGCCATCTACAAGCAAGAAGAGAAGCCCCAGAAAAAGCCAAAACTAATAATAATAATAATAATAATAATAATTTAATTTAATTTGATTAAAGTTAAATGAAATTGAAGAAAAAGAAGAGGAAACTAAACACTGGCAACACCTTGATCTTGAACTTCCACTCTGCAGAACTGTAAGAAAACAGTGTTCTGTTGTTTGCACCACCCATGGTACTTTGCTCCAGACTAATACAGTAATATAGCAATTTACCCAATGTCACACCCCACCAATAATTCTGTCACCAAGAGCAATACCTGTATACAAATTATTTATACCCTTAAAATTGGCTTTTACCTTCCTGTTGGGAAGGGGGCAATTGTTCCCACCCACCTAACCCCCAAGTACCTAGTGACAGGTGATCCTGGAGAAAGAACCTCTCCCGACTTCAAAGACTCTAATAGCATTTTACCCTGTCCGTGTGAAGGGCCTATGGGGCTCTAATCTCTTTTCTTCTTCCCACATACAGAAAGCTAGGTACAGGAGGGTTTACAGCTCTGCGTGCTGCCCGGAGTGCTAGAAAGGCAAACCAATCTTGTTCAGGGATTAGCAGCAATAAAGATCAGATTCTCCCTAAAGGAAATGCTTAGAAAATGATAGCAGAGCTGGTGGGTGGGAGCCAAGCAAGTGAACAACTTTTAGGACCAGAGGGAACCTAAACTGAGCCTTGACTAACCCCACCGCCCACAATGTCCCCCCCCCCCCCCCGCCACCGCCCTGTGTTGACACTGACCCAAGAAGCTAGGGCAAGGAAGCCAGTCGCAAGGGAAGAGCCTCCTCTCATTGGTCCAGAGGCCCCTGGGATGACATGTGCAGCCTACTCCCAAATATTAATGTCCCCTGGGAAGGAGGAGGGAATAGGAAGAAAATTGTAGGCTCAGGATGAGCTGGAAGAAGCCAGCAACCAAATTCATTTTTCTAAGCAGAGTTTCAATGCTTTACTACCCCCAGCCCTGGCCCCCGGCATGGCCAGAGGATGGCCTATGTTACCCAGAAACTGGAGAGTCAAGTGCAAGCCCAGCACACGCCCGCCCCCCTGTAAGTTTTCCTCTCCCGTCCTACGTTGCCCCATCTCTGAAGACTCTCTCCCGCTGCCCGTCGATTATGCTTTCCATCTTCGCTCTTCCTCGGGACTTTTTGCTTTATTTCTCATGCTCATCTGCCACCTTAATCATTGTCAGCTCTGTCCTTTCCTCATTTCCTTGACCGACTCTCCGTTTAAGCCACCACGGCCTCAAGCTCCTGTTCGTGCAACCCCACGTAATCGTAATCGGACTTCCTGCTTCCCGCCTTCCAGTTCTTTCACACACTTCATCCAGAATTGTCACGTTTATTCCCCTAGTAAGACTCTTCAACGACGCTTCCTTGTCAACAGGACACAATCCAAACAAGTTAACCTGGCAGACGTGGCGGGCGCCTGCTCAGCCCTCAGCTCGTCTGTCCCTGGGCCTCACTGAGCACACCGGAGTCAGCCTCCTTCTCTTCCTGAAGTTTACAACGCTTGTCACGTCTCTTGACTATGGGTTCTGTCCCTGCTGCTCCAGCTCTTTGTTTGTTTTTAAAGATTTTATATATTTATCTGAGAGAGAGCAAGAGAGAGCGCACGAGCAGGGGGAGGGGCAGAAGCGGAGGCAGAGGGAGAAGTGACTTCCCACTGAGTAGGGAGCCCGATGTGGGGCTCGATCCCAGGACCCCGGGACCACGACCTGAGCCGAAGGCAGACGCTTAACTGACTGAGCCACCCAGGTGCCCCTGCTCCGTCTCTTTTGAAATGCTCTCCCCATCTGACCACCTACCTCCTTCTACCCAATTCCTACTCTTCCATACGAATGCTGGTTAGACATTATTACCTCCTCTGTAAAGCTTCCCCTGCCTCTCTCCCCACGGGCCAGGCAGCCCATGATTATGGTCAGGGCCTGTGGGTGGGCTCCCCAGAGCGCTGTGTGCATGCCCAACAAGGGCGTCTTGAAGACGGGGTCTGTGAGGCTGTCTCTGCCATTAGCTTCTGTATCCATTTCCTACTGTTGCTGTATCAAATTACCACACGTTTAGTGGCTTAAAATAACACAATACATCACCTTACAGTTCTGGAGGTCAGAAGTGGGAAACAGGTTTCAGTAGGTCAAAATCAAGGTGTGAGCAGGGCCATGCTCCCGCCCGAGGCCCGAAGGGAGGGTCTGTTTCCTCACTTCACCAGCTTCTAGAGGCCACCTGTGCTCCTTGACTCGTGGCCCTTCCTCCATCACAGCCAAGAGTAGAGCATCTTCCAATCTGCCTTTATGCTAACCCTCCTGACTTCCTCTTGGAGGGACCCCTGTGATTCAACGGGGCCCACCCACAGAATCCAGAAAAATCTCCCACGGCAAGATCCTCAACTTGATCACATCTTGACCATGAAACAGGTAACAGATTCACGGATCCAGGGCCGAGCATGAGGACATCTTCAGGGGGTCGTTATTCTGCCTACCACAGTGCCCCTCAAGGTAAGAAGAAGATCTTGTTTCCAACTGTAGCCCAGCACATCATAAGCTGTAAACATTAAATGAATTATGAAACAGATTATGAAACTCACCTCAGGTGGATCTGTTCCCTCAGCCCACAAATGTGTTCAGTCCTGTCTCATTCTGGAGAAGGAGAAGAAGGAGGGGAAGGGGAAGGAAGAGACTAAGGAGGAGGAAGGGGAGGTATAGGAGGAGGAAGAAATAAAGAAAGATGACTCTTTACTTGATTCTTTCTAGAGATTTCCTGTCCTTTTCACTGAATCTTCTGAAAAATTTTCCCGCCTTCCTCCCTCAGCCCACCGCCTCTGACCTCCCTCTGTATTTTTCAGCAACGTCTCCGACTAAAGTGGCTCAGAAAGTCTGCCATGATGTCCGCACTGGCCATGTTTTTGTCTCCACCCTCCCCATCCCTCTGCTGCATTTAACATGGTAGACTATTTGGCATTTCTCCGAGCCCTCTCTCCCCTGGACTTTCCTGACTTGACTTCCTCCTTGTCCTCCCCATTCTGTTCCAATGGCATCTTCCAGATACCTCTTCTCTTTCCTAAAATGGAGGTGTTCCTCCAGGCTCTCTCCTTGGCCCACTGGGTCCCTCACACTACAGACTGTCCCTGAGTGATGGCATCTATTTATCTATGGTATGGACTCCCTAAGCTATACATCCAGTCCCAGTGCTAACTATAGTAGTGTTCTATTGCTGTGAACAGATTACGACAAACTTAGCAACATTTATTACTTCACGGTGTCCTTGGCTCTGCAGTCCAGGCAGGGCTGAGCTGTGCTCAGGGTCTCACACAACCACAATCTAGATGTTGCCCTCCTACATTCCTTCCTGGAATTCAACATCCCATTCCAAGCTCCACATCATAGTTAGAGGATTTAGTTCCTTGTGGCTGTAGTTCTAGGTCCCTGATTTCTTGCTCACTGTCAGCTATAGGTCACTTTCAGCGCCTAGAAGCCCTTACAATTCTTAGCCATATCGCCCTCACAGGCCCTCTCAGGACACAACAGCTCACTTCTTCAGTGCCAGCAAACAAATATTTCACTTTGAGTCTCTTCTTTCAGAAAAGACCAGAACCCTCTTTAAGGAACTCACCTGATTAGGTCAGGCCCACCCAGGGTAATCTCCCTTTTGATGAACTCAAAGTCAACCGATAAGAGGCTTTAATTACATCTATAAAATCCCTTCACCACCTAATCATGGAAGCAATGTCCCATCACTTTTGCCAGATTCTATTGGTTAGAAGCAAGTTATAGGTCACCCCATATATACACACTCCAAAGAAGAGGGTTGTACAAGGACATGAGCCTTTGGGTCTCCTTTGAGAATTTTGTCTACCATACTGACCTTCAAAATTTATCTATCCAATTGCCTCCTAGTTATCTGTATCTGAGACATCATAGGTATTGACAAACAAATTATGTCCAAAAGTAAATCAATAATCTTTTCCTCAAAATTTGCCCTTCCTCTTCTTTTCCAAAGGTCAGTTAACATGACCCAGCTACCCAAGCCAAAAACATGGTGGTCATCTTTGACTCCTTATTCCTTCTCACAACTCACATTCAGACAACATGAAGCTGAATTGACCTCCTTCTTCCATCTCTACTTCCTCTGCCTTTATCAGGCAATGATCTTCTTTTACCCGGACAACTACAATAGTCTTTAGGTCTTTAGTCCCCATGCTTACAGTCTCATTCTCCCAAATCCACACTATACTCAATGCTCTATCATAGTTAATATTATCTTCTTTTGCATCTTTTGAAGCACCATAGAAATGTGACAATGAGCATTTTCTATGAGGATGAGATAAAACTTTCTAAGCTTGAGACAGCCAGGCAGGGCAGTCAAGATAGCAACCTCCAAACCAAGAAAAGAAGCTTAGCCTGAGTGCTGAGCTCCAAGGCCAGCCCCGGCTACTGACTAGCCCCTCGAGTGTGGCCTCCACATCTGTCATTCATTCCATCCATTGTGCATTTCCCTTAGAGTCACCAGATGGCAAATGCCTGCCAAGCACAGGTATTGTTATTCTTGTGATAGAGAACTTTATTAAAATATCTTTCAAATTGGGGGTCCTGGGTGGCTCAGTCGGTTAAGTGTCTGCCTTTGGTTCAGGTCTTGATCTCAGGATCCTGGGATCAAGCCCCACATCGGGCTCCCTGCTCAGTGGAGTCTGCTTCTCCCTCTCCCTCTGCTGCTCCCCTGCTTGCGCTCTCTTACTCGCACTCTCTCTCTCTCAAATCTTTAAAAAAAAATAACCCTCAAATTTAGGAGGATTGACATAAATTCTTCTACTGCCCTACCAGACAGATAATCTTCCACACTATTTTTAATGGGACCGTACACCTGCCCATAACTGTCTCTTAGAAATCTAAGAGGATTTATGAGGAAATTTCTCCAATCCTATTAGAAAAATGGTGTGCAGTCAATTCACTAAATTATTCTTCCTATCTGGCAGATATGTTCTGATAATCTTTACATTTTGTTGATTTTCATGTTGGAACACTACAAAAGATCTTAGTAACTAAAATACAAAATTCACCTAGGCTTTGCAATTTCTTTAAGCTAATTTCTAAAACTATTGCAGCTCTTGCCAAGAAAGAGTAAGAACATAATATTATTCTGATTTATCTCGTATTTTGTCAGGACACTTTCTTCAGAATTAATGAGCTGCATACCTTGCTCCAAAGTATATGAAAGATAGGGTCTTTAAGGAATTCTGCCACACAGCTGGAACTAAATCAGCATGTGTGTCTGGAAAAAATCTATCATTTTGTGAAACCAATAAATATCTCCCCCTTAGCAAATGTACTGGTGATGGATCACAGAGAAAAATTACTTGATCTATCTGTATGCAATAAAATATGGGAAGGCATTTCTGTTTTCGGACTTCTCATTTTTAATTCTGTTGAAAGACTAAGACCAATAGGTGAAAGGTTATGAGGATGGATCTGAGTTTCCTGAAGGGCTCCGGGCTATGGTAGCTGAGCCCACTATCCACCCCGCCCCCCTTGCTTTCATTTACCTGCAGTAGCCAGGGTGTGTCTGTCTCCTCATTCGCTAGCAGGTCTCCCTGAGCCGTCAGTCTTCCCAAGGACCTCCAGTGGTGGAAAGCTGGTACTGCAAGACCAGGTTAACAGGCTGCCTCGGAAGCCACCCGGCTGAGCGTTTCCTCAGTCTCCATCCGCCCTCCCGATGAACAGACTTAGCGCTCAAGATCATGACTGAGAAATGTATAACAAACCTTTTACCTCCGACATTCTGTGCAGCTAAAAATAGCGGTAAGTTATGAGCCAAGGACTCACCATCGCTTCCTTCTCACCAAAACCCAAAGTACAGATGAGAAATCGAGGCTAAGAGCTGATGGGTGAGTTACCCAGAGGTCACACATTTGGTCAATAACAGAGCCAAGTTTGAGCTCTGAGGTCTGAGCTTTATGCACCTGTTTCTCTAGTCCTAGCACAACACCTGGCCCCCTCAAGCTCTGAGCTTGAGGTCTGTCTATCTTCGTCAGTAGCTTTTACACCTGAGTGTGTGTAAGAATCACTGAGGGGCTTTTAAAAACATAGATGCCTGACCTGGTGCCAGGGTCCGTGGGGCCCTGGAATCTGCATTGTAACCATCTCCCCCTAGTGATTGGGAAATGCATCTAGCTTGAGAACACCAGCTCTGCATTATACCCCTTCCCTATATGTCTCAGGAAAGCAAAACTAATCTCCTCCACCAGATATGTCAGCTTCTCTTAGGGTGGAGCCTGAGACAGAAAGGGTCTTATAACTCCTAGAAGGTGTTATAAGACAAATAAGATAGGAGGGATGGATAAGCAAACTCCTACGTGCAGGAGCCTTGGTGCCTGCCTCTCCCTTTCTCAGACTGGCTTCCATGGCCATCTAGGGGAAGATCTGGGCCTGCCTCCTCCAGCTAATGTGCTGACAACAAAAGCATCCAGTGAGTGGCCAAAGGGATTATGGCACGTCAATTCGATGGAATATTTCTCAGGCCCAGGAAACCAGAACCCTTTTCTATAAAATCGAGACAGTGTTGAGCTCTATCTGCACACTATTGAGCTGTGTATACATTGGTCATCACAAGAATATAAAAAATGCTCATGCACATGGCAGAGACAAAGGAGGACATAGAAAGATGGAAAGAGTCCATGAATTAGGATGCTTGAGCCATAGGTAAATGTGTGTGTGTGTCTCTCTCTTTTTAAAATGTCCTTTCAGCAAAAATGAATTTTAAAAAATTAAGTTAGAAAAGGCCCCCATGCTCATTGACAACTGTGCCTGTGCTCATTGACAACTGTGTAGCTCTGCTGGGTGCCTGGGTCTGTGGCAGGTGCTAGGCGGAGACAAATCCACGTTCACTTAGAAGCTCACAGCTCCTCTACTCTAGCTTGCAGTTCAGTGAGGTTGAGGTTGGTTGGTTTCAGAAAAAAAATGCCAATTTTATCCCAACCAAAAATTGTATCATGAACATTGGCAGAAGCCCCAGCACCAAAGGTTTCCAGCTACAAGGTGAGCACTTGATAAATATATGCCCAGTGAAGGAATGTCTGCCAGTGTTTCCTGAGTCCCTAGATCTCCATGCCTGTATTGCAGCCAGATTGGTCTATCTGAGACTTCTAGAACATACTCAGGGGCACTTCACTGTTTTTTCAAGATCTCCCCATTCCCCACCCTGTACATATCTGGCCTTCACATGAACTCATGAGCACAGCACAGCTCAGAAACTTTTGCCGTGAGGTCTTCAAATTCTTTCCCTCTGCAGTTAGAATTACATTTTCCTTCTCTTTCCTTCCACGGCAATTTGTTTCTATGAAATGCTAAGTCATCTTGTAAACCTCTCCTATTAGACTGCAGGCTCACTCAGGGCAAGGATGCCATATACACTCTTTCATTCATCAGATGTCTCCTGATTCCCAGGGGCCAGGTGTTGTGCTAGGACTAGAGAAACAGGTGCATAAAGCACAGAGAGCCTTGCCTGCATCAACCGAGAATCTAGTAGGAAGAAAATCATTCAGTAACTAATGAACATTAGTGTAAGTTCTATAAAGTAGTTCAGGGTCCTGAGAATGAATATAACAAGAAATCTAGTTCAAGGAAATGGGGAAGGTTTCTTTGTGGAAGTGAAATTTATTTAAGCCCTAAAAGCTGAGTAAAATATTAAGAGAGAATCGAGAGTTCTGAGCATGCTGGGCAGAAAGAACTGACAGCCCTGTGTTTTCAACCATTCTGTCCATTACCATACAGACCACATCCTACTGCAAATTTCTTTGCACGTATTCAATTCTCAATAGATATTCATTGGATCAATGACTTGAGTGGAAATATACTCTCCCAAACTGCGTTAAGTTTTGATGGTACAGGTTAGGGCTTAAACAAAGATAAGCAATCTAAAAATGACAACTTGTGAGCAACAAATTTCGCAGTATACTCACTCAAGACACTGTTAATCTAGGATCTGGTACATGGTGGAGGTTTGATGAAGCTTGCCAAATTGAATGGAAATAAATGAGAAAAAAATGCTGGTTTGGGAATTTAATTAATTCAACTATTTACACGTTCAACAGATATTTATTTTATTGAGTACCTCTTATGTACTTGAAAATTTGCTAGACATAGTCTATATGTTTCTGAGCTTACAGACTGATGAGAGATACATAACTCATCAAATACATAATTTGCCAGAAGAAGTAAAATTACATCAAAAAAATAAGCAGAATTCAAATAGATCAATGAGTTTAAAGAACTTTAGCAACAACAACAACAACAAAAAGACATGTTTAGTGTTAAAAAACATTCTTCCCTCGTATCCATTAGGATGGCTAGTATTAAAGCAAACAAAAACCAAAAATAACAAATTTTGGCAAGGATGTGGAGAAATTGAAGCCCCTGTGCCTGCTAATCTCAGTGTAAAATGGTGTAGCTGCTGTGAAAACCAGCATATGATGTTTTACCAGAATTTACCAGAATTACCACATGATGCTGCAATCCCACTCCAGGGTGTATATCCCAAAGAATTGAAAACAGGGATTCAAACAGATATCCATACCTGTGTTCATAGCCACACAATTCACAATACCCAAAGAGTGGGAGCAACCCAAATGTCCATTGACAAATGAATGGATAAACAAAATGTGGCATATACATACAGTGGAGTATTTATTATTCAGTCTTAAAAAAGAAGGAAATTCTGATAAAGTGCTGCAACATGGGTGAAACTTGAAGACACCATATGCTAAGTGAAATAAGCCAGTAGCAAAAAAACAAATATTGCATGATTCCACTTACATGAGGTACCTAAAGTAGTCAAATTCATAGACAGAAAGTAGAATAGAAGTTACTGGTTACCTTGGGCTGGGGGGAGGGGAGAATGGGGAATTATTGTTTAATGAATAAGAAATTTCAGTTGGACATGATTTGAAAAGTTCTGAATCGGGATGATGTGATGGATGTACCACAATGTGAATGTGGTCAATACCACAGAACTTCACATTGAAAAACAGTTAAAAGGGCACAGTTAACTTTACATGCATTTAACCACAATTTAACATTTAAAAAATTTTAAAAAACATTCTTCTCATTAGGCATAATTCCCTTATGATGTAAACTTCATGAATTTCATGAAACTTGGCAAATTTTCCAGTTCTTCAACCAACTGAACAATTCCATCTACCTCTAAAATTTTTTTTGTAAGCACTTATTTTTTCTGAAAAGTTCAACTATTTCCTCTGGCTTAAAGAACAGATTCTGAAACAAATACAGCCTCAAATTGTAGTTTATAAATTGGACATCCATAAACTACTCCCAATTTTGCTTTTGTTTGGTTTGGTTTTGGATTTTTTTTTTTTTTTTAGGTGGCAAAGAGCTCTTGAAGAAAGCAAAAGAAAGATGCTAAGTACTGTAGGTGATCTGTTATTAGTAGGACAACCTGACCTTATGAGAGCTTAATGAAGCTGGATTCCACCTAACAGTGGAAGTTGCTTTAATAGTAGAGTAGCTAGACAAAGTGATGTGTGGCACTCCACATTTATTTTGTTATATGAAATTGATTCTTTTATTTTTAATGAAGTAATAATGTATTTAATGTCATCTGCAGAATGTTTGGGAAGTCTCATTATATTCTTCCCACATTTAACATTTTTCTGCAGCAACAGTCAAGCTCCATAGACATGCTAAAAAGCCCTTGATGCATTAAGTACTACAATTTTTTATAGCATAAACAATTTGCCCCTGAACATACTACTTGAGTATTTTGCCAGCAGAAGACAGCCACGAGTACATTAGTTTTCTTCCTGAAAAGTCATCAATTTTGGCTTCAGTGGCAAGGCTGCCTCTCTAAACTTGTGTCGTTTGCTTTTTAATATCAGTCCTTACCCAAGAACATAGGCACCCTGGGGCTTGGTTAGTGAGAACTGCAAAAATAATCATGATTTTCTTTTCTCAGTGTCCCTCAATAAGTTTGTCAGTGATGACAGTTCTGTGTGCAAAGCTCTCTCACCTACTATCTATCAGCTTGTGTTGAGCAAAACCCAGGAGGGTGACACTCTGAAAAAAGCGCCAGCTTTGAAGCTGGGAAGCTGGAATTCAAATTCCAGCTCAACGAGTAGGGGAATCTTGAGAAATTGCTTAACTCTTCTTGGCCTTGGTTTTCTCATCTGAAAAATGGGCCAATATCTCCTACAGGGCAGGGTGTTTCTAAGAATTAAATAAGATTTCTTATGTGGAAGCACCGAGCACTTAACAGTTAGTCACTGAATACTAGTTGAATCTTTCTGTGGAGCTTTTGTAAGCAATCATCAGCACAATGAATTTGCACTTACAATCAACTCTACTGTGTGCCTAGCTTTATGCTGGGGATAAAACTTTTGATGTAGGGGAGTTAACAGTATATCACAAGACATGAGTAAGAATAATTTATAAGAATGTTAAGAAAGCAGGAGAAGGGGCACCTGGGTGGCTCAGTCGGTTAAGCATCTGCCTTTGGCTCAGGTCGTGATCTCAGGGTCCTGGGATCGAGCCCCACATTGGGCTCCCTGCTCAGCGGGGAGTCTGCTTCTCTCTCTCTCTCTCTCTCAAATGAATAAATAAAATCTTAAAAAAAAGCAGGAGAAGAAGTAAGATAACCAATGCTAAGCTGGTTGGGCCAGGCTCTAAATGTTGAAACAGTCCCCTATGAGCCTGGTTTGCCTGGAGGTCTTCTTGGAGGAAGAGGGGAGTGAGGTGACACCAGGCTCCTATGATGACTGGGCTTATTTTGCCAAGGAAAAAAATATATGACACTAAATGTAGTAACTACAGCACAGAATCTTTAAAAACATGATCTCTCTGGGCTATGACCGCATTGGCCATAAGCATAACTTTCCTCATTATCACTGAATCATCCTCTTATTTATGCTAGAAAGAAATATTTGAACATGTTCTGTCACCTCTGTCAACCATAGCTATCCCGTCCTCTCTTCTTTGCTCTTTAGATTTTCTTTTGTTTTGTTTTTGCTTTTGTTTTTTTTTATGAAGGATTAGTAGTCAGGTGCGGACCTGAGTGCTGACATCACCCTTCTTCTGGGGCTTTGGAAAGTGCGTTTACCCTTCCTCACACCAACTCTCCTTACCTGGCTCTCTACTGTGCAGCTGTTACTAATTTGGCTGGGGCATCTGAGCTTCCCGCCCTTCAGGTTAGCTAACCTGTCGCAATTACCTCTTTCCTTCATGACGATAGGCCCTCGATCTTTACATGACCAGAGGAATATGGTCCCATTACAAACCCTATGGAGAAGGTTGACTTATCAAAATTAATGGATGGATTTATTTCACTCTCCTGGAGCTTTTGTTTTGTTTTGCTTTCCTTTGTGAGGTACAGAGACAAACCATTGAAAAAGAAGTCAAAGAAAAGATCTCAATTTGGGAAATTTCACCATGATTGGTTGTAGCTAATCATATCTTGAAAACATTTTCCAACTCCAAAACCTTATTCTATGTTGCCAAATGTTAAATTAAGATTCAGCCCCAATAGGAAATAAATTAATAATTCCAAATATCGGATGTGGAGTGGTCAATAATGATAAGAAACAAAAAAAAATCAAATTCACTAGTGATTAAATAAATGAAATAAAAAGAAGATGCCATTTCTGCGCATTGAATGTGCAAACTTAAAAAGAATCATAGTAACTCTGCTGGCATAATTGTGGGGTCAGGAATATCTCGTACATCATTAATGAAAGACAAATCAGTAAACCTCTCTGAAGGGCAATGAGGCAAAATTTTCATTAATTGCATACATTTGGACTCAGTGATCTCATTTCACAGAACTTGTTCTGAGTAAATAATTTGGAAAATGCTCCAAGGTATATGTACAAGGATGTTCATAGCAGAGTTTTTACATTAATGATTAAGTTTTAGGCATCCCTGGGTGGCTCAGTCTGTTAGGAGTCTGACTTAGGCTCAGGTCATGATCCCAGGGTCCTGGGATCAAGCCCTGTGTCCAGCTCCCTGCTTAGCGGGGAGTCTGCTTCTCCCTCTCCCTCTGCCCCTCCCCCCGCTTGTGTGTTCTCACTCTCTCTCTCAAATAAAAAAACAAAATCTTTAAAAAAAAGTTTTAAATAACTTAAATATTCAAAAATAGAAAACAAAGTAAATATATTGATAACACTTACATGTGGAATGATGTACCATTCAGTCATTAAAAGTGATGACATAAGTGTGCATTGACTTTTTGTCATGGAAAATTGTTACACTACATTAATGTTGCAGTGATAGCTTTATTAATTCCTGGGTGTTTACCTTTTTTCTCCTTTCCTACCCATCCCCACTTACTAAGGAGATGGCGTCCTTGCCTGCTGGGTCCCTCCTTTCTCCAGTCCTCACTAGAGCACCCTAGCCTCTCCTGACAAGGGCCCTCACCTTTGCTCAAGCAGACTCTGGAGAGGAGTGAATTAATAAGGGCACCAGCCCGAAGAGGCACATTATGAGGGGGAGAACTTACTCAAGAAAACAAATTGCGGGATGCCTGGGTGGCTCAGTCAGTTAAGCGTCTGCCTTTGGCTCAGGTCATAATCCCATGGTCCTGGGATCAAGTCCCACATCAGGCTCTTTGCTCAGCAGGGAGCCTGCTTCTCCCTCTGCCTGCCGCTCCCCCTGCTGTGTGTTCTCTCTCTCTCTGACAAATAAATAAATAAAATCTTTAAAAAAAAAAAAGAAAATCGCTTGACAAAACAAAATGGAAAGGGGGATGGGACAAAGTAGCTCTGGGAATGAAGGAGACATTGGGTACTTGGCACAGAAAGTATCTTCAGCAGCTCTGGGTGCAAATGAAACAAAATAAAAGAGGAAGGGGCTTTCGAGAGTGTAACTGGGTTGTGTGTTAGATTCCTCTTGATATCCATCAAGAAACACAAGGACTTGGGGCACCTGGGTGGCTCAGTCAGTTAAGCGTCTGCCTTCCGCCTGAGTCATGATCCCAGTGTCCTGGGATGGAGCAACTGAGACGGGCTCCCTGCTCAGTGGGGAGTCTGCCTCTTCCTCTGACCCCCCACTCATGATCTCTCTCTCTCTCTTTCTCTCAAATAAATAAAAAAGAAATACAAGGACAGAATGGAAACTGTACTTTCAGTTCATGGCTTCTGTGTCTTTAAGACAACTCTAAAATAAAACAGAATACTACTTGTATACATTCATATGTAGGTATTTGCACAAGCAACATTCTAAAAGGATATAAAGTCAAAATTTTATGCAGTGGTTATCACCGGTAGTAGGATTTTCAATTATTTATTTTATTTTGTTGGTTTGTTTCTCTGATTTTCCTTATTTTTCTACAATGACCACATTATTTATGCAACAAAAAGGAGGATGAAAGTGAAAATAATTCCATCTAGAGGCTTGGGCACAAACACGGTGTTGTACCATGTTCAGAATTGTATTCCAGTCTCTCCCTCAAAATAGCTGCTTAAAGAAAAGTCCTGCATCCTGTTTTCCATGTGTGTCCCAGGCCATGTTGGCTTCCCATGCATGAGGCCCTATGGCCACTTGTGGAGGTGGCCACACTTGGCCATGCCCTTAGAATTAAAGGCAGCTCCATCTTTGGTAGGCTCTTGGCAGTCACTTTTCTGCAAGCTGGTTTTGCAAAAAAAAACCAGCTTGAGTTTCAGGCTGCCCACTGCACCAGGTGCTAGAGCTGGCAACAGGAGTCTCCAGAGGAGGGCAAAACGCAAGCATGACATAAATGAAGCATAGTAAGCAGAGACTGAAGCCAACAGATTATTCCTTACAAGAAGAGCTATTCAAGACAACAATTTTCAGTGGCGTCAAGGGAGAGTAAAATGTAAAACACTAGCAAACCACATTGGAATCTTTAACTCAAACTACAGAAGAAGGAAATTGAAAAAATGTAATATATTAGGTAATATGATTTACTAAATATAATTTCATGTTTATATACACATATGGCCATCTAAGAGGAAATAAATAAATGCAAGTTAATATCTTTTCATGAGATAATCTGGGACTTAGATAATCATATTGTCATCTTCACTGACTAGCAAGAAATATTCTTTTGGGTTTTTTTATTTTTATTTATTTATTTGACAGAAAGAGACAGAGAGAGAGAGAGAGCACAAGCAGGGTGAGTGGCAGGCAGAGGGAGAGGGAAAAGCGGGCACCCCACTGAGCAGGGAGCCCCATGTGGGGCTCGATGCCAGGACCCTCGGATCCCGACCTAAGCCAAAGGCAGATGCTTAACCAACTGAGCCACCCAGGTGCCCCAAGAAATGTTTATATTTTTTAAAAAATCATATTGAGTAAAAGAAGAGTGTAATGTGCTTTATGACTTCTGAGCTGGAAAGGTAGCGGTCAAGGGGAAAAATGATGACTTTTGCTGCAATTACAGACTTTTGAAAGGCAAACCTAGCTTTTTCTGCCCTGCTGCTAGGTGAGTGCTTTTGACAAGTATTATTTTGCTTGCCAGGCATAGCACTCAAATTTTATCTGTAAGCACCAGTCTTCCCCACTCCCAGTCAATGATGCTCATCAAGAAGAGTTCATCTCAGCCCCTAGTTACAGGGCTGAACGTCTATTAGCTAAGTTGCGGTAACAGTGAAGCCCAAGCATGCGGTTATGTGACAGTCCAGAGCTGACAGGAGATTCGGGACAGACAAGCTCCCTGCCCCACATGGTGATCCAGGGGTCCAGATTGCTTCCACCTGGCTATACCCCCAATAGCCTTTCTCAATTCTCCCAAGCATGATGCACAACCATTCCAGATGCCATAGTACCATTCTAGATGCATAGGAGAGAACTTAATGCATTATATCCAGTGGATGCTTGAGGACATTGGGGCTTAATCCCTTCCTGGAGCTCCTTGTTGGAAAGACTGCTAGAATACTATCTGCCCAGATGAAGCAGGGATCACCAGTACTCTATCCGCATTTCAGCAGGTGGGAAAAGGACAGAGTGAGCAGAAGTAAGCAGGTGTTTAAAGCAAGGCGGAAGTTGCACATGTTACTTCCGCTCACATTGCGTTGCTGAAGAACTGGCCACATGTAGTTTCAAGGAGGCTGAGAAACATGTTCTCTAGCTAGGTGGCCATGTGTTTGGCCAAAACATATGGAGATGTTATTACTGAAAGAACAAAGAGAAAGTATATAGTGGGTAGCAAATAGCAGTGTCTGCTTCAGTCATAGTGACCTAAGTATAGCAATCAACAAATTCGTTCATTCCTCCACTCCCTGCCCCCTGCCCCCCCAACACACACACACAACCAAGCTGGAGATAGCGCCTGCTCTTATCTTATCTTATCTCTCCTGGTGGAGTAGGGGAAACCGGTAAAAACAAGTAAACCTGAAGATATCCTTCAAGCCCCCAAGTCAAACTGTGCCTAAGGGCTTCTAAAACACATGCGTTAATACATCCTTTTTTATGCTTAGGCCAATTTCAGGTGAGTTTCTACCTTTTGCAACAATATGAGTCCTGAGTAGAGAACAACAGCTCTACAGGCTGATAGAAAAGTGTGATGTGTATTTTTTTTTATCATTAATAATAAGAACCTTAACCAGCATTTATTGGGTGGTTTAGTAGGAGTTAGACACAGGACTAAAAAGCTTTCAAACATCTCTTTTAACCTGTATCGCAACACCCTATTACCCCTGCAGCGTGTATCACAATCCCTGTTTCTTTAAATAATTTGGCACCTGCTTGGTACCCGTCCCTTTAATAAAAAAATAAATTCTGTGATGACAGAGACTTTGTCCATACCCTAGGGTCTAACATGGTACTGGCATGTAACAGTTGTTCAATAAATATTTGCTGTATGAGTGAATGAATTCATGACTCAAAAATCTATGCTCTTAATTGTTTTGCAACGTTCCCTTTCTAAAACTGCAAAAATCATCTTGTTTTGAAGATTTGAAGTTATCTTGTCTAGTCCGTTCGTCCAGTGGAAAAAGAAACTGAAACCCACAGCAGTAATGTAATTTTTCCAAGGTCACCAAACAGCATCCCTAAGATGATCTCTGTAGAAATGATTGGATACAAATGCTCTAATCACATACTTGTAGGAATATGTATATGTATATATATATATAGAGAGAGAGAGAGAATATATTACCACATACATACATATACATACAACATATATTATATATATTACTACATACATACATATACATACAATATATTATATATATTACTACATACATACATATACATATTATATATTATATATTACCACATACATACATATACATACTATATATTATATATATTACTACATACATACATATACATATTATATATTATATATTACCACATACATACATATACATACTATATATTATATATTACCACATACATACATATACATACTATATAAACACACATATACATTATATATATTCTATTGACTCATTTTGACTGTTTTCAGTTAAATGGTTGGTCCAAACCATCTAGTCTGCCATTACTAGAAGTAGAAAATATCCAGAAAAGTGTAAAGGAAGGAGTGGGAGCAAAGCTCAAAAGCCTAGCTCTTTGGGAAAACTATCAAACCAATCTGAGTTGCTAAATAATTTTGTTGTGGAAAATGTATGAGAGAAGTCAGGTGCCATATATGTCGCAATGCCTGGCACACAATGGTTGTCTTTCTTCTTTTATTATTCTACAAAATGATTCCATTGGAAGGCTTTCTCATGGGGGGAAGTTGAGCATTTGTTGCATGAACCCATACGTTGGGTGGACGCAAGGTGGCCTGAGGTGGGGGACTGCTCAATAGGCAAGAAGGAAATGAGGTTTCTGAGAATAGATCTTTTGTGCTTCTGAGCTGGAGTGAAAATGGAATCATCTGGCCTGTTTATGTGGATAGTCATTTGGCTCCCTCTTGTCTGCCTGTGTAATTAATTTCTATTTTTTATGACCCAGTTCAAATGTCACTTCAGAGACAAAATGCTTATTAAAATGAATGAATGAATGAAACTGTCAATCAGTCTGTGGGAAAAAAATCTTTTCATGCCTTGGAAATGTTTGGAAATACTCACCAATCTACAGTTATTCTCAGTGTTATACTTCAGGCTTCCAACTCATGTTGCCAGGTATATATGAAAATAAGTCCAGCTGTGTACCCCAGGATGGCAGGGAGTGAACAACCCCGAAATGGTCTTCAACTTCCTTTCCCCATCCTCCGACAGACACATCCACATTTAACACTCTAGAGCACTCTATCTTTAAACATCTCAGAAAAGGCAGTACAATTTTTCTCAGTCCCACTGCCCTTTCTACCCCAAACCCTTCCTCACACCTTAGTTAAATCCCTTCTGAAACTACAGAGCTACTTGAATCATGTTTTGGGTTTCTACATTTTTAGAAGTCCAGTTGCCAGTATCTCAAGCTTCGTGTAAGGGGTCTGTTGTAATTACCTTCAGTTACAGTCTTTGCTTCCTGCCCTCCTTCCTTCTTTCCTTCGTTCCTTCCTTGCCCCTCCCTCCCTCCCTTTCTCCCTACCTTCCTTCCTTCCTCCCTCCCTCCTTCCCAACCTCCCTCTTTCCCACCTCTCACCTCTCTCTCAATCTTTCCTCAAATAGTTATAGTTCCCAATCTCCAGTTCTAGTGTACTTCCCACCTAGCAAAGCCCAAGGGCGCTACATATGAGGAAATCCAGTACAATGGACCCTGATTCCAAGAAGGCAATTTGTCTGCCATTTTCTTTCTTTTCTCATCCCTTCAACTTTGCATGTCCCTCCAGTGCATCTTCAGATGCTTGTCCTCACTTGTCTTTCCTCCTCAATGTTCACGGTTCTTCAAATATCCAGAGAAGGAACAAAAATTGCACCTTCTCTTGAGGGGAGTTTGCATTTGCATTACATTTTCATTTCATTATGTTTCTGTGCAGATCTACAGAGATACAACATCAAATCATTCGCTGAACATTTTAATCTCACAGAAGGTAAATGCCAGTGCAGACAGAGCCTTTATCCTATCTGCCCTTACTTGATTCTCCTCTTCAATTCCAAGCACATTTATGGTAATGAGTTAGGCTGGCTGTGCACTTCTCTGTGACCCTTTTCCCCACAGGCCACACAGTGTTGGTGTGAGATGTCAGAGAGACATAAATTCCCATTCAGAGATTTCTAGCGGGAGGCATGGAGGCCTCCTCCCCCACTCCTGTTAGCCCTGCTGGGCAGCCTCACTCACACCATCCTTATCTCAGTAGACGTTCACTAGGCCAAGTTATAGCAGCCATATTTCAAGTGGCAACCAGGGAGGAAACAAGATTTGGAATCATGGCAGTAAGACTAACAACTAACATTTGTATAGCCTTTAAACCTTGCAGAGGGCTTTCATATTATCCTACTAAATCATCACAGTCAATCCAGAAGCTAGGTGTTTGTGTTATTATTCCCATTTTACAAATAAAGAACTTGAGCCCTGGAAAGATATTATAAATAATTTAAGATTACACTGCCAGTAAATAACGGAGCCTAGTAGACAAATCCAAGACTCTCCTGACTCCAGAACCCATGTTCTTGGTACTTACCTAAAATAGTCTTCAATACAACCTACATGGACAGCAACTAGAGGGTAAGTATAGAAAGCCTAAAACTTGTGCATATGCTTTATCCTATGTGTAGAACTTCTTGTACTTTATTACAAGAAAATAACCAGAAATATACATAAAATGTATTTATATGAATTTCAGTAAATGTGGAAATGTCATGAAATTGCATACTAATGAATGTTTAAAAATAGGGGGTAAGGTAAAAATAGTAGCCTACATTCATAAGATGTGGTACCATTTTGCCATTAAGACTCATATTTTCAAATGGCATTTGAACGTAATTGTTGTGTAACATAGAATAAAAATTAAAACAGGTTAGAAACCTATACAGAGTGCGATTCTGATTTGATTTGGAAAAGACATATCTAGAAAAAAGAGAGTGTTGTGTAGATACATGTATAGATATGTACACACATAGTCATGAAAATATTACAGATAATATTTATTCTCTTGAATATTCCCCCCAAAAAATCTCTGAATTGTTCAAATTATATAAATGAATATGCATTCATTTTAATCATCGGAAGAGAAAAACAATAAAATAATTTTTCAAAAGTTTGTCAGATAACTCCCATTCTTCCCAAATATTTCTTTACTCCTTTCAGGACTTACTTTTTCAAATAGTCCATTATCATTTGTGTCTGTGGCTACTTTGTACAACCTGGTTGTGCAAAGTCCCTCCCTTCTATGTCTCAGGCAGGTAATGTCCCATAGCACCTTCTATTCAGTGGTGGTGCGGCAGGTACAAGGGAAGGCAATGAGGGAATTTGGTTTCTCTTTTTTTGTTGTTGTTTAATTAACATATAATGTATTATTTGTTTCAGGGGTACAGGTCTGCGATTCATCAGTCTCACATAATTCACAGTGCTCATAACACATACCCTCCCCAATGTCCATCACCCAGTCACCCCATCCCTCCCACCCCCCTCCACACCAGCAACCCTCAGTTTGTTTCCTGAGATTAAGAGTCTCTTGTGGTTTGTCTCCCTCCCTGGTTTCATCTTGCTTCATTTTCCCTCCCTTCCCCTATGATCCTCTGTCTTGTTTCTCAGATTCCTCATATCAGTGAGATCATATGATACTTGTCTTTCTCTGATAGACTCATTTCACTTATCATAATACCCTCTAGTTCCATCCATATCGTTGCAAATGGCAAGATTTCATTTTTTGATGGTTGCATAATATTCCATTGTGTATCTATATGCCACATCTTCTTTATCCATTCATCTGTTGATGGACATCTTGGCTCTTTCCATAGTTTGGCTATTGTGGACATTGCTGCTATAAACATTGAGGTGCACATACCCCTTCAGATCCCTACATTTGTATCTTTGGGGTAAATACCCAGTAGTGCAATTGCTGGGTCATAGGGTAGCTCTATTTTCAACTGTTTGAGGAACCTCCATACTGTTTTCCAGAGTGGCTGCACCAGCTTGCATTCCCACCAACAGTGTAGGAGGGGTCCCCTTTCTCCGCATCCTCACCAACATCTTTCGTTTCCTGAGTGGTTCATTTTAGCCATTCTGACTGGTGTGAGGTGGTATCTCATTGAGGTTTTGATTTGGATTTCCCTGATGTCAAGCGATGTTGAGCACTTTTTCATGTGTCTGTTGGCCATTTGGATGCCTTCTTTGGAAAATGTCTGTTCATGTCTTCCGCCTATTTCTTGATGGGATTATTTGTTCTTTGGGTGTTGAGTTAGAGAAGTTCTTTATAGATTTTGGATACTAGCCCTTTATCTGATATGTCATTTGCAAATATCTTCTCCCATTCTGTCAGTTGTCTTTTGGTCTTGTCGACTGTTTCCTTTGCTGTGCAAAAGCTTTTCATCTTGACGAAGTCACAATAGTTCATTTTTGCCTTTGCTTCCCTTGCCTTTGGCGATGTTTCTGGGAAAAAGTTGCTGCAGCTGAGGTCGAAGAGGTTGCTGCCTGTTGATTTCTCTTTAATGGGCTCTGTGACTTGCAGTTTTCTCACCTGGCAGCTGATCCCCAGCAGAGATAGTGCCCAGCAACCCACAGGTCTGCTGAGGCACCTGCAACCACTTCTCCGCTAGAGTCTTCCCTCAACCCTCCTGCAGCCCACACCATTGAATGGCAGTTGCTCCTGTGTCTTTTTCGGAGTATCTGCTGGGCCTTCGATGCCTGACAAGGACTGATGCTGTGTGTGAGCCCAGAGGCTGGGTCTTTATCTCACACATTCATGTTTCAGCCTCACCATAAAGGAAGAAAGCCCTCCCACAGAAGGACGCCACCGGACAGAGGAAGTCTACATGAATGCTCCTCAGTTCTCCTCAACCTCCACCCTCTTCCCTCGGTCCCCACTCCCTGTGCCAGTCAGGTACCCGGACTCTCCCTCTCCTCTTGAGAAAGAAGGTCCACTCCTTTGCAAGACTCTCTTTGTGTCTTGCAAACGCCAGTTCCTCAAGTATAGGCTGGGAGTTAATACAGTTTTTCCTTTGCTGAGTCCAAAGAGCACACAGTGGGCTCTGCCATTACTGGAGGAGGGAGGGTGGGGGGAGGGGAAGAGGCAGTTCAAGCTCTCATGCCAGTTCAGTCTCCCCGCCTGTAAGTTGTGGCCGATTTCCTCAGAAGTTTCCTGTGAAGCTAGAAAACTTCCCTAAAGCAAACTTTACTTTTTCTAAAATAACATATTCTCATTATCCTCATGTGAGAAAAACACATCCTCCCATTAGCATGTCTTTTATTACACCTGGTATTTGGGTGCTAATGGTTAGCTGATATATAGATATAGATACAGATAGATACAAGGAAAAACCCTCTCTCTCTGCCCGTGTGTGTTTATATATACCATATATGGCATGTTTTATACATATAACAAGAATCACTGTCACTGAAAATGACTCCTACTTAGCTGTAGTAGTCAGGGGTAGGAGGAAGCGTTAGATCCAATTAGATTCTCTCTGAGATTCGAATCTCTTCCCTAATAGAATGGGGGATAGGAGACATAAACACCAAGAGGAGGGAAACAGACACATGGTGTACCCTCCTTCTGAAGACCTAATACTGCATATGGTTTCTTCACTCAGAGCTGTAATGGTAGCCTCTCTGTGAGATCTGCCAACCTTTCTATATCAGTTAGTATTTGCCGCACAACACCCCACCCCATGATTTAGCTGCTTATAACAACAATCATTTATTTAGCTCATCTTGTAGGAAGCGGAGAGTCACTAAAGAAAATAAACTACGCTGGACATAATTCTGACAAAAAGTTGGCTGTGGCAATAAATGTGATAGGAAACTCAGAACAAATTTATCATGCCATACAACAGTTATTAAGAACCGATAATAAAAATTCAAGAGATAGATATATAGTTAGATGATCTTTTCTTAATATAAAGATCCTCTTTTATTTTTTTCCTTTTTTATCTTCTTAAAGATTTTATTTATTTATTTGAGAGAGAGAGCACGAGCAGGGGGAGGAGCGGGGGAGAGGGCGATAATCTTCAGCAGACTGCACTGAATGCAGAACCCCATGTGGGGCTTGATCCCAGGACCCTGAGATCATGACCTGAGCTGAAACCAAGAGTCAGAAGCCCAACTGACTGAGCCACCCAGGCACCCCATAAGGATCCTCTTTTAAAACAAAAAACTCACAATCTCACTTGATAGTAGCCATACTTTCAACATCTATTAATCAAGAAAATTCACTTTGGACTAGCCTCAGCTGGGCAGTCTTCTGGTCTGCCTGATTTCGGCTAGGCTCATGTCTGAGTCCAGGGTTAGCTTGTGGGCCCTCTGGAGCTACCTGAGTTGTGCAAGCCCCAGGGGAAGGGACTGGGACGGCTGGGGCCTCTCTCCAGGTGCTCTCTCATTCACCAGCATCCCTCCCAGGTGCGTTTCCACAGCACTGAGGTCCAAGAGCAATAACAGTGCGAATTCAAATGCTCAAGTACTTCTCAAATCTCTGCTTGTGTCACATTGATTACTTTCCCTTTGAAAACAAATCATCTGTCCAAACCCAGTATGAGAGGGCGTTTTCAAAGAGTGTAGATACAGGAGACATTAAAAATTAGCACTATTTGTGCAATCCCCTTTAACTTCACTGAAGGAATTCCATTTGTCTCTAGAGTGTGTTTGGTTTGGAGAAAGTTGGCAAATCAGGAAGCACTCTGGAAAGGGAAAGTAACCTCTTCATGGTCTCTTCTGGTTTGAGGGTGGGTATTAATTAGGCAGACATGGGGCTGAAATTTCCCTATGATCTCAGTGTTCTAAGGCTGCTGCAACCAAGTACCACAAATGGGGTGCCTTAAACAAGAGAAATGTATTCTCTCCCAGTTCTAGAGGCAAGAGGTCTGAAATCTAGGTGTCGGTAGGGCTTTGATCCCTTCAAAGTCTCTAAGAAAGAATCCTTCCTTGCATCTTCTAGCTCCTGGTGGATGCTAGCAATCTGTGGCATATGTTGGTTTGTGGCAACATAATTCCAATTTCTACCTCCATCTTTATATGGCCTTCTTTCCCATTCCTCTTCTGTGTCTTCAAATACCTTTCTCCTTGTAAAGATGCCAGGCATTAGATCCAAGGCCCATCCGAATCTAGGGTAACCTCATCTTAACTTGATTATATCTGCAAAGGCCTTATTTCCAAATAAGGTCACATTCATGAGTACTGGGGGTTAAAACCAACATATCTTCTTAGAGGGACATAACTCAACCCACAACACCTACTTACGGTTTACTATGCAGAGTCATCATTGGTCATCAACAGCCCAGAGAGATGTACAACCAGTAGTAACTTAGAAAATCCCTCAGGAATAATATCATAAAACCAAATGCCCTGATTCTGACTGCTCTAACCGTGGGTTAAGAAGAAACACCTCTTGCAGACAGAGAAGGGGAGATCTTTTGACAGCAAATGGTGAGGGAAATTTCTGAGGGGCTGGACTGGAAATTTGAGTTCACCTCATTACATTTTTCTTGCGATTATTCTCTTCCTACCTTTATGACTTTCAATTGACTTAACTGCATTACTGGTCATATTTTCCTGTTTTTCTCTATGCCTGGGAATTTTTTATGGGATGTCAGACATTGTGAATTTTATCATGTTGAACGTTACAAATTTTTGTTTTCCACTAGATGTTCTTGAGCTTTGTTCTAGGGTGAAATTAAGTTACTTGAAAGCCATTTGGTTATTTCAGATCTTGTTTTTAATATTTGTCAGAAAAGACTAGAGTGGTGTTCATTCTCAGGCTAATTATTCCCAGTACAGGGGCAAGAACTCTACTCAATGCCCCATGAATCTTGAGGTCTTGCAGTGTGGCTGGCAGAAATAGGTACCATTTTGGATTGTATGTAAGTGTCAGATATTATCACCTTTAATCCTTTCAGGTGGTTCTTCCCCAAATTCAGATGGTTTCCTCACATGCCTGTGCTGATCAACAGTCACCTGAATACTTTAGGGGATCTCTACACATATCCAAAATTCCCTCTCTGTACAACTCTCTCTCCTTCAGTGCTCTGATCTGAAAACTTGAACCACCTTTGTCACCTGCGGCTCAGCCTGGGCTCTCCTCCCCACCCTGCCTGGAAACTCTCAGGGGCAAGCTGGGACAGCTATAGGGTCACCTTGCTTGTCTCCTATGTCTCAGGGATTATTGTCCTTTGGTTGTCTGATGTCCAATGTCTTAGTCTGCTCAGACTGCCACAACAAAATACCATAGACTGGGTGGCTTAAACAACAGAAATTTATTTTCTTACATTTCTGGAGGCTAGAAGTCTGAGATCAGAGTTCCAGCACGGTTGCCTTCTAGTGAGAGCTCTTTTCCTGGCTTGCAGATGGCAACTTGCTCAGAGTGTCTTCACAAAGATATTCTGAGTGTGTGTGGAGAGAAAGTTCTCTTTCTCTTCCTCTTCTCATAAGGCCACCAATCCTATTGGATTAGAACTCTACCCTCATGAACTTATTTAATCTTAATTACATCCTAAAAGCCTCATCTCCAAATACAGTCATATCAGAAGGTAGGACTTCAACATATGAATTTGGTGGGGGGGGGCATTAGCCATAACATCCAGTGTCTGGCAAACCATTATTTCATACATTTTGTTCAGTTTCTAGTTGTTTCTGGTGGGAGTGTAAATTTAGATTCTGTTACTCTTTCTTTTCTGGAAATTGGAAATCATATATTTTTAAATTGGAAATTTCATAACCTCACTTGATAGTAGCTACACTTCTAGTATCAGGTTATTAACAAAATACACAGTGGCAAAAAGCTACTATAAACTCAGCAATTCTTTTAAATAAATATGCATGTTATTTATCTTAACAATATCTACATATATTTGCAAACGGTGGCACCTGTATGTAGGCGTCACATTATTTATTTTGTGTATGGACAAAATTTAATGTGTATTACAGGTTTCAAAATTATTATAAATATCATTCTCATATTCAAGTTATAGATTTTAGGAATCAAGACAAAAAGGATTTTTTTCACTGAGCTCTACAAATTTCTAAAATAAATTTTTAATGTAATTATTAATATTCACTAAAAATTTTAAATGTGATTGGTTCAGTTAGAACAAATCATTTCAGTCTAACCTCATTTTCTTTATATTGGGTCACTAGATTGATATTGCAAGGGAATGTTTAGCTACACCTCTGGAATTCATCAAGGCCACTGGTACTCCATCTTCTTTATCTACTTGTATGTATATGGATACAGAAATATATATGGATACAGAAATGTAGCCAGATAATACCTAAAGAACAAGCCAAAAAGATGCCAATCAGATGCCCTTCTAAAATGCACACACTTGGCATCTGAGGCAGAATTTTCCCAGCTTATCACAAAATTTGTTTCCTTTTCCCCTTACTGGGCATGCAGCTAGAATATATTTCCCAGCTTCCACTGCAGTTCTATTCAGTAGAATATGAGCAGAAGTGGTTTGTGTTCTTTTCAGGTCTTGTTTGAGTAAACATCCTATGGAATATCCTCCATGGTCTTCATTCATTTGTCAGCTGATGCAGACAAGTGCAGCCACCTTGGAAGACACACACTGAAGATGGTAGAGGCACAAGCTGAAAGCTATCATCAGTTCCCTGAGTCTCTCTTGGAAGACACTGTTCACTAATTAGGAGCAATGAAGATTTTATTAAGAAGAATGTGGAGAATGGAAAAAACAATACTCAGAGAATGAAATCTCAAAATATGTGCTTTGCTGTTTATATTTTTATAAACTAATTGGATCCAAATAAAATAAAATCTCACAATGAGTAGTATTAATTTTTAAGATTCTTTAATTTTTCATATTTTATTATTTTATGACTTTTTCTACTTTTAAAGTAATACATGCTCATTATGTATTATGCAAAATTTGCTGCTCTTTGCAAATAGAGAGGAAAGTGAAAAAGAGATAATAGCAGTCTTCTGTAAAAAAACACTCAAATATAACTACAGTTAATTCCACCAATTGTCTTTAAACTCAATTTATTCAATACTGAACTTGGGATTTTTCCCCCCAAATAAAGTCTCTTTCCAACATCTCCTACTTCACTGAATAATAATACCATTCCTTCACCTGCATGAGCCAAAAATCACAGAGTCATTCTTGGCACTCTCCACTTTATATGCCCTTTCTGTAACCTGCAAGATAGAGCTAAAATAGAAAAAAGATACAATGACTGATGAAATCTTACAATAGATTGATATGTTAGAGTGATGGAGGAAATCTAATAGTTTTATTCCAAGACAGCTCTGGATTAGAAGGATTTTTGGTGCAGGTGGGCTGGGCAAAGAAAACATAATCAGCAAGACTTTGAATGTGAAGCCGACTTCATTCTCTGAGTATTGTTTTTTCCATTCTCCGAGAATTGTTTTTTCCATTCTGCACACCCTTCCTAATAAAATCCAACCCTAGATCCAGCTCAAAATCTACCTCTTACATAAAGCTTTGCTTAACTTCTACCTTACAGCAACCTGGCTCTAGCTCAAAGTAATTTCTCCCTTACAAAAGTATTTTGTATCCATATCATTTGTGTGGTGCTTATTTTTTTAGCCATACACTGTTATTTATTTCTTTAAGGTAGATACACTCAACTGTCCTAGCTGGAATTAAAGTTAGAGTTCTTGAGGGATAAGAGTTACCACTCTCATGGTTTTATTCCTTTGTGAATTCAGAGTCTAGTATAGTTTCCTAGCATGTTTACTTTTTAAAAAAGAAGAATATCCATTTATGATTAAAAAAAAAACTCTCAACAAAGTGGGTATGGAAGGAATGTAACTCAACATGGTAAAAACCCCATATATATACAAAACCTCGCAGTGAATGAGTTTTCACCTCAATAGTGAAAAACTAAAAACTTTTCCTCTGAGATCAGGCATAAGAAAATAATCCTCACTTTTGCCATTTTTATTCAACACAGGATTGGAAGTTCTACTTAAAGCAATTAGGCAAGATAAAAGAAGTAAAAGTCATTCAAATTGAAAAGGAAGAAGTAAAACTGTCACTATTTTCAGCTGACATGATACTATATAGGGAAAACCCTAAAGACTCAACCAAAAACTATTAGAACAAATAAATGAATTCAGTAAAGCCACAGGATACAAAATTAACATACAGAAAATGGTTGCTTTTCTATACATTAAGAATGAGCTATCAAAAAAGAAATTAATAGGGAGGCGGAGCAAGATGGCGGGGGAGTAGGAGACCTAGATTTCGTCTGGTCTCAGGAATTCAGCTGAATAGGGATCAAACCATTCTGAACACCTACAAACTCAACAGGAGATCGAAGAGGAGAGTAGCAACAACTCTCTGAACAGAGAAGCAACCACTTACTGGAAGGTAGGACGTGTGGAGAAGTGAATCCGAGGCGATATTCGGGAGGATAGACAGCGGGGGAGGGGGCCTCCGCCAGCCGCTCCTGGCAAGTAATAGAGCCGCAGAGCACAAAATCGGACCTTTTAGAAGTTGGCTTGGCTGAGAGACGTCGCTGCAGTGGCTAAGCAGGGGATGGAATCCTCCCGGGACAGTGTGGTCTCAGGACCCTTGGGGTCACAGAAAGACCGGGGGTGCCTGAGTGCGGCAGAGCTCCCAGGTATCGGAGCGGGGAAGCCGGCTGCAGAGACGGAGCCCAGGCGCGGGCTCTCAGCTCGGGGTTGCCATAAACTGTGATCCGCGGCCCAGTTGGGCCACTGCTCCTCCAGCAGGGACCCAACAAGTGGCAGAGCCGGGGAGACTCCCCTTCCTCCCCGGGGAGGAGCAGTGCGGGAACGCACCGCAGGGATCTGCTGGGTTTGGAGACTCTACATGGGGTCGGGTGCCAGAGATAGCAACGCTCGGTCACAGGCTGGGTGAGCACGGAGTGCGGCCGGAGACCAGGGAGACGGGAGTGACTGCTTTTCTCTGGGGGCACACTGAGGAGCGGGGCCCCGAGTTCTCAGCTCCTCTGGGTGGAGATTGGGAGGCCACCATTTTTGCCCTGGTCCTCCAAAGCTGTACCGAGAGCTTGCAGGGAACAAAAGCTCCTGAGGACAAACCCGAGCAGCTTGCTTAGCCCGGACTGACAAGGGCGGGGCAATTCAGCCTCCGGCAAAGACATTTGGAAACCACAGCAACAGGCCCCTCCCCCAGAAGATCAGCAGAACAGCCAGCAAGCCAAGACCAAATTTACCGATCAAGGAGAACAGGAGAACTCCAGCGCTAGGGAAATACTGCACATAGAATTCATGGCTTTTTTTTACCATGATTCATTAGTTCATCAAAGTTAATTTTTGTTAACTGTTTTTTTTTATTTTTCTTTTTCCCTTTTTCAACCAACATCTTATCAATCCCTTTTTAAAAAAAAAAAACATTTTTTATTTTTCATTTTTAGAGTCATATTTTATCCCTTCATAGTAGTTACCCTTATTTTTCGCATATATATATATATAAGTTGTTCTCTCTTTAAAATTTTGAGATACAGTTTCTTCTAACAGATCAAAATATACCCTAAATCACTAGTGTATGGCTTTGTTCTAGTCTCCTGCCTGATCACATTCTCTCCCTTTTTCCTTTTTTTTTCTTAAATCTTCTTCTTTCTTTTTTCAAACAACTTCTTATCTTATCAAGTCCTTTTATAAAATCTTTTATAATTTTCATCTTTACAGTCATCTTCCATCCCTTCGTTGTATGAACCCTTATTTTGTACATATGTCTTTCTTCATTTAAAATTTTTGGAGGCACTTTTTTCTAACAGACCAAAATACGCCCAAAATCTAGTGTGTGGCACTGATCTATGGATGCACTAGCCTGATCATATTTGATCATATTCTGCTTTTTTTGTATTGTTCTGTTTTTGTTCTTATCTTTTTTTTCTTTTTATTTTCTCTCTTTCTTTTTTCTTTCTTTCCCTTTCTTTTCCCCTGGTTTCAGGTCTTTTCTGATTTGTATATAGTATATTTGCTGGGGACGTTGTAAACCTGTTAGCATTTTGTTCTCTCATTCATCTATTCTCCTCTGGACAAGATGACAAGATGAAAAAAATCACCTCAGCAAAAAGAACAAGAGGTAGTACCGTCAGCCAGGGACCTACTCAATACGGACATTAGTACAATGTCGGACCTAGAGTTCAGAATCATGACTTTAAGGATACCAGCTGGGCTTGAAAAAAGCGGGGAAGTTATTACAGAAACCCTTTCTGGAGAAATAAAAGAACTAAAATCTAACCAAGTTGAAATCAAAAAGGCTATCGATGAGGTGCAATCAAAAATGGGGGCACTAAATGCTAGGATAAATGAGGCAGAAGAGAGAATCAGTGATATAGAAGACCAAATGATGGAAAATAAAGAGGCTGAGAAAAAGAGAAACAACTACAGGATCACAAGGGCAGAATTTGAGAGATAAGTGATACGATAAGACGAAACAACATTAGAATAATTGGGATCCCAGAAGAAGAAGAGAGAGAGAATGGGGCAGAAGGTATATTGGAGCAAATAATAGAGGAAAACTTCCCTAATGTGAGGAAGGAAACAGGCATCAAAATCCAGGAGGCACAGAAAACCACTTTCAAAATCAATAATAATAGGTCAACATCCTGACATCTAATAGTAAAACTTACGAGTCTCAGAGACAAAGAGAAAATCCTGAAAGCAGCTCGGGAGAAGAGATATGTAACCTACAATGGTAGAAACATTAGATTGGCAACAGACTTATCCACAGAGACCTGGCAGGCCAGAACGGACTGGCAAGATACCTTCAGAGCACTAAACGAGAAAAATATGCAGCCAAGAATACTATATCCAGCTAGGCTGTCATTGAAAATAGAAGGAGAGATAAAAAGCTTCCAGAACAAACAAAAACTAAAGGAATTTGCAAACACGAAACCAGCCCTCCAAGAAATATTGAAAGGGGTCCTCTAAGCAAAGAGAGAGCCTAAAAGCAGCATAGACCAGAAAGGAACACAGACAACAGACAGTTAACAGTCACCTTACAGGCAATACAATGGCACTAAATTCATACCTTTCAATAGTTACCCTGAATGTAAATGGGCTAAATGCCCCAATCAAAAGACACGGGCTATCAGATTGGATTAAAAAACAAGACCCATCAATATGCTGTCTGCAAGAGACTCATTTTAGACCCAAAGACACCCCCAGATTGAAAGCGAGGGGGTGGAAAACAATTTACCATGCTAATGGACACCAAAAGAAAGCTGGGGTGGCAATCCTTATATCAGACAAACTAGATTTTAAAACAAAGACTGTAATAAGAGATGAGGAAGGACACTATATCCTACTTAAAGGGTCTATCCAACAAGAAGATCTAACAATTGTAAATATCTATGCCCCTAACATGGGAGCAGCCAGTTATATAAGGCAATTAATAACAAAAGCAAAGAAACACATTGACAACAATACAATAATAGTGGGGGACTTTAACACCCCCCTGACTGAAATGGACAGATCATCTAAGCAAAAGATCAACAAGGAAATAAAGACTTTAAATGACACACTGGACCAAATGGACTTCACAGACATATTCAGAACATTCCATCCCAAAGCAACGGAATACACATTCTTCTCTAGTGCCCATGGAACATTCTCCAGAATTGATCACATCCTAGGTCACAAATCAGGTCTCAACTGGTACCAAAAGATTGGGATCATTCCCTGCATATTTTCAGACCACAATGCTTTGAAACTAGAACTCAATCACAAGAGGAAAATCGGAAAGAACTCAAATACATGGAGGCTAAAGAGCATCCTACTAAAGAATGAATGGGTCAACCGCCAGGAAATTAAAGAAGAATTTAAAAAATTCATGGAAACCAATGAAAATGAAAACACAACTCTTCAAAATCTTTGGGATACAGCAAAGGCAGTCCTGAGAGGAAAGTATATAGCAATACAAGCCTTTCTCAAGAAACAAGAAAGGTCTCAAATACACAACCTAACCCTACACCTAAAGAAGCTGGAGAAAGAACAGCAAATAAAGCCTAAACCCAGCAGGAGAATAAAGATCAGAGCAGAAATCAATGAACTAGAAACCAAAAGAACAGTAGAACAGATCAATGAAACTAGGAGCTGGTTCTTTGAAAGAATTAACAAGATTGATAAACCCCTGGCCAGACTGATCAAAAAGAAAAGAGAAATGACCCAAATCAACAAAATCATGAATGAAAGAGGAGAGATCACAACCAACACCAAAGAAATATAAACAATTATAAGAACATATTATGAGCAACTCTATGCCAGCAAATTAGATAACCTGGAAGAAATGGGTGCATTCCTAGAGATGTATCAACTACCAAAATTGAACCAGGAAGAAATAGAAAACCTGAACAGACCTATAGCCACTAAGGAAATTGAAGCAGTCATCAAAAATCTCCCAACAAACAAAAGCCCAGGGCCAGATGGCTTCCCAGGGGAATTCTATCAGACATTTCAAGAAGAATTAATACCTATTCTCCTGAAACTGTTCCAAAAAATAGAAATGGAAGGAAAACTTCCGAACTCATTTTATGAGGCCAGCATTACCTTGATCCCAAAACCAGACAAAGACCCCATCAAAAAGGAGAATTACAGACCAATATCCTTGATAAACATGGATGCAAAAATTCTCACCAAAATACTAGCCAATAGGATCCAACAGTACATTAAAAGGATTATTCACCACGACCAAGTGAGATTTATCCTTAGGCTGCAAGGCTGGTTCAACATCCGCAAGTCAGTCAACGTGATACAATACATTAACAAAAGAAAGAACAAGAATCATATGATCCTCTCAATAGATGCAGAAAAAGCATTTGACAAAGTACAGCATCCTTTCTTGATCAAAACTCTTCAGAGTATAGGGTTAGAGGGTACATACCTCAATATCATAAACGCCATCTATGAAAAACCTACAGCGAATATCATTCTCAATGGGGAAAGGCTGAGGGCTTTTCCCCTAAGGTCAGGAACGCGGCAGGGATGTCCACTCTCACAACTGCTATTCAACATAGTATTAGAAGTCCTAGCCACAGCAATCAGACAACAAAAAGAAATCAAAGGCATCCAAATCGGCAAAGAGGAAGTCAAACTCTCACTCTTCGCAGATGATATGATACGGTATGTGGAAAACACAAAAGACTCCACCCCAAAACTGCTAGAACTCATACAGGAATTCAGTCAAGTAGCAGGATATAAAATCAATGCACAGAAATCAGTAGCATTCCTATACACCAACAACAAGACAGAAGAGAGACAAATCAAGGAGTCGATCCCATTTACAATTGCACCCAAAACCATAAGATACCTAGGAATAAATTTAACCAAAGAGGCAAAGGATCTGTACTCAGAAAACTATAAAATACTCATGAAAGAAATTGAAGAAGACACAAAGAAATGGAAAAACGTTCCATGCTCATGGATTGGGAGAACCAACATTGTGAAGATGTCAATGCTACCTACAGCAATCTACACATTCAATGCAATCCCCATCAAAATACCATCCACTTTTTTCAAAGAAATGGAACAAATAATCCTAAAATTTGTATGGAACCAGAAGAGACCCCGAATAGCCAGAGGAATATTGAAAAAGAAAAGCAAAGCTGGTGGCATCACAATTCCGGACTTCCAGCTCTATTACAAAGCTGTCATCATCAAGACAGTATGGTACTGGCACAAAAACAGACACATAGATCAATGGAACAAAATCGAGAGCCCAGAAATGGACCCTCAACTCTATGGTCAACTTATCTTTGACAAAGCAGGAAAGAATGTCCAATAGAAAAAAGACAGTCTCTTCAACAAATGGTGTTGGGAAAATTGGACAGCCACATGCAGAAGAATGAAACTGGATCATTTCCTTACACCACACACAAAAATAGACTCCAAATGGTTGAAAGACCAAAATGTGAGACAGGAGTCCATCAAAATCCTAAAGGAGAACACAGGTAGCAACCTCTTCGACCTCAGCCACAGCAACTTCTTCCTAGAAAGATTGCCAAAGGCACGGGAAGCCAGGGCAAAAATGAACTATTGGGATTTCATCAAGATAAAAAGCTTTTGCACAGCAAAAGAAACAGTCCACAAAACCAAAAGACAACCGACAGAATGGGAGAAAATATTTGCAAATGACCTATCAGATAAAGGGCTAGTATCCAAAATCTATAAAGAACTTCTCTAACTCAACACCCAAAGAACAAATAATCCAATCAAGAAATGGGCAGAAGACATGAACAGACATTTTTCCAAAGAAGACATCCAAATGGCCAACAGGCACATGAAAAAGTGCTCAACATCGCTTGGCATCAGGGAAATCCAAATCAAAACCTCAATGAGATATCACCTCACACCCGTCAGAATGGCTAAAATTAACAAGTCAGTGAACGACAGATGTTGGCGGGGATGTGGAGAAAGGGGAACCCTCCTACACTGTTGGTGGGAATGCAAGATGGTGCAACCACTCTGGAAAACAGTATGGAGGCTCCTCAAACAGTTGAAATTAGAGCTACCATTCGATCCAGCAATTGCACTACTGGGTATTTACCACAAAGATACAAATGTAGGGACCCGAAGGGGTACGTGCACCCCAATGTTTATAGCAGCAATGTCCACAATAGCCAAACTGTGGAAAGAGCCAAGATGTCCATCGACAGAGGAATGGATAAAGAAGAGGTGGTATATATACACAATGGAATATTATGCAGCCATCAAAAGGAATGAGATCTTGCCATTTGCAACAACGTGGATGGAAGTGGAGGGTGTTATGCTTAGTGAAATAAGTCAATCAGAGAAAGACATGTATCATATGACCTCACTGATATGAGGAATTCTTAATCTCAGGAAACAAACTGAGTGTCACTGGAGTGGTTGGGGGTGGGAGGGATGGGGTGGCTGGGTGATAGACATTGGGGAGGGTATGTGCTACGGTGAGCGCTGTGAATTGTGCAAGACTGTTGAATCACAGATCTGTACTTCTGAAACAAATAACGCAACATATTTTAAGAAAAAAGAAAAAGAAGAAGATAGCAGAGGAGGAAGAATGAAGGGGAGTAAGTCAGAGGGGGAGACAAACCATGAGAGATGATGGACTCTGAAAAACAAACTGAGGGTTCTAGAGGGGAGGGGGGAGGGGGATGGGTTAGCCTGGTGATGGGTATTAAAGAGGGCACATTCTGCATGGAGCACTGGGTGTTATGAACAAACAATGAATCATGGAACACTATATCAAAAATTAATGATGTAATATATGGTGGTTAACATAACAATAAAAAAATTAAAAAAGAAATTAAGAAAATAATCTAATTTACAACTGCATAAAAAAGAATGAATACCTAGGAATAAATTTAACTGAGGAGGTGATAGACCTATAGCCTAAAGAGGATAAGACACTGATGAAAGAAATTGAAGATGACACAAATAAATAGGAAGATAAACCATGCTCGTGGGTTGGAAGAATTAGTATTATTAAAATGTCCATACTACCCAAAGTAATCTACCGATCAATGCAATCCCCATCAAAATACCAATGGCATGTTTCACAGAGCTAGAATTAAGAATCTTAAAATGTGTAAGGAATTACAAAAACACTCCAACTAGCCAAAACAATCTTAAAAAAGAAGAACACAGCTGGAGGTATCATGCTCCCTGATTGCAAACAATACTACAATGCTATAGTTCACAAAACAGTATGCTACTGGCACAAAAACAGACACATAGATCAATGGAATAGACTAGAGAGCCCTGAAATAAACCCACACTATATGGTGAATTAATCTATGACCAAAAAAGCAAGAACACACAATGGGGAAAGGACAGTCTCTTCAATGAATGATGTTGGGAAAGCTAAACTGCTACATGCAAAAGAATGAAACTGGACCGCTCTCTTACATCATATACAAAAACAGATTCAAAATATATTAAAAACTTCAATGTAACACCTGAAACCATAAGACTCCTAGAAGAAAACATAAATAGTAAACTCTTTGATATCAGCCTTTGCAATATATTTTTGGACCAAACTCTTCAAACAAGATAAACAAATGGTAAAATAAACAAATATGAATAGATCAAACTAAAAAACTTGTGTACAGTGAAGGAAACTATCAACAAAACAAAAAGGCAACCTACTGAATAGAAGATATTTGCAAATCACACATCTGATAAGGGGTTAATATCCAAAATACATAAAGAATGTATACAACTTAATATTAAAAAAAAAAAAAAACAGGGGTGCCTGGGTGGCTCAGTTGGGTGAAGATCTGACTCTTGATTTTAGCTCAGGTTATGATCTCAGGGTCGTGAGATCCATCCCCACCACATTGGGCTCCGCATTGGGCATGGAGTCTGCTTAGAATTCTCTTTCCTTCTCCTCTGGCCCTCCCACCCTCACACTCACTTGCTCTCTTTCTCTCTCTAAAAAAATAAAAATTAAAAACAAAAAATTAAAAATTAAAAAAAAAACAACCCAACTAAAAAGTGGGCAAAGGTCTTGAATAAACATTCTTCCAAAGCAGGCATCCAAATGGTCAAAAGGCACATGAAAAGATTCCCAATGCCACTAATCATCAGCGAAATACAAATCAAAATCACAATGAGATAGTACCTCACACCTGTCAGATTGGCTATTATCAAAAAGACAAGAAATAAAAAGTGTTGGTCAAGACGTGGAGGAAAGGGAACCCTCATGCACTGTTGCTGGGAATGCAAACTGGTGCAGCCACTATGAAAAACAGTATGGAGTTTCCTCAAAAAGTTAAAAATAGAACTACTATACAATCTAGTAATTCCACTACTGGGTGTTTATCCCAAGGAAAAAAAAAAACAATTCAAAAAGATGCATCCCTATGATTATTGCAGCATTATTTACAGTCACCAAGATTTGGAAGCAAGCTAAGTGTCCATCAATAGATGAACGGATAAAGAAGATGTTATAGTTATATATAGAATACAGAATATTATTGAGCCATAAAAAAGAATGAAGTATTGCCATTCATGACAACATGGATGGACTCAGAAGGGATTATGCTGAGTGAAATAGGTCACACAGAGAAAGATAAATATTGCATGATTTCACTTATATGTGGAACCTAAAAAAAAAAAAACAAAAAAAAATGAAACAGAAACAGACTCATAGATACAGGAAACAAACTGTTGATTACAAGAGTGGGGAGAGATTGGGGGCGGGGAGTAAAATAGGTGAGGGGGATTAAGAGGTATAAATTTCTAGGTAGAAAATAAACATATCATGGATATGTAATGTAGAGCCTCCTTCTTTTAATTGAAGTACAATTGACATAGAAAATCCTATTAGTCTCAGGTGTACATAACAAATTCAATATTTTTATATCTTACAAAAAGATCCCCATGATAAGGCTAGTTACCATCTATCACCATCCAAAGTTATTATAATATTATTGACCATATAGAAGAAGGAAGAGGAGGAAGAAAAAGGGGGAAATGAGAAATGCCTGCTGACTGATCTCAGCCTTAGGTTGCCCTGTCCTAGTGTCAGCAAAACTACTTGAGGAACTGGGGTGAACGAAGTGGAGCTCTGTGAGCCATCCTGCCTCTTTTTTTGAAGAGAAGACAAATGACCAGCTTTCCAAAGTAGGTTCTTTACATTCTGACCACTGCCTGGAACACACCTAGAAGACCAAGATTTCCCAGATAAGATTTTAGTTACATCAAAAAAAAAAAAGATGAACAACCTTGGTTGTGATTATTTCCCATTTGCTAATAAAAAAAAAAAAATCCATTTAAATTGGCCCTTCTCCACCACACTTTTTATACTGATTAATTTCTCTCCGCTCCTGACCTGCAGATCTCTTCAACATTCACATTCACTATTTATTTCAATAATAATTCATTAACTTGATTTTTGTATTGACCACAAGACCTGGAAAAGGTTTTTCAAATTTCTTGCTGATCTGCTCAGTAATGACTGTGCTGAAATAGAGTCATGGCATTTCAAACTAATGAAAGGGGGGCTAATGGGAGGCTCTGACAACTGGGTGGTTGGATGGGGACCTCTTTTTTTTCTTTTTTAAACTACTAACATCTAAAAGAGTCGTATCTTTTGCTCAAGAGGTTTTACGAAGAATAAACTTATAAAGAGAGAAATTAAGCAAGGTGCTCTTTAAAAAAGTAATAAAGCTAGGGACGCCTGGGTGGCTCAGTCGTTTAAGTGTCTGCCTTCAGCTCAGGTCATGATCCCAGTGTCCTGGGATCGAGTCCTGCATCGGGCCCCTTGCTCAGCAGGAAGACTGCTTCTCCCTCTGCCTGACCCTCCCCCTGCTTGTGCTCTCTCTCTCTGTCTCTCTCTTTCTCTCTCTCTCAGACAAATAAATAAATAAAATCTTTTTTAAAAATCAAAATAAAATAAAACTAGTAAAATAATAATAATAATGGCAGCTCCTACATCACCAGGTTGCTGTGAGAATTAAAGTTAACATATACTTAGAGGCCTGCATGTAGCAAATTCTCAACAAGCAGAGCTCTTGCTATTGTCTGCTATTGTCTATTATTTGTCTCCATCGAAACTATTTATTTTTTTTAAGATTTTATTTATTTATGACAGAGAGAGAGAGAGAGAGAGAGAGCATGAGCGGGGGCAGGGAGGAGCAGAGGGAGAGGCAGAAGCAGATTCCCCACTGAGCAGGGACCCTGATGTGGGGCTTGATCCCAGGACCCCAAGATCATGACCTGAGCCAAAGGCAGACACTTAACCGACTGAGCCACTCAGGTATCCCCAACGAAGCTACTTCTTAATCTATATTTATATTAGAAGATATTTGTAACACAGGACAGAGCAATGAACAGTCTCCCCCCATGGAATGTTTCTTACTAGCTGGTAGGCAAGAAATAAATCCCCTAAACCACTTAATCTTCCTTTTCTTCTTTTGTAAAAGGGAGACCAGAAATGAGGAAATGAGATTATTTGTCTTAGCATCTGTTTATCAACAAATCTTCACTGAAAGAAGTGTGGGTTCCTGACACCTCCAATACCGGGGATGCATTAGTAGAAAAAACGAAGAAGTTCTTACCCTCATGCAATTCACAGAAAAAAATTATTCTGACACTTGTTATAACAGAGAGGAAGATTTTATTCAAGACTATTGCAACAGATGTCAAGATGAGCATAATGGGGAAGGAGATCCAACTCAACTCTGAATACAAGGTCAAGTTGGGATTTTATAGCTGAGGTGGGGGGGTGGATAAAAGGGATGAGGAAACATCAGGATAAGAGGTTTCTTGTTAAACCAATTTTTTTTTCAATTACTATAGCTTCATTTTTTCCACACTTCTTTTTTTATTTAAATTCAATTAATTAACATTTAATATATTATTAGTTTCAGAGGTAGAGGTCAGTGATTCATCAGTTTTATGTAATACCCAGTGCTCATTACATCATGTGTCCTCCTTAATGTCCAACACCCAGTTACCCTAGCCCCCCAGCACTCCCTCCCCTTCAGCAACCCTCAGGTTTTTCCTATGATTAAGAGTCTCTTATGGTTTATCTCCCTCCCTGGGTTCGTCTTGCTTCATTTTTCCCTCCCTTCCCCTATGATACTCTGTCTTGTTTCTCAAATTCCTCATATCGGTGAGATCATATGATACTTGTCTTTCTCTGATAGACTCATTTCACTCTAGTAAATTTTTATTATTCATTATTATTCACTCATTTCCTCTAGTTCCAACCATGTCGTTGCAAATGGCAAGATTTCATTTTTTGATGGTTGCATAATATTCCATTGTGTATATATATACCACTTCTTCTTTATCCATTCATCTGTTGATGGACATCTTGGCTCTTTCCATAGTTTGGCTATTGTGGACATTGCTGCTATAAACATTGGGGTGCACATAACCCTTTGGACCCCTACATTTGTATCTTTGGGGTAAATACCCAGTAGTGCAATTGCTGGGTCATAGGGCAGCTCTATTTTCAACTTTTTGAGGAACCTCCATACTGTTTTCCAGAGTGGCTGCACCAGCTTGCATTCCCACCAACAGTGTAGGAGGGGTCCCCTTTCCCTGCATCCAACATCTTTCATTTCCTGGGCGGTTAATTTTAGCCATTCTGCCTGGTGTGAGATGGTATCTCAATGAGGTTTTGATTTGGATTTCCCTGATGTCAAGCGATGTTGAGCACTTTTTCATGTGTCTGTTGGCCATTTGGATGTCTTCTTTGGAGAAATGTCTGTTCATGTCTTCTGCCTATTTCTTGTTGGGATTATTTGTTCTTTGGGTGTTGAGTTTGAGAAGTTCTTTATAGATTTTGGATACTAGCCCTTTATCTGATATTCATTTGCAAATATCTTCTCCCATTCAGTTGGTTGTCTTTTGGTCTTGTCGACTGTTTCCTTTGCTGTGCAAAAGCTTTTTATCTTGATGAAGTCCCAATAGTTCATTTTTGCCCTTGCTTCCCTTGCCTTTGGAGACCTGTTTAGCAAGAACTTGCTACTGCTGCTGAGGTTGAAGAGATTGCTGCCTGTGTTTTTCTCTAGGATTTTGATGGATTTCTGTCTCACATTTAGGTCTTTCATCCCTTTTGAGTCTATTTTTGTGTGTGGTATAAGTAAATGGTCCAGTTTCATTCTTCTGCATGTGGCTATCAATTTTCCCAACACCATTTGTTGAAGAGATTGTCTTTTTTCCATTGGACATTCTTTCCTGCTTTGTTGAAGATTAGTTGATCATAGAGTTGAGGGTCCGTGTCTGGGTTCTCTATTCTGTTCCGTTGATCTATCTGTCTGTTTCTGTGCCAACACCATAGGCTCTTGATGATTACAGCTTTGTAGTAGAGCTTGAAGTCCAGAATTGTGATGCCACCAGTTTTGGTTTTCTTTTTCAACGTTCCTTTGGCTATTTGGGATCTTTTCTGGTTCCATACAAATTTTAGGATTATTTGTTCCAGCTCTGTGAAAAAAAAGTTGGTGATATTTTGATAGGGATTTCATTAAATGTGTAGATTGCTCTAGGTAGCATAGCCATTTTCACAATATTTGTTCTTCCAATCCATGAACATGGAACATTTTTCCATTTCTTTGTGTCTCCCTCAATTTCTTTCATGAGTGTTTTATAGTCTTCTGAGTACAGATCCTTTACCTCTTTGGTTAGGTTTATTCCTAGGTACCTTATGTTTTTTGGTGCAATTGTAAATGGTATTGACTCTTTAATTTCTCTTTCTTCTGTCTTGTTGGTCGTGTATAGAAATGCCACTGATTTCTGGGCATTGATTTTATGTCCTGCCACGTTGCTGAATTCCTGTTTGAGTTCTAGCAATTTTGGGGTGGAGTCTTTTGGGTTTTCCACACAGAGTATCATGTCATTGCGAAGAGTGAGAGTTTGGCTTCTTCTTTGCCAATTTGGATGCCTTTGATTTCTTTTTGTTACTGACTGTTACTGTTACTAGGACTTCTAGTACTGTGTTGAACAGTGGGATAGTGGACATTCCTTCTGTGTTCCTGAACTTAGGGGAAAAACTCTCAGTTTTTCTGCGTTGAGAATGATATTCGCTGTGGGTTTTTCATAGATGGCTTTTACGATATTGAGGTATGTACCCTCTATCCCTACACTGTGAAGAGTTTTAATCAAGAAAGGATGCTGTACTCTGTCACATGTTTTTTCTGCATCTATTGAGAGGATCATACGGTTCTTGTCCTTTCTTTTATTAATGTAGTGTATCACGTTGATTGATCCGTGGATGTTGAATCAACCTTGCAGGCCAGGAATAAATCTTACCTGGTCATGGTGAATAATCCTTTTAATCTACTATTGCATACCTTTGGCTAGTATCTTGGTGAGACTTTTGGCATCCATGTTCATCAGGGATATTTGGTCTGAAATTCTCCCTTTTGGTGGGGTCTTTGTCTGGTTTGGGGATCAAGGTAATACTGACCTCATAGAAAGAGTTTGGAAGTTTTCCTTCCATTTCTATTTTTTTGAAACAGTTTCAGAAGCATAGGTATTAATTCTTCTTTAAATGTTTGGTAGAATTCCCCTGGGAAGCCATCTGGCCCTGGGCTCTTGTTTGTTGGGAGATTTTTGATTACTGCTTCAGTTTCCTTGCTGGTTATGGGTCTGTTCAGGTTTTCTATTTCTTCCTGGTTCAGTTTTGGTAGTTTATATGTCTCTAGGAATGCACCCATTTCTTCCAGATTGCCTAATTTGTTGGAATACAGTTGCTCATAATATGTTCTCATAATTGTTTGTGTTTCCTTGGTGTTGGTTGTGATCTCTCCTCTTTCATTTATGATTTTATTTATTTGGATCCTTTCCCTTTTCTTTTTGATAAATCTGGCCAGGGGTTTATCAATCTTATTAATTCTTTCAAAGAACCAGCTCCTAGTTTCATTGGTCTGTTCTACTGTTCTTTTGGTTTCTATTTCATTGATTTCTGTTCTAATCTTTATTAATTCTCTTCTCCTGCTGGGTTTAGGCTTTATTTGCTGTTCTTTCTCCAGCACCTTTAGGTGTAAGGTTAGGTTGTGTATTTGAGACCTTTCTTGTTTCTTGACAAAGGCTTGTATTGCTATATACTTTCCTCTTAGGACCGCCTTTGCTTCATCCCAAAGATTTTGAACAGTTGTGTATTCATTTCCATTTGTTTCCATGAATTTTTTAAATTCTTCAATTTCCTGATTGACCCATTCATTCTTTAGTAAGATGCTCTTTAGCCTCCATGTATTTGAGTTCTTTCCGATTTTCCTCTTGTGATTGAGTACAAGTTTCAAAACACTGTGGTCTGAAAATATGTAGGGAATGATCCCAATCTTTTGGTACCAGCTGAGACCTGGTTTGTGACCCAATATGTGATCTATTCTGGAGAATGTTCCATGTGCACTCGAGAAGAATGTGTATTCTGTTGCTTTAATATATCTGTGAAGTCCATCTGGTCCAGCGTGTCATTCAAAGTCTTTGTTTCCTTGTTGATCTTCTGCTTAGATGATCTGTCCATTGCAGTGAGGGGGGTGTTAAAGTCCCCTATTATTATTGTATTATTATCAATGTGTTTCTTTAGTTTTGTTATTAATTGGCTTATATAATTGGCTACTCCCATGTTAGGCACATAAATATTTACAATTGTAGATCATCTTATTGGATAGACCCCTTAATTGTGATATAGTGTCCTTCCTCATCTTTTATTACAGTCTTTGGTTTAAAATCTAATTTGTCTGATATTGCTACCCCAACTTTCTTTTGATGTCCATTAGCATGGTAACTGGTTTTCCTTCCCCTCACTTTCAATCTGGAGGTGTCTTTGGGTCTAAAATGAGTCTCTGGCAGACAGCATATCAATGGGTCTTGTTTTTTTATCCAATCTGATACCCTGTGTCTTTTGATTGGGGCATTTAGCCCATTTACATTCAGAGTAACTATCAAAAGATATGGATTTAGTGCCATTGTATTTCCTGTAAAGTCACTGTTTCTGTATATGGTCTCTTTTCCTTTCTGATCTGTTACTTTTGAGCTCTTTCTTCACTTAAAGAATCCCTTTTAATATTTCTTGTAGGGCTGGTTTAGTGATCACAAATTCTTTTGGTTTCTGTTTGACCTAGAAGCTTTTTATCTCTCCTATTTTGAATGACATCCTTGCTGGATAAAGTATTCTTGGCTGCATATTTTTTTCATTTAGCACCCTGAATATATCATGCCAGTCCTTTCTGGTCTGCCAGTTCTCTGTGGATAGGTCTGCTGCCAGTCTAATGTTTCTACCCATGTAGGTTATGGACCTGTTGTCCCAAGCTTCTTTCAGGATTTTCTCTTCATCTCTGAGATTTGCAAGCTCCACTATTATATGTCGAGGTGTTGACATATTTTTATTGATTTCGAGGGGGGGTTCTCTGTGCCTCCTGGACTTGAATGGCTATTTCCTTCTCCAGATTAAGGATGTTCTCCACTCTAATTTACTCCAAGATTCCCTCTGCCCCCCCTCTCTCTTTCCTTTTCTCCTGGGATTCCAATTATTCTAATATTGATTCACTTTATGGTATCACTTATCTCTCGAATTCTCCCCTCGTGATCCAGCAGTTGTCTATCTCTCTTTTTCTCAGCTTCTTTATTCTCTATCATTTTGTTTTCTATATCACTAATTCTCTCTTCTGCCTCATTTATCCTAGCAGTTAGAGCCTCCATTTTTTATTGCTTCTCATTAATAGCCTTTTTGATTTTTGCTTCTCATTAATAGCCTTTTTGATTTTGACTTGATTAGATTTTTTAGTTCCTTTCTTTCTCCAGAAAATGATTCTCTAGTGTCTTCTATGCTTTTTTCAAGCCCAGCTAGTATATTTATAATAATTATTCTGAACTCTAGCTCTGACATCTTACTTATATTCATACTGATTAGGTCACTGGCAGTCAGCACTGCCTCTTGTTCTCTTTTTTGAGGTTTTTCTATCTTGTCATTCTTGTAGAAAGTGGTCACTTTTCTATTTGTAGAGTTGCAGCCATTCTTTTCTTAGATCTCTGGTTGAGTTTGCAGATGTTCAGAATGATTTGATAGCTATCTGGCTGAATTCCTGAGACCAGACAAAACTAAGGTCTCCTACTTCTCTACCATCTCGGACTAGCTCCTGTTAAACCAATTTAACAGGATTCTTGCTGAAGCCAGGTCAGGGGGATCAGATTGGATATTGAAGGATATCAGCTATCAAGGATGGGAGATTCTTTCTATCGTGACTTATCAGGATTCTTGCCAAGACTGGATTCTGCCAACCCACAAGGTTTGGGCCAGGGAATCAGAGGAGCTTGACTCAGGTTTGTTCAGAGAGGACAGTGTCTGCAGCTTCATCCTTTGAATATTCACCTGGACTCAACAAACCCTTTTGAAAAACAAATGCCTACTAAAAGGGTTATTTATTTGTGTCATTTAGACCTGCTTATCAATTCATTTTAGGGAAAAGAAAGTTTAAGAGATCATTTAGAAGCACAGTTTTGGGGAAAGGGTGGGTGGGACAGCCACAAGTCTTTGGGGCAGAGATGTAAGTAAATCTTCCTCCTCTTTTCCATTTTGCTTCTGCTACTGGAATCATGATGGCAGGCTCTTCTGAGCTGCCTTGTTTGCTCTCCTGCTCTAGGAAGGACCTGGTAGACTGATTTTTGTTTGTGTAGGGAGAAAGTTGTTTTTATTTAATAAATACAGATTCCTTTTCAGAGTATGAAGTTGTAACATGCAAAACAATGACGAAAAAGACAAACATTCCTCACAAGGTCAGCAGATACTGCTTTGAGTCATTTCTTTTTTAATGTTTATCGACTTAATATTGCTACTGGTTTTAGAAACACTGCAATTAATTCCTTCAATCAATACACATTTTTAAAACTTCAAGGCCAAAATCGAGCTGAATCCAAAAAGTTCAAACAGGGCCCTCCAAGCCTCATGTGAAGGCCCCATCTGAGCTCTGCTTCCGCATGGGAACCTTCTTCAGCTCCTTCCACAGAGCAGATTGGGTCAGGGAGAAAAAGGAAACCCACTGGCCTCGGTGCCACTTCCAGTGAGAAGTGAGAGAAAAAGTCCAGCTCCAGAAATGTCAGTCACTTGTGGTGTCAGCAAGAAACCTAAATCTAGGTGCAAAGGGACCATAAATAATTCTGAGGCCTTCCTACAAATTGTTCAAGAGTGTTCAGAAAGATCAAGCTGACCCTAACCACTCTGAACTCCTTTCCCAGGAGCAGACAATGATTTGATGGCTCCTTCTGCCCCTCTGGGCTTTGTTCAGGACACAGTTCATTTTTTCTTCTGTTGCACATGTGACAAATCCCTAGAGGGCTGTGACACCAGCCATTCTCCCCACTCCTGGCAATCAATTAAAAGCATGAAGCCTTGACTTTCTCTAAGTGATTTAGATCCATGTCTTGACTTACAGACTTTTGCATTCTCAGCAAGATATTTAATTCATGATAAATGATTTGGGTGCCTGGAAAGGAGCCACCCCAGTAGGGACACTAGAGGGCTCAGGAGGCTGAGGAACTAAAAGTACTTTTCTCTGATTCAAGTCCAGTTGGGTAATGGAGACAAGAGGCCATTGTCCAAAAGCCATTCACCAGCAAGGAAAGAGACAATCTCCCCTATACTCAGTAGTCTTTGCAAAGGTCATTCCTTTGATGTTGTATAGACTGAATATTTGTGTCCCCCCAAGATCCCTAGTTGAAGCCCTAAGCCCCAGTATGACTATATTTGGAAATAGACCCTTTGGAAGTAATTAAGATTAAATGAGATCATAAAGGTAGGGCTTGGCTCTGATAGGACTAGCGTCCTAATAAAAAGAGGAAGAGACACCAGAACTCACTCTTTCTCTCTCTTCAGGCACACAGAAGAAAAAAAGGGGGGGGGGGCATGTGAAGACACAGCAAAGGTGGTTGTATATAAATCAAGAACATAGTCCTCACTGAAACCAGATCAGCCTATATACCTTGATCTTGGATTTCTAGTTTCTAAAACTGTGAGAAATAACTATCTGTTGTTTAAGCCACCCAGTCTATGGTATTTTGTTATAGCAGTCTGGGCTGATTATGACAGGCATAACCTACATCAGCATCCTTTTCCAGCATTATCTCCTTAGGCATGCTTTTGCAACTTGACCTTTCTCTTGCCTGTCCCAGGACTAGCTGGTTGAAGCAGGAAGAAGAGTTTAAAACAGGTAAGGTAGATTAAGGTAGGGAAGAAGCCACCTCCAGAAGAACAGGCATTCAGCAAGTATTTACTGAGCACTTCCTAGGCCTGTGGCTCTGCCCAGCAATGTCACTTGTAAGCACAGCCCGAGAACACAAAGAAAGCCATTTTGCTAGTAGCCAATCATGTTCAGATGCCACTGCAACAGATGTCTTTATGATTCCCGCCATCATCTTTCCGTCTTTCAGAATCCATCTCTGGGGGCGCCTGGGTGGCTCAGTCGTTGAGCGTCTGCCTTCGGCTCAGGTCATGATCCCAGGGTCCTGGGATCGAGCCCCGCATCAGGCTCCCTGCTCAGTGGGGACCCTGCTTCTCCCTCTCCCCCTGCTTGTGTTCCCTCTCTGTGTCTCTCTCTCTCTGTCAAATAAATAAAATCTTTAAAAAAAAAAAGAATCCATCTCTGATAGGCAAATAAGATCTTTCTCCTGATCCCCTTTCTTTCCTACCCTCACCCACTCTCTGTCGCATACTCATTTTCCTGCTGCTCCTTTAGGTTAGGCCTGTGGGAGATGCCCTGGATGCTAGGGCATCCAGGTCATCTAGCCTCTACTCCTCTAGGTTCACTATGTTCCATCTCCTGCAGGGATCTCTTGCAAGACAAGCAAAACTGTTTGCTACCGATGATCGACATGGCATTATTTTGGCTGTGGCTTTTATTTTTACTTCCTTTTTTTCCCCCAAGCTTCATTGAAATATAATTGACATACATCACTGTATAAGTTTAAGGTGTACAGGATAATGGTTTGACTTACATATGTTGTGAAATGATCACCCCAATGTTAGGTAGCATCCATCATCTCATATAGATACAATAAAAAGAAAAAGCAAAAAAAGAAAACGCTTTCTTCCCTTGTGATGTGAACTCATAGATGGACTCTTTAACAGCTTTCACACAGGCATGTCTCGTTTTACGGTACTTCACTTTACTGTGCTTTACAAATTGAAGGTTTGCGGCAACCCCTCACTGAGGGGGTCTGTTGGCACCATTTTTCCAACAGCATTTGCTCACTCTGTGTCTCTGTCACATTTTGCTAATTCTCTCGATATTTCAGACTTCTTCTAAATGCTATTAAGAATATTCATAATTCATGGGAAGAGTTCAAAACATCAACATCAACAGGAGTTTGGAAGAAGTGGATTCCAACCCTCATGGATGGCATGGAAGGGTTCAAGACTTGAGGAGAGGAAGTCATTGCAGATGTGGGAGAAAAAGCAAGACAACTAGAATTAGAAATAGAGCCTGAAGATGTGACTGAATTGCTGCCATCTCATGATCAAACTCTAACAGACGAAGAGTGGCTTCTAATGGATGAGCAAAGAAAGTGACTTCTTAAGATGGAATCCATTCCTGGGCGCCTGGGTGGCTCAGTTGGTTAAGTGACTGCCTTTGGCTCAGGTCATGATCCTGGAGTCCTGGGATCGAGTCCTGCATTGGGCTCCGCGCTCAGCGGGGAATCTGCTTCTCCCTCTGACCCTCCCCTCTCTCATGCTCTCTCTGTCTCTCACAAATAAATAAATAAAATCTTTAAAAAAAAAAAAGATGGAATCCATTCCTGGTGAAAATGCTGTGAAGATTGTTGAAATGACAACAAAGGAATATTTAAATCCTTAAAATATTACATGAACTTATTTATTCATGTAAATAAGTACTTATTTATAAATAAATATGGAATGGAATGGAATGGAATATTTAAAATATTACATGAACTTAGTGGATAAAGTAGTGGCAAGGTGTGAGAGGATTGACCCCAATTTTGAAAGAAGTTCTACTCTTGGTAAAATGTTACCAAACAGGCTCACATGCTATGGAGAAATTGTTCTTTTATGCAAAGTCAATTGGTACAGCAAACTTCATTGTCTTATTTTAAGAAATTGCCCCAGCCACCCCAAGCTTCACCACTCTGATCCATCAGGGGCCATCAACATCAAGGCAAGACCTTCCACCAGCAAAAAGATTACGACTGGCTGAAAATGCAGATGATGGTTAGCATTTTTTAGCAATAAAATATTTTTATATTAAGGTATATACATTTTTTAGACACAATACTATTGCAAATGTAATAGTTGAACATGTAATAGACTACAGTAAAGCATAAACATAATTTTTTATGGCATAAAATTTGTTTGAATCTTCTGAGTTTAAACATAACTTATATGCATTGGGAAACCAAAATATTCATTTGACTCACTTCATTATGATATCTGCTTTATTGTACTGGTCTAGAACTGAACACTCAATATCTCCAAGGCATGCCTATGTACATCATACAGCAGTGTTAACTATAGTCATCACATTGTACATTACATCCCTAGTACTCACTTATCTTATACCTGGAAGTTTGTACCTTTTGACCATCTTCCTCCAATAACTCTTTTTTTAATTGGGATTTAATTTACACACAATGAAATATCCAGACCTTGAGTGTACTGTCCAGTCAGTCTTAACAAATGTGCATCAAAACACAGAGCATTATCATTGCCCCAGAGAGTCTCTCTGCTCCTCCCCACCCAATTCCTGCTCCCCAGAAGTAACCACTGATCTGATTTCCACCACCATAACATAGTTTGCCTCACTTAGAATTTTATATGAGTAGAATCACACATGTAGGTTTGGGGAATTGGGAGGTCTAGCTTCTTCCACTCAGCATAGTGTTTTTGAGATGCATTTATATTGTGCATATATCAAGTTTCTTCCCTTTGTACTTCTGAGCAATATCTCACAGTTTAGATGTGCCACAGTTTGCTAATCCATTTCATTGAAGGACAAGCAGTATGTTTCCAGTTTGGGACTATTATATTCGTAGCTGCTATAAATATTCTTGCACATCTTGTTTTCATTTCTCTCAGATAAATACTTAGATCATAGGGTAGATATATGTTTAACTTTTAAGACACCATCAAACAGGATGTACCATTCTACGCTCCCCCTGGCAAAGTATGAGAGTTCCAATTTCCCTGCATTACATCTCATTTTCACCATTCTAGTGGGTGTGCAGCAGTCTCTCACTGTTTTTTAATTTGCATTTTCCGAAGGATATTGTGTTCTTTATCATGAGCTTACTGCCATTTCATTATCATCTTTTGTGAAATGTTTAAGTCTTTTGTCCATTTTTTTATTTAGCTGTCTTTTTTTATTATTGAGTTGCAGGAGTTCTTTATAACTAGAATCAAGTCATTTGTCATATATATGTGTTGTGAATTATTTTTCCCAGTATGTGAATTGCCTATCAATTTCCTTGATGGTGCTTTTTAATGCACTGGAGTTTTTAATTTTGATAGCTTAATTTAATAATGTTTATGCTTTTATGGTTTGTGGGTTTTATGTCTTCTCTAAGAAATATGTACCCACCTCAAGGTTGTGTAGATATCTCTATGATTTATGCAAGTAGGTTTATCATTTTTGCTTTTTCAGTTAGGTCTGTGATCCATCTTCAGTTGACTTTTGTGGATGGTGTGAGATAGGTCAAGCTTCTTTATTTTTCCATATGGATATCCAGTTGTCCCAGCACAATTAATTGAACAGACTTTCCCTTCCCCATTAAATTGCTTTGGTGCCCTTTTAAAACATCATTTGAATGCATATGTGTAGATTTAGCATTGCTTAGATGTGTTTATGCAAAAAAGAGCTCCTCCTTGCAGGGGGTCGGAGTGGGGAGTATGAAAGGAGCTAGGACATAGAGAAACCTATTCTACCACATATTGCGAAGGCTGCCCTCTAGCAGAGGACACCAGCAGTGAAAGACCCCCGGGGTGTTCAACCTGGGGACGCAAATGACACAAACTAGAGAGCATTCTATCTGAGGCCTCATTCTCACACCAGTTTTTCAAGCTCTCCGATGATGCAAGAAGGAGAAAATCAAAAAGAAAAGAAGCCAAAAGAGCTGTTCACATTTACGAAGTATGAAGTTCTAGTTTATTGTTTTCCTCCCTCACTGAAAGAATTGTCCAAAGTGCTTTGTGGAACGCTGCCACATGGGGCCCTTTGATCCAAAACACAGTCGTTTACTCCCATTTCTAGAAAATTGCTTGGAAACCTCATCAGTGCTAGGGCACTGAGCAGATAGAGTTTTATTGCTACCCTAAATTAGAATTAAGGAGTAAGTAGCTTGACCAATTTTCACTTTCCTATTTCCCCTTCATAAATTCTAAAGTGATTTTTTATTCATAGGGAAGATGACATTTTAAGAACAAAAAAAATCCATGACAGATATGTGTCTTTGAAATTTTATTAGAAAGTCTTTCTTCCAATTATCATTGTCAAAGACAACGGAGGGGCCTTGTAAATATATACTGAATGATGTGACATGTTTAGGGGAAAAAAACTCAAAACAAACAAAACAGACAGACATCCCCTTTAAATTGTATTGACTTTTGAGAACTTTGCTGAAAGTCTTATTCTACAATATTCTTAGTGGCATGAAGTAAATGAATGCCTATGGAACAGTTGAATACTCACCATTGGATGGCCAATCAGACTTCATCACAAAGCAGGAGAGGAGTTGAGTGAGAAAGCATGGATTCCTGGTGTGACCTTTGACAAAGATTCTCTCCTTGACCAAACTAGTCAGATTCCTCTGAGCTCTTTTTCAACTAGGCCCTGATCTTGAGCATATCTTCAAAAGCTCAATTTTTGCAAGAAGCCTGCCAAGTCAGTTTAGTCAGATCCCCTACCCTCATTATCTGACTCAATTCATCATTCCTCATGACCCTCAAGGTGATGTCTGGTCACCTTGGTCTGTCTTCAGCAAGAATTCTGTCAAGTTGGTTCAGCCAGGATACCCCCTGATCCCCAATGTTTCCTATTAGTAATTTTCCATCCACTGATCCCACCCCACCCCACCACACACACACACACACACACACACACACACACACACACACACCTTGCTCCTTGGCTCTAAATTCCCACTTTCCCTTGCAGTTGGAGTTGAGACTGATCTCTCTCCCCTGCTGTAAAACCCCTTTGCCATACCCCCTAAATCTACCAAACAGTCCCAGATAAAGCCTGCCTTGCCAGGTGAACAGCATCATGAACAATTTTTTTCTTTAACATCTGTCTAAAGAGATATTGTAGTACTAAGTGTAGTGGCTGTCTCTTTGGCAGGCCTAATGAAGAGGAAGGCTCTGTAAGTAAGCAAGGGGGTGTGTATGTTTCTGCACCTGTGTGTTGTTTTGTCAGACAATGCAGAAAATCCTGCAGTGGGGAAACAGTCCTTGTGGAGACTCGAAAATGACCAAGACAATGTAGAGGTTCTATGTGGGTCCTCTAGGAGAGAGACACTAGTGGCCTTTCTGAATATACAACACCCAACACACAACCCCAGTGGATATTTTGTACTTAATGGGAAGTTGGTTCCTGTTTCTGACAACATCTGTGTAGTCCTGCTCAGCCCCCACCTCATGGAGCCGGTGACCCTCCCTGACCTCCTAGACACCTGTGCACTCCCCTGTGTGCCACACAGCTCCTTGTGTATCATTTACCCCCATCACTCTACCGAGCACTTTTGATGGATGGGAGCATAACAAGCATCAGCAGGACTGAACAGCACACACTTTCCCTGTTTTTCACATTCTTTTCCTTACCTCCGTAACTGAATTTGCAAGGAAACGATGACTCACGATCGCCAAAATTTGCTGAGCATTTACTCTCTGTGCCATGCACCGTGCTAAGAAATTTGCTGGTAGTATCTCCTTGAATTATCATGACCACCATAGTAAAGAGGTTTTATTACTATTATCTTCTAGGTAAAGAAAGAGAGGCTCAGGGGGATCGAGTCACTTGCTCATGGCCACAGAGCTAATTAGTCCAGAATTTGAGCAAAAAGCTGTTCAGGAGGGCAAGAATGAGGGGAGGGAATCGGAGGGGGAGACGAACCATGAGAGACTATGGACTCTGAGAAACAAACTGAGGGTTCTAGAGGGGAGGGGGTGGGAGGATGGGTTAGCCTGGTGATGGGTATTAAGGAGGGCACGTTCTGCATGGAGCACTGGGTGTTATACACAAACAATGAACCATGGAGCACTACATCAAAAACTAATGATGTAATGTATGGTGATTAACATAACATTAAAAAAAAAAAAGCTGTTCATCTTCAATGTCCGTTCCTAACCATGATGTACTCCGGATGCCATGGCAAAAGTCTTCTGTGTTATCTGGGATTTATTTCTTTGGTTTTGTTTTTTGCCAGGTTACACTATATGTTAAAACAAAACGACCTCCCCACCAAAAAATTATATAGTGCCCTTACAAGCAGGTACAATTTTTAAGGCCACAGTGATGACATGGTTGTTTCTGATTTTTGAACTGGAATGTTGGACAGAGAAAAGATACTACTTCCATTGAATTGTGTGGTTGAATAGAGCCACTTTCATTTTAGCTTCATTTGGAAGAGACAAAAATCAATTTCTGCCTACCTAAAAAATAAAATGGCATGCTCCACTGGGGTGGGGGGAGGTGGGGGAAAGATCCCAGGTTTCATGTTAATATTGTGAATAGTGCAGAATGCCGAAGGGGAAGAAAGGCCATATAGACTATAGAAAAGAAGTGACAAAAGCAGGGCCAATGCTGAGCCTCTTGTAATTGCTGCTTTGGGCTTTCTTTTTTGCTTTCTTTCTTTTGTGAAGAAGAAAAAAAATTGTATCCGATTTATAGATTTTTTTTTCCAGCTTCCTGGATAGTCACTCTTAAAAACCTAGAGATCTAGTTAAAAATGGCTTGTAAAGTGCCTTGAACACACTCGTTATTTTTCCACATCTAATCTCCATCTAACCACCCTGGCACAATCTTTATGCCAATGCCACCAGGGCACCAGCCTCAGGACTCTGCCTTTGATATCTTTGAGATGACCTGAAACCCAGGACAAGCATGGTATTGAGGGACGGATGCACAGCAAACATGAGGTAGGGGTCCCACCCGTGGCACCTCTCCATTGTCAACCTGAACCTGAGGCCTGCGCCACCTTCCTCGGGGCTCACATGGAGCCCTGGGTCCCGGTGCGTCTTGGTCCCCATCTGGAGGCTCCCCCACGGTGGCTCAAACAGGCTCTCGCCTTTGCTTTCAGTCTTATTATTGGAGGATTTTATTTTCACAGCTACCTTGCAAACTGCCGAAAACAAAACACAGCAGCATTTCTGATTCTCTTCACACCCTCTGACCCTGGAGAAATCCCTTGCTCGAAGCCGCCATCTGGGAGGACCATTTCTTTCATCTGACTTGTAAACATTTTCAGAAAGCCTCGGAAGGCAGCCATTTGGCACAGCGTTGCGACTTCTTTGCTGAAAACAGTGAGATTTCAAATTTTAATTGCAGCCTCTTGATTAGGCATCAAAAGTCCATATTTGAGCATTTGAAATGGCATTTATAAGGTGCAAATCTGTCCATTTCGAGTGTTCTTTGGGGGTGGTTCGAGCACTGAATTTGTTATTGCCCATTTGAAAATTCATTTGCACTATGTGTAGAGAAAATACTTAGGTGGTTAGTACTCATTATTCTTAGTTTTAATGCTCACCATTTTCAGATATCTATAGATAATCTTAGCCCCATGGTAGTCAATAGAAGAAGAAACAGAAAAGGAAAGCCAGGGGGCTTGGGGGACAGAGAAGGGGGTTCAGTGGGAAATCCTCCTCCCATGGCCCGCCTACCAAGCAGAGGGGAGGAGCAGAGTTTGGGGTGGACATCTCAAATGGCTGCCCTCCTCTTAAGGCTCTTGGACTCATTCCTTCTCCCATGGTGAACTGGGATCCTAAAATCTCAGATCTGAAAGTCAGCAAAGAAAGGGCCTGGCCTTCAAACAAATCACCTTTCATGTGGGAAAAACACAAGAATTGTAAGCTGCTCTTTTCAAGAAATATTTGTGAATCACTTAGATGCCAGGCCCTGTGAGGGGCCCTGAGGTCCAGTAGGGGGCCATCAAAGGGCCCCTCAAGCTCTAGTACCTATCACTGGACGCTTACCACCTTTCCAAGGCTCCCAAAGAAGGTCTGACAGTGTCCTGGGTCTCCCCCTCTCTCCCTGCTCCCAGCCCCCTGCCCATGTGCAATCTTTTTCCCAGAAATGCACAGCTCCCTTAAAGGCCTGAATTTCTTACTTTAAAACTGCAGAGTACCAGAGAAAGCAGCAACGTCAGAGTAAGCCTGAAGTAGACTACAATAAAAGCTCTGCCTTGTTCTAGCTGCAGGATAGTGAGTTTCTGGACTCCACTAAAGCCTCAGTTTTCTCATCAGCAAAATGGGGGAAATATCTACTTTATAAAATTATCGTGAAGATTAACAAGGTAATGTAGTAAAGAATATAGCACAAGGGCCAGAACTAGTAAATGTTCAATGAATACTAGTTTCATCAATCTGGCCCCTTTCCATTTTCCGGCTTATTACAATATCATCTGAACAGCCCCCTGACTTGAGAACCTACCTTTCTAAATCACCCAAGCTGCTACACTCATATTTCAGGACAGCTCTTTTCTTCACCTCTGCATTGATTTCCTGTTACCTACATGTATGCACAAGAGTTTGTGTTCCTCTAATTGCTGGTAGCCAGTCATTAGTGAGGATTTTTTTAATTACAAGGGACAGAAATCTGTGTTGCACCAACATAGTCTGGAAATGTCTTGGCTCCCACAACCAAGAAGTTAGATTCTGGCTTATCCAAGACTGCTGGGTTGTCATCCAGCTCTCTCTCTGGCTCTTTCTCGATTTTGCTCTCCTTTATGGGTCAGCCTCCTTCTCTCCTGCTGTAGATGGCTTGTCAAGGTTGGCCAGGCAAGATGGCTTTCAGCAGCCCCAGATTCTCCTCCTCCCAGTGTCCTGACCTCCATTAAAAGAGGACCCATCACACCAAGTGCCTACATATCAACTCCAGGGACCAGCCCCCATTGGCTGTCTGAGTCATGGCTTTGTAGCTCTGAGCAATGAGGGCGAGAAGCAACTGTGGTTGGGACTTCTGGTGGAACCACAGGGGAAGAAAGGACAGCTTTCAAAGGGCAGAGGTCACTGAGACAAGCACAGCACATGCCCATGGCAGCCAGGAATCCTTGGGGCACAGCAACACTAAAGTGTTGCTTTCCTAGAGGAAGCCCTGCTGAACTAGTGGTCTGTAATGGGAGACAAAGCAGGGTCCCAGCGCCACCCCCTCCTTGGATGAGACGCATGTGAGTTTGGGGCAGGGGTGGAAAAAATCAAAATCAAATCAAAACCAGGCTTCCCACATATCCCGCAGAAACTGTGGGCATAAAATAGGACAAAGGCCTGTCTCCCCTAACTTCTGGCCTCAGGAGACCAAGCTTAGAGAAAAGTGGGAAGGAACCGCAAAGCCGCCAAGGGCCATGGCAAAGCCTAGTCAACTACATGAAGTAGTAATTGCCATGACCCTATTTCCTTTTGTAAGCTTAGTGCTTCATCTTGCTGGACCAGAAAGGAAGCATCCTTGGGCCTGAAGAAGAGTGAAGCTAGAGCACAGGGAGCTGAGCCACATCTTTCAAAAGTTCCCGCCGCACTGACAAAGCACTTCTGGCCTCGCGGGATGTTAAGTTCATCCACCCACAGGAGCCTCAGGTGGGATGTTTACACCCGGGAAGCATCTTTGGGGAGAACAAGACGGTTGTTTAGCCTTTATTAGGTGCCTTTTATCTGGGTTCACAAGAATAGTTTTGCAACATTTAATTAGGTCTCACAACATGTCTGTAAGAAAGGTATTATTATTCACCTTCTTTAAATGCGAAAACTGAAACAGAAGTTAAAAGTGACTTTCCCAAGGTTGCTCACAAGTGGGATGTTTAGTAGTGGGACAGTCACAGATTCTGAACATGGTCTCACATTCCCACCTCTTCCCCTCACCCACAGCCTAGCTGCTTCCTTAATAACCAGAGGATGAAATCCACCTGGTTTAAGCTGATAAGGCTTGGTCATGTCATAGAATGCTGAATTCCTAAAGAGGAGAAGTTTAAAATATAAAGTATATTTTTAACAACTCAATCTCAAGGTCAGAACAAACTGTAGAGGTCATTGAATCCACTTCCCATTCTAGTCCTGGGCTATGATATTCTCTTTGAATATATCAAGTCACAGAGAGATGTCTCCAGAAAGAACTGGTTCCAACGTCAGACAACTACAGTTGTTGGAACATCCCACTTTCCATTAAATTAAAATTAGTTTCCTCATAGTGCTATTCACTACAACTACTTTTGCCCATTGGAATTCATTCATATTTTCTTTCTTTGTGCCTGCCTCCCTCCCTCCCTCCCTCCCTCCCTCCCTTCCTTCCTTCCTTCCTTATTTGTTAAGTACCTACTCTATGCTTCATATTGGCTTGGGCACTTAAGATAAAGCACTGAACAAAACAGAAAGTCCCTTGCTTCATGGAGGTTATATTTTAATGGATAAAGACAGAAAAATAGAGAGGAAAACAACTGAACACAAATTTCAACTAATGCTAGTGTCATAGAGGAAATTAAACAGGATAATGAGATAGTGGGTGCTGACGAGGACAGGCTGCTTTCCATAAGGTGATGTAAAAGGCTCCACTGAGCACCTGGAAAGGGGTGACATTTGAGCTGCAACTTGAATGTTCCTGGAATCACACAGCTGATTTCCAGCCCTCCTTCCACAGCTTCTTCCCTTATTTGAAACCAGACATCACATGCACACACGTGCAGGCACACTTACACAAACTTCTCCTCACCTCTTGGTTGAACATCTCTATTTTTCAGTGATTCCAAAGATATATACCTATTTTTCAGTGTTGGTCTGAAAATATAGTGTTCAAAACTGGGTAGAGCACTCTCCATTCGGTCTGACCAATATGTTAAAGATGAGTCCGGGAGGTAGCTCCCTTTTTCTGGACACCACACTGCTATTAACTGGAGTGCTGTGCTTCTAGACATTGGATGCCTACGTTGTGATAGCCTTTAAAAACTTGTATTTCATTAGCTTTCACTTTATTAAGCTCTTAACCAACTATAAAAATTAAGTCTATCACACATGCTATTGCTAGACTTCATCATTCATATCCTATAGTTTTGTAATTATGGGTGGGGAAGGGTAGACAACATAAGGACCTGGGGCTCACCTTGTTTCTCTTGAAGCCATCTTGGCATCTGTTTAATATTTTCCCTTTTTTTCCCCTTTTGTACTGCAGATATTGTCATCTAGGATTTTAACTGTCCTTCTGCATACCACTCACAGATTTGATAAGCCTGCCGCAAACATCCAGATTCAAGTCATGATAAAGCATTTCTCGGGCTGAGACAAGGAAGGAATATGGGCGTTCAAGCAGTCAGCATTCCATCTAACAATATGATGAGCCAGTCAAACCCCTGCTGCAACCCAAATACACCACATACATTCATTCATAACCCAACAAATAAAGAAAGGAGGTTAGCGTGACATGACATTCTTAGTAAATCAGTGCTGAATCCTGTTGTTGCCTGCTCCTGACTTTGAGAACTCAAAAACTCCCTTTTTGAAACTATGATCTAAAAATGTGTTCTAAGTCTTGCCTCATCTATACATAGGCTCACCAGTTTAAGGAACATAGTTTCCATTTCTCTCTTTCAAAAATTTCAACTTTACTATTTGACCCCTAGATCATGCTCCAGGAAGCACCAGAGGTTTCTGACCATGCTGCTACCATTGAATATATAAGTTTTATATATAGTATGTACATATGTATAATAAGTGTGTGTGTGTATATATATATATATATATATATATATACACATAAGGTTTTTATATAAAGTTCTTCCTAAAATATAATCCATTTGGGCCAAAGACTTAAAAACTTATAATCCATAATAAGCTCGCTTTTACAATCATTAATTTAATGTTGGGTCCTTTCTATGGTAATCAGTCCTACCATTTCCAATAATATTCTCCTCCCCGAAAAAAAATTTAGGTAGAAAACAGGAATTGAGCATGTCTCCATTTTTTGCTTTTCATGTATTGTGGGTTTTTTTTTTTATTGTTCATACCTTTTATTTGAGGATATATAGAAGTTTCCAGAAGTTAAAGCAGAAAGTAATAGAAGGGGAGTCCATATAAGAAATAAATGATTTTACACCTTTCTCTAGGATACTTTGAAAATTGAATTTCTAAATTCATAGGTGCCTAATCCAATGAGTATGCTCAGAAATGTCTTTATGGCTCAGATGGCATTCTCTATTCCACCCAAGGTTTTTATAATCATTAAGTATCGCCTTTGTTGATGGGAACTATTTCCACAGTAGCGATACTTTTGTTGCTTCTTCTGACTTCCTAGAAATGCACCAAAACAAATGAAAAAATCTGTTGGTTCCTTTGTTTTCATTGAATGAGGCTTCAGGCTGAGGTCTGGATATTTCAAGCCCTCATTCATGATTAGATCTTTTCCCTAAGCCAGTTTTGTGATTTGCCTTGGGGACACAGGATTCACTTCCTCTCTCAGACTAGAAGGTCCAACGTGGGCATACAATGCCCCTTGTGTTTATTTCTTTTAATCGCCACCAGAAAGCTCCCCATCCTATAAAGGGGACATTCTCAAAAGAAGGAGGTCCTAGTTCAGTCACCCTTTTTCCAGGGTTTCTGCTGTCCTGAAGATCAATCTGGTCAACTCAAATAAAGGTTGAGGCTATACTGAATTAGATATGTCCCCAAAATAAGACCTGAAGGGTGCTTTTAACTTAAAACTTCATAAGGAGTCCACATGTTGATGTTAAGAACTGAGTTCAGACCATGCCGTGAAGTACATAGCGTACAATTGACAATGCATTTACGTGTGTGTGTGCGCGCGCGCGCGCGCGTGTGTGTGTGTGCGCGCGCGTGCGCAGACAGACAGAGCAAACCACAAATAAAGTTACATGAAACTGCTGCTGACCCTTGACCAGCGGGGATCCTGAGATCACCTGGGTTGGATGATGCTTCTCCTCAGCTGTCCTGCTTCTTCTCCATGTGATTCTGCACCAGCACTGATATTTTATCTGCTGAGGTTGGGAACCTTCAAGGACAGTCTTTCTGACATATTCCACCACACCATGCGATTTCCTGGAGCCATAGACAAATCGGGACACTACGGGGAGTGTGCACCCTCGCTAACAGGAAAGCGTTCACAGAATGCCTTTTAGGGTATGGTGGACAGAGTTCAGACACATCTCAAGTTTCCCGGCAAAGTCTTCTTCATTCTTCAGAGTCCTTTATCAGAGGTTTTTTTTTCCTGCCTCCCATTGTCAGTTGGGGTCCCCTTTCACCTCTTCTATGGCAGCTAGAATTAATTTAATCCTTATTAAATTGGGGTTAATCTTGGACCGTCAGGTTCATAGATTTCCATGGGGATATTTATTTCTTTACTTACTTTATATAAAGCGATACTATTCCCTCTTTAAAAAAAAGTGTATTTCACATACAGAATTTAACTAATAAAAATATGAAGTATCGTGCATATTTTTTTCACTATAACAGCATGTTGCAAGAAAACGAGGATTTGAGAACTGATGTGGATGCTGATGGTGGCCTTCATGCATAAATAACCAAGCAGAGCATTGCTGAAACTCATCATGAGAAGCAAAAGAAGCAAGTTTTTTGAATTGTACAATATTAGCAATAGGTCTGAGAAACTCGTCGAGGGAGAAACACCTCATACTTAAGTCAGAAGCCCTTCCACAACCCAGGACAGGAATTCAAGCTACTCATAGAACCTTTCTGTGCCTCAGTTTCCCCATCTGTAAGTAGGTATTTATAATACCTACTTGACAGGTTTCTTATGAAGAGGCATCCTAGCCAGCTATGTCACGTGCCATGTAAGGGAAAGATAACATAATCTGCCAATACCCAGCTGTGGGCACTTGTGTGCCTTGCCAGAAGGGACAGGTCAGTAACCAAGAAGCCTGGAGACAGGTGAGGTGGCAGGAGGTGGCAGTGAGAAGGACAGGCAGCACAGCCTGGCCCCCACAGGACTAGACCCCAGGCAGTGAGCTGAGGACCCCTCTTCATCTGGTCCGAACGTGCCTGTAGCTACAGGTTTAGATCTAGTTTTGAGATGTGGATGATACAGTAGATCTTTGTACTCATCAGGTTTCAAGAGCCACCTTTCCTTATTTCAGAAAACCGACTGCATGCCAACCCTAACGTTTTCACATCAGTGGATGGATTTATTTTAAGTCTCTTTTATTCAAAATTGAGATTATAGTTTCTGGTTTGTCCTGGTGAGTGTGATAGGTCTTTCCTTTGTTCCTTTCTGTTTGAGGACTTCAAACTAGTTCAAATCTCAAGACCATGAGCACACACAAAGTGAAGTTGAGAATTGATATTACCTGAAGAGCTGAGGAGAGAAAAAATTAACTCATTCAGGTTAGGAAATTCAAATGAAAAAATGTTATTAATTTGGGTCCTTTGGTAAATTATTTCAGCTCTCCAGCTTAATTTGCTCAGGTTGGTAACCCCATTGTCCTCCTTTTAATAAAAGTATGTCCATTCAAAAATATCTAAGAGCAGTGAAAGATGGACTCACTTCTATGGAAGTATTGCTAGATGAGAATGAGCGGAAAGGAACAATCTCTCTCGGCATTAAAGAAGGTATCAGCTTCCCCCTTTCCAACACTAATTGTCGTTTTATTCTCGAAAGTTAAAACTGAGAAACCAAGTGTGAGAGCCCTGCTTCCCTCAGCTTCAACAGCTCCCATGAAGGCCAGACCCTCCACAAAGGACTGGCCGGAAAGAGGAAAGGAAACATATCCCTGAGCAGGATAGACTTCATACACTTGCCTCTGTAGAGTTTCTGATGGCAAGAGGCAAGATTTTTCCCTCCCCTGATTTCCTGGTGATGGTTCTCAATCAGCCAGTGATCGAGACTCTAGTGAGGGCTACTTGCTTATGGCGGGTTGTGTCCCAGCTGTCGTGTGAGTTACAAAAAGTTTCACGAGGGGTTAGGATCCAGAGGTGAGACTGGGCATGTGAGAAACCACACTGTATGAGAGAGTCTTGAGGAAAATAGCAAGACCTAACCCAAAAAAAGGGTTAAAGGAACATGGCGGCATGCCGTCAGGAGTCTTCCAGAAGCTGAGCTGAGAACAGAGACTCTCTACAACCTTCACAGGGGGACTGGGTTCTCTCTGGGGCTAGCAGGAGTGAACAACTGCCCATCCTATACTGTGGAGGGAAGCAAGCATCAAACATATCAAATGTATCCAAAATTATCCAGTGGGGTGTGGAATGAGATGAGCCAAGCCTCATCCATTCCTGATATTCTGCACAAAGGTAACTAATTAAAATAAGTGAATAAATGAAGTATTCTTGGTAACTTGGGCTCCATAAAAGAGTTTTGTGGGATTGGGTAGTGCTCTTCTAATACCTTTTTTTATGTACAGTCAACCATTGAACAAAATGGTTTGAACTGCATGGGTCCACTTATATGCAGATTTTTTTTCAGTAAATATACACAGTGATTTCTCTTCCTTATGTATTTCTTTTCCTCATATATTTTCTTACTATTCTTTTGCTAGCTTACCTTATTATAAGAATACAGCATATAACACATACACAAAATATGTATTAATTGACTGTTTATGACTAAGGCTTCCAGCCAGATGTAGGCTATTAGTAGTTAGGTTTTTGGAGAGTTGAAAGTTATATGCAGATTTCCAACTCCACAAAGGGGGTGGGCAGGAGATGCCTGCAACCCCCATGTTGCTCAAGGGTCAACTATATCTTCAAGAGAAAAGGAGAGCTGCTGGCCTATAGGTCTATGCGTATTTTGTGTGCGCCTCAAATACTGGCTAGTTGACCAGTATTCAACATATAGATAAATATATGAATAAAATATAGAAATATGTGTATATATATGTCATTTCTTAATGCTGTGATTTCACTTAAGTGAGTTTATATATAACTGAGGTTAGAAGGTAAGGCTCCCCTTGTCTCAATGTTCATCTGTGCTCCTTTGGACAAGGTTATTGGACTGAAGGAAAGAAGGAAATGAAGGAAAAAGGGTTGCTAATAATATGGAGGACCTACTACGTTGCAGGCATTTTACATTATTGTACTTTATATACATGATGAGACAACTGTTATTTTTTTAAGATTTATTTATTTATTTATTTATTTGAGAGAGCGCGCACAAGCAGGGGGAGAGGCAGAGGGTGAAGCAAACTCCCCACTGAGCAGGGAGCCCAATGGAGGGCTCCATCCCAGGACCCTGAGATCATGACCTGAGCTGAAGGCAGATGCTTAACCGACTGAGTTGCCCAGATGCCCCAAGACAACTATTATTATTCCTCATTTTACCTTTGAGAAAACAGGAGCTGAGATGAACTCAAATAGGTGAAAAGAATGAAAGAAGTAAAGGCCAAGCTGGGCTTTAAACGCAGTTTCCTGTGATCGCAAACTCCAGTTCCCTTGGTGACAAGGAGAGAGGCGCCTGAGTCACCGGTCGTCCCACCGCTCTCATGACTCACTGCTAACACATTTTGACACAACAGGCAGACTTTTCAAGATATTGATTCAAAGAAAAAAATTAAGGTGCATATTCCTAAATATGCTTTGGGTTCTTAGGTAAGTTACAAACATTGCCTTTGCCTATACGGGGGAGGAATTTGATTCGACCAACCAAAAATACCACTTCTTAAAAGGACAGAGGAAATACTTGGCTCCAGGTCCAAATCACTTAGCAGCCGGCTTGTTTTGGTCCTCATGATTATCATACAAGAGGGCTCTTATTTACAACAAGGACCATGAGTATGGGTAAAATTGGGGATTTGAGGGTAATTATCCAGAAGAAAACATCAGTAGTATCTGTAGAGAATAAAGCACACTGGGGAACAGCAAAGATTCCAGTTTGTTGTAGCAGCAAGGAACCTTTGCCCAAGGATATAATTATTATTTCATTGGGCTAAAGGAAGAGGACCTAACAGAGTTTTACCCAGTTCATCCAACTGGGCTTATTCTTCTCTTCTGGGTTCTTACAAATGTGCCCCTTTAAACTGATTTAATGCTGACAGCTTGTGGACCATGGTGGAGACATATCTCAACATGTTTTTCTGCAAGAACTCTGCTGAGGGCCAGTTCAGATTCTGGAACATTGCCTTAGCATCCACAGTAGGAAAACACAGAAAATGGGAGGAAAAAAAGGGTCCCACCCTTCTGGCCAGTCAGGAAGGGATTCAGGGCCATTTTCAACCCCGAGCGTATGCCCACGTGTCTGCCGCAGCTCAACTGAGAAGCATGCAGAGAAAGGGCAGGTCAATGGAGATGATGAAGAACAAAGAAAATGCTAAACATTTCTCCCCACTGATCAACAGAATCAATATGGAAGGAGACACCTGTCGCCCCTGGGAAGAGCAGCCTGCCTGCCTCCTGTCCCCTTCTGCCTCACCAGCTTCCTTCATCGCGCTGTGAGGCTATGCCTCCTTCATCCTGATCACAGCTGGAAACGTGCCTGCAGTCTCAGCATCCTTAAAGCAGATGCACCCCTTCTCTCCTGCACAGGCCCCGGGGTCCTCAGTCCCTGTCGGCTTCCAGCCTTCAGCTTTCAGGTGCCCTCCCCCCGCTGCTAGCGGCACCCACACACATGCTGGGTGTTCTGGAGTGGGTACCATGGCAAACGCCTTCACCCGGCTCCTGCACTTAACCAAACCACCTTTAAGCTGGAAGAATGTGTCATCCACTGATAATACGCTAAATGACAACTCCCTCTGCAGAAGGGTACTGCTTAATATTTCATTCTTATAACCTGCTCATTTTCGGGCAGCTCTCACAGGGCAGGAAGGGCTCCCCGGGGAATTGCTTGAAAGGTTAGCGCCTCAGAGGAGCTTGGATCCTGCTGCGGCGCCTCACGGCGCCGGGAGCATCCCCTCGTTGATGTCTCAATGCTGCCCCCTGCTGTACGCTGGCGTCCCGGCAGCGTCCGTGGAACTGAGGCCCGCGCTTCTGCTGCGCGGGTTCATCGCGGCCCACAGCCGTGCGGGAGAGGAGACGGCGCTGGGGCCTGCGTCGTTGTACAAAAGCGGCACGACCGAAATTCACCACCTCTGAGGGCATCCGGACCTCACTTGACGGATGCTCGGATGCTCGGATCCTCAGCGGCTCTGTCCGCAGCGTGGCCGCTTCTACCAGTGGTCAGGCTGTCGGTGCACAGAATGGAGAGAAGCCATGGTCGCCGAGGCCTTTCCTCCCTGAAAAAGATTGGCGAATGGGACGAAGATGTGTGCGAAGGGGAGAGGCTTCCTACCAGGAAAGAGCGAGACAATATCTGGTAGTAGAGAGGCCACACCTGGGGCACATATAGGATCTCCAGATTCCGGGTCCAGGGTTCAACTACACTTTGCCCCCCGGCTCCTGTGGGGCAGGGACTCCTAGCCTGCGGCCCACCTGCCTTCTCAGACTATGTTTGTGGCACGGTCTCCTCACAGCCAACCCCCCCACCCCACCCCCTTCCCCCCCACCACATCCCATCTGAACGGCTTCTGACTGGTCCCCCCGACCTGCAACCCTCCCCTGCCCGAGTCCAGCCCGCACTCAGCGCCAAAGAAATCCACACCAAATCAGTCAGCTAGCATACAGTCCTTCATACAGTGCCTGGCAGGGGGTGAGCACTCAAGAAATTGTAGCTAGAAATGGAGTGAAAACTCATCAGCCACTCCCTGTCCTATGTGAACACTTTAAGGGGCTCCCCATCTCTTGGATAAAATTAGTCGGCCTCTGCTTCCCTCTCAACTTCGTTCTCAGACATCTTCACAAACCGTTCCAAACCAGCAGGGGTTTGGAACTGCCCGGGGTTCTCCCGTGCCTAAGGGTGACTGATCTCTGGCATGGGTAATGCCAACCCCTTGACCTCACAGACCCTCTCCTGCCTCCTGCTTATTAATCTGTTAAGATTCAAGCCTTCCTGGAGGCCTCATGTCCTTCAGGAGTTTGTCTGCTGAGGTGTCTGTCTGCTCTCTGAGTCTGAGCTTCTTGAATTCCAGAACTGTCTGATTGAACGTTCTATCCCTTAGAGCTAGCACAGTTCCTGGTTAGCATCTCTGGGACTCGCCACATGTTCATTGCATGAGTGAATGAAGGCAGGAAAGAATGCACAAACAAGAAGGGGTCCCCGAAGCACCTGCCAGCCCCAACCATCTCCTTGCACCCGCCAACTGGAGAGTCTTGTGACTGGATCTGCTCCTGGCGGGGGCTGGGAAAGCGAATTGCCACCTGGGAGGCTTCGGCGAGTCAAGTTCACCTGGAACATCAATCTCTGTATGATGATGACAATGGCAAACCTAGCTACCTTTGAAAAGGGAAGTTAGTTTTGGAAGAGGAGAGAATAATTCTGGAGACTTAGGAACTTGGCAGAGGACAGATCTGGCACTTGAGACCCAGGAGAGCTATATTAGGACACTAGGTACAGGGGGACAGATGACACTACAGGAGCTCAGGAGAGGGGATTAGAGGAAGGGAATGTCATCTGTGCCAAGTCCTTCTAATAGTCCTTCAACCCCTCATGACAACCACGAAAGATTATTAACCTCCATTTTCTCAACAGGAAAGTAAGGCTCAGACAGTTTGGGTTCCATACCTGAGGTCGCACAGCAACTAAGAGAGAGCCCTAAGATTCCAACTCGGGCTCCATCACCTCCAAGCCCACATTTTCCCATTACATTCACATTTGCTCTTCTTGGAGAAGAAAGGCAAAAGCATCCAGGCCAGGCAAGTACAGACCTCCCACTTCTGAATAAAACAGTCTAGCCCCTCTTAAAGCTCACCTTCCTTTCCGTCTTAATGAAGAGTGCTGGATTTCTCCATCTCCAAAACGTGCCCCATGCAATACTAAGGGTCCCCTATCATTCAGACCCCTTCCCAGCTCCCAGCTCTGGGTAAGCCCTAGGTAGAATGAGGACTGGCCATTGAAGAGTTTCATTTCCTATCTTCTGTAGAAGACATCCACGTTCATACACTCCATTTTACTTGGAGACGTGTGATGCTGCCTCATTTATTTACTTACTTACTTATTTATCTGAGAGAGAGAGCCCACAAGCAGGGGGAGGGGAGAGGGAGAAGCAGACCCCTGCTGAGCAGGGAGCCCAGCGCAGGGCTCAATCCCAGGACCCTGAGATCATGACCTGAGCCGAAGGCAGATGCTCAACTGGCTGAGCCACCCAGGCACCCTGTGATGCTGCCTTATTTATCACACTTTGTCCCAATGTGTCGCACTTCATTAGGCATCTAAGGAGATCTAATCGACTATTACAATCTCCAGAAAAGAAATCTGAACTCACAAATCCCTGCACTTTGGTCCAGAAAAACCCAGCCCTGTGTCTCAACTTATCTCACAAAATCCTGGTGTTGCAGTGAGCCTGTGAACCAGGTGTTTAGAGTTAAGATTTGGAATGTGCCATTTCAGCGGGTAAGTCACATCTCAAGTCTCCCTTGACACCAAGATCCACCCAGTTCCACATGCACCCTATATGGCCCTCCAGCGATGCGTGGAGCTTGACAATAGTTAGACACAGTCTAGGGGCAGAGGTCCTCAAACTTTGCTGTGTATCACAATCCCTTGAAGGGTTATTAAGATACAGACTTGTGGCTCCATGATCCCCAGTTTCAGATTCAGCAGGCCTGGAGAAATCCAAGAATTTTGATTTCTAACCGATTGCCAAGCAATGCGGCTGCTGTTGGTCTGGGGTTCATACTTTGAGAACTACTGCTCCAGAGTCAGCTCGCAGAGCCCAGGGGAGTAAGGGCAGTCTGGAGCTCTCTCTCAGTGTCCTGAGGGGCTTCGTCTTGTAACTGATGGTGGTCAACACAGCATCTCCATCTCTACTAGACTTACTTTTCTTTTGCCGAGTGCATTTTTAGCATGCCTTCCTTTAACTCCTGCTCACCAGTTCTGCACTTACAGAAAATTCCAGAGGCCTTCAGATGGGTGAGGACCCGTTTGGTGTAAGTGGCAGAAAGCTTGGCTTTGATTGACTTAAGAAAAATAAAAATAAATGTATTGGCTCCAAAAGTGAGAAGTCCAGACCGGGCTTGATCAGGGCTCAAACAATGCCACTTACACCGTGTTTTCTTTCTTAACCTTTCCTTTCTCTTTCCTCACTCCTCTCTCCCTTGCCCCTTCACATATTCTCCATTATCAACAATGCTCGTCATGTGGGGGTCTAAAGATGCCTACTGAAGCTACAGCCCTGGCAAATCCTTCCATTAGAATCTCTCCCAGGATTCCCAGCATAAATCTCATTGCTTTTGATTGCTTCTCATTGACATGAATTGAATCAAGTGCTCACCCCAAGCCAATTACTGTTTTATGAACAGGAAAAAGCAATTCACATTAGGTCTAAATCACATGCTCCACTCTTGTTTCCTAGACAAATCACAGGGCTTCGGAAGGGGACAGGGGTATGGACAATGTGTCTGTTTGCTGACTGTGTAGCTGGATTTGCATATGGTCACTTGCTAACGACAGGTAACTGAACATCTCCACCTGAACATCTCAAAAACACCTCAAATGCACCATGTCTAACACTATGGTCTACCGAACTCATTACCTCTACCTTTCTCTCCTCCCCCGCCCACACCCAACCACCTCCACCAAAAACACAAAGCTTCTATATACCTTACCCTTCTCATGAGCACCATGTAGCACCTGGTCACCCAATTTAGAATTCTAGAGCCATCATTGTCTCCTCTCTCCCTTGTATTCCGTAGCCGACCAAGAGACCTTATTACGTCCACCCCCTGTGCATCATAAACGTGCCCTTGAACCATCCCCATGATCGGTGCCTTAATCCCAACCTTCGTCACTAAGACTCCCTCCATTGCAATGACCTCTTAAAACTGACCTCACAAATCTTGCCAGTCTTGCCCCTTCCCAATCCACCCAACATGTTTTGGCAGAGTAACTTCCTCTGGCCGACACTCAGCTATCACTATGTTATTCCTCAGCCTGAAGCCCTTCAGACGTTGTTTCATTCACCGGATGACATCAAGTCTTCTTAGCGTGGTTGAAAAGGTCCTCCACGACCAGGCCCCTGGCCGACTCTCTGGGTCTTGCTGCTCCCACCTTACCCTCTCCAGCCAGTCATAAAGAACCCCTTGCAACTTCAGGAAACGTGTTATTCTATACGGCCATGCCTTTATATATGCCTTGTCTTCTTCCTGTACTTCTATGCCCTTCTGTCCACTTGGCCTTCTCCTCTTGAAGCCCCAACTCAGCACTCGTGTCTTCTGAGATTTCCCGGGCCCGGACTCCTGTACCCTCCTGTAGAAGCTGATGATTCCTTCCTCTGTGCCAACTTCCATATCTTTTCACACCTGTCTCTGATGGCCATGTATTCAGCCTCGCTGAAATGATTTGGTTTCCTGTCTACCTTCCATCCGGGCTTAGGGCTCCTGAGAGCAACCTCTCTTGGTGTCCCCAGAACCAGGCCCAGATGCTGTGCTTGGTTCACGCTCCAGACATTCATAAACACACTAACCTCTGGGCTAGTACAACTTCCCCACAGTGCAATAGAACTACACTAGCTCTTGCTAGACTCCAATGTGGGCAGTCATTCCTCTAATTCAGAATGTCACTGCTTTTCATTAAAAGACAGATGTCACTCGGGCCTTTGCCGAAAGGAAGGCCCATCCTGCGTGAGGCCCACCCCACAAAAGCTTCATCTCACGCCTGGCTAAACAACAGCCGCAGGATCATGCATCACCCCTGTTAGGTGAAACCAAATGCCCTGCATCACCTTGCGCTAATGACACTCTGTGCGCGTTCTAAGCCACCCGCTCTGGTATCATTTTACTCGTGCGAGTCAGGCATTGTGTTCCAGTGGAGACACTGGAGCCCCCTCGCCACTCAGCAGCTAACCCAGCCCCACAGCCTGTCCTCAGGGCATCTGGGGCTTCGTGCCGGGTGAGCAGCCTCTTGCCCCAGGACTGCCTGGAATCAGTCACGGACGCCCCATCACTCAGTAATCCCAGGGGACAAGTTGTTCCCCTGATAAAGACTGACAAGTAGGCCTGCACCTTGCAGCACATAAGGGCAAGTGCTCTAAGATGCTGATGTCTCTGATGGAAAGAAGGACACCGACAGGGGTTCTCACTTCTCTTTTGTGAAACCTGGGGCAACTGCTCCCTGGGGGCAGGTATCTGCCAGCACCAAAAACCCCGCCCCGTATAGCCAGGCTTGGCCCTGCTCCTGTGCCCCAGGCCTGTGCCTCTCCAGCTTCTGGAACTTTCCAACACACCTTCCCAGGCCTGGCCCCGAGGAGAACAGTCCTTAGTCTCCGGCTACAGCCTCCCTCTCCCACCACCCCCAACTCCAGTGTCAAGTTCCATCGCCACCAGCAGCCCCTCCCAGCCAAGTCCCTGCCTCTCTGCCAAAGGACCCCAGGCAAGAAGACAGGACCTACCAAAACAAAGGATAAAATAAATCTCCATGGAACTGAAAAGTCAAAGAGTGACCTCGTCCTGAAAGATGAATGCATTTTGACAGTTCGAGCCTCACTTTTTCTCGGTACAGGTGCTCCTGGCATTCCGTGGGCAGTTCACTTCTTTCTGATATGAGTGTGCAGACACAGCCATCACTCAGGGTTCGTGAGCTCCGCCAGAGATGTGCGAGCCAGAGACACCCCCACGCAATCTCTGCGGCCACCAAATTACCCCTTCTCACACTCAACTGCCCCCTGGAATTTTAGAGGGAAGAGCCCCTCGGTAAGAGGCACCTTCAGGAAATCCCCTATCAATGAAGCTAATGCAGTTTCCAAAAACACCAGGCCTTAGTCACTCACATTTTTCCAGGCCGAGGACAGGTGTGGTCCACCATGAGAAATCTCTCCTTGGTTCTCTTGCCCATTTGTTCCTTTGACTGGAGTCTTTATTTAAAATGAAAAAAAAAAAAAAATGACATGGCGCCTGGGTGGTTCAGTTGGTTAAGCATCTGCCTTGGGCTCAGGGCATGGTCTCAGGATCCTGGGATCGAGCCCCGCGTCAGAGGTCCCTGCTCTCCCTGCTCAGCGGGGCATCTGCTTCTCCCTCTCCCTCTCCCTCCACCCCTCCCATCCCTGCATGTGCTCTCTCTCTCTCTCTCAAATAAATAAAATAAAATCTTAAAAAAAAAGCACCTGATAATTTATTGAACGTGACACCTGAAACTAATGATGTACTATCAGTTGGCTAATTGAACTTAAATAAATAAATAGAAAGAAAGAAAGAAAGAAAGAAAGAAAGAAAGAAAGAAAGAAAGAGAAAGAAAAAAAATGTCTGGATTTTGAAAGGTAAAACCCTCTTAAATCTTGTTCTGCACATTGTAACGGTTAAGGAAACAATCTGTGCAGGCCCGGAGAAAAGGAAGTTCTTTGCATGAAGTGAATGCCCTCTGCTACCCCATATTTCTTCTCTGCCAGTAACAGAGGCTTGGTGTTCACACTCCACTAAACCATAACCAAGAACCCCTTTCCCTCATCCCCTTGTTATCTTCCTGCCGCAGCCAAAGCTCCTTCCTTCCTGTTCCTTTCAGAAGTCACACTGGTCATCTATGTGGTCAGACAGGCTCAACCACACTGTGCTCCCAGCCCAATATTGCCCTTCAACTCCAAGCGGCTGGGACACCTGCACAATGCTTCTGGAAACCTCTCTCGGTGTTTGCCAATGTTCACTGCATCACCACTGCCCTAACGCATGCCCATGTCACCTGCCACCTGGACTGTTGCAGCTGCCCCGTAGCTGGTGTTGCTCTTAGCCCTCTCTTCCCCATCCTGAATCCTTCTCCCCTCTGTACCACATAGAACTTCCTAAAAGGCAAACATGCTCAGGTCCAAAATACCTATATACACACTATTGTTACGGGAATATCCAGCCCAGGGCCAGAGATGGGAAGAGCCACGCCACCCTCCCCTCTCCCCACCCAGAGGACAACGCTGGGCCATTAGAGGGGGCATAGGGTGGTAAATAGCCATTGTCAGGGGCCCTGGCCCAAGGTTGGGGGGCACAGGACCCCGGCATAGGCCTATCTCTGAGTGTGCAGGGGGACACACCCAGAGCTAATCTGGAAGTAGAAAAGGACCCAGGACACTCAGGTCTAAAATGGGACCTGAAGTAAAAGTCCTTCTAACTGTATGAATAGTGAAATTATGATGATTTGACGTATGTGGAATTTTAGAAACAGTGTAGTCCTCTTCCCTGGCATTGATTTTGCAGAGTTAGGAAGCGCCCCCGGGTAAGCGCTAAGAGCCCCGCGGCAACTACCTTCCAGCCTTTTGAGAGAATTCCTGTGTTCCTTCCATCAGCAGCTGAAGGGCATGGGGTACCCTGCAGCCTGCACATGTTCAGATGCTTGACCCAGAACCTCCTAATGCTCTTCAAAAAATGTTCTCTACCTCTGTCTCCTGTCACCCAATCAGGCAGTTATTTGAATATATGTAACTGCATTTTAACGAAATTATATGTACAAATAGAATGAAACAAAGCAAAACAAATGCTAAACTAATTATATTTTAGAAACATATTTCCTCGCCCAAGATGCCAAGTTATAATTCACTCTGTTGGCTTCAAATCTATTTGGCTTAAGAGCTCTTTTGATTGATGACAGATATGTGAACTAATTCATTATATATTCATTCATTCATTCTGTTACTTTTTATTAACTGTCTGTAGAATGCTTGGCATGAATTGGGCCAATCTGATGTGCACAAAGGCTCCATATTATTCATGATATGTTACAGAATATGCTGATCTCCTGTGGAACATATATGTCTTTTTTTTATATAGACATATATATGTCTTTTATATATAGACATGTATATATATGTCTTTTTTTTTAAGACATATATATGTCTTTTTTTACTCTTTAAACCAATCGATCAATCAGGATAATAAAAAAGCATGCATTTAGATTCAAATCCAAAGGATATATTAACATTGTCTTAGAGAGGTATGGTACTTTTAAAATATGTCTGCAAATCGTTTGCTACTCCTATCATTGACAACTCCCCTTGAACCCAGCCCAACCTTAGTGCCTGGCTGGCCAACAGAGCTTGATAGAAATGGTACTATGGGACTTCTAAGTCTGTGTCATCAAAGCCAGGATGTTTTTTCACTGGGGTTCTCTGCAGTGTTCATGCTGAAGCCCTAAGTCTCTGTGTGGTAAGTTCTATCACCTGGAAGCCACCATTCTGTGAAGAAAGCCAAGCCAGCCTGCCTGGCAAGACCAGAGATGAAGCTCTGAGACTGGATGTAGAGAAATAAGGATATCAGTATAGGCCCCAGCTCGTCAGGCTTCCAGTGTCCCGGCTCCAGGTACTGTCTGATGACAGCCATTTGGTCGACCCCGAGGCAGTCAGCCCAGCTGAGCCTTCCTGAACTCCTGCCCCTTGGAAACAGTGATGATTGTTGTTAGACACCATCACGTCTGGGAACAGCTTGTTACACGGCCACACATAACCGATACAGGAGCAAAGGGAAGGTTTTCCACATGAATCCCCACTGCTCTCCTTAGGGATGATTCAAAAAGTATTTTCTACTAACTGCAACAAAACAAACTCCTTTCTCTTCCTCTATTTGAACAGTTATTTCTCTGAGTAGTTAACGTTTCTCTTACCCTTAAGTAATATTGGGCCTCTCTATTCACGCTTTCTACCTAAGTTATTTATAGACAGAGACTCCAACTTGCTTACATTTTAAGAAGAGACAGAGTTAAAGGAAGAAGCAGTAACCACAGTTTGAGCAGACATGTAGACGTCAGGATCCCTGCAGGGGCAGGACATAGAACACCAGAAACATTTTCCCCTCTACTTTAGTAGCTATAGAAGAGGCGCCCAAATCAATGTTCTGTAATCGTTACACAACTTAAATGGCCAAACTTCATTCATCCACAAGGAAAACTTCCATTCTGCTTCCTCTTTTCCACAACAGGTAACATGATAAATCGCTGTTAAATTGTCTGGGCCAGAGAGACCATGAGTTACTATCTAGATAGTTCTATGTAGCTACAAACTATTCCATCTCTCTCTGTGGCTAGCCTGTGCCTGACGTTGCAACAAATGAATCACCTGATGGGTGGCAGCCTAACAGAAACCTCATGGGCTTCGGAAATGGGATCTTCCTGACGTAGACATAGGACGCGCTGAACATTATCCTGGAAAAGCCTGGGCAGTACCTAATGAAATAAAAAAAGAAATGATTCACTAAGGCATCGAGAATCCCAAGAACATAGAAGAACTATGGAGAGAGCCATGGCATAACTCTCTCTAAAGAGCAAGAAACTACAGTACTGTGAGTTTATTTTTTTTAAGATTTTTTATTATCTATTTATTTGAGAGAGAGAATGAGATAGAGAGAGACCATGAGAGGGGAGAGGGTCAGAGGGAGAAGCAGACTCCCTGCTGAGCAGGGAGCCCGATGCGGGACTCGATCCCAGGACTCCAGGATCATGACCTGAGCCGAAGGCAGTCGCTTAACCAACGGAGCCACCCAGGCGCCCGCGTTTATTTTTTTTAAGATTTTATTTCTTTATTTGTCAGAGAAAGAGAGATATTGAGAGAGAGAGAGAGAGAGAGAGAGAGAGAGCACAAGCTGGAGGAGCTGCAGGCAGAGGGAGAAGCAGGCTCCCCACTGAGCAAGGAGCTCAATGCGGGGCTCCATCCCAGGACCCTGGAATCATGACCCGAGCCGAAGGCAGATTCTTAACCAACTGAGTCACCCAGGCGCCCCGTACTGTGAGTTTATTACCTGTTCCTACAACATGCTGAGACCAGGGCAACTCTTGAGATGGTAAGAAAAAGGGTCACCTAAGTGGTTTGCTGTGAAAGGCATCTCTTCAGCAAACCCCTATTTTCAAGGGTCTGGGCTGGAGGGTGAGGAGGAAGGTACGTACTACCAAAAAAAAAAAAAAAAAATGAAAAGCATATTCATGTTATCAGTGAAGCTCTTGAAAGTCAAGCCTGAACAAAGCACAGCAACAGGTTGAGAAGCATCAGAGCAGAGAGGAAAGAGCACAGGTGGAAGGCGTGCGTGGGAGTTTCTCCAGCACTAATCCTGTGCCGCTTTCAACTCTGGATCCTGGATTTCATACAGTAATTTATCAAATCAGGGCTTCTTGATGCAGGACCCTGGGACAATGAAGAAGATAGAACAATTGTTAGGGGGGAAAAAAGAATATGGAGGAAGGAACCCTACACATGGATGAAAAGATTTCAGAAAAAAGCACAGATGATAAGGATAAACCAAACAGACCTAACTTGGGCCAGTTCTGACTGTAAAGGATTATGAAGTAATTTATTTGAAACATCTGAAAGATCATAAAGAATAAAAGCTAACCCATGTGCCCAAAGAGCAATGTCAGCCTCACCCCTTAGTGCCTATGACTTCCTAGAACAAATTAGATCATGAAAATTCTTTGAGATCTGGACGTATCTGTGCATAGATCTGGTATGATTACTAGGAAATAGCTTTAGATCTAGGTGATTATATACTGTAAGACTTTAAAAAATCAGATATTTGGTTATGCTGACACCAAAATTCTTGTTTTAAAAAAATAATGAGCGGCCAGTATAAAAAAAGATGAGAAATAACAAGTCTTGGTGAGGATACGGAGAAAAGGGAACCCTCGTGCAGTGTTGCTCAAAAGGTAAATTGTGCAGCCACTGTGGAGAACGATATGGAGGTTCTTCAAAAAACTAAAAATAGAATTACCATATGATCCAGTAATGCCACTACTGGGTATTTACCGAAACAAAATGAAAACACTAACTTGGAAAGATATATGCACCCCTATGTTTATTGGCAGCATTATTACAATAGTCAAGGTATGGAGCAACCTAAGTGTCCAATGATAGATGAATGGATAAAGAAGACGTGGTATGTATAGACAATGGAATATTACTCAGCCATTAAAAAAAGAACGTAATCCTGCCATTTGCAACAGCAGGGGTAGACATAGAGGGTATTATATGCTAAGTGAAATAAGTCAGAGAAAGACAAATACCATGTGATTTCACTTATATGCAGAATCTAAAACAAGACCAAACCAAAAGAACAAACAAACAAAAGAACAGAAACAGACTCATAAACACAACCCTCTTCTTTTGCTGGTTTGTTTCTTTCCGGAAGCTCTTTCCCCATTCCTGCACTCCTGTAGGGTGGTGAAGCCACCATGCTCATTTTAAGTGCACCAACAGCCCCACTTGCGGCCAGCAGGAGAGAAAGAGATCACAGGCCAACCGTCAAACCAAACCCAGGGACCCAGTGATTGGCTCAGGATGTACAAGTGACCTAAGCAGGGCCAGTCAGAGTCCTCCTGCTCCCTGTTGGACTCAGAAGGAAAGACAGCCTTTCTCCTCTTTGGATTACGAACGGTGGGAACGTCAACCCAACACTTGTCAGCAATTTAGAGAAAGGCTGTGTGAAGCAGGAAAAGAATAAGTCCAATATGCAAACAAAAGACACAGAAACAAGCTGAGCCGAAAAATGAGAGGAAGAAAGTGATGACAATTTTGTTTGAACCCCTGGATTTGGCCATGGGAAAAAAGTGAACCTTTCCCTAGACTTCAAAGGAAATGAGTGAGAGTTTCTGACTCTTACAATACAAAGAACCCCGATAATACAATGTATTGGATTATTTTAAAAATTTCTTTTTTTTTTTTTTGAGTAGGCTCCACACCCAACATGGGGCTTGAACTCACAACCCTGAGATCAAGAGTGGCATGCTCTACTGACTAAGCCAGCCAGGCGCCCCAGATTATTTTAATATTTCTTTAATACTATCAGTCCCACCAGCTACAAAACTGATACACTTTATGATTCCAATTTTGTAAAACGATAATGTATATAATAATTCAAGGTACAACAATAGCAAACATACTGACCATCTCTTGCGTGCCAGACAATGTACCTGTGCACAAAGAGACAGAGAAAAAGGCCATAATGCCAGTAAGCCAGCAGGACAGACCTCCACAAAGTTCACAGCGCATCCCTAAGGATAGCTTCTAGAGCTTCTAGATAAAGAGGTGATTTCCATCTCTTTGTATACTTTCTTTCATTTCCACATCATCAACAATAAAGCATATTACATGTGGAATCAGAAAAAAAAATGTCCTTGAAGAAGACTCTACTCCATTTATCAAACCAACGAGGCTATTTCTCATTAATTGTTGTTTTAATATTAATTAAGATCATTTATATAATGTTGTTGAAAATCAAACTAAAATATATTATCTGCCATAGTATTTCATTTTGTGTGTCTCACATCTGTGTCTTCCTATTAATCTCCCCGGCATATTTGCATATCGCTTTTTTAAAGTCCCTCACAGAAAACCTCCCTGAGTACTAAGTAGGAAATTATTCTGACCCTGAAATAAAACAATGGGAGTTCTTTAGATGAGAAAATCCCTTTGGACTGAATTTAAACAATAGCTGAAAGTTTGTTGCCTGTCTGTGGACTCCAACTCTCCCAAGAATGAGAGTCATTTGCCTCTATCACGTGACCTGCAATTCTTTTCATCTTGGGTCTTAAAGTGGGGAGAAAATCACCAATGTCTCTTTCTGCCAGTTTGAACCAAATGAGAAAAGAAATTTCACCTGGAAGGGACAAACCAAAATGAGGAACTGAATTTACGTAATGTTTCTAGTTTTAGTTCTGAGTAACCCCTTATGGGTAAAACCTGACTCTCTCAGCTTGGCCACTTCACTGCGTAGCCTATTTCCCCCTCTCCTCCCACAACCCTCACCCCAGCACCATCAGGGAAGCAGACAAAGATGGAGTGTTTGCAATACCAAAGTGAAGAGAGGGGGAGCCAATGAGGTTGGGTGGTTAAAAGCCAGGGCTCTGGGGTTCTTGTTGCCTGGGGTAGAATCTTGAAGTTGTCATTTTGAGTGTGTGACCCTGGGCAAGCAGCTTCATCTCTGTCAGCCCCAATGTCCTCAACAATTCAGGGATAATAGTACTAAGTACCAAAGACGTATGTTCAGATGAGATGAAGTGTTCGAGTGCCCAGCACAGCGCCTAACACATGCTAAGGGCTACCTGATTGTTCGCTGTTATTACTAGCCAAGGACTCCCGCAAAGAGTATTCGCTGTCCTCTATCAACATTCTCTGATGCTCCCTGCTCCTCTTGTCCCCAAAGAGCGCCAACCACTACCACCTCCACCTCTAGTCACTGTAGGAGGCACTTGCAAGACTTTAAGGCACTTAGTGCCACTCACACATGCCTCGCTCCACTCTAGCATCAGCCCTGAAAAGTTAATAATACTATAAGCGTGTGTCTTATTTATCTTGGTGTGCCTGATGCCCAACATCTCGTAGACATTCCATAATCTTTAAAGGAATGAGTGAATGCATGCCTGGCGCTCTAAGAGATCAGGAATTTGAGGCTCAGAAGTCATAAGTGGCTTCGGCAAGATCCCAAGCTGGTAAGTGCCAGAGTCTGGTGCTTTCATTAAAGGGTCTGGAGGGACAAGAGCAATACGTCACAGTTTAATGTTTTGGGGGAAATAGACAAGCTTGACTAGAAAGGGAACAAGATAAAGGAGCTGTTAGGAAAAAAAAAGAATTTTGATCGAACATACGACAATAGCATGCTTCATTTGTAAGAAATGAAGACCTTGTCTAGACATGCACAAACCAGGTTTAAAACAAAGAAGTGCAATCCCACTCAGTCAAACAAGTGATTACTTTGGAAATGATTTCATCTCATTCCAGGGAACAATAAGCAGCTAATTGTAGAATCTCATATTCAGTACGTTGCATGTTTTTAAGACCTCCTCGATCCTGTTGTTTGGTATGTACTCTTTGCTTTCCTTCGAATCATTGGTTTTTAAAACTCACTCAGCGATTTTGAACTTTAGAATGTTGTTCTTTGGTAAGTGTTCGAAGGCAAACCTATAACCACAAAGGACAGTGATCCTTGTCACTCCTAAACACGTGAATATTGTACTAAAGTTTCAGTGACTTCTTTTTAAGATTGAGTCTCATCCATTTCTTTTTTTTTTTTAAGTAGATAAGTTTGTGCTTTTAAAGTCAGAGGCTTTTTGTCTCTGTGCCTTTGTTGTGCAAGAACAAAACATTTTTAACCTCCTCTTGAAGACGAAAATCTACTCTTTTTTCTTTTTATGTGTTTGGTGCTAACAAAAAGGAGAAGCAATCACCTCTTCCCTGTCACCCTCGCCCCAACTCTCTTTGTGTCTGGTTTGATGATCAGGTGGTTCCAAAGCAAATGCAGAGCCCTAATGTAAACACACCATGTAAAGTCTGAGTGGAGGCCACTGCTGGCCTGACCAAGAGAGCTGTGGTCACTTATATATACCCCATGAGGTCATTTCTTCACAGAGTTTAGTCCATGAACATGGATTGATCTGAAATTACAAAACTACAAAAGAATGACCCAAGTCAGCATGGCATAGCCTGCCCCGATTTTCTTTGGAGCAAAGTTTCCTGTTAAACTAATAATGAAAAAAAAAAAAAGAATACATATTTCTATTATTTGGAAACTATGGAAAAAACATTTTAAGATTTAAAATTTTTTTCTGCAAAACCTTTTCGGTTAAAAAGGAAATCTGGGGCACAGTTTGAAATCTCCTGTGTGTACTTTTTAGCTGAATAGCATAACAAATGCATTTGTTGTAACGTTCTCAGTCATAAAAAGTCAAAATGATTTTTTACTCTAAAAAAGGGAAGAAGGGCGCCTGGGTGGCTCAGTCGGTTAAGCATCCACCTTTGGCTCAGGTCATGATCCCGTAGTCCCAGGATCAACCCCCACATTGGGGTCTCTCAGCCAAGAGCCTGCTTCTCCCCCTGCCCCTCACCCAGATCACGCTTGCTCTGTCGTTCTCTCTCTCTCTCAAATAAATAAAATCTTTAAAATTTTGTAAAAAATAAATCAGGGAAGAAGGCAAATTGACAGTTACCAAGTTATAAAGTTACAAAGTTACTGTTTGAATTTACTTTAAAATATTTTCATGTTTTCTAGAAAAGGAGGTACAAACCATGAAACTTTTTCAAGCACTGGATACCTCTCTTGTTTTCACCAGTTTATGAAGAGCAGGCCAAAACTTAAAAACGGAAGAACCCATCAACATTAACAGCGAACACAGGAAGTCACATTTTCTGTGTTTAAAGTCATCACGGAGTCAAGCATCCTTCTTATCCGGGAAAGGGCTGAAGCTGGTCCAAAGCATCTCTTGTCTCTGGAAATATGTTGCAGGTCCCCTGGGGCTAACGCTTTATCACTTTCGCAACCGTCTGAAAATTCAAAAGAGCAACTTCTCACCCTTTTATGTGGTCTTTCATTACTTGGCTTGCTCGTTTTTATTTTTTCTTAATAAAGGCCGGTGGCTTTCTTGTGTTGTAGGAAATGGATAGATAGGGTGCAGCAAGAAAGGTAGCCAAAGCCAAATTTGCAAAGGTTTACCACTAAGTAGACAGAAAAACGTGTTTCACGGAATTCCTTGCAAGCCATTTTCCTGGCCTGATCAGGTACCTGAGGAACAATCAGATTCTTGCCACAATTTCAAGGATCAAGTGTGGTGCTTATAAAGTACCCACTCTGGCCAGTGGTGGTGCTACCAACCAAGAGGTTTGCAGTAGCAGGCGCAACCCTACCCAGTATCTTTATCATAGTTTTTCTCTCTCCTTACTTTGCTCTGTACTTATATCCAGAAGCAGCTTTAGAGTAACCAAATCAGCTCGTTCTACCAGTGTCATTATTTCTAAGTGATGGCTATCAGCAATAGACTGAAACAGGTCCGGTCATTGCTGCAGAAAGTGGCGTTAGACCCTTCAAAGAGTGTTATAGTTAAACCCGAAGAGATTTTCACCGAGTTCAGTGTTGTTGTTCTTCTTGTTTACTTATGGGAATTTTATTTTGTTTTTATATTTTTTAAAGATTTTATTCACTTATTTGATAGAGAGAGAGAAAGAGAGAACACAAGCCAGGGAGAGAGGCAGAGGGAGTAGCAGACTCACTGCTGAGCAGGGAGCCCGCCGCGGGGCTCGATCCCAGGACCCTGGGATCGTGACCTGAGCCGAAAGCAGACCTTTAACTGACTGAGCCACCCAGGCACCCCTGCTTATGGGAATTTTAATGCCTCAATTAGTTCTGACTCTTCACCTTCCACCATGTTGAGTCTTACTATTCTACTGCAGCATCTTCATTTCACTGATATTCTTTTCTTCTGGAAGGCAACACTTCCAATATGAATAGTTGGCATCGTCTTATTCCTCCATGACTCTTTCAGGAATTTCTATTTGGTGCTACCCGAAGCAAGCGTGAGCCATAGAATGTACCCCCAGCTGCATTAATGTCTGCGTGTAGGCGGGCACATTTCCATTATGATCTGCCCCGCTGTTTCTGTGTACATTTTGCTTTGACAGGCAGCAAAGAACATACTTGAAGTGTTCAGCATCTCTCTTTGATTTCACAGGCCACAGTATCTGTTCACTCAAGTTTTGATTCTTCTGCAAAAACCTGAGGAACTGAGACATAATTCCCGTCTGTATGATAGTTTTATTTCCAGAACATGGCTATATTCATCTCAGAGTGTTAGAAGACATACATGTTTCAGTGATTCTTCTTGAAATATATTCACACACACACACACACACACACACACACACACACACACACACACACAGTAAATCTAATAGTTGAAATGATAAAAGCTTCCATGTTTCTAACCCTTACTGTAGGCCATTGTACTAAATACCATAAGTACTAAATGAGGCACACAGTGTCTCATTTTGGTTCACAATGATGGTGTAAAAAAATAGCTATTAGCAGCCCCACTTTACGAACGGTTTAGAGTAATTCTTCCAAAGTTAATACAGGAGTAAGCATCAGAACTGCATTTTGAGCCCAGGGCTCTTCCTGCCAAAGCCTGTGTCCTTAAACACTGGGCATTCATGTCTCCTCTACGAAGGGCTGCTTCCCAAAATGTCTGCTGCAACAACACTGTACAGTCATTTTAGTAACTTACCAGGTCTGGTTTGCACGCACTTTACATGGTTAAAAATGACAAGCCAGAAAATTGCATCGTGTTTTTAAGAGAGTGAAGAGATTTTTCGAATCTTCCAGCGCCATCCTACACGATCATGAAGACACTGGAAGCTTTTTGTTTCTATTTGTGTTTTGGGTTTTTTTTTTTTTAAGATTTTATTTATTGATTTGAGGGAGAGCTAGAGCAAGAGTGAGAGCAAGAGAAAGAGAGAGCACACAAGCAGGGGGGAAGGCAGAGAGAGAGGGAGAAGCAGACTCTCCGCTGAGCAGGGAGCCTGACATGGGACTCGATCCCAGGATCCTGGGATTATGACCTGAGCCGAAGGCAGATGCTTAACCAACTGAGCCACCCAGGCGCCCTGTTTTTATTTCTGTTCGTTGGTTTTTAGCATAGAGTTTGAATGTAGTATTCAGTGACCTGAAGCCGTTACTCAGAACATACAGAAACAAGAGGGGAATCTGGAGGTTTGAGGGGTGACATAAGGAAGATTTCTAAAATTTACTTTCTTTAAGTATTGGTAAGATATTTCATAGACGAAGAATTCTTTTTTGCCATTCGAGAACTCTTGGTAGATACATGTTTCAAGTTCGGCCATTTCTTTTTAACCTCAGGATGACGAATCAGGTGATACTTTCAACATCTGGCTCAAAGGGGAAGACATTTGTTTAGCCATTATATTAAGTTTAGCAGTACAAAAAACTACTTGATCATTGAATTTTTTTTCTTTTGAAGCATTAAGGGCAAGAGGGGTTTTATTTAGGAATCTGGTATTTCTTTACATCATTTTTGTTAAAGTCACTCCCTCAGAGCATTTGTGTAGAAGGCCCTGTCAGTTCAAAATACAGAGGACTCTTTGGGCAACTTGCTTGTATGACGCTTTACCAAATTCACATCGAGCTCTTTCTGCCATTTCATTTTATTTCCACAGGTTGGGTTGGTCCTACCAAAGGACTGTATACTGGCTCATAAAGCAAATGAGACTTTTGTGTGAGTAGAGCAGGGGTCGACAAACTATGGTTAGCCCCCTGTTGCTGTATGGCCTGGGAGCTAAGAAGGGTTTCACATTTTTAAATAATTAGAAAGAAACACAAGAATAACGTTTCGTGACATGTGAAAGTTATATGAAATTCAAATTTCATTATCCATAAGTGAAGGTTTACTGGAACATGGCCATGCTCATTCATTTATAAATTGCCTGTGACTACTTTCAAAACAAAAATACAGAGTTGAGTCGTTGCTACAGGCTCACAAAGCCTAAAATATTTACTACCTGGCCCTTTACAGGAAAAGTTGGCTGATCCCTGGTGAAAAGAATAAATACAGTTGTTGAATGGCTATTTTAGACACCAGAGGTTTTCAGTGCTTTGGTTGACAGCTTTTGAAACAGTGCAGTTTGGAATGGCTTAGCTTTCGATATGAATAAGAGTTAAAAGCTTTAGTACATTGAACTGTTACACAGATCATAGAATAAATAAACTTTGAAAAGGCCTTTAGAATCATCTGTTGTCAAAAATGTGCCATCTGGTTTTTTGTCTTCTGGAACCCAAATCGCTGGACATACCACGGCCTGCCCCCACTGACCAGGGGATGATGTGGGCTGGGATCTGTGGTAGGGGTGGAGTTGGGGTTACCCCTGCAAGTGTCCGACCCATGAAGGGAGGTCTCTTCCCAGTGATCATGGGCTGCTTGGCTGCTGATCCTGACATTTGTTTCCTTGAGAAACTTCCCGATGCCAGCTTGATTTTTGGTGCTTTGCCTCTTTTGCATAGATAGAGTGAAGTATAGGCAGTTGGGTGAATTCACAGATAATGCACTCGAAAGGGGCCTGCCTGCAGGTTGAATTAGCAAGTTTAAGTCTGAGGCAGGCTCCTTCCACCTGGCTTGGCCCACCACCACCCACCTCAAAAAGTATCTTCTTCACTTTCGCTCTTAGCGTAGTTTCACTTGCCTGCACTACACAAGATGATGTTTCTTATTTTTTTAAGACTTTATTTTGAGAGAGAGAAAAAAAATGATTGAGGGGGAGGGGCAGAGGGAGAGGGAGAAGCAGACTCCCCGCTGAGCAGGGAGCCTGATGTGGGGCTCGATCCCAGGACCCCGGGATCATGACCTGAGCCGAAGGCAGAGACGTCACTACTGAGCCACCCAGGCGCCCCCGCAAGATGATGTTTCTTTAATCTGGACATCCCCCAGGGCTCAGCAGCTTGTGGATATCTACAAGGGCACTTTTACAACATTAACCCAAATTTTCTATTCCTGTTCCTGCTCACAAAGACCTCTGTCCCTCTCCCTGCATTATCCACAACCACGTACAATATGTTTTGGGGTTCCCACAGATATCCCCATGCATTCCAGGACCAAATTGTCAGTGCAATGCCATCTGCCTCACTCTGTTTCTCACGTGAGGGAGCTCAGGGCTGCCCCTGTGAAGGGTAACCACTGTGGGTGCTGCCCTCCCACTACACCCCCCCAACCTTGAGCTCCCCAAACTGCTAATTCCCCGGGTGCCAGAGCAGGGAAGCAGTCCATGCAGAAAGGGGAGAAATATCTTCCCGAAATGCACAGGTCTCTGCAGCCAGGGATCCCAAACTCACTGCTTGTGTTCAGAGCTCCCCAAATTCCCACAGAAACAGCTTATTCAGTTGTCAGTGCTTTGAAGATTGATACGTTTACCAGATTGAAAAAGGCAACTCACAATCATGAGCCCAGTGGCACCTGTTGGGGGCACCAGGACCCAAACCCAGGTCAAACTCCAAAGCTTTGCGGGTCCTATGGCCTTTCCAGTCTGGGTTTCAGTTAAGTTGAGATTTTCTTCCACCTTTCAAACCTGTTAGACCATCTCTTACTTATCTCTGCCTTAAATATTTTGAAAAAGTAAGGCAGCCAACATCTCGTTTCTAATCTCTTACAGAAATACATATGTAGTATGGACATACAAGGCTTTAATGGCTAATTACTTCAAATCTCCAAGGAAAATGTTATCTCTCTGCTTAGTTGAATTCTTCCAAAGTTTTAAAAAATGTAGGAAGCTTTGCAATTTTGATCAACATAGCAGAGCTATGATGTAAAGTCTTACAAAGATAATACTGAAAAAGAGAGAAAATGATAGAACAATTCTCATCTACAGTAGGAACGCATGAAGTTCTGCATTAAGTGTTGGCAAATTTTATCAAATGTATACTAATAAGATTATACACTATGATTAAGTAGGTTTTATTCTAAGAATTCAGGAATGATCAGAGGAAAAATTGGGAACCTCTTTGTGTGTGTGTGTGTGTGTGTGTGTGTGTGTGTGTGTGTGTGTGTGTGTGTATGCATGCACAGCATGGAGAATTTCACACTAAAAGAATAATGGTGGTCACACTAGGTTGAGAGATTGTAGATTATGTTTACTTCTTCCTTTTCCTTCTCTGCAAAGTCATTGGAAATATAACAAAGAGAAGATCTTTACTTATAATAGCAAATAAAATAAAATAAAATAGAATAGAATACCTAGGTAATATTTAACAAGAAATCTGCACTACTATGTGAAGAAACTTTACTGAGGTTGCTAATAGAGGACTTTACAAATTGAAAATATCCTACAAAATAAATGCCAGGTGTCTGCAAAACGTCTATAAGTTTAATACAACTTCATTAGAAATTTCAAGAAAATATTTTGAAACCTATGAAAATAATTTTTAAACTTATTTGACAGAACAAATATGTCACCAAAAACAGTAAAAAAAAAAAAAAAGATAACAAAGGAAGACTCATTCTCCCATATAATAAAACATGTTTTAAAGCCACAGTAATTAAAATAATGTGCTAATAGCAAAAACTAGGTAGAAAGAGTTACTGGACAGAAGACCAGAAACAAACCTACATATAAACAGATTATGATGGTATCATTCAAATCAATGTGGAAATGATCAACAAAGATAGAACAACTTGCTAATAAATTTCAATTGCATTGAAGTTTAAATGTAAAAGATGAAACCACAGATGAACACTGCATTTCTTTTCCACTCTCCATTTTTCCATGCCAAATCTGGAAGGTAATATGACATCCAACATATCTATCTACATCGAAAGTAAATCCCATGGGGCACCTGGGTGGTTCAGTCAGCTAAGCATCTGCCTTCAGCTCAGGTCATGATCCCAGGGTCCTGGGATCAAGCCCTACATGGAGCTTCCTGCTCAGTGAGGGGGGCCTGTTTCTCCCTCTCCCTCTGCTCCTCCTCCCTGCTTGTGTTCTCTCTCTCTCTCTCAAATAAGTAAATAAATCTTTAAAAAAAAGTAAGTAAATTCCAAAAGATAACAAAGTAGATACTGTGTCATCATCCTTCTCTTGGGAAAAAGATAGTGGCTTTTGGAGGAAGAAGAGCATTTTACTTTTGTGGTGAACCGTCATTACACAGAGAATTTTAGTACTCTAACAAAACCTTATGATTTTTAAAATATATGTATTTTTTAATTGAAGTATAATTACCATGCAGTGTTATGTTAGTTTCAGGTGTACAGTATAATGATTCAACAATTCCATACATTATTCAGGGCTCATCGCTGTCAAGTGTATTCTTATAATTTTAGATTTGTGAATTTTCTAGGTTTTGCACAGCAAGAGCTGTTTATTAATATCTGAATACATTCTCTTAAGCATCATCGCTTTTTTTTTTCCAGAAAAAATCCTACCTGTTTTTATGGATCTTCACAGTTTTTTAATTACAGGGAAGAGAAAAAAACTCCACATTCATTGATAGCTGCCTTCGCTTGATTTCCAACCTAAAACAGGGCTTGAGACAGGGAGTCTTATGAAATGATTGTGAAACAGGTCTCAGAAGCAGGGAGAGAAAGGTGTGGGATGTGGGATGTGGTCTTGGCTGGAACCTGGCTGCTCTCTGGCCCCTTAGGGCGGCTCTCCAGCACAAACCGCACGCAGATGGGGTCCCTCCTGGAGAAAGGGGGGCTGGTCTTTTGTGCCTCCCGCCTATCAGAGCCTCAGGCTACTGCCATTGGAAGGAGAAGGAAAGAAACCTTAATGCCCCATTAAGTGGTGAGATGCTCCCCACCCGGGTCCCCCCATACACACACTTTTCAACCAAAGCCCTAAGAAGACAGGGGCAGCTGGGGGCCATTGCAGCCCCTACTCAGGGCAGCTGAGAATGGGGACACAGGCCCAGAGGAGAGCTGATGTAGGGCGAGTGTTGCCTCTTGAATTCAATATGAATTTCAGATGAATGAAGAATAATTTTTTAAGATCAGCATGCCCCTTGCAATATTTACACTAAAATATTTGCATTTATATTAATATATAATATTTTTATTTTATATTGCACAGTTTATTACAGTTTATGTTCTATTTATATTCGATTTTAACTCAAACATGTCTGCTGTGCAACTGAAATCCCGCCTTAATTGGACATCCTGCATTTTCAGTTGCTTAATTTGGCAACCCTAGATGGGTCCCTAACACCATCCACTTTAATAGCTCACAGGTGCCAGGCTCTTGCATGGAAATTACTTCATTTAGACCTCAGAACAACCTTGTAAGAGCAGTAGTATCTTCCTTATACTACAAATGAGAGAAGTGGAAGATCACACAGAAGTGACTGAAAGAAGCAGGATGTGGGCTCAGTGTGAGCCCTGAGCCAAAGAACACACAGCCTCCCTGAGCCACTCTGAATGGGACCCCTTAAATACCCCCCATCACACCAGCTCCTCACCCGGGGGCGCACCAAGGGGAGAAACCCCAAATAGAAAATTACCTATGTGAATCCTAAAAGCACTGGGAAAAATTCCCACTCACCCTTTCCCTCCCGCCAGGCATCTCGCAGAGTAAAATGCTCTCTGCACTCACAGGAAGGGCTCTTTTCCTACTTAAGGCAACATGGCTTAGAACCAAGAGAGATGAGCAAACTAAAATACTAGGCTTGAACTGGAAACACCCTAAACCCATGACTCAGCAGGTCCATTTCCCCCTAAAGAAAAAAGAGCCTTCCAAAACGGTAAGCCCCAGACTCAGGGCTAAGCTTTGTACGAACAGATGATTAAGGAAAGACATACCTAAATGAAAGGGTTGTAACCAGAAAGGAACTATGAAGTCAGAAGAAAATCTCAGGGGCGCCTGCATAGCTCAGTCGTTAAGCGCCTGCCTTCAGCTCGGGTCATGGTCTCAGGGTCCTGGGATCGGGCCCCGCATCGGGCTCCCTGCTCCGCGGGAAGCCTGCTTCTCCCTCTCCCACTCCCCCTGCCACTGTGTTCCCTCTCTCGCTGTGTCTCTCTCTGTCAAATAAATAAAATCGTTGAAAAAAAAAAAGAAGAAGAAGAAGAAAATCCCAACCCTAGATCAGGTTTTATATAAAACCTGGTTGGGTCTTAAAAGATTCCTTAGAAGCTTTAATAGTCTTACTTAGGCTTATACATGTAAGTATAATAATATATGCTGCTTCCATCCTTCTAAATGTTGTTAGGGATGCACATGTGTGAGTTTGTGTATATATATGCCGAGAGAGACGCACACACAGAGACAAAGACAGAAAGACAGTGCAAGAGACTGGAATTGATTGGAATAGAATTCTATGGAACCATTTAGCTTTTGGACACCAGAATTACAAATCATCCAAGTAGCCAACAATAATGAAATGAATGGCATAGAAAAGTCCCAATTGAGTGGCACTCCTTCCTCTGTGAAGGAGAAACTTAGCTAATCACAGTACAGTTGCCACTAATATTTTAGATTTTTGTTGGTGTTGAAAGGAAGACCCAGAAGAGGAGAAACTCCCATCTGTTTTGTTCCCTGATGAATCACAAGTGCCTGAGCAGGGCCTGATGTGGAGTAAGCATGCCATAAACATTTGTTGAGTGAGTTAAATGTCAGCATACAAATAACCAGAGAACATACGAACATGTTGGTTCAGAATTTTACCCAGTCCAGAGCAAAAGGCAATAACTTGAACTCAGACAACTGCAGAGTGGGGGTTGTCTTTCCAAAGCTGCTCAAAGGACATTTGCGTTCATTCGGCCATGTTTCTGTGCTTAATAATGCTGTGCAAAGGGGCACCTGGGGGGCTCAGTCGATTGAGCATTCAACTCTTGATTTCAGCTCAGGTCATGATCTCGGGGTTTCGAGATGGAGCCCCACATCAGGCTCCATGCTCAGCTAGGAGTCTGCTTGCCCCTTTCCCTCCTCCTGCTTGTGCGCGCTCTCTCTCTTTCAAATAAATAAAATTTTTTTAAAAAATAAAATAAAATAATGCTTTCAAAGCAGTGGGAGACAGAGATGAAGAAGCAACAATGCTTCTCAGAGAACCAGCCACCAGCTCCAGGTTAGTTCTCATGCCTGGTGATATTAAATCAGGTTTGGCAGTGAAAAGGAAGTTTTCTAACCTGAATTCTGTCTGGTCTTCAGATCGTTTCTAACTCTCTCTAATTTTGGGACCTGCCTCTTATGGTTTCAAGTTGTCCTCCTGGTTTTTATCTGTTCTGCTTTCTCAGTCAGGGCAACAAGGATGTCACTCCTCCCGGCGTCCAAAATCCATTAGAACCATCATATGGGGGAATGAGGGAGGGGAGCTTTTGGCTGGCTTCCTTACCTGCTTTTGAGTCCTCTTTCTCAAAACTGGGGAGACTGTCATTGCCTGAGCCCTTCTTCAGGCACACTACGCATGGGACTATGTATGTGGGTTTTAACATTTCCTCATTCCCTCATTCCCTCATTTCCTCATTCCCTCATTCCCTCATTCATTCCAACCAACACAGACTACCCGGCCCTCTGCTTGCCTCTAGGCATCCAGAGATAAGAAGCAAAGCCTAGACTTTTCTCTTCAATGGCACCGCAAGCCCCTTAAAGCAGAGTCAGGCTGATTCTTATCTATAACCTTCGCAGTACCTGGGAGTTAACCCAGTAAAATTTCAATCGCTGTGTCTGCTCTGTGTGCAGGAGAACAAAATCAGGCGTCTCCACATGGCCAAGTGCCTCTGCACAGCCGGTCCAAGCCGCCTGCACCTGGGCTGCTTGTCAACTTGCCCAGGGCTCCGCCGCCCCAGCACCATCCACCGCCTGCCTCGAGGTGCCAGGAACTCCTTCTGTGGTGTGTGGTGCAGGCCTGGGCTCAGTGCTCATTTTCCTAATGTCTAACCCTCCCACCTTCATTGTTTGCCTCTCCTACGCCCAGCCTGTATCTGAAGTCTGTTCCCAGGATTGTTTTTCTGTTTAGGCTTCCAAAACCTGCTTCAGCCTTGACTCTTAAGTTCTTTTTAGATCAAGCTTTCTTTCCTGTGTGCCATTTCTTCAACACTTTGGAAAATGTTTTGTTTGGCTGTTCAGAGGGACAGCTAGCCACCCACCTAGAGCTGACGTGTATGCTTATGGGCTGTTTTGTTGGGGGTTTTTGTTTTTTTGTGGGGGGGACAGTTTCATTTATGGCCTTCCCCTACCACTTCTGAATCCAGGCACCGGCTTTATATTTAAAATGTAGTTCAGGGTCGCCTGGGTGGCTCAGTCGTTAAGCATCTGCCTTCGGCTCAGGTCATGATCCCAGAGTCCTGGGATCGAGCCCCTCGTCGGGCTCCCTGCTCAGTCGGAGGAGAGTTTGCTTCTCCCTCTCCCACTCCCCCTGCTTGTGTTCCCTCTCTGTCTGTCTGTCTCTCTCTCTCTCTCCCTCTCTCTGTCAAATAAATAAATAAAATCTTAAAAAAATAATAAAATGTAGTTCAATTAAACAAACCTTACCCAAGAGCCTACAAGCGATGCCCGTTCTGCTGGGGAACTGGTAAAAAGAGGGATCCAAGGAGGAAGACGTGGCAGAATCTGCTCAGTCTAGCAGGGCAGACAGGCAGGCAAATAATGGTTGTATGATATAAAAAATACTCCAGTATACAAGAATGTGCTGCTGAGATGGAGCAGTAGAGAAAGACAGACAACCCCCCCCCCCACCACCACACACACACACACACACCCCTCTGCTGGGAGAATTCCAATCAGCTTCCAGGATCCTGGAAGCAAACAGGGAGCTGGGGGTGGAAGGTAGAAAGAGCTACAAAGGACTGGGTTCAGCGGGTCCTATGGGTCAAGTTGGTTGTGACAGCTCATGTGGTCCAGGACAACAAGTTTGTACTTGATCCCATAGCTGCTGTTTGCTACATTTTTGGAGCATGAAGATCCTTTTTTCAAGTTAAAAAAAAATGGTCAGTCACCTCCGATGTGAAAATAGCTGTATTTTTTTAATATCCTATGACTAAGAAAATACATATAAAAACATGTACTAATACATGACGTAAAATTAATGGGTTTATTTATGAATGACAATCTGTACAAGTACTTGTGAGCCCTTATTCGGGACAGAGATGGTGCTGGGTGTGTACACGGGCTCCAATGACCCCAGCCAAGCACTGACACCTTGGCCCCATCCTCCACCGCCCTGCCTTCGGATGCCCAGGCCCTGGGAGCTAAGAACCATTAATATTTCCCTCATTGGAGTTTTAAGTAAGGCAGGCATCAGATATGTTCTCTGTTGTAAGAAGTTCTCTCTGGTAGGTATGAAAAATGCACTGAATGAAGAAGAATCTGGGGTCAGAGAAATCTGTTGAGAAGCTATTGAATTTCAATGATAGAAGCTTTATGCAAAATTGTGCGTGTGTGTGTGTGTGTGTGTGTGTGTGTGAGCTATGTACAATGGCTCTATATGTATATCTAAGGGATTCAGACTTGTTTTTCAGATCCCTTTTATTTTTCTTCCTATAAGGGTTGATAAAAGCTACTTTAAGAAAATCTATATTTTAAAAATCTCTAGTATAGTCTTTTAAAATAAAAGAAATTTTAAAATTCTGACCTAATCTTTGATTTTCAAAAACACATATGAGTTTGATTTCACACACACACACACACACACACACACACCCAGGATTTGGTTGTATAGCCAAGTTTCCAAATAGTGATGTGAATGTGCTTCATGATTCTTAAAGATTACTACAGTTAATAACATTAAGATATAACAATATATCTCTTTTGTAACTTGGATGAGTTTTTTTCTCCTACCCTATCAAAATCATGTCTGTTGGAGTTAAGGACTACATGAACTCCTCTTGGATTTCCCATCACTGCTGGCCACTGCAAAGGAGACATGCTTTCTATATATCTTTGAAGCACACCAACTCAAAACTGTTGAAACAATTATTTAACTTCCCTTTCAGCTTCAAGAGCTTTGAAGTGGTCAAATGATGACACCAGCCTGATTTCTTGTTTGTATGGATCGAGTTTCTTCCTTATGCTCCCTGTAGCTCAAGTTTTCATTTTCTGTAATAAAGAGATTTTAGAAAAGCAGAAATTTTGCAAGCCTGAATTTGCGCTTCAAAGAGCAATGGGCTAAACTTGCTTACGTTCATGCCTGCTGAAATTCAAGTGTCCAGTAGATTGTTAATCACTTTCTGAATACTTGAAACGTGCAAAGTGAGAAACAGATAAAAGTTTCAGATTTTATGATATGTGTCGGTTATCTATTGCATCATGCCCCTGAATACCAAAAAGCCAAAAGACTTTGTCGTTAGTGCTTTGTTAAGCTTCTAGAGGAGGAGTCCGCATGAAGGATGATATAATAGGATCTATTCTCTACTCATAAATCCCCACCCATCCAGGAGAGAATGGACCCCTAATGTTTGCATTCTTTTAAGCCAGCCCTTGCCTAAAGTTCACCCTTTCCTGAAATTCGACTCAACTGTTCAGCACATGTCGACCCTGCAGTAATGAATTGGCACAAGCCTAATTCTTATGATGATTAATGGAGCTCCTCAGATGCAGCCTATTATTTCATCCAAAGTTAAAACAGTGATTCATCATTAATCACTACAAGAAATGGGCTCAGTGATTCATAATTCTAAGCCAGCCCATTTCCTTAAGGGTCCTGTTTGCCTTTTGTTATTCCAGAAGGGGCACAGTTCACAGCCTTGTGCCGCCTGTACTCTGACATGCACATTTTTGGATTAATTCTCTTTAAAAAGTCACATACCCCCAAAATATTTATTATAACCCCAAGGCTTCTGAAAAGTCGTACTTCTTTCAGATACCAGTCTCTTTTTGGATCTCACTTCCCTCGGATTATCCATTTTAAAACAAGCATCCTCACCCAGAGACTGAACAAATTAATGGCAAATCAATAATCGTCATGGCTACCTTTGGTCCTCTGCAAAGAGCAGTGGTTGGAGTAGGGCCATTTAGATTGAAATGTATTCCCCTTGATTACTTTTTCATTGCTACCTTTCACCTATAACCAGATTGTCGCTAGTGGCCAAGGAAGAGCAGCAACACAAATGATGCTTCACCTTCCAGTCTTGGCCCAAAGTCACTGACAAAGAAAGCATCAGTGCTTCCCACATGGAAACCTACATTGCCACCTGCCAGTTTGATGCTATTTTCTCTAAAGCTGCCCATCTTGCATAAGGATGTGATGCTTTTCTACTTTACATAAAAGAAATGAAAGCCTTCACTTAGCAGTAGCATTATAGCCTGCCCTTCCTAGTGGTGGGCAGGCAGGGTACAAAAACCAACAGCTTCACGCCTGTCACTGCTGCCTCCACAGAGCTCAGAGAGGTGACCTTCAGCCCTAGAGCCAACCCTTGGTTTTTTGTCATTTTCCTTCTCTTCCTCCTCCAACTACCTCCTTCCTCCTCCTCTTCTGCCTTTTGCTTCTCTCTCTCTCTCTCTCTTCCCCCCCCCTTCACTTTCCCCTTTTTCTATATTCCTGAGATATTTTCCTCCTTTGGGCCTGGCAGTAAATTCTGGATGACAATTTAGCCCAGTGATGACATTTAAGAGTAGAGAGTTTGGGAAGGGCATGGAACTTGTCATGATGATCCATAATATTCTCTCAAGAATTTATAATTCCTAGCCAAGCCAATTAGGCAAGGAAATTCGATAAAAGGCATCCAGATTGGAAAGGATGAGTTAAAACTATCTCTATTTGCAGATGACATGACCTGGTATACAGAAAATCCTAAAGTCTCCAGTAAAAAACACTATTAGAACTAATAAACAAGTTCAGCAAGGTTGCAGGATACAAGAAAAATACACAAAAATCTATTGTATTTCTATACAATAGCAATGAGAAAACTACAAAAGAAATTAAGAAAATCAGTACATTTCCAACAGCGTCAACAAAAACAAAACACTTAGGAATAAATTTAACAAAATAAGTGTAAAACTTATACTCTGAAAACTATAAAACATTGTGGGCAGAAGTTAAAGAACTAAATAAATGGAAAGGCAGCTCGCACTCATGGATTAGAAGACAAGACTATTGTTAACACGGCGATACTCCTGGAGTGCCTAGCTGGCTCAGTCAGCAAAACATGCATGTGACTCTCAGTTATGCGGTCATGAGCTTGAGCCCCATGGTGGGCACAGAGATTACTTAATAAAATTTTTTTTTAATTTCATAAAGACGGACACACTCGCCAAATTTATCTACAGGTTCAGCCCAATCCCCGTCAAAATCCCAGCTGACTTCTTTGCAAAACTTGACAAGAATGGGGTAAAAAAACCAGATCCCAAAGAATAGGATAAAATGTTACAAATAATATACCTGATGGGAGATTTGTATTAAAAATATAAATATATATAAATATAAATAAAGAATTATTACAACTCAAGAACAAAAAGACAACCCAATTTTTTAAAGGTGGCAAAGGATCCAAAAAGACATTTTTCCAAAGAAAATATGCAAATAGCCAATAAGCACATAAAAAGACGATCATTGTCGCTAGTCATCAAGGAAATACAAATTAAAACCACAATGAAATACCATTTCACATGCACTAGGATGGCTCAAATCAATAAGCATTGGTGAGAATGTACAGAAATTGGAACCCTCATACTCTATTGGTGGGAATATAAAAATGGTGCGGTCACTTTAGAATCCTAAACAACCTGGTAGTTCTTCAAATGTTTAAATATATGGTTGTGTTACCATGTGACTCAGCAAGTCCATTCCTGAGGTATATATTGAAGAGAAACGAAAACGTATGTGCACACAAATATTTGTACACAAATGTTCATAGAAGCATTATTCATAACAGCCAAAAAAATAGAAACAACTCACATGTCCCTCAACTGATGAATGGTTAAATAAAATGTGGTATATCCAGACAATTAAATATTATTCCCCAATAAAAAGAAATGAACTACAGATACATGCTATGGCATGGATGATCCTTGGAAACATTATGCTAAATAAAAAGGACCATATATCTACATTAAATGTCCACAATTGGCAAATCCAAAAAAATAGTAAGTTAGTGCTTCCCTAGGGCTGGAGAAAGGTAGAGAGCCTATGGGCGATTAAGGAATGTTGGCTAAGGAATATGAGGTTTCCCTTTGGGGTGATGAAAATGTTCTAAAATTGATTATGGTAATAGACACACAACTCTGAAGATACCAAAAGCCACTGACTGCATGCTTAGATGGGTGAATTGTATATAATATGAATTATATCTCAAGCTGGTTTTGACGTGAAAAAAAAAATTTAAAAAAAGAACTCATGACTTGAAAGTTGTGCCTTTTTAAAGCTTTTGTGGAGAAGACAAATCAACTTCTCCAGAGTGTCAAAAAGTGTTTAGGGTGCTATTTGAAGTTCTGGTATAATTTTTAGTGCAGTGCTGGAATTTACTCACTAATTTAGACCAGTCTCTTGCTTGATTTGTATTATTTTTGTCTATGCCATAAAATGGTGATTAATAAAATAGTGATTAACAGGTCAAATGGTATGTGCCTCACAATGCATTGTGAGTCATGATCATTGCCATCGATAGCCACTGTCATAGTTAGGCAAGACAACTTGCCTAATTGAAAATATTCAGAAGGCTATCCTTACTCTTAAATTGGGTTATTAAAAAAAAAAATTCAGAAAATATACTTTGGTCAAGTATAAAGTAGATTCATCCTTCATCATCCATGCACATGCTCGTGGGATTCAATGGCATTAACAACTTCGGAGAGTGAAAAACAAGGTGGCAGAGGATGTCTCCCTTGTTTTAGGCTACTCTTTGATCACCTTTTCCATTGCTCTGAGCAAAACTGGAGGCTTGTGAGTAATTAATATTATTTCAATTCATCAAAATGATTGTGCTTTTAAAAATAAGTATGTTTATCATCTCTTTAAAAATGTCCTTTTACTCAGGGTGACAGATCCTGCTAGATACCCTTAATAACCTTTTCCTTTTCTTCCTTAGGAAGCTGTGAATAGGGCTGATAAAAAGTACACTTCCTATCCTCCCCGGTGGCTAGGTGTGGCCACGTAACTAGATTCTGGGAAATGGGAGAGAAACAGGAGTGGCGTGTGCAATTTGCAAAATCTCTCCTTGAAAGGAAGGGGTGTACCTTTATTTCTACCCTGCATGCTTCCTGCTGGCAGGGGTGTGGACAAATGGCCTCACCTCCAGCACCTACTTAAATCACAAAATGGCTTTGGCAATGCGAGCTTTGCAAGCTGGAGTAACAAGAAAGCAGGAGCCTGGGTTGCCCCTGGACCATCTGCCTCCAACCTTTTACACGAGAGAGAAAGAAACATTTTCTTCTTTAAGCCACTTCTATTTGGACTGCTTAGTCCCTGGCAACCAATCCTACATCCTCATCATTAGACTTGCCTACTCAAAAGTCTTTGGATGCCCCCAGTTCTCTAAAATCAAAGCCCAACTGTCCTAGCCTAGACATAAGATCTGAGAGCACAGCTTGGTGCAGAAAAGTCAAGTGAGGGCTGGGTGTGTTGGCCATCATAAGAAGAAGGGGCACAGCAGGTGTCATATCCATTAGGCATACACAGCGCTGCTTTGTCTTTCCTTGTTTGGATCCCATTTCACTTCTAACATGAGCCCTGCCTCCTCGTCCAATGGTCTGTGTTTGCTTCATCCAATATGCCCCATCTGTCTCTCTGTCTCTATCTCTCTCTCTCACCACTATCGCTCTCAGATTTTTTCATTCTATTGCCTCTGCCTAGAATTTTTCTTATACCTCTCACCTAAACACCACAGGTTCCCATTTTAGACTAAACCCAGTTTATGGCACCCCCATAAGTATCCGTAATTCTAGCTTTTTCACTTTCCACCCTATTGTCTCTGCATTTCTATCGTGCTTATCGTCTAAATTCTCAAGTGGCACAGACTATATACATCACGTTATATTGTTATTTGTCCTTTAAGGAATATCCTGTTTCCTCAAACAGATTACAGTTTGCCTGAGGACCAAAATCATCTCCAGTGTGTCTTTGCATCTCCAGTAGCCCAGAATAGCAGCCTGTATCAGTAACCACTTGCTGCGGTCATAATGCTGCCATCAATCCTAATAACAAACTTCAGCAAATGGATAACCCTTGAGAGTTTAGCCCCATCACACCCCTCAGCAAACTCCTCGTCCTTCAGACCCATCCTCTCTGCGGTCTTCAAGCGATGCCTCTTGGAAGATTTCTCTGAGCCATTCAAACCTATTTGCCCTGATTAGACTTTGTAAATATCACCACGATTACTCATTACTTTATATAATAATCATTTGTTTGCTTGTTTATCTTTGCTCCTTGATTGCAAACTCCTGAAGATGAGTATTATGTCTTACTCATCTTAGAATGCCTTGCACCCAGCCAACGACTGGCATATAATAGATACTCTATAACTGTTTGTTGAATAAATACGTGAATGATAAATAAAGACAAAAGCCCAAGAAGGCTCATGACTTCCCATTGAATCTGCTATTCTGCCTTTCAAGCTGGTCTCTGGAGCTCTTTGACCCCAGGTCCCAGGCTTTCAGTGGCTCCGTGGACATTAACTATCCCCTTTGACGCCCACCCAGATCACACGGTGGCCCCTCCTCCAGCTCCACTAAAATGACAATGAAGTCCATGTGAAACCAGCCTGCATTCAAGTGAAACCAAGGAGAAAAGGTTGTTTGTCAAACTTAAAAGACAGATGTTAGTACTTCTCAGTTTCAAACTGAATCCTAACCCTTGTGAAGTTCAAGTTTCATTTCTGCTTGGCCAAATGGAATTTCCTGATTCTATGTAAGAGAAGTTTAAGGGTCTACATTAGAAGACTTTGAGGACTTTGGTACTCTCTCTAAGTGATCGCCCAATTTTATTTTGGTAATTAACATACACATCTCTTTTCTCTTAAAGAGCAGAGGTTTTACAATACAAGAAAAAAAATAACATTTTTGCTTTTGTTCTTGGCAAGTTGTTCAGTTTGTTGCTCCACACTGATATTCAAAAAACAGGTAGAGACAATTCCCAAGATCCAACTGTTACTGGCTTTTACTCCTGGGGGAGAGAGGGTTCATCGAGCCAGACCGGGGGTGGAACCTGAGTGGGCTCTGTTCTCTACCCAGCTCTGACTCATGCAGCCTTGAAATCCTCTGTTGCTGAAATCCTCTGTGCCTCTATGCCCCTGTCTGGAAAATGGGCTAATCGCCTTGCCTCCAATCTGCCTCCCAGGAGTGTTGCAAGGATTAATGAGTTAATAATGTTTGAAGAGCACTTTGAGCTTCGGATGAAAGATACAGAAGAACAAAGTGTGATGGATATTATGCATAATTAAAAGCTCTAGCAGAAACATTGGTCTGAGTTAACCCCCAATGCCACAATAACCAGCACTCAGACATAGCATGGAACCAGTATTCAAATATATATATCATTTTCCCTAAAAGGGAACTTTAATCTGATAGCATGATTACACTAAACTAACTTTTCTCATGGGCAGAACCATAATAGTCACTGGGGGTAAATGTATGGTGCCATCAGTGCCCTGAGGTGGTGCTTATTGCCCCAACCTGGGGCTAACCTACGCTGAGATTTTCACATACCACACTGTGAGCTTTTTTAAGATGTACCTTTCCGAAGAAATTTTAGAGACATCGAGAAGATCCACTGCCCCCAAACCATTTTCCCGTGTGATCCTGGATTCTTGAAGTTCCTTTAATTGAAGACAAACCTCTTTTCAAATTATACAGAAGACTGTCAAATACACATACCACCCAGAATGGCGAAGCAGAGTACCCAGCCTGTGAATGAAGTCTACCCCCGACATAAATGATGGCAGATCCCACCTCCCACTCAGCACAGGTCTCTCAGTAGGAGAAAGTGAACGACCTTGAGTTCAAGAGCAGAGATGAGGTCTTCCAAAATAAGAGGGTCTGGTGCCAGAAGGACAGAGTTCAGGTCCCAAACACAGTCATAACCTCCTTTACAACTTCACACAGAACAGCGGCTGCAAAATACAGAACTCTCTCTCCTTCCTCCACTAAACAGCCTACACTCGCACCTACCCCTCTAAGCTGCACACTCGATACATACTAGAAACCCTTGGGCAGGACTGAAATAGCCATCTGTGCTGCCCTTGCTAATCCGGCAGGTGCAAAGGCAGACTACCAAGAGAGCCCATCAAAAGTAATCCCATTCACTTCTCCCAAATGACCACATATACTTTTTAGTAGCAGCCACAGAGCACTTCAACTGTGTAAAGTGCTCTCTTTGCTTATCAGGTTGATGTCTGAGCGGGAGAGGACAGAAAGCAGGGTCTGCAGTTTGGAGGCTATACTGTCCATCATCTCTGCACGGTCTGCTACTGACACTAAAGCAAAATACGGTCCTAGTGGAGAAGCCTTGGGGATGAACAACCATGGCTAGAGAAGCAGGTGGCCAGGTGGCCGGGTGGCTGAGGGTGTAGGAACAAAGCCTATGTTGACTTGGCTGAGTCTTGTAGAACCAAGTCTGACAGGCTCTTCGGCCTCAAGGGTAAAGCCCTGGGAACTGTGATGACTTCTTCATGCATGTGAAGCATTGTCTCGTGACGGAGGGAATTTGCTTTCTCTGTGTCATTTCAAAACACGGAGCCCGGCCCAACGCTCAGCCTGTGAACACATTTTAATCCAATAAAAGGACCCACTTTCTAATAGCGCTAACCCAAGATAGAGTTAGCAGGCCACTGTCCACCTCCTAAACTCAGAGACTAGTGAGTGTGACTTAAGTCTCCTTAAGTGACACTTCACAGTGAGAAGCATGATTGAGATACTGATACATGCTGATCCGAGAGTGGGGAAAAAGAGCAAAGAAAAGTGTGAAGTGTCGGCATCACCAGTTCAGACCCCACATCTAGCAAATTATTCTCTCCAGGCTCCTCTTTCAATATTTACCTCCTATTTGTTATATAAATGAGTCTTGAAGAATTTTAAGATTCGTTACAAAGAATAATTATTCCCTACAGAATACAGGGCCTCGCTTTGTATTCTAAAACAAAATCAAGAAATTCAAATAAATACAGATTCTGATCTTCTGAATCGTGTGGAGAAGTGGGTAGAAGAAAAAGCCGTAGAAATCAGCGAGTTTGAGACAGAAAAGGAGGCCAGAAGTCCAAGAGCAGACCTTTGGCCGCGCACATCCCCGCTCTGTCCTGTAGGTGGCAGCATGTGTTTGTGGCTGTCGCATCCATTTTGAATGGCGGCTGGAGGGCAACCGGGTTGGGTTGGAGTTCATCTGCTTCCATTTTCAGAACATCCAGCATAATCAATGAAAATTTTAATATCATTAGGTAACTGACGTTGCTGGAAACACACACACACACACACACACACACACACACACATAGAAGTCGGTTCTGCCTGCCCGCTGAAAGGGGAAGCGGCCTATTGATTACATGCAAGGTCATAGCTCCATCAGACTTGCCACTACGATCACAATTTTTTATATTGACCATATATTGAACCCTTTATTTTTTGTTGAAATCTACATGACTGCAACAAAAACAGTTGTTTACCATTCTTTTGTCATTCTCGGGTAGGTTTTAGAAAGAAACCAATGAAGAAGTAACTAATGCTAATCCAGTGAAAATTCAGAAAGCCTGGGAACTGTGTCTACCACTGAAACGAGGAAATTGGGCGAATATTGCTTTTTATAAATTAGAAAAAAAAATCTAAGTAATGGAATGCATTTCTTAAGGTATTAAAAAAAAAAAAGCAAATGTGCCTTGAAACACTAAACATGCGGCTCCCTACGCTGGAGTGTCTGTTAATTTATTAACATGAACCCCACAGTAGGCCAGAGAACAGAGTGAGAGCAAGTCTCCCATTGCCACTGCGTTCAGTCTTTTGGAAAACTCAAAATACACAGTGTGTTAAGATCCTCCGGGGCAGGCATTCCCAACCAATAGGTCAGGATCAACCTGTAGGTCACCAAGCTCCCCTGCGGGCAAGGGGAGGGCAAATCAGGGCTGCCTCCCAAGCCCCACCATCCCCTGAACCCCTGCCCTCAGGCTCCCAGTTGGGAAAAGGATACCTACATGGTGCACCTCAGAGGTCTGCCCTGAGCCCACCTCCAAGCCCTAGCCCTCCCCTGGTGTCCAGAGTCTCAATCCTTTGGGAGAATAAAAAGTGTTCCACTTCTGGGAGAGGTTGTTGGCTCCTGCTGTGGGGTCAGAAAACCCCACTCTTTGGGGGAATTTCCAAACCGTATTGTTTGTTTGATTTCCTGAAACCTGCCTACTACGCCTAAAAACCAAAAGCTGTTTTGCATAGTTGGGTTTTTTTCCCCCCCTTTAATTAAAGAAAACTTGAGTTTTGTTTTTAAAATTTCACAGCTCACCTAGACATAACTGGATACCAGGGTAGCATAAGGTCAGGTTGAGGAGTGCTTCTCTGAGAATTTGGTACATGTTATAAAAAGGGAGATAAAGGCATATAAAACGTGTCCTTTCAGAAGATCAACTAATGCTTATATGTAGTACTTGAGACACATTATAGAAAAATTGTAAGGTTTACATTGAAACCATGGGTTCTACAGGCAGGTTTCTCCAGTGCGTAGCCCTGGGAATGTTACAGTATTACTTTGCTAGGGCTGCCAGAGTGAAATACCACAGGCTGGGTGGTTTAAGTAACAGAAATCTGATTTTCTGTTTTCTGTTTTCTAGTTCTGGTGGCTAGAAGTCCAAGATTAAAGTGTCAGCGGGGTTGGTTTCTCTAGGGCCTCTCTCCTTGGCTTGCAAATGGCCGCCTTCCCCCAGTGTCTTCCCCTGGTCCTCCCCGTGTGTGTGTGTCTGTGTCCTCATTTCTTATGAAGACACTAGTTATATTGGATCGGGGGCCACCCTAATGATCTCATTTCGATGTAATTCCCTCTTTAAAGACCCTATGTCCACATTTAGTCACATTCTGAGGTACTAGGGGTTAAGACTTCAACATACGAGGGGGACGGGGGGCACAATTCCACCCACAAGAGTTACCCTCCCTTTTGAGCCTCATTTTACTCATGCTTAAAAGAAGGAAATAGTAACACCCTCTAGTTTTTCTGAGGATAAACCAATACAATGTTGCAAAGCGCTTCAAGGTGTATAGAGTTTAGGGACTACTAGCTGTGGCCTCTGTCATCATCATCAACGAGGTAGCAGTAAGAGGACAATCCACATGTTCACATCACGCCCAACATCAATGAAAATGCCCTACAGCACCGAATCAGAAATACAGTGGTGGGAGGGAATGAGTCCACACCTCCTCTCCTGCTCCTAACACACAGGTATCTCAGAGCAGGGGACTGCTGGAGATTCCAGCAAAAAGCTAATCCCAAATCTGACTGCCAGGACCAAACCAAACTCGGAAGGAAGGCAAAGAAAGAGACTCTCCGTCTCTGCCCCAGAGCTGGTGGTCAAGCACAGAAGGGGCAATGGCCAGATGATGAGAACCCCGCGGCTCCCAGGCACCTTGTCTGGGATGAAGTTTTATAATCACACGCTTCCTGGCAGAGACAAAGGCTGGCCTGTCCATCCCCGCTTCTCCAGGGAAAACAGCACAGTCGTTATTAACCTGGTCACCCCAGGAGTTGGGACACCTGATGTTGGCATTGCAGTGAGCTGCTGAAACAGCGTTGTAAGGTAGCCTAAGAAAGCCAAACCACAGTGGAAAAAGGCAGTGATTTCTCGCTGGGGTAGGAAAGGGGCCCCAAGAAAGAACAACCAAGCATGTGTGTTCCAGAGAGAAACGTACATGAAGATCCGGAGATCCGCTGAGTGCCTCACTATTTTCTCCTTCACCACACCTCCTCACCAGTGCTTGCTTTTAATTTATGACATGCGGTGCTAAGGAGACTGTCTATAGATTTAACATTGGCATTTCCTTCATGCAGTAATCCTTTGAATCCCATTTGCTGTAAATTTCTGCAGGATGACATAAAAATGATCTTTTTCCTTTTTATTACTGAGCACATTATAATGAGCTATTTTTTTCCCTGGTATTTGGGAAAAGCTTGAATAAGGCACACAGGTTTTGAACCCCCAAGCCCACCTCCTTTGGCCTAAGTCCAGGAAGAATGCTATAGCTAATAGGGGCCGGGGTACAAATCGTCACACTATCCATTGTTTTGAAAAGTGTTAGTGGAGAATGGCTCTAATGGTATGATTTTGCCTACAAAACAACTCAGACCATCACTTGGTATAAGGAAAGGATTTGTATGTGGCTCCATATGCCAATTTCTTTTTTTTTTTTTTAATATTTTATTTATTTGGGCACCTGGGTGGTTCAGTCTTCAAACGTCTGCCTTCGGCTCAGGTCATGACCCCAGAGTCCTGGGATTGAGCCCCGCATTGGGCTCCCTACTCCCCGGGAAGCCTGCTTCTCCCTCTCCCACTCCCCCTGCTTGTGTGTCTCTCTGTGTCAAATAAATAAATAAAACCTTTAAAAAAAAAAGATTTTATTTATTTATATGAGAGAGAGCACAAGCAGGGGGGGGGCAGGGCAGAGGCAGAGGGAGAAGCAGACTCCCCTCTGAGCAGAGAGCCCAGACGGACCCGCGGTTCAATCCCAGGACCCCAGGATCATGACCTGAGCCGGAGGCAGATGCTTAACCAACTGAGCCACCCAGGCGCCCCTCCATATGCCAATTTCAACAGGGTTAGTCTTCTTTCCGTTATGTTATACACTTCATAAAATTGTCTGTAGTGGCCATATATGCAGTAAGGTATAAATAGAAGACAAATATATTCTCTAGCACCCAAGAAAGGGTTTTTGAGATTCCACATGAAGAAGGAAAAAGAGAGAAGTCAAATGTTTGGAGCCAGGAGTTTACCTAGTAAAACCTTCCAATGGTGCAGTGAGGGAGCCAAGGTATTTCTTTCTCCCTCCTTCTACTGTCTTGTCCTTGCCTCTCCATCTGCGGTCGTAATTCTTGCTTTGGCCCAGTTCCTACTGCATCACCCTGGCTACCAGCCCCAGCAATACCACTTGTGGAAGGCAAAATAATGGCCCGCCAAAGATGTTCATGTCCCACTTCATAGAAACTGTGAAAATGTCACAATACTTGGCAAAGGAGAATTAAGGTCACAGGTGGGATTAAGGCTGCTAATCAGCTGACAGCAAAATAGGGAGATTATCCTGAATTATCATGGATAAAGGACGAAGGCTCTTAAATGTGGAAGAGGCGGCAGAAGAGTCAGTGTCAGAATGAGGTAACATGAGAAAGGCTCAATCGGCCATTGCCGGCTTTGAAGATGGAGGAAGGGAGCCCGTAGCCAAGGAATGTGGGCCGCCTCTGAAAGCTGGAAAGGCAAGAAAACAGATCCTCCCCCAGAGTCTCCAAAAAGGAAGGGGGCACTGCTAATACCTTGATTTTAGCCCAGGGAGACCCCTTTTGGACTTGTGACTTCCAGAACTATAAGATAATAAATTTGTGCTATTTTTAAGCTCCTAAGTTTATGGTAACTAGTTACAACAGCAGCAGGAAATCAGACACCACCCTTCCTCTCAGCCCTCTAGAACTAAAGGAGGAAGCAACATCTTGCGGTACCTGATCCATAGGTCTCCCCACTGTCCTTGACTGGCTCTCAGATCTTTCATCACATGCATAACCCACATATCTAGGTTCCTGGCTGGACTGTGACTAACACACGTACCATAAATGCAAACTGGTATTTAATTTTCTAAAAAAAAAAAAACCCAAATGGTAAGAGAAAAAATGCTAGCTAATAAGTTAGTTGTCTCTGCAACATAGATACTGCAATGTCCAAATCTGTTTTTCAGATGTCTTCTCCAATTGGAAACTCTGCATCCATATATTCATATGTGCATGAGTTAAATATTGTATGCTTGTCATCTCTGATCAAGCAAAAGAAGGAAATACATATGACATAGAAGACCTCGCTCTGAAGAACTTCCTTCCTAAAATCAAAAGCTCGCACATTTGTCTTTCCATATCTGTCCAAACCTGCTCTAAATAACCAGTGTCATCAAAAACTCACCTCACGAGTTTCAACCATGGCATTTTTCCCTATTAGGATTTCATAGGAATATTAATAATGCGATCTTCCTGCCATTTTGGCAAATGCAATATTATGCATCATTACTAGTTTTTTTCCTAAGATCACGTAGGCCTTCTCCAGAAGAGGTGTTTTAAGGGCAGTTAGTTTAGATCTTTGGGAAAAGCTGAAGTATTGTAGCCCAGGTAGTATCTGCTCAATTATGGAACATTTATTTTATAAAAAGGCTTTAAACAGTCCAGTTTCTTCTTTAGAGCTCATTTAAAGACCTTATTTTGTTTGAGAAAAAGAAAATTCACCAGTTATAATGAAATAGTCCACCCAGGGGGAAAAAGAAGTTTCCTTCCTCGTTCTTTTTCCCACAACTGCTCTGTTCTTGAGTGTACAAGAGCATTTCAGGACACTGGCCCAACGGAGAGTGTATTGGTTTCCCAGTGCTGCGATAACACATTCCACAAAATCAACACAAAGTTATCATCTTAGAGCTCTGGAGGGCAGAAAAGCAAAACGAGTCCTAGAGGGCTAACATCAAGGTGCCGGCAGAACAGGTCATTTCTGGAGACTCCAGGGAAGAATATGTTCCTTCTCTCTTTTACCTTCTAGAAGCTGCTGATATCCTGTGGCTCATGGTCCCATCACTTTAGTTCTGCTTCACGTGGCCTTTTCATCTGTCTCTGACTCCCCCTACTTCCCTCTTGGAAGGATCCTTGGGACTGCATCAGGCTCACCTGGAAATTCAGGATATCTGTCATGTCAAGATCCTTAACTTATCACAGCTGCAAAGGCCCTTTTGCCATATAAGGTAATAGTCAAAAGTGCTGGGCATTAGGACATGGACCTATTGGGGGGGGTCATTTTTCAGCCTTCCACCCATCTACCCTCTGGATCCCAAATGATTCACACCCATCCTGCATCCAAACTGCAATCAGCCCCATCCCAAGGTCCCCAAAGGCCTTAGCTCATTACAAGTCCAAACTCTCCTCCAAGTGTCATCGGCTCCAAACCCCCAAATCATCAGGTATAGGTGAGTCTCTGCATGTAATCTATCCAGTGGCAAAATTCCTCTCTTTCTGTCCACTTGTGAAATGAGAAAACAAGTTATATACTCCAAAATTAGGATGGGCCATGCATAGGATAACAGTGACAGACACTGCCCTTCAAAAATGATGAAAACAAAAGGAACAAAGAAGTCTTTGGTCCCAACCAATGTTCAGAGGAAACCGGGCAAAAACTCCATTACATTTTCAGACCTAGAAATCATTTTCTGTGGTTCCTGGTCCACAGCTCCACCCCTGAAGCCATGTCTTTTCTTGGAGGGTGGCACACGTCCACAGTTGAGTACTTTTGTCAGCCTGTCTCCTACCTGTAGAACATGGGGAGTCCCCCCACCTTCTTCCATTTGGCCTCTCTGTGTCTCTTTCAGTCAAAGCTGACAGGGTTTCTGCTGGTATAACATTCTCAAAAACCATATGGGCTGTTATTCAGCCTGCCATCGATAGCCTGGACAGGGTAATTAACAAAGGGAAGTGTGCCTTCTGAGGAAGAGGGTAGACTATCTATGTAGCAAAGCACCACAGACACAGAACACAGTCATTCAACGTTCTTCAGGGTCAAGTTATACACTAGAACATATTGTCTGAAGGAACTCTGAACTGTTATACATCTCCTTACAGGTAGAAAATCAGAATGCAGGCCAAAAAGGAAAACCATGCTGCCCAGAAAATGCTGACAACTAAAGAGAAAAATCAAAAAAGGAGGGATTAGGGAGCACTTGTTTCTAGGAAACCAAAACTCGTGTCAGGCTGGTAAACAAAGCCATGAACTTGCTTTCTGGGAGATGCTTAATAACTTCTTCGGAAAGGGGTGACATCAAGGACTTTCTTTCCTGAGCTCAAGTCCCCATTGCTGGCAATGTGGACACTGTAGAAGCGACGATCAAACCATCCTTTCACTTTCTATCCACTGACCCAGCAACAGGGACAAAATAAACCAGGGAAAGACTCAGGCACATGTGTGGCCCGCAGAGCATCCCACAGGTATGTTCCGGCAGTAAGGGCAGGATGGCCCGATCATGTGCCCATATATGTCCTGGAGCGGCCCCCCAGTGCCATTTTTGGCTAACCCAAAAATCAGATCAACCTTTCTCCCATAGGGATTTGTCATACATTTCAGTAGATGGAGTCCAAATTAGAGACAAATAGAGCGACCCATCTAATTCCGCCTTTCCAACTGATTTCTACAATTGCAATTTAATTACATTACAGAACTGGATTAATTTATAACAGTGATAAATGGGCCCATTAGCGATCATGAAAATGCAGCTAGAGCCACAATGAGATATCATGTTAAACCCACTAGATTGGCAAATATTTAAAAAGTCTGACCACAGCAAGTATTGCCTGGGATGAGAAGTGGGAACACTTGAGGGACGCAGAGGGGGCGTTTCAGGTGGAAGAGGGAGGTTAAAATTTAATTCAACTACTCTGGAAAACAATTTGGCAAAAATTAAAAAGTGATACCGCACAACCCAGCCATCCCACTCTGAGCTATAGGCACGAAGTTAACCCTCACACATGAGCCCATGTTTAAGACAGTAACCCAGCCTACTGACAGGAAAATCAATAAATACATTGCTTCATATTCACAAAATGGAATACTGTACAGCAGTGGATATAAGGAAATTACAGCCACATGCTTCAACATGGAGGAATCCTAGTAGCTTAATATCTAGTGGAATAAGCAAGTCATAGGAAAATATATACATCTGGTCTGATACCATTTAATAAAGTTCAAGTCAAGCATCACATTATAGAACCCTAGCATACATAATACTTCTGCAAAGAAAAGAAAGCGAATGAAAATCAACCAGGTATCAGGATATTGATCAAGTGGAGGTAAGGAATGGGATGGGGGAACTTCTGCACGGGACTTCAAGGGTTCTAGGCATGCTGTGTTTCTTCAGTCAAATAGGTGGGTTCACGGGGGTTTGTTTTATTATTAAGATGAATAATGTTCTTATGTTACATATTTTTGAAGTATAACCAGGATACAATTTTATAATTCTCCCACTGTCCTTCCAAAATTATGCGGAAGCCCTTCTCCTCCCACCACTGAAGAAAACTCCAGTAAAGCCCCATGCCTGTGCTGGTCATGCTTTGAAATTCCCACAGTCAACTCCCATGACTCAAGTCAGAAGTTAGGATGGCTTCAACCTTCATTCAGAGCTGAGATCTGTCTCTCTCATTTCTTCCAGCGAGGCATATCATGGGCAGGCTACTTGAGCTTAGCTTCTCCTCTCTATGATCACCTCCACTGCCCCTGCCAACCCCAGAGTTCCTACCATATTCTCCTCAGAGTTGGAGCATGAAGAGGGAGCGGGGGAAAGAGGAACAGAATGTTCTAACGTAACCGTTAAGATCATAAAATGGCTTTGAGCTCTCTGGACATGGGAAATTCGAGAACAGATTCCTTCATGTACCCTTTCGGGGTTTCCTGCCAGAACCCAACTGTGACACTCATGTGGTCAGCCGTGCACTTTCTTCTCCCTGCCAATGCTCCCCACTTGGCCCCTGGTTTCCTGGTGGTTCACGGTACACAGAGCCTCTGTTGGCATGCCCTCACTCTCCCAGGACCCAAACTGGTTCCAGGTTGACTTTCTCGCCAGATAGGTAGTACTTATCTCTTTTGCAAGAAACATTCACGTCCCCTTGGCCCCAGGTCTGCCCCCAATCCCCTATGTCCTGCCCCAGAGCATTTCTTTGACCCAACTCTGTTTCCCTCTCAATTTCTGGAGCTGGAAGGTAGAGGTCAGACACTAAGTACATGGAAGGTCCCCACCCTGAGCGTCAGGGCTGACACTTTCTACCCATCCTTAGCCCCTTCTTCTAGGTGAGGGATGGGACAAAAATATCACAGAGTAGCTTTCACCTGAGGAATCAAGTTCAAAACTTCCTCCAAATGTCTGATCTCTTTTATATGCATGATTTGGTTAAGAAACCCAAAAGTTATGTAACTATTTTTTTAAGACTTTATTTATTTATTTGTCAGAGAGAGAGAGAGAGAGCACAAGCAGGGGGAGCGACAGGCAGAAGGAGAAGCAGGCTCCTTGCCGAGCAAGGAACCCGATGCGGGACTCGATCCTGGGACCCTGGGATCATGACCTGAGCCAAAGGCAGATGCTTAACTGACTAAGCCACCCAGGCGCCGAAGTTATGTAACTATTTCTTGGTTATTTCGTTTTGAAAGTTACATCTGGTATCTGTTTCTCAATTCACTCTGGTATTTGGTATCTTTATATATCGGTGCCTTAGGCAAACATTCTAACTTCACATCTTTTGACAGGCGTTATCAAATATTTCACTTTTCACATGGAAGAGAGCAGCCTTGTGTTAAGATTCTAAAAGCCACCTGTCTTCATTTGCTTTGCACTCTCAGACCTGGCTTCCTTGGAGTTAGCGCCTTGGGCTCATGGCTGGTCATCCTTGTTGGCCCCTACCTAGTACTGCTTTTTCCTCGATAGCATCTTACTAGCACGGCAATGATCATGAGCACAGCATAGCTTTGACCTCATTTACGAAATGGAGATAATATTACCTGCTTCACTACAGTGAACGTTAGATGAATGCAGAAGTAAAAGCACCACACAAATACAATTTGTTTTTACTATTATGACTACAGCACTTCCTTTACAGCCTTGGAGGCTATATTCCAGGAAAAACTTTGGAATGCAGGATCAAGTTCTCTTAGACAGTATGGAATGGGGGTGCCTGGGTGACTCAGTCCATTAGGTGTCTGGCTTCGGCTTGGGCCATGATCTCGGGGTCCTGGGGTCAAGTCTCACATCGGGCTCCCTCTGCAGCAGGGAGTCTGCTTCTCCCTCTCCCTCTGCCTCTCCCCGTGCCCTCTCTCTCTCAAATAAATCTTTTTTTTTAAATGTATGGAAGGGGGTGGGGAGGAAAAATATAATTAAAAGGGCACAGGAACAAAAATTTCTAGAAGATGTTTGCTGCCAAAACAATTAATAGTCAGTCTATTCGAATAGTATTTCTAAAATACTAACTTGAAAACATGTAACCCTTCTTCTGCATAATCTTCAGCTGGTCAAGAAATATTGCTTTTGATTATGGTCTAGGGTAGAGTCACCAGGTAAAATACAGGATGCCCAGGGAAATGTGAATTTCTTCAGATAAACAACGAATATTCTTTCAGTATAAGCATGTCCCTTGCAATATTTGAGACATACTTGTGCAAGCGATTATTCATTGTTTATCTGAAATTCAGATTTCCCTGGGTGTCCTGTATTTTTATGTGCTAAATCTGGCAACCCTGGTCTAGGGAGGAAGTTTCTTTCACAAGTTTTATGTTATGCAAATTGACTCTTTTTCAAGTTTTCAATTGAAATGTCATGCGTTTTATTCTTACGTTCTCCTTTGTTCCATTTTCATAAAGCTCAGTAAGATATACAACCTCCTGGACTTTATACAAATACTTCTTGTATCTAGTCCTGTAATATAGACTGAGAGGGTGTTATTTGTTTGTTTCATAAACATTCATACAATACTAGGGACACGATGATAAGCAAGAAGAGACCCATCCCTCCCTGCATGAAGACCAGGGTCTAGGGAAGGAGACCAATAGTAACCAATCATCTCAACCCCGCAGACCTGCTTACATAATTTTTGAGGGGGAAGCAATAGTTGTTTTTGTTCTGCCTAATTAAGGCTCTTGATCTAAACCACCCATATTTATTTTAAGGTTATGGATTTTTTTAATTGTACCAAAAGAAAACAGTGACATTAGAATCATAGTTGACAAAACTCTGGCTGGCAAGAGACTACTCTCCCCCAAACCATCTGCATCATTTCTCTTGTTTTCACAGTTCTGATCTGGTTGTTGCCCGATCCCTTTTGACCCTTGGTTAATATGGGAGTCCTGATATATTTTTCCCTTCCATTAATTCCCTTTCCTAACACTAACGAGCACCCCTATTTTTTCACTATTACATGAAAACAGGATACCCATGATTTTCTTCTCAAGATCTTATAAACGGGGACCTGTTCAAATATTTTAATGCCTCTCCTATCTCACCAGCCTCCTGCCCCTTCCCCAATGACTAGTTTTCGTAGAGACTTTTTGGTACCTTTTAGATCATTATTAGGATTTCCTTGCAACTCATCTCTTTTATTTCAAGAAACTTTCATTAGCTCTTACATTACACATTCCAAGACAATCTTGGAGGCTCCACCTGCATTTAAATTTGACACATGTAAATATAGCAAGGTTTGTAGCTCACCAATCCCTCCATATTTCACGATCTTCCCCTAGTTCAAGTTTCTCAACCCTGGCACTACTGATATTTTGAGGGAGACAATTCTTCTTTTGGCAGGGAGGGGCATCTGTCCTCTGCACCGTAGGATGTTCAGTAACATTTCTGGCCTCTACCTCTATGTGCCAGTAGCAGGACCCAGTTGTGAGATCTTCCCCAGTTGCAACAACCAAAAATACCTCCAGAAAAATCTCCAAAGTCCAGAGAGGGGAAAGGGGACAAAAATATTCCTCGTTGAGAACCACTATGCTACCCCAAGGTCACTATTTTTTTCCACTTGATGTTGCTTTTCTTCATATGGAGTATATCGTGGGGTGACCAGTTGTCCCAGTTTGCCTAACCCCCGGGGGTTTCCCTGGAGGCAGAGCTTTAGTGCTGAGGTAGACAAAGTCTTGGACAGACCACGATAAATTAGTCATCCTATTGGGTGACGCAGTCTTAAATCCTTGCAAATCCACCAATATCTTCCCTTTATTCTGTCAGATAAATGTCATCTTGGTTAGGTATGGAATCCTCGTCTCAGTATTACCTTCTCAGTAGCCTAAGCATATTACTGCCTCACTTTTCTAACACAAAGGAGGACAGGTAAAAAAGTTTGAGTCTAGTCTGATTGTATTCCCTCTCATAGTAATTTGTTCTTCCTAGCTGGAAACTTGTAAGATTTTTCTCTTTATCCAAAGAGGTTAAAATTTTTACCAGACTATACCAAATATACACCTTTATCCTCGCTCTCCCACACCATCAGTCTCGCCTGAAACTTAGGCAATTCTCTTACACTGCAGATTTGTGTGTTTCTTTTTTCATGTATTCAATTATTATCTCCCCTCTGTCTCTATTTTTTTCTTCTTCTGGAATTCCTTTAGTCCACATGTCATGTCTTATAAATCTGTATACTCCAGGTCTTTTATCTTTGTCCTTACTGTTTCCATCTCTTAGTAACTGTTTTGTACTGTGTTTTAAGACATTTCTTCCACTCTTTGCTTCTCAACAATGACCATTTTCTCCTTCAGTTTACCTACCAATTGTTGAATGCTAAATAATACCGTGGGTTTTTCATTTCAAAAATCTTTTGGTACTGTTCTTGAATCTCCTCTAGGCTCTGATTTTCATTCAGGTTGGTGTCTGTCTTCTCTAGCAGTTCGGTTTCATTAGGAGCCAGGTCTATTTATTTGTTCTTCCTTATTCCAGCCCCCAAACCCCCTCAAGCGTACTACTATTCTCCTTTGTGCACTGGGCCTCAGGTTCAACTGTTGGGACTCCTTGAATGTTGGAAGATGCCATCATACCCTTTCATGTGGCCCAGTGGTTGCTTGGTCCCTGGCAAGACACCAGGACGATGCTTCTCTGTTCTCTGGCCTCCTCACACTTACCCACCCTCAAAAAAAAAAAAGGAGAAGAAGGAACCCACCTGTTAAAGACCACCAGTTTACCTTGGAGAGCAGAGAGAATGTGCCATGTATAGTTATTGAATCCAGCATCACTTTTCTCTCTGCTATTTATTTTACCTTCATTTATTCCTTCTCTATCATTCTTCCTTTTTTTATGTAGATTTGAGTTTCTAACCTATGTCATTTTCTTTTTCCTTGAAGAATTTCTTTGAACATTTTTTTTCTCTCTTTTTTATTTATTTATTTGAGAGAGAGAGACAGATAGCGAGAGAAAGCACGAGTGGGGAGGAGAGGGAGAAGCAGGCTCCCCGCTGAGCAGGGAGCCTGAGGTGGGGCTTGATCCCAGGACCCTAAGAACATGACCTGAGCCAAAGGCAGATGCTTAACCGACTGAACCACCCAGGTGCTCCTCTTCGAACATTTCTCGCAAGACAGGTACACTGGTGACAAATTCTCTCAATTTTTGATTATCTGAGGAAGTCTTTATTACTCTTTCACTTTTGCAGGATATCTCATTGGATACAGAATTCGAGGTTAATGGGTTTTTTCTTTCAACATTTTAAATATTTCACTCTACTCTCACTTGCATCGTTTCTGAAGAGAAGTCTGCTATAATTCTTATCTCTGCTTCTCTGTAATTAAGGTAGACTTATGGCGCCCCATAACCTCAGTCTTCTTCAAAGATTTTCTCTTTGTCTTTTATTTTCTGCCGTTTGAATGTGAAATGCCTAGGTGTTGCGTTTTGGTATTTATCCTGCTTGGGGTTCCCTGAGCTTTCTGGACTCCATGGTTTGGCATCTATCATTAATTTTAGGAAATTCTCAGTCATTATTGTTTTAAAAATTTCTTCTGCTCCTCCCTCTTTCTTCTTCTTCTGGTATTTCTATTATGCATATATAACACCTTTCATAATTGTCCCATAGTTCTTGAATATCTCTTTTGACTTTTTCATTCTCTTTTGTCTTAGCATTGTTTTGGAAGTTTCTATTGACATTCCTCCAAGCTCCCTGATTCTTTGTTCAGCTCTATCCAGTCTATTGATGAGCCCATGAAAGGCATTCTTCACTTCAGTTAAATTTTTTTTACTATTATTATTGTTAGCCTTCCTTTTGGTTCTCAGAGTTTCCATCTCTCTGATTATATTTTCCATTTGTTCTTGCATTTTGTCCCCTTTTTTAATTAGCACCTTTGGCCTATTAATCATAGTTGTTTAAATTCCCAGTCTGATAATTCCAACATATCTACCATATCTGAGTCCAGTTCTGATGCTTGTTTTGAAGAGTCAAACTATGCTTTTTGTCTTTCAGTATGCCTATAATTTTTTGTTGAAACTTGGATGTGATATACTGGAGAAAAGGAACCTAGTACTGGGTTTCATGGAGGTTTCTGCTCATGGACTTCTGCCCAGTAAACTCTGATTCTCTGTATCTACCTATCTGTCACTCCAACCTGGAGGCAGGGTTTGCCCTATGACCTCAATTCTCTGATGGATCTAATAAGACTTGTTGATTTTTCACTTGTTTAGCTTTTTTCTTACTGTGAGGATGGCAGTAATGACTCCTAAGCTTTTTTACATGCCAGACTGGAAACGAGGAGTCCTCCCTTCTGTTCACCCCGAAAACTCTCCCCTCTCTGCAAACCAAGATACACTTTATCTGCCTCACTTAGGATCTTTCCACTAACTCCAGGCTATTGGGCAGCACACAGAGATTAAGTCTTGAATCAACTTTCTCCAGCAGAATCAGCCAGCAGTGGTGCTGTCCTCGTACCCTCCAGTTCAGCATCCTGCTGGCTTCAGGCGAAGGCCACGCATTTAAGGAAAGCCTGGACACACTTAAGTTGCTGTCTTCTCCTAACTCTCCTTAATCCACTTGCACCTGGTTAGCTGCCAAATCAGATGTAGATTCTGCCTCTTCTCTCTTTTTTTTTTTTTCCTGCTGCCACCGGCCTGGCCCAGTTTCTCATTCCTTCTGCTTGCTCTTCCTCACAGGGCATTCTACCAGCTTCTTCTCTGCAGGTCTCTTCGCAAATCATCCCAGTTTAGTTTTCACTAACAGTGAAGCACAACTTGGATCATTTCACTGCCTCCTCAGAAATTGTTAGTGTCTTCCCAGTGCTTCCTGGATTAAATACAACATGCCTAGTCCTGACATTTAGGACCGATCTGCATTTCTAATCTCAGTTCTCATTGATCTCCTACAAGCAACTGACTTCCAGCCAAGCTAAAATAGTAGACATTTTCTCAACACCTGGGCATTTCCTATTTTGTGCCTTTGCCTTATCATTTCAGTTCTGCCACCTCAAATGCTTTCTCAGGTTGCCAAATTCTTACCCGCTCTTCAAACACTTCTCCTTTATAAATTCTTTCCTCCTTCTCATCACCAAAAGCTAACTCTTGCTCACTCTCTTTCTCTCTCTTTTGTGAGCCTCCAGGCCACTTTCAATTTCAGCATTGAACACTCTTTTCTATGCAAGTATTATTGTCCTTTGGGCACCTGTCTTTTCTGTCTATGGTATTTCTAGTTCTTTGAGAACAGTCTGTGTTATACTAATCTCCATATTCTTTTGCAACATCTAGCACAGTGTTTTGCAAACAGTAGTTACTTAACAAATATATCTTCAATTTACTTAAAAAGCATGTTATTTTAAGATGGAAATCCATGAGTCTCAGCACATTTACTACAGTTTTGATGTATTGAATAAAATAGATTATAGTATATCTTCAACACTCACAAGGGAGAGAAAGACCGGGGACCTGGATGAATCCCAAAGACTACAAATCAGAAATGTTCATATACGCCCTTAATTCATCCTTCATTACATTTCTCCCGATAGCTATGTGTTTACCCAACTCTCCACATGTTAAATACATTTTCTGCCTTTAGTTAACTTTTTCTCTTTTGATAACCATTTTACCCAAAGAAGCAAAGCTTTTAATCATGTCATGAATGCTACTATACATGTGCGGGGAGTACACAACCCAGGGAGATAGTAGGTGGCCAACTGGCTTGGCAATATGTGCTGTTTGTTTTTATCTCCCCAAAATGACAAATTATTCTGTTATGGACTCTAAGCTGGTTTGGTTACAAATATTGACCACCACAACTGTTAAATCGTTATTGTTAGGAAACTGCTATACTAAGAAGAATATTCAAATTATCTGCTATTTGCTGTAGATATAACTTAGTTTCCAGCAAAAACAACTTTGTGTTTGGAATATTACCCCCCTGCTTCCCTTGATTCTCCATCTACCTCACTGGAAACCACACAGCTGCAATGATCTTCAACATCAACATCCTAAGCCACTAGAATAAGATAATCTTTTTCTTTTTTTTTCTTTTAAGATTGTATTTATTTATTTGAAAGAGACAGAGCATGAGCAGGGGGAGCAGCAGGTTCCCCACTGAGCAGAGATCCCAAGGTGGGGCTCAATCCCAGGACCCCGGGATCATGACCTGAGCCAAAGGCAGACGCTTAACCGACCAAGCCACCCAGGTGCCTTAAGATAACCTTTTTCTGTTGACTGCGTGTGTGTGTGTGTGTGTGTGTGTGTGTGTGTGTGGTAAAATACACACAGCATAAATTCACCCGTAGTGACATTTAGTACATTCACAATGTTGTGCAACTCTCACCACTATCTCATCCTAGATCTATCAACCTTTTTTTCCCCCTTAATGGCTTTCTACTAAAACAAATTTGGACTATTTTCTATAATGTAGGCAGATAATAATTTTGCAGAATTGGATATTTTAAATATTTTAGACTCGCCAGCTTTTATAAATTGAACCAATAAACAGCCCGAAAGAAAGAACCACTGTTTGTTCTCTCAGGTGGTCTGTGTAGAGTAGTTTGAAAGTAATATGTACTTGAGATTCATTTGCCTTGGGAGGACAAGGCAACGTGGTTTCTAGCTCTTGGCAGTATGCTCCTGGAACCGTAACAAACCTGGATGAGGCACAGGAGACCCAAGACCTTGGCACATTTTCACCTAAGCCAAGTCACACCATTAAACCTCAGTTAGGAAATATCAATAACTTTTGAAAAGTGGATTGCAGTTTAGCGTATTACCAGCTGTCAGCGCCTCAGAAAGTAAATTGAATGGCCGGAGAATTGAGATATGAAAAGTAAAGGGAAAAAAACCATGTGGGCCTCCTTTAATATCATTTTGTGACATGTCCCCCCACACTCACTCCACCACCCCTCCCCAACAACCGAATAAAACATAGATAGTAAAAACAGAGGTTTGGTTTTTGTTTTGAAAGAAATTAGGACAGAGCAATTATAAAATTCCAGAAGTATAGAAGCTGATGTCTCAAAATCCACAACTCATTCTACTCTTATATTTTATAATACAAACCAGATGTTTTGAACTTTTCTAAATAACTTCTTTCAGAGAAATAATGCTTTGGTCTTTCGCATGTTTTTGATCTTAGGTAAACTATTCCTACCTATTTTTTTTTTCTCAACCTTCACAAATGTTGTTTTCAGAAAATTCTCAAAGTAAACATCCCCTAACTGGGCTAATTTGATTTTGCAACTATCCATTTTAACATTGAATATTTATCATATAATAGGGTAATGGTTTTAAAAAATTGGAAATTAATGAGAAAAATACATTTATGTAAGTCCTTTGACCCAATGATATCCAATTCTTTGGAACATCATTTGGGAAACATTATTAGTCCAATAGGGTTTGTTGGCAAACTGGAGATAGAAGGAGTGGTCCAACATACATAACAATGCCCAAGGTCTCTATTATAGTGGATTTTGTCGGCTAACACCAAAAAAGAGAGAAGGAGAATTCGGGAACTGAAAAAGTGTCCCTTGAACTTGTTAGATTTGTTAGAGCAAACATTCAACAGGTTTCCAAATGAATTACATTACATTTTCTGAGGTTACTCTGAATCCTATGGCTTGTGTGTATTCCAGGGTCATAGAAAACCAAACGGTAACACAAATCAAGATGGCCATAAAAATAGATAAGAAGTGAAGCCAGAAATTTCCACACTCCCTGACCAAGACACTTCTGTCTCACCAGCCTGGCCTCTGGCCCTGAACTGATTGCCCAAACGGGCAGATAAAAAAACACTCTAGGGCGCCTGGGTGGCTCAGATGGTTAAGCGTCTGCCTTCGGCTCAGGTCATGATCCCGGGGTCCTGGGATCGAGTCCCGCATCGGGCTCCCTGCTCCTTGGGAGCCTGCTTCTCCCTCTGCTTCTCTCTCTCTCTCTCCCTGTCTCTCGTGAATAAATAAATAAAATCTTTAAAAAAAAAAAAAAACACTCTAAACTGCCAGGTGTCTGTGTCCAAATCAGTCCCAATCTAAGGAATAAAAGTAATCCCTTGGGCCTCATCACATCCCACAAGCGGGCAGTTCTGCTGTGTGTATGTCTTGGTGACACAGACACGTTCACGTAATCACTCTGCCAAATGCAAAATAAAGAGACCTCTCTTCCCACAGCCTGTATCATGCAGCGTCTTGCATCAACGTCTTGCTCCTGCGCCGGGTAGACAGGCAGTCTCAGCCGCCAATAGGTTGGCCACGCCTGCAGTCTTGGATACCGTCTCTTGGAGGCCTAGACAGGGGTTCCATAGAAACCTTCAGATCAGCGCTCCTCTCAGCTTCCTCCACCCCCCAACCCGACTGGTTAAGACAATAGGACAGCAGGGGCGGTCTGATCCCAAGTCAAGACAGCTCAGTCTAGCGCAAGAGCACAAAAGCAACCCAAGGAGTGCACGGCCCCTTCCTGCGCACGTCATAGCAACGCAGCGGCTCGGCCTCGCAGGCCCCAAGGCCATGGCTGGCACACGGCCTTGGTGGTCTTCGGTGCGCTCAGGCCACTCCTGTGCTCCACTCGCAGCTGTGGTGGGGGGGAGGGGGGCAGCGCGTTCACGGTGCTGGCCCAGAGCAGAGCATTTCCTCTCATCAGCCTCCCCTTCAAGACCAATGTCGAACCCTGGTGTGCAGGCGAAGGCTTTTGGAGTATTTAAGGTTAGAAGCCTTGTGGACGCGAAGGAGCCCAAGAATCGTGGAGGGCTATCGATTCTGACAAAAAGAGATGATCTGGTTTCTAGGCTAAGAGCTGGCCCAAGCTTAAATAACACGTCTTAGTAAATATTTCAAGGAGCAACTATAAAGTATAAACCAGGAATGGAAGCCTCAGCACAAAGCATCACACCACACCAATGAAGAAACACGGTCCATCTGCAACGGGTTCCTAATGGCCTGGCGGTGGCTTTCTGGGGGATAAGGGTAATAGAGGAAACACACTATTGCCAAAAGATGAAAAATGGGCCTAAATTTTTGTATAAGGCCTCTGGCCTTCTTCCAGTGGGACGTATTAAAACCAATATCAGGGGTGGTACAGAGGAGCTGCCCGAATGACTCATCCTTCTGACATAGCCACCCAGACAGTTGGCAAGCTGCCCTGCTCCACCCATCTCTGATCTCACCACAACATGTAAGCATCTGGTACATTCATCATCCTCTCTGGGGCATGAATGAATGCTTAGGATGTAGATAATTTCGCAGGACTCTATGTGTGTATTATCATGCAGATAAGACAATTATTTCATAATAGAAATGGAACCCGAATCGTCTTTGCCTGACTTCTGATCCTGCCCGCGCTGCAGAAAAACACTTACTGATATGTTCGCTAGGCAGGAAATGGAAGCACAGAAGGCGAGAGAGATTACAGGCTACTCTGTGCATTTGCCACCACGTGCTGTGATCTTAGCCCTTTCTTGTGGATATCTGATTTCACCGGGAAAAGGAAAAGGCAAATGAGAGACAAAGAGCTCCCCACCCAGCATGTGCACATTTTCCATACTAGTATATAACTGAAAAATAGAACAGAGTCATATAAATAAGGCAAAAGTGTATTAACAGACCAGATGCCATAAAATGGTTTAAAAGAGGCGGGGGGGGGGGGGTGGGGGGCGCCTGGGTGGCTCAGTTGGTTAAGTGTCTGCCTTCGGCTCAGGTCATGGTCCCAGAGTCCTGGGATCAAGTCCCACATCGGGCTCCCTGCTCAGCAAGAAGCCTGCTTCTCCCTCTCCCACTTCCCTTGCTTTTGTTCCCTCTCTCGTTGTGTCTCTCGCTGTCAAAGAAATAAATAAAATCTTTAAAAAAAAAAAAAGAAAGAGAGAGAGAGAGAGAAAATAAGTAATTGAAAAAAGAAAGAAATTTGTAAAAATTACTTTTCATTATGATAACTTTGAGTCTGATCAGAATACCTCCTTGTTTCATTTTATTTCATAGAGAGATAGGCCTAGAGACAAATGATTTCCTACTTTAGATTTAAACTCAGTAAGGGCCAGACTCTGCATTCCTTGTTTAATTCCATAGCATCAAACTCTTTTTTTAAAAAGATTTTATTTAGGGGAGGCTGGGTGGTCCAGTTGGTTAAACATCTGCCTTCAGCTCAGGTCATGATCTCAGGGTACTTGGATCAAGCTCCACATCGGGCTCCCTGCTCAGTGGGGAGCCTGCTTCTCCCTCTCCCATTCCCCCTGCTTGTGCTCTCTCTCTCTCTAATAAATAAACAAAATCTTTTTTAAAAAATGTTTTTAATTAAACATAAAAAGATTTTGTTTATTTATTAGAGAGAGAGAGGGCAAGCGTGAGTAGGCAGAGGGGCAGAGGGAGAGGGAGAGAATCTCAAGCAGACTCCCCGCGGAGGGTGGAGCCCTACTCTGGGCTCCATCTCACAAGCCTGAGATCATGACCTGAGCCAAAACCAGGAGTCAGACGCTTAACCGACTGAGACACCCAGGCACCCCAGCATCAAATTCTTAGTAGAAAAACTAATAATAATTTTTTTTTCCTCATCTAATTGGGCAAGAACTGGAAGACGTAGGGGAACAAGGAAGGACGTTAAATGAGATATGTGAGAACAGGTCTGAACTTGAATTGATTGAACTGTAAAAAAAGGGAGGGACAGGAGGCCCCATAGTGCAAGCCATTGAGTCTGCCATACTCCACTGATAATCAGGTGGCACTGTGGGCACAAGACAACCTGGGTGTCTTCCTAAGAAGGGGGATGTGTGCAGAGGGAAACCAGTACCCAACCAATCATTCATAGTTATGGGCAATCATAAATTAGGTGTTTATAACTTGGGAAATACCTTTGTTTGCCTCATACTTAGAGTAGTTGCAATCATGGTTTAAGGTTAGGAGGTATAAAAGGTATTTCATTTTAATTTGTATCTTTTTCATGAGTTTATGGGATAAAACAGCCCTTTTAGCTCAACTCTGATCCTCTCCTTTAAGCCTCCGCAGAGGTCACAGCTTTGTCAATACTGGAGGGTGCTTATGAATTTTTATCCGGATAAACTTAGGGGTGCTTGACTGATCTGTCATAATTATTTTGAATTTTTGGTCTTGTTTGGGATCAACTTATTACCCTTTCAGCTGTAGAGAAATGAATGGCCTCTGGGGAGAGCGATCCCCACACACTTCTTTCATTTGCCGCTACCTGCTACATGAAAACAGCCACTTGCCACCGTCTGGCACCCATCCTTCAATCCATCCCATTCTCCATGAGCTGTCTGTGTGCCTTCCACTCCTTAAGACGTCTTGAGAGTCCTTCCCACAAAGTTGGCCGTTGATTATGTGCTGCCTTTGGAAGAGGTGTAAATAAAGACTACAGCATGATCAGAGAAACCGTGTGTTCTCATTTGAACAAAAGGAAAAGGAAATAGAAATGCATTTTATTTTTTAATTTTTTTAATGATTTATTTATTTGAGAGAGAGAAAGAAAGAGCGCACATGTCAGAGGTGCAAAGGGAGAGGGAGAGAGAGAATCTCAAGCAGACTCCGCACTGAGTGTAGAACCTTACACGGGACTCCATCTCATGACCCTGAGATCTTGACCTGAGCCAAAACCAAGAGTCAGAGAGTTAACTAACTAAACCACCTTAGAAAAGCAGTTTTTTTCATTATGTTCAGTTAGCCAGCATATAGTACATCATTAGTTTTTGATGTAGTGTTCAACGATTCATTAGTTACGTGTAACGCTCAGTGCTCATCACAACACGTGCCCTCCTTAATACCCATCATTTTAAAAGGGAGGGAATGATTTCTATTTCCAAAGCGTGCCCATCCCCCAGATTCTGTAAGAACGAATAGCCCTCTAGAAGCCTTCTCTGTTGAGCCAAACTGGGAGTGAATTTTTCTTTCTCTGAACTCCCACAGTATTAATTCACTTAACATTTGTTAAATACCTACTAAGTATTAGGTATATTTTTACAAACAAATCTGCAAGGTAACTATTATTATCCACCCATTCCCACCCCTACCCTACACCTTTATTTTAAAGATGGAAAAGTAGAGACAAAACAAGCTAAGTCATTTGATAATGATCATGCTTTTAGCGAAGAGTCCAGGTTCAAACACAGGTCAAAATCAGACCAAAGATCTCACTCTTTCTATAGAAAAAAAGGTAGCTGAGCCTTCTGTGTCACAGGTCTCATGGTCTAATGGAAGAGAGAGAATTTATTTGTAGATTTTATTTTTAATGACAGCTTTTTTAATGACAAGTCCCATATTAGACTATTGGCTAATGAAAGGTAAACTCTCTGCCAAACAATGCTTATCTTCTTAGAGACTACCCAGCTGTGTGCAGCAAACACTCAATAAGTGAGTGATGAATAGATCTGTGAATGGGGAAGGAATGAGTGAAAAAATAAATATATTCCATGAAGGATCACTGCCCACTTCTGTTAGTTTCTTCAAACATAGCTTAGGATAAATGTTTTTAAAATATTGTTGGGGTGCCTGTGTGACTCAGTCAGTTAAGCATCTGACTCTCAATTTTGGCTCAGGTCCTGATCTCAGGATTGTGAGACTGAGCCCCACCTCGGGTTTCTTGCTGGGCATGAGGCCTGCCTAAGATTCTCTCTCTATCTCTCTGCCCATCCCCCCAAAATAAAGTAAAATAGTGCCATGGTTTTAGAAGTTATTAGAAAAAACCAGTGGAAGGAAATTGGAAAGTCTGTGGTCTATATATACCTAAAACTACTAACAGTTCATACCACTGAATATGGTAATTTCCAGAAGCACAGAAATTATTATAAGCACAAGCAATATAAAAAAATAGCAATATATTAGACAAATGTAAAAATTGCCTAATATTTAAGGAGATTGTAAAATGTTTTCCCCCGAGAGATTTAGAAGCAGAGGACATATATCTGACGCTGCGTGAAATTGACAACCACGTAACTAGCAAACAAACTGAAACTTACAAGAGTTGTATTTAGAAAATTTTACTTCAGAGATGAAGCCCAACAATATATAACTGTTCCCATTCTTTATCATAAATATAATAAATGTAAAAATCAGATGAAAGGAATGCTACTCAGAGGAAGTGTTAAAAACTACATGTATCAATGTCATCAGCAAGTGATAGCCCAATACCAAAAAACTATATTGACTTTAATGAAGGAAAGCCTTATCATTTCACATGTGATTTATTATTCCTTTTCACTAAGCTTGATTTTCCTAGAGATTTGAGGTATTTGACCTAAAGACAATAGCCAAGCAGTTGTATTTGGAAGATAGTCTGTTTACTAGCAAGCATAGACTTATAATGCATAGTATCATTTGATTTTATGTTATGATGTGAGCTGCGGAGTGTGATTTTACTCACTGCATGAGCACCATATTTAAAACCCCTTTGGTGTTATATATGGTAGGCAACAAATGGACCCATTAGCTCTGCTTAAATCTCCATTCTAAACTTGAATACTCTGAATCAAGTTTTTACAAATTTAATCTGTCACAATTTTGAATGCATCTTTCTGGGTCTATCCCTTTTTTAAAGTGAATTAGACAGGCAGATTATATTAAGTAAGGTTTGTTTTTTATGTATGTTTATAAAAAGAGCATTACCCAACCAAATATTCAACCCAGATGGATCATGAAAACATATAACCTCTGCAAATTAAAACATATCTTTAAAACATCTTAAACCAAGAGAAATAGTAAAGGCACTTGAGAAACTATTAAAGAAATACTTTACTTTTAGTATTTTACATTCTAAATATGGGTCTGGAATTTATCCCCATGGATGAGAGTTGATGTTGAAGGAGTAGATAAGATTACTGAAGAAGAAAGCCATGAAGGACAGAGGTGGACAAAGGATAAAAGCTCAATGGAAATTTCTCCAACTGGGTGTTGAAGACAGTGGACAAAGCCAAAAGACAAACTGGGGAAGTTGGAGGTGAATCGGGTGGTGCAGTCAGCAGAATGGGGGGGTGGGGGGTGGGGGTTGGTAAGGGGCACGTTGGACGCTGGAGTTTAGTAGACTGGAGAGAAGGTGGTGCCATTTGCTGACATCTGAGGAACCAGCCCAACGCCTGTCTACCACTGACACATCTCCCACGATACATTTACGGGTCTTTGTACGGGCTCTCTTTCCACAGGCTGAAAGAGGTTATATATAATATTGGCATGATGTCTTTTTCTGTGAAGTTAAGCACAAGCACTGAGAACATAGAAATCATACCCTCTAAATTCTTAAAGATGTGTCAGTATACCTTGAAAATTATAAAATACATAGGAAAATGCATAAATAATAAATAACTTCATATATACCCATATCCACATCTATGAAAATGCTTTATTAAGTAACATTCTTTGGCCAGACTAAGACTCAAGAAAGTGGCACAAAGATATGTCAGCAGTCAAGGGGCGGGTGAAATTCAGTGTGTAAAACTATAGTATGCTAAATACTGTCCCCCAAAGGATCCATGTTCTAATCCCCAGAATCTGGGCATATTACCTTATGTGCCAAAGGACTTTGCAGACGTGATTAAATTAAGGATCTGGAAATGGGGAGATTATCCTGTATTGTCTGGCGGCCCCAAAATGTAATCACAAGGGTCATTAGGAGAGAGAGGAGGAAGATATGAGTAATGAGGAGAGGAGGGAGGAAGGGATGTAATCCTGAAAGCAAGTGGGTTGAGGGCAAGATGAGGAAGGAATCAAAGAAGCAGATTCTCCCATGGAGTCTCCAGAGGAAACCAGCCCTGTGGACGCCTTGATGTTAGCCCAATAAAACTGTTTCTAGATTTCTGCTTTCCAGACCTGTAAGAAGATAGTTTTGTGTGAGTTTAAGTCACCATGTCTGTGATTGTTTCTTAGAGCAGCAGGAGAAAATGAATGCAGACGCTTTTTTGGAAAAATACTCACCTTTATGGCACAACATGCCGTTGTCTGCTTTTCTCTAGAAAACCCCGTGCAAGCATGCTAGCCTCTGTAATGGATGTTCCTTGAGTGGAAGCCTTTCTCTTTTTCCTGCCACCTCCACTGCAAAGAGCTGGGCTTGCAGTGGCTGTGTAATGAGCATCTGGTCCCTGGTCAGCAGCGGGATTGGGTTCGTGGGCGGCTGAGGAGGGGAAGGTGGAAGGGAGAGCTGATGATGCTGCGTGAGAAAGAGGGGGTGGGGATGCTGCCAGGCACAGATTAAAGCAGGAGGGCCCCAGCAACAGGTGCCCCACTTTTCTGGGGGGCTCAGAAGGGTTCCTTCAGGCCCCAACTCAAGGAGTGTGTCCTAAGGTCAGCAAGTATTATGGTGAAAGATAGGAAAAGAACCAGAAATGCTTGAAGACTTGAGAAAATGTGCTGCTTCATCTTCTAATGTCATCAAAATTCTTGTTGTCCTCAGGCATCGCCTCGATAATAAAACAGAGGGAATAACTTGAGGAAAACCACGATCCGATTCTCCTTGGAATAACACCTACAGCCCAGTAAGCAAGCCTCCACAATGCCCTGCTAAAGCTCTAGAAGGCCTGGAGGATGACACTGAACTGCTAAGAGTCCTGTACACAATACAATGTGTGTGTTATAATCACACCGTATAAGGAATGCACGAAAAGTATGTGAGGGGTTACAACCACCCACAGAAAGCTTAGAGAGCTGGGAGAGGAAGTGGTGGGCAGTGCCCAGAACCAGAGGGCAAAGCATTCAAGGGCAGGCCGAACAAGGGACACCCACGGGGCGGGGGAAAGGAACCACTGGAGAGCCGGGAGGGAGAAGAGGAGTGTGGTGGGCAGTCTGAAGGCAAACAGGACCGACGCTCTCGGAAGCAGAAGATAAGGACGGAACAAATGACAGTAGCAATATGGGAGATACAAGAACCTCATTTTCAAGGGGTGCTGGGAGCAAAGCAGGGGGCAGAAGGGAGTGAGAAGCGAGCTGGGAGAGAAGAAAGGAGGTGCCTGACAAGGTGGTGAGGAGCAGAGGGAAGACCAGTCCCCGCGATGGAGTCAAGATGTCTCACACCCCGTGTGCCTTACGTTTTATAAGATGCACCCCCGGAAATGTATCACTATACATAAATATCCACCTAGCAAAGGATTTACTTTCAGAGGGAGGCAGGAAGGAGGGGATGGAAAAATGAGAAAGGATTAGATATCACTCTTAATTATCTACATTCTGAGATGCTTTCTGGAAATAGTGAAAAGCGGGCGAGTTGGAGCCAGTGCAGTGCGAATTGTCCATGACCCTCATTTTAAAAGAATCCTTCTGACTGCGCTGTGCGAGAGGGCAAACGGAAAGGCAAGCCGGGTTAGGAGGCTGTTGCAGGAACGGTCAGGAAAGTGAGGAGATGGAGCCTATTCATGGAGAGAGGGTGCATCAGGAGAGACGAAGGAGGGATTTACAGAGACTCCTCGGAGGGGCTGCGGTGAGGAATAGAGGGGGAGCACTGCGGGCGGGAGGAGGCAGACTCTGGGAGGGGCTTGGCCGCTCTCCAGGGAGGCCCTCTCACCTTTCCCTCCCGCAGGGCGGGCTCAGCGGAGGACCGACTGGGTAGAGGTAAATTGTACGTAGAAAGTAGGAAGTGACAGAAAGCCCATGGATGACCTCAGTTTTCTCAATGAGTCATGAGGTGAGGCTGTCTGCTGAGAGTGAGGGGGCAGGAGTTAAGAGGAGTGCTGAGGTCTATAAATAGTCTTCTAGCTGATTAGCGCTGAGGAGTGAGAGTGTGAGTCTGTCTGAATGCTTTAGAAGCCTGACGAAACTGTGTCCATTGCTGGCAAAGCCAGCTCCCACAAAAAGCCGAGAGACAGGTACACTCATATGCCTAACTTACAGAGTTGGGTGCCCACAGCGGTCTTAGCCACAGTTAAATGGAATTAAGCCTCAAAGAAGCTATTGATTCCAAAGCGGCAGCTCTCTAAAAATTGGTTTGGATTACACTTGTGGATTTTTTGTTTGTGTTTTCAAAACATATGTCTTGTACATATATAGAATGAATAGTTTCTATAATACACACACATATATGCACACATAAATAATGATAGCAACCAGGGGTGCCTGGGTGGCAAAGTTCGTTAAGCTTCTGCCTTGGGCTCGGGTCATGATCTCAGGGTCCTGGGATCAAGCCCCGGGTCAGATTCCCTGCTCAGCCGGGAGTCTGCTTCTCCCTCTCCTTCTGCCCCTCCCCCCCACTTGTGCTCTCTAAATAAATAAATAAAATCTTTGAAAACATTAATTATAGCAACCATTCATTCACTATATACTTGCTGAACACATTCTATGTGCCAAGAACTATGCTAGACACTGGAGGGACAGTAATGAGCCAAAAAACAAGATGTCTGCCATTATGGAGTGAACAGTCTGATGGTTAATACAGGGAGGCATTCAAACTGATGTAAAAGTATAATGCGGGGCGCACCTGGGTGGTTCAGTTGGTTAAGCATCTGCCTTCAACTCAGGTCATGATCCCGGGGTCGTGGGATCAAGCCCCACGTCGGGCTCCCAGGGAGCCTGCTTCTCCCTCTCCCACTTGCCCTCTCTCACTGTCATTCTCTCTGTCAAATAAATAAATAAAATCTTTATTTAAAAAAAGTATAATGTGATTAGTGCTGTGAAGAGCTATACACAGCGCAGTGAGAAGATATAATCAACACAGGTCAGGTCCTGAGGGCGAATTTATTCCATCTAGGTCATAGATGGACATCTTCATGCTCTGCTCCCTAACTACATTATGATTCCCTTCAAGTTGCGGATCACTGCCTACTTTTTCCTGTTTATGGCACCTGACACATGACCATGCACACAGCAGGTGCTCAATGTGTGTTTGATGGCTAAGCTGATGCCATGGGATGTTTATCAGCAATGTCAGTGGCATTCCTTTCAAAGGAAAACTACAGATGGGCATCTTAGTCATAATGGAAGAGCCCCATTATCTTGCAGATTTGGCAGGAACAACACACTCACATGCCACTTACAGACTCTCACATCCCTAAAATGTAGAGTGTCATTGACATTTTTCCTTTTAAAAGAACACAAATCACAGTATTCTTTGCAACAATGTATATTGAGGATCTATGTACTTGTTCCTCCTTATTTTTCAAGGCAGCTCCCACTGACTGACACAGGTTATAGTGGAAATTGGGAAAAATTGTCTAATGGGTACAGAATTTCTGTCTGGGCTGTTGGAAATTTTCTGGAAAGGGTATTACAGATGGTTGTACAACATTGCGATGTCCTTACTGCCACTGAATATACAATTAAAATTGTTAAAATGGTAAATTTCATGTTGTGTATATTTTACACAATTTAAAAAATCCAAAAATAATTCAAGCTTGGGGATTGTAAAAATAGAAAGACATACTGGTTATGAATAAGTGTCACCTTTTTCTTAAAGCCTTTCAGTGGTTCCCCATGTTTTTCTGATTAAATCTCTTTCACTACAACCAGGCTCCTCATGGACTTGGTCCTGCTCCTCCTCTGTACATTCTTCTTGAACCCTATGCTCCAGCCAAGCCAAAGAGCTTGCAATTCTCCCATCATGCATTTATTTTAGATGCCTCAATGCTTTACTTGCATACATTCCAAGCTCTGGGATGCTATTCTCAGCCCTAACCCACCAGCACCTTCTCATATACCTGAGGCTAGCCTCCTCTGGAGAACTTCTACCAATACCCATTTCAAATCATCCCCACCCTCATAGGGAAATGGCTACTCTCTCTCTCTCCCATCCTCGCTTACCCCTGGGTAGATCATTATCACGGTGAATATAACACTTAATGCAGTCATTCATTTATAGGTCTGTCTTCCTGTGCTATACCATGGCGTGCAGGGGCAAACCCTTTGTCTTATTTATGTAGCATGACGTTAAGACCTCTGGCTCGAACCGTGTGACCTGGGACAAGATATTTAACCTCTTCTAGGTCAGTTTCATCTTCCACACAATGGGAATAATAACAGTCTCTTGTCCTAGAGTAGTTATGAGGAAAAAATGAAATAATGTGCGCAAAGTGCTCAGAAAGTGTCTGACACACAATCGACAATTAAGTGTTTGAAGAGAGGAATACATAAGCAGTAACAGTTGCTCGGTGGTTTAAAGCATTAACATTTAAGGTCAAGAGTTGACAAGAATGATAAAAATCCTAATCCCAAACATTTATTCAGAAAGACACATGAAGAAGTTGAATGACTGGAAAAAAGAAGACCATCAAGAACTTCTTTTGGTATGTGTGTCATTATGTAGTCAAAATACTTCCCAGGGCTTCCCAGGTTTCAACTTTCTGCCATAAACTCTTCCACTCCCTTCAGAGCCAGCCTGATCAGGCTACAGAAGTCCTTATAACTAAAATATCGTAGTCATCATGGGAAACAAAAACAAAAACTCAAGGAAACCAATCAGAAAGGTTTATCACAAGAGGCTTCAATACCAAACCAGTGGAGGATCCTCATGCTTTAAAGAATGTAATATGGTCCTGCTATAGAATCGGAGATACTTTTGAGTACTTTTTCTATACTGACCCACTTACATCAAATTTTGGCAAACTAGCCTCCTTGCTGGAAGTTAAATCAGAAAGTAACCCTTTCTAAGTCAGCTTGGCTTGGATGTGGATTCTTGTTTTATATGAATAGATGCTATTTTCAAGGTGTGCAGCTGCTTGTGCAGTGAAGATAAAACGTGATATGATGCATACACATCATCTCTTATAAGGCAAAACTCACTGCAGTGGTCATTGCCTGAGTCCTCCTGCTCTGTACCTGATTCTTACACAGTCCCATTAAAGCTGACTCCAAGCCCAGCCTCAGGGGGGGAGCTTGTGACCTAGGCCTGTGCCATCAGCATGTCTCATTTCCCTGTCCACTGACGTTCATGGATCTCACATAGCCTAGTCAGAGCCAAATGAATTGCAATGATATTTTTCCTGATCTTCTGGGAAAGAGACTCTCACTCATAACCTCTGACCTAAAACATAAGAGAATGAATTGAGTTAGCAGGGACCTTTCTGGTACCCATAAAACTTAAAGCTGAAGTCAACATAAAGAAAGCCAGAACAAAGAAATAGAGATAAAAAAATAAGCAGGTGCTACTGATATGCCCGACCATCGACTAGAGCTGTTCCTGAGGTTAGCTCTTTCAGCTTCTGGATCAGTAAATTCCTTTTTTGACTAAGCTAGTTTGGGTAGGGTTTTTCTATTACTGCAACTAAATAATCCCAACTGGCATTCATCAAAGCCACTCTTTCCAAACAGGAGCTTCATACTGTGATTCCCGAAAAAAAGATAACTGGTTTCTCTAGAGAACTCATATATGAATGAGTCAGGGCATATTCAAGAGAGTTAAGTGTCTGGGTAAGAAAATCTCTCCTTTGGGGATGCCTGTGGTTCACATTTCTGTGTGGGCCAGGAAACTCGTATAAATTTCACCTGTTGACACATTTTCTTTGCAAGCATTTTGCTATTTCAGGGGGAGGAGCCGGAAACAGAGGTGGAGAAGGGAAGGCATGAGGCAAAATATGAATGATTATGCAGGAAGCAATATAGCTGATGGCCTTTCAGCAAAGGGCTAGCATGTGGGTACATGTGGTGTGAATTCACAGTGGAGGAACTAATCCGGCAATGTTATCTGATCTGGAACAACAAGAAAAAGAAAGAGTCTCTTTCCTTTTCCTCTGATTTGATATGTCTAAAAACCTTTACCAAGGTGACAGTCTGGTAATGAAAGTATCCAACCAGACACTTTGACTTTGGATTGTTCTAAAGTGGGGACCTGGGATCTGTGTTGTTTTCCAGGGACTATTTGTCATTTCATTTTCAGAATGAAGCTGGATTTTGGTTCTATAAAAACAAGGCAGGTTCTGGATTGCAAACAAAAGTCAGACATGCTGATGCTTGAAGATAAAGAAGTATGGAGTTGCACAAATTCTTCTGAGTAATAGAGGCTGGTCTCAAGCCTGGGGCTGAAGAGACTGTGGGAGCAGAACCAGAGTCTGTGAGGTTATTTCTTCTGTGAAAAGAAAAAAGCCCGAAGCAATAATCTGAGTAATGTAAGTCCAAAGCTGCTCCCATGGAAAGCAGTGGAGCTTGCAGGAACCGGCTTAGACTTTGGTAGCAGGACTGGTTACATAACTTGCCTCCATCCCTAATTGGCTCTGTGGCCATAGATAGGTTAGTTTTCCTTCCTGAATCTGTTTCCTCATCTGTAAACTTCAGTTAGGTTCTTGAAAGAAGTCAGTTAGTTGAATTACATCATGAGTCTATGGCACCCCAAAAAAATAAATGACAATTGCCCAATTTCACTGAACTTGGGGAGACTTACACTGAGGATGGGGCTGCAGGTACCTGGACATGGAGACCTTGTACTTATTTGGCAGGCAGAGGGGCCAAATTTCAGTTTCATCTTAATGTGATTTTTTTTGTGGAATATCAACAGAAAAATACCTATTTGAAGCCAGATTTCTGCATTTCTGTAGATTCTTCTAAGCTCAGCAAAATTTTGTCCCTAAGCTGCTGAACAACCAACTCTATAACTTCAAACTGGGTGGGCATAAACTTAAAAGATTTTCATTGGACCATCTGTTTCTCAAGAGCAAGAATTGAGTCTTATTCCTCTTTTTCGGTAAGATGCATAGCCCAGTGCCTTAATTGATTGCTCAAGAAATTTTTATTCTCTTGTCTAGAAAAATGAATTCATCCTTAGGACAGTCAAACTTCTGTTGGAATGTGCTCAAAGTGGGAAGGAAGGAAGAAGAAGGAGTATTTTTCTTTGTATATCAGTTAAGGTAAGGTTAAGCTGCTGAGGAGTAACAAAGAGACCCCAAAATTCAGTGGCTTCAAAGAAGACAGAAGTTTATTTCTCTACCATGCCACAGTTCAAAGGTGAGTAAACCTGCTATACAAGGTCATTCTGAAATCCTCAGGGCACTGTCTTCACCAGCATGATCAAAGCTGGATCATTGGCTTGAGGACATAAAAGAGCCTGGAGAAGAACACACACTGTTTTAAGGACTGAATCCAAAAATAGCACACTTCACTTCTACTCATGTTCCATGAGCAAGAACTCAAGTCATATTACCCAGCAACGGGAGAGGCTGTAGAAGGAATGCATATTTGTTAAGAGGATTAAAGATGAGCCACATGATATTGGCGAGGCATATATTTGACAAAGGTCTTGCATAGGAATATATAAAGAACTATCAATACTCAATAATTAGAAAACTAACAACTTAAAAACAATGAATGAAAGATTTGAACAGCCACTAAAGAATATAAACAGATGGCAAATGAGCACATAAAAACATGCTCAACATCAGGAGTCATTAAGGACATACAAGATACCACAACACATCTATTAGAATGCCTGAAGTTACAAAGATAGACTCTATCAATTGTTGGTGAAGATGTAGAGGAACTAGAACCCTCATGCATTGCTAGTGTACAAATCCAAAATGGTACCGCCACATGGAAACAGTTTATCAGGTTCTTCAAAAATTAGATAGATACCTACTGTATGACTCAATCTTTCTGTCCCCAGATATTTACCTAACCAAAAAAAAAAAAAAAAGCATATGTTCCTACTCAGACTTATACATAAATGTTCATTGCAGCTTTATTTGTAATATCCAAAACCTGAGAACAACCAAATGCCCATCAAAAATTGGAACAGATAAACAAATATTATAATATCCATCTGATGAAATATAACTCAGCAATAAAAAGGAATGAGCTCTTGAAATATACAAACAGCATGGATGAATCTCAAAATAAGAGTGAAGAAAGGCAGATCAAAAAAAAAAAAGAGGGGAGGGTGTATGCGGTATAATCCCATTTATATAAAATTGTAGAAAATGCAAATGAACGTACTGTAATAAAAAGATCAATACTTGTCTGGGGAAGAGGAGGTAAGGCAGAAAGGGACAGAGATGGGGAGAACTACAAAGAGGTACAAAGAAACTTTATGGAGTAATGGATGTATTCTATATTTTGACTGTGATGATGTTTTCATGAGTGTAGAACACTTCACTTCATAAATGTGTACACTTTTTAAATGTGCAGTTTATTGTATGTCAAGTCTACCTCAACTTAAAAAGCATATGCCCTTGGGGAGCCTGGGTGGCCCAGTGGGTTAAGCATCTGACTCTTGGTTTTGGCTCAAGTTGTGATCTCAGGCTTGTGAAATCAAGCCCCACATCAGGCTCCATACTCAGCATGGAGTCTGCCTGGGATTCTCTCTCCATCTCTCTCTGCCCCTCTTCCCCCAACCCCCACTCTTTCTCAAATAAATAAATAAATCTTTTTGCAAAAAAGTATATGCCCTTTATTTTTAAGGATAGTTACACAGAATTTGGTGTATCCAAATAAGTATCCTCCACATACAGTTTCTTTGTGTTACTTTGACATTAAATTCTGGGAGATGCTGGACCAGAGGAAGGGAGATTATGAATGGAAGTTTCCTTTTGATAAATAAGACTTAAGGGAATAAGCTACAGTTCTAGCCCCAGCTTCTGGCTCATGTGCTTCTCAAGCACCAGCCAAGTTTCCATCTCTGGTCCAGATTCCATACAGTGAACACCCCCATCTGCACAATCCTAGTAAAATCCCCACCCACTACCAACCCACAGCACCTGGGACTTTGCACCCCAGCCTCAGCGCCGCCTTCCAGACCACACCTTGCCCTTTAAACCCTGCTGGCTCTTCAGTTCAGTCCACTGGCCAAGTTTCTAGCTAGGCCAATGCTAACCTGGCCCAGTGGGTCATTTCACTTTCCCTGACCTTCCCAACAGAGTGAGAAAAGCTCTCGTATCTGCATCACACTGAAAAATTGCTGAAGACGTTTTCCCAGAATTTTAGGTAGCATCAATGGGACTTTCTCTCTCAACACCCCTTCCAAAGATAGGTTCCAGTCTAATCCCTTTTGCAGTGGCAGGCTCCTTGCCAATAGCGCAGCACATTCATTTGGGTGATCCTCTGGAATCTTCCTATGTGAAAGGCTGAAATATATAAAGGCATCATAAAGGAATTCTAGAGGGCTTGGGCAGGATTATTCTAAGAATTTTATCCATCCACTTCAAGAAATTTCTTCTGTTGATCTTTAGGATTACTACTGAAACAGCCAAGGCATTTGCTGATTTATCCCAGAATATCATCCTTGTTGGTGCACAGTCGTGCAGCAGAATTGCCAATGCAAAGGGTTTTGTTTTTTTTTTTTTCCTCTGACTGGCTCAAAGTGGGATACCAGAACTAAGTTAGAAATAAGCCTGATAAGAATGAGAAGATTTAAGGATTATAACTGGTTCTCATAAACTCAGTTCAGGAGAGCTGGGGCAAGTGACTCTCATCTTCCAACATGTACCCGGGCAGAGCCCAAGCACAGAGTGTACAAACCATCCTCCATGTAGAGGCGAGATTTTTCTTGGAAGGAGGGAGGGAGAAAGAGTGTGTGTGTGTGTGTGTGTGTGTGTGTGTGTGTGTGTGTCCATGTGCCTGTGTGAAGTATGCTCGGGTTAGGTGAGCTTGATCAATGGAAACTGTGCTAACAGGAATAGAGAGACACTGATGAATCAAGGGAATATGTGAGAGAAGAGAGACAGGGCATAGAAAATGCCAGAGGTGAGCTAGTTGAATTCTGGGACAATGAGATCGGGGCTATCTTGTTGCCCGAAAGCCTTACCTCTTGGGTTCCCGGAGCAGAATCTGCAAAAGCAGACTGCAGAAAAGCCTTTTCTCCAGCCAGAATTCTTAGTAGGCAGTCATGTGGGGGTAATTGCTCCTTTGTCTGGCTCCCACTCAGCCCCTCTGACTTCTGCCTGAATGGAGAGAACTATTGTTGTGGCTGGAGCTCAGTAAAGTCAGTGGGGTCGGAGACAAGGAGCCTCACTCACAGAGGACCGCCGTTCTGACAAAGGCCCGGGGGTCTTACCTTTCTTTCCCTGTGTGGAAAAAGGCAGGAAGGAAACTGGAAGTAATTGATGTCTCACTGATGTCAGGCACTGTGCTAGGTGATTTCTCCTTCAATATCTAACTTAACTCTGACAATGCCCCCAGGAGACAGGACTTCTCAACCCCGTTTTCAACAGAATAAGGGGCCACGGAGAATAATTTACAGAATATTAAGCCTTAGAAAGGTTAAACAAGTTGCAGTAACTTCACAGCTAACTCTGTGGCGGGCTGGAGCTTTGTTTCCACACCTGCCCGAGTGTGGGAGCTGCCTCATCGGCGGTAGGGGCGTTATGACAGTCAGGTACCCCGTGATGAATGATATCCAGGTCCTCCAGAAAGACAGGGAGGGAGAGATCTTGATTCTGCCTGCTTCAGGCCACTAGGATATTTTGGTGCAGAGCCCCTCGTTTTCAAACGATGTACAGGAAAACAAGATCGAGTCAACTTCTTTTGCTATAGACTCTTTTCTTTTTTTCGTTTTTTGAGAGGTTATTTTAGACGAAGATTTTAGGATGTTTCATTCGAGTCTGGAAGCCAATGAAATAAAAAGAGAAAAGCAGAACCGAGTAGCAAATAAAGGAAATTAATTTAATAACAGATTTTGTTCAGTCTCTCTGGGCCTGCCCCAACGAGTATCCCCAAATACTCTAGGAGTGAGAGCACGACCACTGCTGAGTAAAAAACCTCTTGATTATGGCTACGGAAGGCAGAAACTACTATATGTGTATCCAACACTGGCACACCCCTAAACTACACTTCCCCGCCTCCCTTGCGATGCGGGGTGTGGCCATGGTCCAGCATCAGTCCCGCTCCGGTCAGTGGAAAATGAGCAGAACTGATGTGTGCCAATCCCAGGTCATAAAACCACATGCAATCCCCCATGTGCTTTTCTCTTCCAAGCTGGCAAGAATGAGTCAACTCTGGGGACTGTCTTGGGAGCCACGAGATGGAAGGAGCCCAGGTCCTTGACTCACATTGTGGAGGAGAGCTGCCCGACGAGAAGTATCAGCCTTGGACTGTTACATATCAAGACAAAAACTTTTACGATGCAAAGCTGCTGAGATGTGGGGATTTCATTGTGATAGCAGCTAGCACACCCTTAGCTAATAGACCAGAGCCTTCGTTCTGCTTACCTTCCCAGAGATCATGATGTGAGCCCCAAAGCACCAGAGCCCCGAGAATGAAAAGTATGTTCCCAGGGAGACAAGCCCATCTACCTCTGAGCCTCCAGGGTTTTCCTCACCTTCAGTGTCTGTCCCACTTACAGAAGTGTGGAGAGATTTTGGAAAACATTTTCTGCGTATGATTTAGAGAGCAGAATTCAGTTGTGCCACCAAGAGTACACTTCATTGGATGATAAAGCCATAAAGGAAAACATTTGTTTTCAGACTGATTGTGGGAGAAAACCCAAGTAAGTGAGCAAAACAAGAGTGAACGATAAGGTTTTTCTGTCTTTTTTTTTTTTTTTTGCAGTAAATAAAAAGTAGTCAAAACCACCACCACCTGCCAGAAATCCTCGAAAACTTGCTTTTGTAAATATAGAAGATATATGTGTACCCAGAATCAATTGTTTGGGTGCAACATGACATTTTAAAGGGCTTGACAGCTTTTAAGACAGTTTTTCCCTTAAACACATTAAATTCACCCTTCCTACAAATGTGTTTAGTCTAGTAAACACTACCTGTAATTATGTAAGCAACAAGTCAGTTGCGTTTCGGTTTCTGTCAAATACTACAGATTTCCACTGTGTGGCACTACGTTTAATGAGGATTATCAAATCCGTATCCTTCCTATTCTGTGACGGGGGTGAAGTCTCAACCACAGTCAGGTGATGAAAGGGTGGATGTGAAAGGTGTGTCTCCTCCAGGAACAAAAGAAATCCTGAAAGAGGAGGAAGCAATGAGGTGACAGCTTGAGAGGAAAGGATTTATCCCAAGACCTCCAGTGCCCAGCTACCGCAAGGCTCTCTGAAGGCTTGATCGGTGTGCGAAGCGTAGGCTACCAAGGATTATGACCAGAGCATGATTTCTGTTGGTCAAGGTGCAAAAAGAGAAGACCGGGGCTCTCCCCAGGTAAACTCATGCACCTGCCCACGTACAAAAAAAGCCATGAGAGAGTCTGACTACCCTATCTGCGCACAGGGCCAGAAGACGTGTAAAAACAAATTGCTTTCCCTTTCAGCACACGGGGAAGACACCCACAGGTGACATACTGGACCTTCAGAGCCAAAAGCCAGCATAAGAGGACCGGTGCTCTGTTCCAGGTGTCTTTAAGGCGCTGCAATTTGTGCGTAGCTGGCCCTTTAAAAACAGCTCTAGACAGACCAACCTCGTCCAGCAGAATTATTCAGTTTGTTTTAGCAACAGCTTCCCCTGCCCTGGTCTCCCATTACTTCATCTGCATTCCCCAGATGCTGACCCTGTCCCCCTCTAAGCTCACAGCATTCCCCCGACGCCCCCGCCCCTCCGTGGCTTTCATAATCTCCTAGGGAACTCCCAGTCCTGAGCCCTGGCGGGCCCCACAGGATGCCACCTCTTGGGTCACGGGTGGAACCTGATGCCCTTCCCCAGTTTCTCTGGTTGCAATCCTACCTGCCCCAGATTTAAGGCCTGCGTCAGAGGCTGCTACAGGAGGAGGCAGGGAGGTGACCCTGTTTGGTCCTTCCCCGGGCTGAACGCCTCCATACAATTTCAGACAGCTATTTCAGTCCCGAATCCAGGGGTCACTTAGTAAGGTTGCATTTAGAGGGTTGCGAGGCCAGGACTGTCAGGGTCTCTGGCCAGGGGCTCCAAAGCCCTAGCTCGGTGGTCTTTCTATGACCAGTGAGTCAGCAACATGTCCTTCTTCATACTCTCTGCCCCTGTTGAGTAGCGGGCTTCAGGAACATAGTTAGAGCACCTTTGTATGCAAGAGACAGAAGGCTGATCCAAACTGGCTTAAAATAGTTTATTGGCTAGGAAATAAAAGAGTCCAAAGGAGTAGCAGGACTTAGCAGAGCTGCATCCAGAGCTGGTTCAAGCGCTCTTGCTGGGGACTCTCTCTCTCTCTCCACCTTAGAAAGAGTGAATGCACGCGACAAGCAGGATGTCTGTTGAGGGGGCATGACTTACACCCCAACACTTAGCATCTCAAGAGAGGGGGACCAATCTATCTTGACAGCTCCAGGAGAAAACGTCCGGAGGGAAGTCCCATTGGCCGCGTCTAGGTCACGTGCTCACCTCTGAACCAATCACAGTGATTAGCCAGACCTGAACCCATAACCCCCCCTCCCCCCCCCCGCCCGGTGGCTAAGGTAGGGGCCAGGGGCTGCAATCAAAGCGTATTGAAGATTTACTCTGCAGAAAATGGGACTCGACAGTAGCCTTCACTTTGCTATGACCAGTTGTCATTTTCAGACCTTGCCTTAGCTGCCATGGATAACCACTCCCTCCTTGAAACACTGCATCGACCGTCCAGCGTCCCCCATTCTCCTGGTTTCCCTTTGCACTGGGCCTTTTATTCCCAGCCTCTTTTCCTGGTCTTCCTCACCTCCCTGGTCTCCTCCTGCTGCAGCCCCGAAGCTCAGGCCCGACCCCTCTCTCTCTCTGCTGCCTTCCGCCTACACTCCTGGTGGTAGTAGGTAGCTGGCAATCTCATTCTGTCCTGTGACCTTACATGGCATCTATTCACGGTGGACACCAAATTTATATCTGACTGCTTCCTCTCAGGAGCCCCAGACTCCACGTGGAGTCCTCCCCCAACGTGGATGACCAACAAGCATCTCAAATACTGTTCCAGCACTGAGCTCCTGATCGGCCCCCCAACCCCTTCTCCTTGCCATTAATGCAGTTGCTCAAACCAGACGACTCAGAAACATCTTTGTCTCCACTCTTACTCATATGCCACATCCAGGTGATCAGCAAATCATGGCATTCCACCTTTGAGCATAGACTCTATTACTCACCTCCTCCACCACTTCCAGTCTGCGCCAAGTCATAACATGCCTCACCAGTATGATCACAACTACCTCCTAACTGGGTGCCCGTCCTTGACTTGTTCCTCTTTCTGTGTTCACTCAGCTCAGCAGTCAGAGTAAACCTATGAGCATAATCAGACAATGACTTCCTCTGGTCAGCACCCTGAAGTGACCCTCAGCTTACTCAATATAAAACTCTTACGAGTAGTCCTGCAAAGCCCTACACAGTCTCCCCACACCACCCCCTATTTCCTTCCTGACAGTCGACTGCCCTACCCCACTCCATCAGTTCCAGCCGCACAAACTTCCTTGCATTCCTTCCATTCACCGAGCAAGATTATGCCTCAGGGCGTTTGCACTTGCCATTCCCTCTGTCTGGAGCCCTCTTTCCCTAGATGTCCACATGGCTTCCTTACTCGTGTCCATCAGATTTTTAATTCAATCCCTTCTCTGTGAGACCTTCACTGACCATCCTAATCTAGAACTGCAAACCCCTTCCTGACTCACACGTCCTGTCTTCCTTCACTGCTTTGCTTTTTCTCCATAGTAGTGATTATATTCTAACACGCCTATTTTTTTATATATGTTTAACTTATTTATTTCATTTAATTTTCCCTTACTTATTTTAGTCCCTGTCTGTTTCCCCAGCCCTCGACTCTGCTAGAGGAGGGGCTTTCGTCTGTGTGTTCAGTGCTGTAACCCCAGCACCTCAGCAATTTAAGGAGTGAGTAAAATGGAGTGACTTCCTCAGTCCTCCAATCTGGGCCCCACGGGGGTGTGGTAACCTTCAATCTCTCCTCTTGTCTCGCCCTCTCAGTCTCCTTTGCCAACAGTCCGAATGCGGGGACCAGGAGGCCACACAGAATTACTACAAGATGGCCGCCTGTGACCAAGAAAGGTGAGGCCAGACCCCGGGAGGGGCATGCGGGAGGGCTGGACAGCAGGGAAAATGGGGTGGGCTGTGACGTTCCAATCATGGGAGGAGGCCCAGTGGGCAGCAGCTAGACCAGGCCAGGCAGTGGGACCTGCAGTTGTGGGTGGGAAACTGCATGGCCCCAGTCCTTTGTTAGGCTGGTAACAGGGCAGATGCCAGGTCCAAGCAGGGGCAGACAAGGGGACAGAGATCATGAGGCACGCTGAGGTCAAAATGGATAGGGGCCAGAACACAATGCCCAGCAAGCTCTGTCACGGAGGCAGGCACTCTGTCACCCTTCCCAGGGCTGACGTGAGCTCTTTGAAGAGGCCAGGCTCTCCCGGCAGGGCTTCGTCTTCTCTTACCTTAAAGGGTCAGCTCCTTATCTCTTTCACTTGGCAGGCTGCACCTCTTCAGGCAGAACCCCTGTTACTGGTCTGGTAACCCCAGGAGGGCCACCTCCACTGTCATGGCTCATCCCGACAAGATGCCCCACCCTGCCTCCCCCGGCTGTAGCCAGTCCACTCACTCGCTTGCAGGAGACCCACCTCCCGGCTTCCCAACACCCACAGCAAATTTTTTTAGCATTATAGAATGTAAAGGTAACTTAAAGACCCTCCAAGTCCAACATCCTCATTTTATCAGTCGGAAACCTGGGGCCCAGGGGGTTAAGTTAGCTGGCAAGGGCAGTGCCCAGGGAGGATGCTCAGCTGAGGGCTCCTTACACAAGACCGTGCTGTCGAAAGTGGCCTCCATCCCAGAGGACGGGCTAATCACAGGCCAGGCCTGGGTGCTTTACCTGGGAATGAGAAGCTCCCTAATGCTCCAAGAATTTGCAGCGTGACCGGTCAAATAACACAGCCACACTGCAGAGGACTGTGTTTATACCACCTTCTTGCCCTTCTCTCTGTTCCCTGTTTCGTGATGGGATCGGGTGAGGTCATTCCTCTGCCTGATGAAAATCTTGGCCCTTGCCAAGCTGCTGCTCCCTCTAAGCTCATTATCTGACTGGCTCATACTTTCCCAGGGGTTGGAGGGAGGAGGAAAGGTAATTAAGTGTTTTGCTTAAATGGCCTTTTCAGTTGACAGAAATAGCTGCCCAGAGATGTGGTGGCTGCTCCTTCCTGGTTCTCTCCCAAGGAAGGAACAATGACAGTGCAAAGGTCAAAGGGACCAAGGCTGCCGCCCTCCCCCCGCCAATAATCCCGAAAGTGCATCATCGGCAGGCAGATAATGGAGAAGAGGAAAATAAGCCCAGGTCGGCCTTCTCCCCTTGTGGAAGGAAAGCCTCTGATTCCTGTGTCCGCGTGACCATGGGCGCCACGTGTGATCAGGCCCACAAGAATCGGGCTTTTCTCCTGCCTCAAACGGCCCTCTGTTGGACCAGCATCTTGTGTCTTAGTCTCTTTACAGCACAGTCACTACTCGGCATTAGAGAATGCGTTATTTGGGGAGAAACGATACTGCCCTATGGAGCCCTTGTAGGCGGGGGATGGGACAGGAGCCGCAGACAAAGTACAAGGGTGCATCTCCCCCAGACTCCATGAATCGAGCCGTCAGTCGACAATGGCCTCAGACAAATGGGCAGAATAAGCGCTCCCATATAGAGAAGAATCTGGATGCCAAAGAGGTCATTACCAAAACATACAAGGAAGGAAAGAAAGGGAGGGTGGCAGCAGGCAAAAAAGAAAATAAAGTAAAAACAAGATTGTGACTTGCTGAGGTTGGAAACCACTAATAGGGCCGCAAGGAGCTGCTTAACTCAGACCACAAAGAGTTAAGTCTTGGCTAGCAGCACCAACTGATAAGTCCCGGGCATATTCAGCATCATTGTGTTAAAGATAATAGCAGGCTTATTATAACGGAGAGCCCCATATACATTAGTGCCCACACAATGTCACCTGTCTGTGAATTCAGCAAAATTTTGTTCACAGAATAATATAGTTTTGCCATTGTCCCAGCTTAGAACGACACATTCATTAATAGAAACAGTATCTCTGGCACTTCTATGCAATGCTAAGTCCCAAAAAAGGTTCATTATGGAATGTGGCCCCACAGCCAGTAATGGCCGTCATTATGACAATGCACATTAATATCAAAGGATCTGTGATTATTTTTACATTTGTTCCTGGTATCATCAGTGATTCTCTAAATTGTGCACCTCTCTTGGTGTAATCAGGTGTCCTTGTAGCCTCTATGCATATGCAAAATTTATTTGCAAGTTGTTAAAAATTGCAGAAGATATGCCTTATAAAATGTTCCTTAGCTGTCATTTTGTTTCAGATTGAACCTCGAATTGTAGCCAAGGTGACTTCACTGTCATTTAGCGGTATTTGGCCCAAAGCAAATCAATCAGGTGCTTCAAAATTTATCACTGGAATGAATATACTAAAGACAAAATCTTTCCTCTTCTGTATATTGGGCTGGGATGGTTCGAGGTGGGCCACCAAAACTGGAGAAAGGAGAGAAATTGATATGTACAAGAAAACTCAGTGGGAAAAAAATTTGACTTTGCCAAAATGGTGTTTATTACTATAGAGATTCCTAATCTTACCCACTTCCAGTTCTCCCTTCTTCTTGTAGGTGGGTGATGTGACAAGCTCTAGCCTGTGAAACAAAAATGGAAGTTGATGGTTGTTTCTGGGCCTAATTATAGGAGAGTATGTGACACCTGTACCCTTTCTCCTCTTTTTCTGCAGTGTCCTTGTAAAAGTTCGGCAAGCCGTATATTTCAGTGTGCTTTTCTGTGCATGCATTATGCGTTGATTAAAAAACCATAAAAATAAGAGGTGGTCCTGAGTAAATTTTACCCTCCATGGTGTCCTTCACTTCTAAAAATTCTGCCTTCTGGTGACTCCATTCACCAACATTCTTACTTTTGTTCATGGGATAATGAATAGAACACCTTCTCCCCAGGCCCAAGGACCAAAGGAGGGAGAAGATCAGAGTTTCAGGTGTTCGGGATTTATTGAGCAAGTGCCTTACAGGACAAACTGGTGAGGGAGAGAGGGAGTGAAGCGTGGTGGTGGGGAGAGGAAATAGCTTGAGCAAGGCTGTTGTATCAGGAAAGTCCAGCGTTGGCCTGATTGGTGGTAGGGGATGAAGGGAGCTCCAGAGCATAAACAGAGCTGCAGACTTATCACTCCCACATGATGCAAAAGATCCTGCCTTTCATACCCCCTTTGCAGTCAGCCATTGCCTGTGGGCGCCCCCCCACCCCAATCCTGGAAGTCAGTGCAAATTTTCCTGACAAGGCTGTTCCCATCAGCAGAAGGAAATGTTTTAGAGAAGGGAACAACTGATACCTATGAGCCATGGACACACAGAGCAATGGGGCATTCCAGCCCAGGAGAGTGGATCCGAGCACGGGAGCACAGCTCCTATTACAGTCCACCCCTTTCACTATTCACTTTCACTTGTTCTCACAGCTGGTGCCCTCCATCCAGGCCTGTTTCTTCAGTATGCTGTGTCACAATTCCAAAGGAAACTTACAAGAGGATTGTTAGTGGGACGAGTTATAGCCCCCATGGCTGCAGCTGGTCCCAGGGCCATACTTCATCATCATTATTGCCCTGTTCTACCACCTATTGTCAATTCCCCTCATCCTTGGGTAGCACATCTGGGGTCCTAGGTGACTTTCATGCACCATCTAAGTTCTTCGGACCATGCCCTAATCAGGCCATGTTTGCTCTACTTGCCCAATTGCAATTTAAACTGAGCCTGAAAGCACCAAGAGTCACCCCAAGAGGATCATCAAAATGCCAAACACATTTGCCCCCAGTTCTCTGCATGTACCAGCAGTCCCTCATGATGTTCAGAATCAATTGTTCTTCCTTAAAATAAATTTTCCCTTGTCCAGTTGTCAACTGGCATAAGGAGACCATGTGACCAGAGGGCCAGCTGTAGCTTTACATTTACCAGAATCCTTACTGTGTTTCTTGGTGTTAGCAGCACCTCTAAAAACCAGGATATCTAAAACTGTATGGGTAGAAAACACAAATTTCTCAAGTCAGACATGATGATGGAAATGCTGATGACCAAAGCCATGGTTATTTTCTGGAGCCATGCTGTTTACCTCTTATGGATACAGCATGTATAACAGCATTAGTCTTAAAAGGTCTCCTGCATCTTGAAATAGTGCCTTCCTTACACAGGGTGTCATATTCAAGCCGGTGATTATCAGCTGCTTTGTGGAAAGACTTTTCCACTATTCTATCAGGTTGGCAACTTCTGAATGGTGTGGTATGGGGTAGAATCAGTGATCCCATGGTCCTGTGCCCACTGCCTTACCTCCTTTGCCATCAAATGAGTCTTTAGTCTAAGGAGACGCTGGGTGCAATCCCACGTCAGTGAATCACACACTGCCTGAGCCCTTGGATGGTGTATTGGCCAAGGTCTCATGGGCAGAAAAGACAAATCCATGTCCAGAGTACTTGTCAATCTCAGTGAACATGAATCACCACTTTATCTAGGATGAAATGGGACTTATATACTAGACTTACTGCAATGCCTTTCTGGTCTGCTCAAGGAACTCAGATTTGATTTTCAGTAGCAGCAGTAGCTTAATCAGCTTTGGTGAGAGGAAATCCATGCTGTGGGGCTCCATCTCTGCCTTCATAATTGTTCCGTTCATGAGCCAATTGCAAGGACAGAGGCTGACATCAATTGGCCAAGTCATCCTGTTTGTTTGGTTGTTCAGCACTTCTGCTGCAGTGGTTCTTGGTGTGTGGTCGTATGCAACACAAAGATCTTTACACTGTATGACCTCTCCCGTAGGTCCATCTACATATCTCATCCCCAGAGTTTCTTGTCCCCTCTCCTTCTGTGCTCCTTAAAAACCAGTCAAATCATCGGTCACTTCCCCAGAGCCCATATATATTCTTACTTTAAGCCACTTTTCTTGCTATATGAAGTCAATGACCAGATGCAGTGCGGATGCAGAACACTACCCATTGAAGGATGTCTCTCATCACATCTTTCAGGGCCACAAGGGAAGCTGTCACGAAGCAACAGTCTGTTTTCAGCTTGTGTCAATATATCTAGCTGATCCATCTGTGAGTCAAGCTCAGGTTTTCTCCATCAGCTGGTCATAAGAAATCCCCTTTGGGGCAATAGGTATGAGCTGAGGGGAAGACATTAATGCAAAGTTGTATGTGACATGAAGATTTGGGCCACCAGCTTATTTGTGTCCTATGGACCTGCTCAAGCCCAGTCCAAGATGTACCACTTCCATTCTATACTGGATTGCTGCTGAGCTTGTTTGACCTTGTATCTTGGTGGGGCTGATAGAACACAGGTTATGATAGATAGTTTGGCATGTGCTCAATTGATGCTTACTCCGTATTTAGGTGGTCTGTCTCTACTAGTGCCCAATAACAAGTCAAGAGCTATTTTTTAAATGGTGTAGGATACTCTGCCACAGACAATAGGCCTTGCTCCAGGATCTTAGAAGTCTGTGCTGGAATTCCCCATTGGGGGCTTAGAAGAACCTCTAGTCAGCAGCCTTTTCTACCCAGACGCCTGAAGGAGCATGAAGTCTGCTGGCTCATAGAGTCCAAACAGCAACTGCTTTTACTACAAGAAGTTTTCTTGCTCCAGGTCCAATGCAAAACTAGCTAGCTTCCATGTCACTTAATAAGTGAGAGAAATATTCTCAAGTGTGTAACATACTGCCTTCAAAACCCAAAAGATCTGACAATTATCCTGCTTCTTTCTTAGTAGTGGTGGGTTCAAGGCACCCACTGGTTTCTTACTTTGTCCTTACTAAGAACAAGGTACTTGTTTGTTCCTTTGGAGGGCCTATCTTGGCATACCCCAGACCACTGGACACTGGTAGAGACAGACCACCTAAATACAGAGTAAGCATCAATTGAGCACATGCTAAACTACCTATCATAACTATCTTCACTGATGTGGTGGGTCCCTGAATCTTTGGAGAGTTTATCTCCTACTCTCTGGAGCATTTATCTTACTAAGGCATCCAAAGTACTTAAGTGGATCAATATTCTTCAGAAGGTCCAGCCAATCCAGATCCTTTCAGACTGTATTATGATAGAGTGCAAGAGAATCAATATATCCCTCAAACTAGAACATGACTGTATACTGTTGTCTCTCCCATATGAACGCTAACTGCTACTCTTCCTCTTTCCTTATGGAAAAGAATGCACTGACCAGATCAATAGCTGCATCCCTCATACCGAAGCTATGAGGATCTACACTAATTAAGAACACATCTGACAGAACCAGGGTAACTGAAGCCACTTTCTGATTATGTCTGCAGTAGTCCATTGTCATATGCCATGATCCATCTGGTTTTGCAAAGACCAGCCTGGCAATTATGATGAAAACCACTACTTTTGTATCATTTAAGTCATTTAGTGTCACACATGTCTGTCATTCTTTCCAAGAGGCAATTCTGCTTTTGACTTACTACTCTGGTGTGGCAATGGGCTTCCACTTGACTTTTCCTACTATAATAGCTCTTACTCCACAGGCCAAGAAACCAATAGGAGTATTCTGCCAAGCTAAGTATGTTTTTACTAAATATATATTCAGGAATTTGGGGAATGACCACCTGTTGGTTCTATAGACCCATTAGACCTACCATGAGATGGACCAGGGCCATGACTCCAATAAAGCTAGGAGTCAACATTAACTCAGACCTATAACCACAAGCCTTTGGTCAAGCTAGTTATAACCTATTCCTCAGTAGATGGATATCCAAGTAAATAGCTTTACATTCCTTTAAGGAAGTACTGGAGAATCACTACTCTATCCACTTGCCTCCATGTTGCAGAATCCATCCTTAAGAGACCTGATCTTCAATCAATGGGTGTCTGAGAACTGGCTCCAGTTTGGAACTTGGGCAATCGATCATGAGTTTCAACTGGGACCATGGGTTTCCGTTCTCTTCTTCATCCTTGTTGTGACGTCTTATGGCACCATATTTACCAACTACTGAATAACCTATGATGGATGCTGGATGTTGGAGATGTAGGGGTGAAAAAGATACAGCCTGTGGCCTCCTAGAACTTTTCCCTTCTACCTTCTCTTGATCATTTTCTCTTAACCACACAGGCTGAAAGAACCAAATATGAAGATAGAGAATGTTGTGGATTCTTAGCAGCTAACGTATTTGAAAGTAAAAATGACAAGAATGGCTAATATTGAGGAATTATTAAGTACTATACCTATAGTATTTGATATAATCCTCAAAATCCTGTGAGGGAGGTTTCCTTATTTGGTGGATGGGAAACTCATACTTACAGAGGTAGCCAAGGCTCAATCCGTCTCCCAAAAGCTGTTTATGACCAAAGGAACATGAGAGAGATGCTAACTGCTGCTCTTCAAAAAAAGAGATTCCAGCTAGTTGTAATTTTTACCAGAGGAAGCCAAATTCCCCAGAACTCTTAATTCACAGAGGTTACCTATCTAAAGTTTTTTTTCTCTTCTGATTCAAGCCAACCTGGGAATGACAGGGAGTTCAAAACTCAAGAGAATGTCACCTAATTCAACCATTTTCCTTTGGAAACACATGCCATGTCCTGAGCCCTGCAGAAAAATGAAAACCCCACTATACTGTACTGAAGGAGTCCAAAGCCTATTGAGATGAACTCGTACACACTGAAAAAGTAGCAAACCACAGAAGGCTCAATAGCCTGGTTGCACACTGCCTTAACCTTTTTGTGAATCATAACAACACTTTAGTAGGTTTCTACTAGCATTTAAATAATTATATAGAACATAACTAAAGAGAATATTATCAAGTAGAAAATACCAGGTTGCATCTCTTATAGGAAGAATACATATTGTTTTTGTGAAGTTTTATTACTTTTGGATGAAGTAAAACACATTTCTTGCTATGGGTTGTGGTCAAAAATTTTGAAAAAGACTGCATAGAACATATATTAAAAAATACTTTAACAAACAGACACAGCAAGCCAGCCTCAAATCAAGGGGAAAAGGAAACACCAAGTTGGCATTACATAAAGAGAAAAGTGAATGACTAAAACAGAAGTACTATGTTACTTGGCTACCTGAAACTAATATAACTACAAATGGTTCTCTATCCTACAGGGACATCTCAATGAAAAATAACATAGGTAACAGCAGCAACAAAAAAAAAGCTTAATGCTTCTAGACTTTCACTGATGGTGACCCTCTCTCAGAGCCATCTAGGAGAGATAGGTAATTATGAGTGTCCAGTCACTTCACCTCATGAAAGAACCTCCTTCTACGACCGCTCACACATACTGAACACTCACTTCCCCTATAAAGTGGGTCTGAGGGAAATGACTTTGGTACACAGGCCTGAGCAAGAGAGTCACACATTGGGCGCCTGGGTGGCTCAGTTGGTTAAGCGACTGCCTTTGGCCCAGGTCATGATCCTGGAGTCCCGGGATCGAGTCCCACATCGGGCTCCCTGCTCAGCGGAGAGTCTGCTTCTCCCTCTGACCCTCTCCCCTCTCATGCTCTCTATCTCATTCTCTCTCTCTCTCAAATAAATAAATAAAAAATCATTTAAAAAAAGTCTAAAAAAAAGAGAGTCACGCATTAACAACGAGGGAAGACGAGGCTGACGTGGGCTTGAGATACTTGCCAATGCTGCTTAAAGGAAGCAACTGTCATTTTTTATTCCCACTTGCCACCATTCTGGTTGACTGCACAAAAAGCCCAAATTTCTTCCTTAGCAATCCACTCTGCAACATAAAGTCTCCTGCCTTGAGAATTATTCCACTATGAGTCAAAGAAGTATAAAATGAAAAAGAGGTAATGTGTAAGTTTTCAAAGCACCTCTTATCCAGAAAGGGCTCTGGATGAGTCACACTTCATACTAAGATAGCACTCCTTTTCCCAAAAGGTTCCAAGAGCCTCCCCTACTTATCATTGCCTCACCCTACTTATCACTGCCTCTTATTTGGATCCAGCAAGGATCCTTGTTATGGCTTCCCCAAGGTTGGGGGAAGTACATGAGTACAGCCTGGAGAAGGCTATCCATGCTTCTAGCCATTCCATGACACTACAATTCCAAAGTCACAAAGTAGATCAGTAGCAGGTAGTTTTATGCTTGATTCATTAACTAAAACTCTGAGCTGCTCAAACGTTAGGAACTCAAGTCACACTTGAGCAACCAGGAACATGGTCATAACTGATTTGCAAAGGGGGCGTTGGAAAAACAGTTCCGGAGCTTTGCCCAGAACTTGTTTGTGCTGTGTCCTCACCCAGAAGTTTCTTCCCTCCCACTCTGCACCAGCCTGACTTCTTCTGATTCTCAGGCCTCAGCAAAATGTCACCTTGTCAAAAAGCCCCTCCCTGACCGCCCTGCCTGAGTCAGGTCACCCAATCAATGCTTTCTCGAGGCATCCTGCTCTTTCCCTTCACAACACTGATCGCAATAAATAATTATATGCGGATTTGTACATGCAGTTGTTTAATATCTCCCTCCCCAGGTAACTGAAAACTCTGTGACAGCCTGTGGGTTCACCCTGGACACCCTAGCACACTGCCCCCAGCACCTGGCTCTCAGAAGATAGTGAATATTTACTGAAGGAGTAAATGAGTTCTGTTTATGAAACTGAAATGTCATTACCTGTTACTTGCCATTAAGGAACCGGTTTGCTTTTGAATTATTATTATCAAAATAGTAAGTGTGTGTGTATACTCATGTTTATGGCAGCATTACTCACAATAGCCAAAAGGTGGAAGTGACCCATGTCCACTGATAGTTGAATGGATAAAACTGTGGTTATACATACAATGGAACATTATTCAACCTTAAAAGGGAAGGACATTCTGACATATCCTTGGATAACCTTGAGCACATTCCATTACGTGAAACAGGTCAGTCACAAAAGGACAAATACTGCCTTATTCTGCTTTATATGAGGCACCTCAAGTAGCCAAATTCATAAAGCCATAAGGTAAAATCGTGGTTACCAGGGGCTAGAGGGAGGGAGGGAGGAATAGGGATTTGGTGTTTCATGGGTGCACAGTTTCAGTTTAGGAAGATGGGAAAGTTCTGGAGATGGATGCTGGTGATGGTCGTGCAATAATGTGAATGCGCTTAATGCCACTGAACTTCACGCTGAGAAATGGTGAAGATGGTAAATTTTGTGTTATGTGTGTTTTACCATAATTTTTAAAAATAAAATTTAAGGGCACCTGGGTGGCTCAGTTGGTTAAGCGACTGCCTTCGGCTCAGGTCATGATCCTGGAGTCCCGGGATCGAGTCCCACATCGGGCTCCCTGCTCAGCAGGGAGTCTGCTTCTCCCTCTGACCCTCTTCCCTCTCGTGCTCTCTATCTCTCATCCTCTCTCAAATAAATAAATAAAATCTTTAAAAAATAAATAAATAAAAATAAAAATAAAAATAAAATTTAAAAAGTACGTGTGAAAGTTTTAAGTGTTTATTACTACACACATGCTTGCTTTTGGTATTAGGCAAAATAGAGCATATTTTATATACATGTTAATGTATAAATACTGAAAACATTGGCCACATACTGAATCCAAGTTTTGCATCCTGGCTGGTTTGGGTGGCAGTTCCTTCCCTCCCCCTATCTAATTGGAGAGGCCCTTGGTATAGCCCTGTGTCCAACACGTGGCAGGTATTTAGAAATACACACTGAATGGATGGCTGGAAGGATGACAGGATGCATGGGTGTACAGACAGATGGGTAGATAAATAAAAAAATGTTCATGATAAAGGAAGTTGTTTAAAAGTGTGTTAAGGAAGCTAAAATTTATAGCATAGATTTTGGTAGTTAGGACACTTTATTTCTTTTTTTTTTTTAAGGTTCTATTTATTTATTTGAGAGAGAGTGCACACGAGTGGGGGGAGGGGCGGAGAGAGGGACAAGCAGACTCCACCCTGAACTTGAGATTGTGACCTGAGCTGAAACCAAAGTCCGATGCTTAACCGACTGAGCCACCCAGGCGCCACAGGACACCCTATTTCCTCAGATCACTTCATTCCCTTTCCTAATGAAAGGATTTAACAATGAATATTGGTGGAGATAATCATATTCTTAATGGTAAACATTTATGAGTTGCCATTAGTAGCATCAGATTTTACAGAAAAAATAACTGGAGCAGAGAGAGTACAGTACCTTGCTTAAGAGCATACAGCAATGAAGTGACAGAGCAGGGGCACGAGCCAGATCCAGTGTTGTTAACCAGAAAGTTCTATTGCCCTCGGGAAGGGGAAGGTAGGGAAAGGAAGGGAGGGACCTTCTAGTTCATCTTCTTAAAACTGAAAAGCCACGTCATATTCAACTATTTGGTCTATTTTAATGCTCATATTTGAATACAAACAACTCAGAAGGGGGCTTCTGGGTCTTCCTCCAGGCCAAGCCTGAGCCTTGCCAAATGAAGTCTCCTCTTGTTTCCCAGGTCGCTGCCCCTCTGCAGCTGAGAGCCCAGACAGAGGTCCCACAACACACATTGCCTCACTCACTCTTCCTGTAACAGGCAATAACTTCCGCTAACACTCCACAGTTTCCAGAAGGCTGCATTGTTCTTGAGTCCCATTTCAGAGTTCCAAAAGACCTCATTTCCTCTGGTTATTCTTTGGCCTTCCCCGGTAGGTGGGAACAAAACCAACTCTTCCATTCTCCTTTGCTCTAGTTCACCATCTCCTAAGGAACCTGAGAAAATGTACTTAGGGTGCTAAGACACCAATATTCTCAATACGCTTTAACACCATAGGAACATGAGCTGGGTGTGGTGTGCACTGGTGGGGTTGGGGTGCAGCATGGGGCAGCAGTGGTGAAGGTGGGAATGAGGAGGGAAGTCACGGAGAAAGGAACGATACAAAAGTCCTTGGTGACTTTGTCTAGACAAGACCAACTTCCCCGTAAAAAAATTCATCAGGTACACCAGAAAGTGCCATTGAATTGGAATTTATTGTAATAAGTAAGTTTTATTATTGCTATCAACTTCACCCATTGATCCATAAGGGTAATATTTAAAAAAGAGTAATTTTAGAAGTAGGGGTGCCTGGGTGGCTCAGTCGGTTAAGCATCTGCCTTCAGCTCAGGTCATGATCCCAGGGTCCTGGGATCGAGCCCCACATCAGGCTCCCTGCTCAGCGGGAAGCCTGCTTCTCCCTCTGCCCCTCCCCCTCCTCATGCTCTCTCTCGCCTCTCCCTCCCTCCCTCTCTCAAATAAATAAATTAAATATTTTTTTAAAAAGGTAATTTGAGAGGGGTGGTATGTTTACTCTCTTCGAGATGTAATTTATCATCATCATCGCTGGGGTGTCTGCCTGATCTTTATGCTTTAAGTAAGTCTAAGGAAGTCTTCCTGTGCCAAAAAGAAATGGTATTTGTGTTAACTCCGGGCAGACACCTGCAGCCCTGGGCTCGTATGTAGATTACACTAAACAGACCTTCCTCTTTCCCCTCTCTGAATTCTGGCCATCCCCCAACAATGCATACCGGCTCTTGGTGATGGTGAGACAGGTCAGACACCCAGGGGCTGGCCACGAGGAGGCCAGAGCCACTGCACACACCTATCCTCCAGATCAAATTCAAAGCATTGGCAATTTCTCTGTGAAGCTGAGAAATCTTAAAATTACTCTTACAACTTTTATAAAAAATAATAAAAAAAAAATCTAGAACTTCAGACTGGAAAAGCAAACAATAGAAGGAAATGATGGAGATACAATGACCTTTAAGCTCCAGGGAACAGCACAGCTTTAGCGACAGAGGAATCTCAGACTCTCCCTCTGCCCTATGAGTTCAGGGTAGAAAACTGAAAGCTTGCAGGTCTCCTCAGAAGCAAACACTGAAGACCAAAGAGCTCAGGGTTTTAGTTTCGCTTGATGCAATTTGCATCTCTACTTTCAACCTTTAAAATAAACTAACAGATTTCCAGATATTTGAGAAGTCAGATGACATTACAATAAATGAACTTGAACAATATATATTTTCAAATAATATGCTCACTACTCTCCTTCAACTTCTAGACTCCTCACACTCAAAGTTAGACCTGACTTTGGCAAGTGTGAACCAGAAGGTTACAAGATTACATACGAGGGAGGGACTGTTAGAGAATGGATAAAACTTCTTAACCAACGATTCTTGGGTGTCCCACACGTTGAAAGGTCATTCCTGGTTTCTCGGGCTCCAAGTAAAGGACTGCTGGTTTCTACGGCCTGGGGCTATGGTCCCTGGCTCTAAACTCTTCCCTTGAACTTGGGGATGTTGGAGAAGACCTCTCAGAGCTGACGCAGCCCAAGGAGTAGGCTAAGGACTGCTTCTCCATCTCGTGGACCCAGCCCAAGTCGCTAAGACAGAGGTTATTTGCAGGATGTTATTCTTTATTCCTGAGTTTAAACTTCAGGCTGATATAAAGGTCATTTGTTCTATGACTTGGTTCATCTGTCAAGGTCAGTCCAGCCCTGATGTGTAGCAGAAAATACAACTCTCTTTGACCAGCCTGAGGGAGTTCCTTGCTTGAACAGTAAGCACGGGTACAGACCCCACTGGAGGCAGAAATGACCACAGCTGTGTGGTCTTGTGAGCTTCTCAGCCAGAAAACTCTCAAACTGTTCCAGATCTTGGCTGGACTGAGGACTGCTCCCCGGGAGTTCCACAAGCCCCTGGAGGCAGGGGAAGTGAGGAAGGGTGGGCCTGCAGTCGCCCCTGCTAGAAGAAACTCCTCTCAGGTTTCCCTCCTCACCCAGTAAAAAAATCAGTATGACAGGGTCCCCCCTTCTGGGAAACCCTGTCTGCTCCTCGTTCTCTCCCAGGCTCCTCCCCAAGCCCTCCCCTCACCCTCCCCTCTCTGAGGAGTACCCTCAGGAAGCTCTCTCTTGGTCAAATCCAGGCTTCCATACAAGGGAGAAATAACAGGAGCTCATTCTGTTGCACACAGAGACACACGGCAACAGAACAACCCAGGCACAAGCACAGTACTGGATTGATCTGACACTTCACTTCTGACCCACTGCCCTGCAACTTGGCCATACCCACCCCCGCCCCACCCCGCCCCACCCCGCCCCACCCCCCTGCCACGGGCAGGGTTACCTCCCCACCTCTCCACCCTGGACTCAGCGCTGGGACTTGCTCTGGGCAATGAGGGGAGAGCCTACAGGGGGCAAGCAAGGATTTTGTGACTGGCTTGCTCTCTCACATTTCTGTCATTGTCCTAAGAAGGACGAGCCAGGGCTGGCCTGCTGTTCCAGGAGAAAGATGAAGGACACCAGGACCAGAACCATTTCCAGCTGGGAGCTGAAGCCATCAGACTTGTAAGAACTAATAAAGGACCGTTGTTTTAAGCTCTCATGTTTGGGGGAACTTTGTTAGGTAGCATTCTGAGGCAATAGCTAACTGATACACCCTTTTGGATTTTCCCATCAGGCTCTGCTTTGACTTACTGCACTGCAATTTTACTGAAGAATAGAAGAGGCTTTAGAGCCAGAAGGTACTGGAAGAAGAAAGAAATAGGCTTTCACTTGTTCTCAGCCTCCCATGTCACATGACAGAATCTTAAATGGTAGAGGTGCTTACACACAAAGGGGAAGAACCCTCTGGCTGCCTTTATTCATATCCGGCTTTTCTTTGGAGGCAGGAGGCCTGCAGTATGTCCCTCAGTCCCTCAGGACCTAACTGGGGCTTGACGTCTCCTGTTGATAGCCATCAGCCCTTTGGCCAGCACCATTTTACTGTCGGACTGGGTCACACGCATTACCCATACGGGGAGACAGGAAGTCGCTTCCGAAAGATATTCTGACACACAGAGGACAAAGTATGGAAGACAAGGTATAGATACCCTAGAGAAGCCACAGCCCATTACCCAGTTGGTTTCACCCCCTTCTGGCTTACACTTAGTCTAAGAAAAGAGACCACTAGGTGCTTAAGGATGAAGACCACTGGGGCAGGAATGTTTTAACACAGACTCAGCACCCCCACCTGTGCCACCACTACGGATGTCCACCCAGCCCCCAGGGCACAAGCTCTCCTCTCCAACGGAAGCAAGGCTTACTGATAGCATCACTGTTTTATCCTTGACGCCCCACGAATGTCCTAGGCTTGGGCTCCACTCTCTGGGCCAGCTAGCTCTCGCTGGGTTGTGCAACGAGTTCCCACACCTCACTCCCTCTAACACACAGTATCTCTGAACCTATGTGAAGATCAAGTATCTTTGTCTGCAAACCAAAACGCTCCACCCCTCATTGCCTCCATATTTTCTCTTATTTGGTTTCCTTGGCCCCTTCCTCCCAAATCCGGAAGGCTCTGGGTCTTCTATCTTCTCTATCATAAAATCTTAACTGCATCTTCCTTCCATTGTCTGCTCTCATTTAGAACGTATGGCAATTAGTGTTTTCTTGTTTCAACTGCATTTTGCTCCTCCTGAAAGCCTACCCGTTCTACAAAGGATTTCATCAGGAAAAGCCACGAATCACCTTGTCCCCATTCTGTACTAAATTGTTTGTGCCACTCACGCTGTTAAATTTCAAGTTGCTCAATGGCCAGAAACTTTGTGATTGGTTTGGTTTGTTTCCTCTGCTGGGCAGTTCTGTGTTCATGTACTACTCCACACAGGAAATAATGAGAGAGCAACAGCGTAAAACCTCAAGGTATAAAATGGTGATTTCCTTAAAAAGTACAGAGCAAAAATGGGACATTGTGGATTATTCTGGTGTTTCTCACCTCAAAAGTGCCCCAGAAGTTGCCCTTTTAGCATTTTGCTTTGGACAAGTCCTAGTACGGAGAAGGAAGAAGCTGGAGGTGGGGGGCGGGGGTGAGAATCCAGGCAAGGAAGGGTCCATCCCTGGCAAAATGGCCCCAGAAGTCCATGCTAAGCGCCCAGCAAATGCCACATGGAGGTGTGGGCTCTCGATGACCAGGCTCCACACCAGGGCAGCATGTCAAGGGAGGCAAGGCCAGTGTGCATCATGTACCTCCCTTCCTGTGTAACCTTCCTGCCCCCAACCCCACCCCTCACCCACCCACCCCCAGCTCTTTATCTTCAGCCTGAGGTTGGGCTGCCCAGACATTCCATCCACTTCTGTTCTCCTTGCAGAATCTTCCCTGCTTCCATCTCACTGAAATCCTTTTCTATCACCTACAAGAGCTGCAATTTACAGAGTCATTCAGAACTTCATAGACTTGGAGCTCACATACTCCAGAGCTTAAATAAATGATCTCATTTAATCCTGGAAGCAGCCCTGCAATGAAATATTATTATCTCGATTTTACAAACTAGGAAATTAAAGCCCTAAGAGTTCCTACTATGCCCAAAGTTACAAACCCATGCTGACATTTGGACCCCGGTAGCTTGACTCTCAAATCTCTGTCTTTCTATTGCTCTGCAACCCTCCTTCTAGGTGGTGACCTCAGCAAAGTATTTAGGCACTATAGCTCAGGAATGTGAGGAATTTTGGGTAGGAGAGGAGCGTTCCTTTTAGGCAAGGACCTTCTCAGCACCTTGGAAAGCCCGGTGCCTGGCACAGAGTATGTGCTCAATAAATATCTGTTGGATGAACAAATAAACACCTTGTCAGCAGCCACCTTCTCCAACACCAGGCAGAATCCTGCCCCAAGGTTGCTTTATCGAGATATTCTCTTTTTTTAAGATTTTTTTTTAATTTATTTGTGAAAGAGAGAGCACCAGCGAGGGGGGGAGGCAGAGGGAGAGGGAGAAGCAGGCTTCCCCCTGAGCGAGGAGCCCAACATGGGGCTCGATCCCAGGACCCTGGGATCATTACCTGACCCAAAGGCAGACGCTTAACCAACTGAGCCACCCAGGCACCCCTGTTTTGTCAAGATATTCTAAAAGCCCCAGAGAGAGAGCAGGACTTTACCCCACACCAATTAGCCACTACATTTGTAGAAGGATAAGTGTAAAGTGTGCAAAGTACACCCATGTGTGCAAAGATATAGTGCCATTTATTGATCCATAATCAAACTTAGCTATCTCTGGAGCTCCCCATTTCCACTGATGTTGAAAAATTTAGCCTTGCTAATTTCATGATAATTCAGTCAATTTTAAGGTTTTTTTCAGTCCCTTTTGGGTACTCAGTCAATTCAGACATCACTTCCCATGCCTTCCCATTTCCTTCTCCCCCAAGGGGGATCTAAGTTCTGTGGCAAGGAACATTCTTCTATAAGACTAAGATTATTTCTGAATAAAATGTTTTAAAACCACAGTCCCGGTAGTAGTAAGTGCTCCAGTCTGGATGGAGACATAGCCATGAGTCTCTTGGGGTTGGCCCAGGGCTCCCCTGCCAGGCACGCACAGTGGATCTGCTACCAAACGGGCGGCCCAGAGCTGGATCCTGAGGCTGGGCTGTGCCTGGGCTTCACTGAGGATTCCAGTGCTTTCAGGGACCCCTGAAAGGAGACCTTCGATGCAAATACCTTTCAACAGAGGGGAGGGGATGTAAGAGGGACTTCCCTCCCAAGAACCTGTCACTGAGCCTACTCTGACTTATAGGAACTTTACAATCACACTGACGGAGTCAAGTGTGAGCTAAAATCACCCTGACCTTCCTCCTTGTGTTGCAGCCCACATTAGTTAAGGGAACAAATAAGCACTAACATTTTTGTGGCTTAACACAGTCAAAATGTATGTCTCACCCAGCGCAAAACAAGAGCTCCTTTCAACTCAAAGTTCTTCCCTCTCCTGGCAGACGGGGGAAAGCATGGTAAAGGCACCTCTGATTCTTTAAAAGCCTCAGCCCGGAAGTGACACGTTTGACTTCTACTTGTGTCCCGGGGACTGCGCTCCCTGCCCCACCTCCCTTGGTCCCTCCTTCACAGTTGACCCAGTCTCCCTGTGTGGCTGCGGGGGGGCCCCTGCAGGAAACCAGACACACGGGGAGGCCACACCCTCATGGGCGCCAGGTGGAACCTCAGGGCTGCTTGAGAGCCTGAGGTTAAGAGTCAAACGTCGGCGACAAATAAAACCGGGTTAAAGTCTCAACCCATCTCTGATATGCTAGACAACCTTGAGGAAGTAACTTGACTTGTGACTCAAAGGGCCGTATCAAGACACACAGAAAGCATTTAGCACGACATTTGGCATGTGGTACGTGCTGGATAAATATTAGCTATTATGTTCCCGTAGTTCTCCTAATCAGACCGCGTGGGCCAGAGCAAGGTCCCCAGGCCCCGTGGCATTTACTTCTGGCCACTGGAACCATCTGTATGGAACCCATTAGTTGAGGGAGAAGAGTGAGCCCCTTTGCCTCTTTACCCTCCTCTGAGCCACCATTACCAAAGGAAGAATTGAAACAGAAACAGACACAGGAAAGGAAAGGTCACGCCAGGGGGGAACAGAGGAGGGCGACAAGCAGATGGGGCAGGGGGTGCAAGAAGGGAACGGGTGGGGGTTGGCCAGGAGTCTGAGTGAGAAGCAGGATCAACAGAGAAGACATGGGAGCTCTATGGGGCACGCCCTAGACTTCTCCCAGTCCAGACCCTGTCCACTTCTCCATGGATACGAATATGGGTGCTGGAGATTGTCCTGTCCAAACGGGGTTGGGTAACGATTCACCAAAGTATTCATCTCAAAAATGCACTCATGATATTCACCACTTGTGGGAGGCTGAACTGTGTTTCCCCACCCTCACCAAAAAAGATATATTGCCATCCTAACCTCTGGCGCCTATGAATGTGATCTTATTTAAAAATAGGATCTTTCCAGATATCAGTTAAGACAGGGTCAGCCAGGAGTAGAGGCATGAGCAGAATCTTCCTCTGAGCCCCCAAGAAGGAACCAACCCTACTGACGCCTTGACTTTGGACTTTCAGCCTCCAGAGCCGTGAAAGAATGCATGTCTGGTGTTTTAAATCATCCGGCTTGTGGTGTTTTGTTACAACAGTCCTAAGAATGGGATACAACACTCATGCATTTAACAAATATTGTTAAGAATCTCTTATTCTTCTGCTATTACGAACTAAGCTGATTTGGTTCTTGCCCTCATAAAGTTTACAGTCTAGTGGGAGAAACAGACATTAACCAAATAGTTCACTATGGAAGTCCAAAGTGCCTCCTCTCCTTTTGCCCCAGGCATGAGGGCAGAAATAGGGTCATAGTCACTTTTTATCCCTAGACCCTAGCATAGTGCTTGAAATATTAAAGTTTAATTACAGGTAGAGCACATGAAGCTTGGTTATCTCGTGATCAGTTTGTCTGCAGTGTCGTATTCAAAGCAACACTGTCTCCAAAAGCCTTGAACAATGATGTAAGTCTTTAGGCAAGAATCCTGGAGATGGTGGCAAGGGGGGTGGGGGGAAGGGTTACATCGCAAAGCACACAGCAAGATTTCCTGAAAGTCCTGCTTAGGATTTCCTTCTTCAGAGCAGCAGTTCCAAATTCTTTAGCTCTTACCTGCCTCCCTTTGGAGGCTTGCCCCAACTCCTGGTCTTTTCTCATGCAAAGAAATTTGACTTCTCTTGGCTTCTCAAATAGGGTTCTGCTTAGATACTGGGAGAAGAGAGAAGCTATTTGATATTTAGACTTCATTTCTTGTTTTTCTCATGGATTTGTGAATTACCGAATACATGAGCAAACAACCAGCTCCGAGGTCTCAGGTCTTTGCTTTTTGCCAAGTAGGAATGATCCTGAATTACTGAAACAGGCCCAGAATTCTAATGCCATGCAAGAGTCCTTCTCCTAGGGCAGGAAATTAACCCATCCATAAAGTATCTCCAATCATTCACCGTCTTACCGGATGGTAAACACTCTCTCATTTTCCACCATTCAGCCCCAGCTCACAGTTTAGTCAAAGTGCCCTGTCGGAGGGCCAGAAGGAAGGACCCCGGACTGGGGATATACAGGTGTGTGCCCTTGGGGAAGACCCTCCACTTCCCTCTGTCCCAGAGAGAGCTCCAGGACACAGTAAACTTAGACCGCAGCTAGGATCAAAAAGATCAACCAAAGAGCAGAACCTCCTTTCGGGAATCTTTGCAAGGCTTTAGTTAACCAGCATCTAGTGATTCGCTCCAGCCCATCAGCATTGCTTTGGTAACAGTTTGCTCAAAGACTTATGGAACAGCCAGCCCCTATCGAAGGGCCAAAGACCTAGACACCACTTTCAGCTGCACCTGACCCAACAAAAGCAAAATGGCCAGTGGAGAAATCTCAAATCATCAGGGAAACTCATGCTGAAAGACTGCAGAACCTCTAGAATCGGGCTGACACCTCAGCAGGGGCCCGGAATTTGCCACCCTCAGTACTTGAACGCCCGTAATTCTAAACGTCTTGTTATTAGTTTATTAGGTATTCGTTACCATTATCCCACTCATAGTGAATTCATTCAGGATGAATTTTGACGTCATATATGCTGTACTTTCATAAGAATTCACATATTAATTAATATACCATTAATTAATCATCTTCATTAACCTGTTATTAATTAATCTATCTTTAAAGTGAAATGTTAACAATCAATTCATAGTACTTGGATCCTTAAGCCACTGGAAGAGCCTTTATTATAATAATTTATGAACTGTGCAAGGTATTTTCAAATACATGTATTCACAGGTTTCTCCCTGTCCCCTATCTATACATCACTGCTGCCTTGCCAAATAGCTTTGTCTAATCAATACCTCAGTGTCCTTATCTTTAAAGATGTCACCTTGTGTTTGCAGCTGTTAGCCCATCAATACACATAAAGATTTCTGAGCTGCCTCTGTAGTGGTGAAATGGATCATACATTCATTTACACCACATTCATCTCAAGGACCATCCAGATAGGAAAAACACCAGGATCTTTTCTATTAAACCATGAAAATACTCTCTTGATTGCTTAACACACCTTATCTCTGAGTGGTCAATTCACCAATAAACAAAATCATATTTTAAAATGTGAGCCTTAGACTCAGATTACTGTGAAGGAAATGATATGTTAAGTCCTAGGACTTCGTATGAGCCTATTTAGTATATCACCTCAAATACCCTGATGACAAGTGAAAAATGAAAAACAATGCAGATATTTGTCATATTCTTACCAGACAACGGATACTGTAAATATACATAGCCCACCAGCTCTCTGGCGCAAATGGTGGAGAGAGAAGCAACACACCAATGCTGGAGAAAGAGATTCAGAAAGGAAACCCAAAATGGTAAATCACTGGAGCGCTGACACTTCTTGAACTTGACTTTAAAGATCTCAACAGCAGAAGAGAGTTGTTTTTAAATGGGTCAAACTATAAACTTAATTTATGTGGGGTCTTGAGTTATGGACCCAAAGCAAAGGTGACATACATATATAATTATGAGTTAGATGACTCATTTTATTCATTTTATTAAGTCCACTTCAATTTCGGACATTTGATTAGCCCTCTCTGTATTTAATTCCCAAATCCCAAGAGCAAATGCCTAACATCTACTGAATTCTTTCTTATTCCATAGTGAGCGTATGTGTGTGTGTGTGTGTGTGTGTGTGTGTGTGTGTGTAGAACACAACCTAACGTCGGGTAGTGAATAGTTTACTATAAAGTACAAGATCCATATTAATGCACATCGTCGTTGACTTTTATCAGGAAGACAGTGTGAGTCTCCTTGAGATATTGTTTGTCTCACTCATGGGTGTGACAGCATGATATATACGATCTATCATGCTCATTTCCTTCATATGTTCTTTGCCCTACTGGAACAGGCACGAGATGATGGCAATCTCATGAAAATGCAACATGATTTGTTTATTACTGAAGGTTTATTTAAGGCTGTCACCATGACCTGTATCCATTAGTAACCTTACAGGTTCTTAAAGTGACACTAATAACAATACCTGATTTTTTTAAATTCTACTGAGCTTTCGGAAAAGCCCATGCAAAAGGCGTTTCTTTGCTCTACATCTCCCCTGCCTTCCCATCCCTTTTGAGACTCATTTTGAGTTTTATCCACTTTTCCACAAAAAGGCTTCAGGACTGTATAAGCCAGGGTTACATAGTGAGGCACACTAAAGGAAATAAAAATAAAAATGCTCTTCAGTTGGGCGCCTGGGTGGCTCAGATGGTTAAGCATCTGCCTTCGGCTCAGGTCATGATCCCGAGGTCCTGGGATCGAGTCCCGCATCGGGCTCCCTGCTCCTTGGGAGCCTGCTTCTCCCTCTGCTTCTCTCTCTCTCCCCCCCACATCTCTCATGAATAAATAAATAAAATCTTTAAAAAAAAAATGCTCTTCAGTCTTTTCCAGGGAGACAGAATTCTTGTGATTCAACTTGGTTTTGAAATGTTTTTTCACTAACATGGAAAAAAAAATAACCCCACAAATCCAGCTGAAAGTTGTTTTCTTGTTTTCTCATGTCTACTAAACCAAATCCACTGCATGTACCAGAGCAGTTGCTGCGTTTCCTGTGTCCCCCAGATTGCAACGAGTATAGTTTCTGGGGCCGTATGGGATAAACTCAATGCCCATGGCATCCAGCAAAGAATGAAGCGTTTGACCAATGGCTCCCTGGGAAAAACAGCTGTAGCTGCATGAATGAGAAGATGAACCAGGCAAGTCCTTAAAAAGCATTTATGGATAAAGGATGCCTCACTTTTCGGGGCACAAGCCAAAAGCTCTTACCTGAGCCGTCTGTCCGGCTGACATAGACAGGTGCATCAGTACCCGGGGATTGAATTTGCAGGCCCACAGAGTTTAACTCTGTTCAAAATCCTGTTAAGGGTCTGCAAAAGAGACACATTAAGCACTGTGTTCTTAAAGTGTTTTCATTTCAGCCTGAAAGTGTTTATTGTGTTCAGACATATGAAGCCAAATAGAAGACAGTTACATCCATTGTTAACCAGGGTTTACACATGGCAATAATGCTCCACAGACTTTAGTTCTACCTTATGATTTCCCCAGGATTCAGCAGTTAAGTGAAGATCAGGCCGGAGACCTCCAAGGGGCCTCATTTTGTGTACCGTGGAGCCCTACCACCGAGCAACACACCAATTCTCCTGCAAGGGAAGACGAGCCTGAGGCTTTTCCAAATCACGGAAGTCATTCTGGAATACCAAACTACACTGACGACTGAATGAATTTTCTCACCTTCTATATGAGTTTGCAAGGGCTGCTGTAACAAAGGATCACAGACCAGGTGGCTTAAACAGTAGCAGAAATTTATCATCTCACTGTTCTGGAGGCAAGAGGTACAAGGTCAAGGTGTGGGCAGAATCGGTTCCTTCTGAGGACTCTGAAGGAAGGACCTCTCTCTGTGGCGTGTAAATAATGCCCATCCTCTTGGTGTTCTCACATGGTCTTCTCTCTGTGCATGACTGTGTCCTAACCTCCTGTTCCTATAAGGACACCACTCCAATTGGATTAGGGCCCACCCTAATGACCTCACTTACCTTAATTACCTCTGTAAAGACCTTGTCTCCAAATACGGCCACATTCTGAGGTACCAGGGGTTAGGACTTCAACAAGTGAATTTGGTGGGGGGACACAATTCGGCCCATAACACCTTCCTGAAGGTATTTCGATGTCAGATAGCACAACCTTTTAGACGCTTTGTTTCTGGGTTTCTCCATAAAAGAATAAGACAAACAAATTAACAACTGGGTTTAGGGAAACTAGTCCATGCCTGTGTTTCTTTACCAACTCTTTTAAACTCAGTAGAGTTTTTAAAAACCCACCAAATACTATATTTGACCAGCGCTAGAAAACCACAGGACTAAGGGGGGATAGACCCAGGGGCAGGTGCTAAGTGCAGGACAGGGTTCCTGGAACCATGCGCTGGCTGCTTGGCCAAGACTTGCAGAACCTGGCATGAAAGCAGGACCACTCCCACAGGGACCTAGCCATGAAAGCCATCTTAATGATAATAATATCAACAAGACATGAACTACAGGGCCGGATATTCAGAAGAGCTTGCCTTCGGTTACCAGATAAAAGAAAGATGGCTCCACCTGGAAAGTGAACAACCTGACAAAAGCGTCTTTGGTTGTTCCTCATGCTGCTGACTGGCAAGGGGGAAGGCTCTTAGGCAGTCTTCAAGAACAGGATTTTCTGCATTAAATGCAAGCTCAGTAATGAGACCATCTAGCACCCCTCAGTCTGCTTTTCTTGAATCAAAGGAACAATATTACTTAGGTCTGACTCTTTCTCAGAAGATAAAGTGGTCTTCTAATCTTCAGAGATTTGTAACCTAGCCCACACAAAAGAGATATAAATTATGTGCTTTTGTTCCCAATCTGGTGAATTTTTCCCTTACACTTCTTCTCTGTACCCAGATCTGAAGAACATGCTTAGAAGCGATGGGGAATAGTGCTACAAGGGAGGCACAGAGGTTTCCTGTTAAGGGGAGAAAGGAGACTTCCTTCCGAAGATGGAGATAACACCTTACCACTGTTTGATCCATGGGACCCGGTGAAGTAAGCTCAATTTTTAAAAGAAGGATCTAATATCTCATTTGAATTTATTAATAACAGAGTGGATTGACTGTTGAGATCTTCCTGAAAAAAAGCACAAAATAGACCATCCCAAACTCAGCAAAAAGCCTAAAACACCATCTGTTGCTATGTTGAACCGTTTGACTGGCGGGGGTGGGGTGGAGGGAGAGGAGACGGCTGACAAATTGGGAGGCGCTCTCAGACACCCAAATACCCACTCTGAGTCCTCTGCTTTGGGAACCTACCAGAGAAAAGGAACTTCCTAGATGCCTAGTCAGGATGCCTGGATCTTAAAAATGTGTGAAAGCGTGTGAATGGCACCCTTCCACAACTTTACCGAAGCAAGAGAGATTAAACAAAGGTGTCAGAAAAGTTTGGAATGAGGAAGATTTCAATACTGCTTTGAAAGGATTTTTCCCTCCTGAAACACACACAGTTGATTAGTTATGCAACTATTAAATGGAAAGTACATTTAAACCGCCTCTAAAACAACGTATGGCTTGCGGTTGCCCCAGCCATGTCAGAATTCAGCTCCACTGCAGAAGTGTTGGGGGGGCGCGGGGGAGGGGGGGAGATTTGCCTCCAAATAAAATACTTTCTTAAACTGCAACACATGGCAAAATTCAGCATTTTAAAGAAAATGGGGACTTGGCACCAGCCGCCACTGTCTCTCAACATCAGTGTCCTCTTCAAACGGGAACATGCATGAGCCCAGAATGGCTTTTGGTAATGAAGGAATGGCCTCCCAGATCCGTCGGGTAAACAGCCGTCTGCTTAGATCATCTGGCTTTTAATAAGGAAGAATGGGAGCCGCAGAACACCACCAGGCCCGAAAACACTTCTCCAGCCTCAACAGCAAATCTCTCTGGGTTGTCCCCGCGACTTCAAGTTGACCCACAACGACAAAGCCTAAGAGAGCCGTTAGCACTCTCGCTGAGAGCATCGTCCTGCCTGTGATTTTTACCGTGACTTGAGTGCCGTGGCCACACTGGGAACTGGTGGGAAGTCCGGGGCCGGCCGCTGTGTGCGAATGCGCCGGCAGGTGGCGCGCCAAGCTACCGACTCCTCCTAGCCAGCCGCCAGCAGCTTGGACCGGCGAGGCAGGCAAGGATTTTGATTCATAAAAAACATAAATTCTACTTGATGAACAATAATAATAAAGGAAATGGAGTACTGGGCACCATAGAGATGAAATTTTAGAGCCCCGAAATCAAGTTATTTGAGATTATTTAATTTAATTTACTAAATTTGAATAACTGTGTGATGTAATGATGCATGGCAGGGCATTTAGGTTTTATAGCTTCTAAATGCTTCTCTTTAGGGTGATTGCTCTCAGTTGCACGGTCGCCAGAGAACTCTGTCCCCATCTCCAAGCTGTGTAAACAAATTGAGGAGAGAATAATTACACATTGGGAGAAAGGCAAAGAGACTCTGTTGAGGGGGAGAGAGAGGAGAGCCCCAGCTACAACATTTTCCCCCTTTTTCAGGTTAATAAACTACCTCAGAAGAACTCAAAGACCAATGGTAAAGATTTTATTAATCTTAGCACAACAGCTAAGCCTAAGCTAAGCACTGTCCAGGTGCTTCTTGAAGTAAAATCCTCATTTCGTGATAAAACAATTAAGATCCATAACAATCTTTATATTCACATCTCAATGTTTTAAGTCGGTAAATGTACACCTCTAATAGCTTCTCAACCGACAAATTGGGACACTGCAAAATCTAGGAATTCTGTTCATCCCTTGATCCATGAACATTTTCTGCAAGCAGATGTAAAAAGTCCTTTGATAAAAATGCAGCCCCACATTCTCGTCAGCGTAGTTCCAGTGCACACACTCTTGTGTTTGCAAAATGTGCGTGTATATCTGCATAAACAGAGGGAGTTGCACACCCACAAGTATTAATTCAAATCTCTGTGAGTGTGTGCACATATATGGGTATATAAATGTTGTCTGTGCACCACTCTTCTCTATTGTTTTCAGCATAACTGATTTTGGCACCCGCTCTTTAGCACTTTGGAAGGGCCTTCATTAGCACTGGGATAGTATCCAAAAAGAATCCAGAAAAATCAACACATAGCTGCTCTTGTTCTCACGATAAATGACAGCTTTGGTGGAAAACAACAACAGTCAAGAAGCAAAACAAAAACCAAAAAGCAACAAGAGTAGCAATAACATGAATAGAGGAAGTCAGACATCACTAACTCAGATTTTTTTTTATTTTAATTTATTTATTTATTCCATTTTTACAACTTTCTTCCTTTGATACTAAGCCTCTGGGTACTTCCACGCAATTAAAAATATAAATAGGGAAAGTATCTTAAGGACCCTAGGGGGAAAATAAAAAAAACAACCATGCAGGCCTATGTCTCTTCATTGATACAGACATGCTTATTATAATCTTAAAAATATGTGAAAGCGTGTTAAGTGGTAGATTTATGTAATTTTACTGATATGGTATGGCAAAGGCTGACCATTAAACTACCCCAGCCCCTAAACTGAACGCTGTCCCCTGAAACGTCTGCACCGATAAGCCACAATTCTTTGGAAACAGAGTTCTGAAGAGATGAGCCTTTCTTAGAAAACAGAATCTCCCTAATTACCTGAAAGTCTTAATCTCAGAATCACGAATAGGAACTCTTGGGTCATTCAGATGCCATGAGAATGTGTAGGGAAAGCAGTAATCTCTCAACTAGTCAACAACTCCATACTATCCAATGTCAGTGTATGTGAATATACCCTCACACGATACCTTCATAGGTAGATAATAAGTCACGCTTTAAAGAAAAGCAGTCATCGGGGCGCCTGGGTGGCTCAGTCGTTAAGCGTCTGCCTTCGGCTCAGGTCGTGATCCCAGGGTCCTGGGATCAAGCCCCGCATCGGGCTCCCTGCTCCACGGGAAGCCTGCTTCTCCCTCTCCCACTCCCCGTGCTTGTGTTCCTTCTCTCGCTGTGTCTCTCTGTCAAATAAATAAATAAAATCTTAAAAAAAAAAAAAAAGCAGTCGTCAAACTATAGAAGACTTTGATTCAAAGAGTTAATTCTTTTGCACTTCAGCTGTCAAAACAATAGTGGAAAACTGAAGTGTGCATTGCCCTTTAAGCCTAGTGGCTCTGCCCCGGAGACCAGACCTCCGTGGGTCTTCAGAAAAGAGAGGTTATGGTGCTATTCATTCCTCCATTAGCTCCTTGCCTTCTCTTTCCTCAGTTTCTCCAATTTTGTGAGCTGTTTATACTGGAGGGTTGCGAAATTTTTCAAGGAAAAGAGGAAAGTGGTGAAATGATACGAAGAAGAAGAAGGAGGAGGTGGAGGAGAAGGGGGGGAGGAGGGGGAGGAGGGGAAGGGGAAAGGGAAGAGGAAGAGGAGGAGCCCTGCACAATGCTGGTGGTGAGGGTCCAATGGAGGAAAAAGCTGTACAGGAGTAGATAGCGAGAGGAGTACCCAAAAGAGCCAAATCTTAAGCCTAAGACATCCTGGAAGTGTGGCTCTGGAGTAAGTCAAAACACAGGAATAGCCAGAGATCGTAGATCCCAGCAGACAGGAAGCAAAGCTCTCCAAATTAATCCATTCATTCCACAAATATTTATTAAGTGCCTCCGATGTGACTGGCACTGTGTTAAGCACTAGGCATATAAGGTAAACAAGATATTTCTTCTCGATGCCTTTCTTATGTAGAAGCACCACCACCATTTTGTCTGACTTTTAGCTGTGCAGTGCACGAATTCCTCTAATTCCGAAGGCAGAGGTTGAAAACCTTGTCTGTGCACAGAGAGGAAACTGAGCCCCAGAGCGCCAGAGTGGTGTGTGCTTGGCAGCACCTTCAACCGTCTTCCCTTCTCCCCCTGATCACTGCACGCCGAACACAGACCCTCTCAGGGGCTCAGTAGTTGTTCCGTATGTAGCCTAAGTATCTGTCGACAACAGTCATCCCTAGAAGCAGCTCCATTTCACCCTATTGCTGATAATTATTATGAATAAGCTAACACAATCTCATGTTTGACAGAATTGTCTCACTCCCCAAGAAGGGCCAGAAAGTCGATTGAAAGGTTTCCAAAAGGAGGAAAGATTCCAAGTAGAACGGAGGCTACTTCTCAGTAGCCTATTCAATAACCCTTCTCTCTTTCGTCTCCCCCAAGATGAGGAGAGAAGCAGCCTGGCGTTTGGCAGGGAGACCAGTGTCAACACTCTATATTTACTTATTTATTGGCAGTTTGGAAGGCAGCCACCATTTATGGTCCTTCATTCCCAAATAGAGGGAGCAATGATTCCTGCCAACAATGTCTCCACGCCACCTGACTGCCCTCGCTCTACACAAGCCAAGAGGGGAATGGGTCCAGGATGTTCACTGTTGGCCGCCATATTTATAACACTTATAATGCTGCCTGTACTCTAAAAGACCCCAACTAGAGAAGATAGTGGGCTGCAACTCCCTAACATGGTTTAGCTCTCACAGAAGCAAGGTTTAGATAGGCAGAACCCGACTCTATCCATACCCAGACACACAACCCCAATATTGATATTCTCTTTGGAAGTGTGATGTAAAGACCTTGGAGAGAGTCCCAGAGAGTTTCATGTACACCTGGATGATGATATGTTTGGGAAATTGTCCTTCTGAGAAAAGACCAAATAAATTGGGATTTGTTTGGGGAGCAAAAAGAGACAGCTAAGATGGGGATGGAAGAACTAAAACAGTCTTTAGAACGATACTGGGAGAGTGAGATTGTCTTTGAATGAGAGCAAACAGAGGTTTTCAACTTCTACCACAGCTAGAACAAGAGAAATCAGAAAACAAAAAACCAGATGGGCCGTTAGCCGTTATCTGGTCTGACCTCTTCATTTAACAGATGATGCAGTTTATTCTTTAGGAAAAGACTCTGGACTAGATGTAGTTCCCCTAAGTCTAAATGCAGTGCTAGATTCTCACAACTGACTGACACCCACACCAGAAGGATGAGTTTAGACATTACTAAAAGCACAGACACATGTCACCAAAGGCACTCAAGCCACAAGTTAAATTCTAGACCAAAGTAAGCAAGTTTGTTCAATCAGGAGCACAGAACACCCTGGGGCCAGGAGCCCAGAGACCTCCTGAGATCTTTATGACAGATAAGGCAGCTCTTAGTGGACTGCCTCTATTACTGCTTTTGAAAGCAACCTGACTATGGCAATAGGAGGCAGGGCAAGTTCGACAAGTCGAGGACCTAGGAGAATGTGATTTTATTCATCGTTGGATCAAGACTAGTTAGGAAATCCAGGGAACCTCCTAGACAAGCAGCTCAGCTGTGGCTTCCCAGGTTGTCCACACTTATGGGCAATTTCATGGGAAGCAGGTTGTGGACACACGCGTAAGCTACGAAACCTCAGAAGGGCTCCACCACGGCTGCAGCATGAAATTTCCCGTTTGCGCCACAACCTCTGAATTCAAAGCGAAATTGCCACCAGCTGTGCTTTCAGCTTTCTCCTTTGCAAGTGAAGAGCAAAACATCTTTGATGATAATGTGGGTGGAAGGAGATTTAGGGAACCCTTCCTCTGCTGAGAGTTAGTCAAGGTTGACCAAAGTCAAAGTCAACCATACCACTGGAGTTGTCATCTGCTCTCCAAGATGACATCCTATGGAGTCTGATAAAGATGGAATGGTGAGACTGGACCGGAGGTCAAAAAAGATTGGAGGTCTTATCTTTCCGTTAAGACAGTATCCAATCAAGATATAAGTGTGGCCACAGGAGAAACGTGATCCAGACACTGTCAGCAGTTTAGACATTAATTAGTGTGGCAGAAATGAGGTAGGTGACAGACTTCAGGCTTCTGAAACACTTCGCTCTCCTTTTCACCCTGTGTCTTGTGCACACCATTCCCTCTGCCGTTTCCAACCCATTTTCCAACCCCACTTGGTCAACTCCTGCTCATCCTTTAAAAGCTGACACAAATATCTTCTCAGCGACATCCCCCAGCATCTCCAAAGCAGAATGAGGCACTCTGTCCTCCGTGATTCCAGATAAAAAATATTATGTATTATACGTATATTTTTAACACTGATCACATGAAACTCTAAGAAATAGTAAGGAGGGAAGATAACTGAGCTCTGGGGCCAGGGGTAAGAAACTCTACACCCCAACTCTTCTATCAACAAGCTCTGTGTCCTTGAGCAAAGTATCCAATCTTCCTGATCCTTAGGGTAAGTCTATCTATACAATGGGGACAATAATGCCAACTTTGGAATGTTCTTGTGAAGATGACATGAGATTGGCAAATAAAGCCCCTAGCACTGGGCCAGTCTCACAGTCAATACTCTATAAATTAGTCCCCTTACCTCCCTCCTCCCTCCAAAGGCAAAAACATGCCTTTCATCGTGTGTCCTCAGTGTTGAGCACGAAACATACTAGAACATTCTAGGGACGTAATACATGCAATCATCAGTGAATATGAGAACTAAGGACAACTAGGGGCCAGTTTTTAATCATAAACTGTCAAGCTTAGAAATGGCCCTAAACCAATAGCCTTTGACCCAATGATCACTGCAGAGGAAGCTCAGAAAGGGCAAGCAGTGGGGCCAGAATGAGCCCCCCTCCTCTCCTAGTCCCAGGTCAGGGCTCTCCCACTCTTTCCCGCTGCCAGCTCAAACTCACCTGCTTCTAGGTGACGCGGACCAGAAGCTGCATGGGCCTTCCCGGGGCAAGTTACAGCCGGCCTCTCCGCCCATAGACCTGGAGACCGGGGCCAGCCTTGGTGGCTGTTTGAATATGAATCCCCTCCAGCTATTCACGGTTAAAGGCAATTTCTCATCATCCACACTAACATGGCTTCATTCAAATTGGAAATGATAGATGATTAACAGGCATGAGAAACCGTGTTGTGCTACATTCAGAAAGGATGCAAATGACAAAAACATGTTGCCTTCTGGATAGGCAGGGAAATGGCGTATAGCAGAACGCACCCGGCTCCTTGCACCTCCATGTCTGGCTAGACGGTTTTATGGCATTTAGCAGCGCTGCGCGAAGGCACCCACAGCATACCATAACTCTCACAAAACAGCGTTTTCATGTGCTAATGGCAGCTGAATCAGAAACACATGGATTTAATTTCCTTCAAAATACCCCCGGGTATAAAAATCAATGCAGGCGAGCCATTTGGCTAACTGTACTGGGGGCTTTTCTGAGCCCAAAAATGGCGAGAAATTGTCGAAGATGGCTGGTGAGCCCCAAATCCCACCAGGCTCAGCCCTCCCCAAGCACAGCCCTGGCCCTAATGCGCTGTGAAGCCCAGGCTGTCTTTTTTGGAGAGAGGCAGGTGCTTGCTGCGTGGTACCTTGCCGGCTGCCATCTCTGCACATTTCCTACTTTCCGCTGTTAGTTCATTTGCTCAGCCTCTCCCGCCACACAGCCATCAGGGAGATCTCATTTTGGCAGCAGATCGGGATCCCTGCCTGAAAGTTGATAGAGGTTGAGCTATTTGCAGAAATAATGCTTTCCAGACGTACTAAACAGTACCCCTCTTTCCAGATGGAGTGGCATTAGTGTTGCTTCCAGCCATTTCCTCACCTTCTGGTATACTTGTCAGTTCTCCCATATGCACCACAAGCCTTCCGTATTCTGGGGAATCTCAGAAAACTGCTCAGACCCTCAGCTTCTCATCACTTGCACATACAAGCAAGCGCGTGCACGCACACACACACACACACATTTACACAGGCTCGGCTTTTATGTATGCACATACAGTTTTCTCCCCCTCACCCACCCACCTCCTGGGAGTCAACGTAGATTTTCAAGAGAGCTAATCACTAAATGTGATAGTTGAGCAGCCCAGGGAATTAGACAGGCATGAATCGGTGGGACATCCAAAAAGTCCCTTGGCTTTCGGGGGGGCGGGTTTCCACCAGCACTAGTCATCAATGTCGATGTTATTCACATTGCCTTTTGGTGGCCTCTAGTTTTGAATGTCGGTGGGGGGCGCCTTGGTGAAAAGGCTCCTCCCTAGAGAGGAGCCCAGAGGCTTTTTCCCCAAGATAAATCTGTTGAGAGTTGGATTAAGCCTCTTTGTGTGATGGCCGATACATAAGGCACTTTGTTTGGACTGTGGGACCCCAGAATATCAACCCCATGTGCATTTCCTTACTGAGAAATTGTCCTGCCTGCCATATTGTATTAGCTCTGGGTGGTTTAAACACGCCCAGGCCAGAAATCAGGTTACTTCAAACAGGCCGTATATCGAGCTCCTTCCCGGCTCTGAGATCTGATGCTCTCAGGAGTCTGGACGTGACTTTCACGCACTCGCATCTTCAGTCCGGTGGTCCGATGGAACTTTGCTCTGCACGGGTGGCAGCGCCGTATGGAAACCATCCTCATTTTTCTACATTTTGCCATTCTGCTTCCTTTTCTCCTTCTCTCCTGAAACTGAGCTTTCTTTTTCAAGGGGGAAAGCAGAGAGCGGAAGGGAATGGAATGTTTTACACACATGCAGAGTTTCCCTCTCCCATTGCTCTCTTTTCTCAATTTGGCTGACTTTGGTTCCTGAGTGTGTTCAGGATGGATATGCTCTCCCCCACAATCTAAGATCTGCTCTGTTTCCATTCTCACAGAGTAAAGACCCATGCATCCTGGAGTGGGTGAAGGATCAGGGTTAGCTTCTCAGAAGAGCCTGACATTGGAAGCTCTCAAAGCTACTACATATCATGAAAGTCAGGTTGAACAGCCAAGGCCAATTACTAAACATGACAAAGACAAGATACAACAGATAATGCATTAAAGCAAAATACAAATCATTAGATATAACTGATACCTTCCTCCTCAACTCTTCAATTATTACAGAGTCAGTATATCCTGTGTGACCTTGGGCAAGTTACTTAACCTCTCTATGCCTTGGATTCCTCGCCTGTAAAACACTAGTTAACACTAGTAAATCCCTCACAGGTTTGTTGTGAGGATTAAATGAGATAAGGCATATAATTTGCTGAGAACGAGGTTGGAGGGTAGTGAGTGGTCTCTAAGTGTAGGCTCACAACCAAACCATAAATTTTCTTTCTACCTCCAGGACACCTTCCTTCCTATCACCTTCCATGCTTTTTGAAACTGTAAAAACCTTGGCTGTCAACCTGGCAATTGCCACCGGTAGATTTGGTATTTATCACACTTCTTGGGTCATTGTCATTGATGCTCTTGTCTTTGTATGAGTTGAGTTACTCATGGTTAGGCTTGTTCCCGAGAAATACGGTCCTCAATGATGAGCTACTTCTAGAAGGGCACTGTCCTGGCCATCTCAAGAAAGATGGCACACAAAAGCAACAACAAAAAGCTTTTTACGAGTTACAGTAATTTTTCTTAACATTTCATTGTTTTTAGAGATTTTATTTATTCATTTGAGAGAGAGAGATACAGAGAGGGAGAACATGAGCAGGGGGAGAGGCAGAGGGAGAGGGAGAAGCAGGGTCCCTGCTGAGCCAAGAGCCTGATGCGGGGCTCCATCCCGGGACCCCAGGATCATGACCTGAGCTGAAGGCAGACGCCCAACCATCTGAGCCACCCAGGCGCCCCTTTCTTAACATTTCAAAATGGATCTTATTGCTTAATTGGTGCATCTGTACAGTTTACCAGTACAAGTCAACTAGTCCATGTTCATTTTCTTCATGCCCACACTCTTTCATTTTTGGAAGTCCCCAAAAGCAAAATATTGCCTTCTCTGATTCTTTTTACTACTGCTATTGATAAAAGGCAATGAAATGTATTAGTCACCACCCTTCAAGCCAGGCTTCTGATTACATTACGAGCCTTGCTCATTAATGCAGGGATGGGATGCAGAGCAGAAAGGAGGGGTATCCATTCAGCCTGCCATGGGAGTAACCAGTTGATCGGCAAGACACACCAGCTCCACGAAGGGGAATACCTTCAACAATTCCATCAACATTGATTTACTTTAACCAGGTGATATTTTAATGAGCCAACCGCAGCGCTCCCTGGATGACACGACTTCTCACACTAAGAGAGCACACCGCCTTTAAAAGAAAAAAAAAATCACGAAAAAAAGCCAGAGAGTTGACACTTGCAGATGAGTCTAATTCCCTTTGTCCTGTGGACATGCGCTGTGTTGGGAGAGCTCCAAGAGCATCGAGCTGATTTTTGCTGTCATCAGAACTGACCCTCAGGCCCCCAGGGGGCCCTCAGCCTGTCGGCTACAGTGACAGGGAAGGGAGCCAAGCTTCAACTTGGGGTCCTCAGATGTGTAGCACAACAGGCTACGTCCAACCCTGATGAGGGCAGCTGGATCACATGAATTTTTAAAGTAAAACAACTGATTTTGTTGGGGGGGGGAGTGGGGGTAGCGGGGCTTGCTTTTTCCCCCTGTGAATCCCCACAGAAGAAATGCACAGACCCAGCATGTTGATTTTGGCATCGGCACACACGGTCCCTCTGTTCTGAAGATGAGCTGACACGTGCAGATTTGCAGATCAGCCATTTCAAAAGGTTAATTAAATATTACCATTGTTTTCCGAGCTATTAATGTATGTTCTTTCTTCATGTGAAAGGCTTCTCCCCACTCAAAAATCAGAGTTTGGATTTGCTTCCCAATCCCTTCCCCTTTTAAAACCTGGAAAGAGAGTGACTGAGGGGCCTAGAGAGAGAGAGAGAGAGATCCCAGGCCAGAGGCAAAATACAGTTGGAGCTGAGGAAGGAGTGACTATGGCTGGCATTATCTGAAACAGAGCCCTTGAAACACATTCTCAGCTGCAGCTGGGGATTAGAATTATGTCATTCGAGGAAGGTTCTAGAAAGGGGCCAGGAAGGAACCCCTGCTCTTTCCACCTTTATTTATTTGCCGACAGAATTGACCACACTGGAGCTCAGGAACGTGGCAAGCTTTGGTCTTCGGTGGTTCTGGGGGAGGGTCAGCAGGTGCATCGGCCACAGGGCCAGTGAGGACCGAGGCAGGGATGCATCCCACTTCGCAACGTCTGTGTTTCCCCCGCCACTTCCAAATGATGTGGCTCTCTCTCTGCCTGAGGCATCCAGAGGTTGGCAGGACAAGGCCTTCGTGTGGACGGGAGAGGGATTCCAAGATGGACGACAAGGGATAATAAGACAGAGGTCAGGGAGAGGACAAGGTTTCTCTCTGGCAGGAAGTGCCACCCTCTGTGACTGCAGTTTACAAGAACCCCCGCGCCAGGATGAGCACAGCAGTCTGCAGGAAATCTCTCCAGACAACCCATCTTCCAGGGCAAGCGGGACATGTTTTGTTTGCAAAGTAATAATGCCTCCCTAGATGTGGGGAGGAGACAGCTAACCTAACAGTGTAATGAATGGAAAACAAAGGGGCAGAATGAAGGCAGGTGACGGAGGGATGCTGCAGGCAGGTGGGGCCTGGCACAGATGGAAAGAGGAAGGGAGACCGCCAGTCCCAAGTCTGGTCATGGATAAAGCTGGAAGCGTGTCTGCACAGTCACGCCTACCCCGAATATCGGTCCACCCGTCCATCCGTATACACACCATGCGGGCTGAAATTTTATCAGCAGAGGGCTACGTGGCGGTATAACGCGGTGCTTACGAATGCAGACTCTGCAGTCAGAAGACCTGGGTTAAAAGCCCATCTCCATCACTCTCTGGCTGGGTTTCCTTAAGGTTTTTCATTCCCTAATGTTTCCCTTTTTTAAGTACAAATTGCTATACTGCAGGGTTGTTAAAACGATAAAATGAACAAAAAGAAAAGAGTAGGGAGGGGGTCCAGTGTCCGATAAACGCTCTTGAAATAGGAGGAAAGAACGGGAGAGCAAATCCCGGACAAGCAGAGGGTAGAGGAGGAGAGCACCAGAGGAAGAGGAGGAGCACAGAAGGGGAGGGCCTACATACCATTGCCCTTCTGGAACCATCTGTTAGCCAGCCGTCCCAGGGTGTCGTGGGTGCAGCTTCCCTGGATGAGCTCATTCGGATCTCCTGCAGTCTTAACCCAATGTCCTGCCCATTGCATCTGCCCCACGTGGTCTCCCTTGCTGGTAAGATCACCTTGACTCGCTACCCACACCCAGAGCTGAGCCCCTGCACACGTGCGAGGCTTGGTGGTAACCAGGCAGGCTGGGATGGAAGGCACAAAGGGGAACGCACACTTGCACGGGCTGAAGCCATCAAAGAGGAAGGACAAGCACACAGGTCCTCGGCATGTTTAAGTGCTGCCGAGAGGCAGCCTCCAGAGAACAATGCTAGATCTCCTGGAAGATTGGTGCTTGGGGGACAGGTGTGAAAGGAAAACCATGTCACAGATAGGGGGATTTGGGGCTGTATTTGTTCCAACCAGGTACGTACTGGGACCTAACTCATGCTAGACTCTTAATAAAATGTCAGAACGCATTGGAGAAGCCCCTGACCAGATCCTGCTCCTCGTGGAGCTTTTATCACAACACAAAGGAACAGAGACTGTGAATCACAGGGCACTGTGCTGGAGGGTAGGGGATGTGATCAGGTGCTTAGTGCCAGGGAAGAAATCCAGCAGAAAGCCTGTTCCAGGCAGAAGAACAGCTAGTCCAAATAGGCAGGCATGGTGGATGCCTTCAGAGTTGTCTGCTCAGCCTAGTAACCACCCCCATCCCCATCCATGAGCAAGTGAGCAGCAGTGAGGACACAGTCTAGCCCACTGGCCACCACTAACTGATGTGAAGGTGGACAGAACCCCAATTCCCTGGCTCTGGGCCAATTGGTCTAGAAGCAGACTCCTGACCAGGGTTGCCATTAACTAATAAAAATATAGGATATCCAGTTACACTTGAATTAGTGTAAGTATATCTCATGTAACTTTTGGGAGATACTTATAACTTCAAAATGATTAATTGTTTCTCTGAAATTCTAATGTCTTTGGGCAAGCCCATATTTTATCTGGCAGCCCTACTCCTGACCCAACTGGGATCCTCAAGAGAGTGCCTTCTGTAGGATGCAGTTAAAAGAGAACTGAGTCAGCCTCTCTCCAGCAGCTGAAAGTACAAGATGTTTTCTGCCATATGAGGAAAGCCAACCTACCAAAGGAGAGAATCAAATGAAGTCAGAAGTCAGTGAGAAGCAGAGACAAAGGGAGCAAGGATACTGGTGGCATTTGAGGCCAGATTCCAGTCTACTCCCTGCCCTTCCTACAGCTTGGTATTCTGCTCTATTTGGTGGACCCTATTCCCCACCCACCTCACCCTCACTCCCAGCTCCTATAGACAGGGAAGAAAGCAGAGGCATTTTAATTCATCAGCTCAAAGGTTATAAAGTTAAGCAAATGCACCTTTAGCACAATAAGGCCAGGGTTACCATGTTAAATGGTACGTGGTCAAAGCCATATTACAAGAAGAAATACCATTTCTTATATAGATAAGATGGGGTGTTCTTCAAAAGGAAATTAAATGAATTATCCTTGATTTCCAAATTTAAGGAAAACACAAACCAGAGTTGAAACACACACTTCTCCCCACCCCACCTTGTCTACAGAGCCCAAAGTTCTCCTGCAAACCAAGCAGAAAAACTCACTGACAGAGTATGGATACATAAAGAGCCTAAAATTTGTAAGACAAATTATTTGCCATAAATCATAGACCCTGGGTGTATATCCTATAAAGAGGTCCTACAAACCAGTAAGAAAAACATGATGGGCACCTCCCTCCAAAAATAGGCAAGGGGGTATTTGCAAAAGAAATATGAATTTTTAATAAAAATATGAAAAAAAATTCAGACTCATTAAGCAAATAAATATAAACAAAAACATCAAAATTCCCTTTTAGACTATTATATTGGCAAATTAAGTAAATTAGTTCTACTGAAAGCTAGCCAGGGTGCAATAGGGTGAGCACTCTTTTGCACTAGCGGTAAATCCTTAATATACAGTATACCAGTGGTATATCCCTAATGTGCAGTATACTCACAGTATATCCCTAATATGCAGTATACCAGTGGTGTATCCCTAATGTGCAGTATACTAACAGGACATCCTTAAGGTGCCATTTACTAACAGTATATCCCTAATATACAGTATACCGGGGGTATATCCCTAATATGCAGTATACTAACAGCATATTCCTAATATACAAAGGACTTCTGCAAAATAATAAATGACAAAGACCCCAATAGAAAAATGGGCAAAGGGTTTGAACAGGCAATTCATAGAAGAGATGCAAGTGGTCAGAGTAGCTTAGATAGAGACATACATTTCCATTTAGAGGGAATTGGATTTAGATAAGCGTTCCTCCTCACAGTCCGGGAAGGTCAAGATGAAATGAGATACCAGTTCTTGGCCTCTGATATCATAAGTACTGATAACTTCTATTTCTGGGAAGGGCTTTGGGGAATAGCCAGTCTCGCACAGGCTATTGGTAAGGGGCATAAATATTCCTACACCATTTTTAAAGGATAATTTAGCAATATCTATTTAAAGCACCTGAAATCTCTGACATCTCTCTGTTTCTTCTTTAAAGATAGAAAATTGCTGTTTACCCTCCGCCTTGTGAAAGGAAATTCCCAATTCTTACTATCTCGGGAAATAATTGTTACCCTGTGGTCCCCTCTTCTCTAATTTAAGAAACACGTTTTAAAATTTTGCAAACCATGGCGTTATTTTCCATTTTCTGTGTTTTGATCCATTTTATCTATATTCCGGGCAGTCTTTGATGAATCATCTCTCCTTTTTTTAACACTCCATTAAGAATGTGGGGACCAATGTTGGCACAATGTTATTCTAAAAAACAAAGCTTAAATGCCAAAGACCATACCAGAGTAACAGCGTTTTCAACAAAGATGGGGAAATAGCGATTGCACTCAAGTGGAAGCAGTTGTCCGACATCCTGGGCATGCAAGTAGCCCTGCTACTACATGGCCCTTTCCTCCTCTTCCTTCCTTGGAAATTTTCCCACTGCCCCTTCAACTAAGCACCATATTCCCTCCTTCAAGGTTTCCTTCGTTCCTGGGCAGGACGCCCTGTGCCTGGAATCCTGCCCCATCCCATCTCCGCAAGCTGTCTCCTGCAATCATTCTACCAGCTCCTGAGATCCTGCTTCCTCCACAAAGCCCTCCCCAGCTGAGAGCCAAGTGATTCTCCTCCAGCTTCCCACCTGTTCTGAGCCACTGCACACTCCATCTCTCTTCCTCCCATTGTTTGTACTGAATAGCAGTGGGCTCGGTGATGTCCTGTCCATGAAATGGCTGCAGTGTTCTGCTTATCCTTTCCTATGCCCATCTGCATCTGTGACTGGCCGAGGCCGAGTTTATAAATGTGCCTTGCTCGGATCAGCAATGCGAGAAGCTGTGGAGTGACGGTTGGTGTTCTCCCGAGATCACCTTGCACAGCATCCCCAAGGATCAAAGTTCTGTGGCTTGGTAAACCTGGACTCACATTTAGGATCAAGTGTGCCCCCTGTGAGACTTACTTCAACCTTTCTGGGTCTGGCTCAAGTGTCCTTGGAACAGAGTAATGCTGGCTTAAGCTGGCAAGCTCTGAAAATTAAACTAATGATTGTGAGTTTAGTGGAATGGAAGAATGGCTTTTTTTTAAGTGGTTAAAAATATCACTAACAACTGAATCTAAATATTAGAATCCTTCTTCCCTCAATTATATTTTCCTCTTTCATGATTCAGCATCATTTTAATTGAACTGGATCCCTCAAGACTAAAAATCTGGTATCTAGGACTATAACACCTTCAGTTGGTAAAATAGGTGGGAAGTTTGCTTTTAAATCCTTTTTTAGATTTTTGTCTCTACCCACCATTAAAATTAATTTCACACCCATTTTTCCCCTTGTACCTTTGGGAAAGAAGCTTGTTTTTATAGCTTTCTCCTAATGTCAAAACAAAACCTCCCTTATACTGCTTAGAATCTCGAGATCTTTTTCCAACAAAGAGAAAAACAAATGTGCTCGAATTAAGGCAACTGAGGACGTTACTGGATCACTGCAGAATACAGAACCAACCCTTTTCAACTTGTATGAACTGGTAGCTCCAACATTAAGGGACAACATGAGAGCGGAGAATGCCAGGAATCACACAATTTTCTCACTCACTTATTTTTAATTTTTTCCTAAAGTGTTGTATGGGTTTTTGTAAGCCACAGTTTGAATGATTTGCAGCTCAGAGTGAGACACAAAGATCTTTTTACAATATCATATCAAATTTAATTCTGTAGTCAACGATGCGGTGAAGAGCAAGGGATTTTTGTTTCCTTCCCCACACCCCCACCCCACCTCCTTTGAAAGGAAACAAGAGAAACAGAACAAGCTGTGGGTCCAGATCTCTGGGCCATGTGAGTAATGTTTTCTTATTTTATAGAAGCTCTGACAAAAATACTCCAAGGAGGACAAACAATAATATATAATAAATTATAGGTGCTGGAAAACTGAAGGACATTATGCTTCAGCATTTCTGCCTTCTAATAAGCCAGTGGGATGAGATGCCCTTCTTCATCTGTCTGCTTGCAGAGCGTTTGTTCATTCACACCCACTGTGTCGTGGGTCACCTGCACAGGACCTCGGCAGACAGACTGTAAAAGGTGAGTGGCCGCTGACTGCTGAACCCTGCCTCCCTCCTCCTCGGGCCATCTGATTTGGTCCAAGGGCATCCTTGAGAGTGGGGACAGATGAGCGATGATTCTCCTCTCCGTTGCAAGGAGGGGCCGTGGAGACCCACGGGTCCCAGTCTCTGCAGAACCTTTGTCGGCATCAAGGTCTCAGTCCCTCCCACACCAAGCTGACAATCCCGTCCCCAAATCCAGAAGATCAGCAATAATTGATTTGGCTTCTGGCCCATACCCTTCTGGTGCAATAGCAACAGCACAGTTCACTAGCTCTTTGCGATTCCTCCCTGCCCTCCCTTAAAGGGAACTCTCATGTCTGATTAAAATCGGTAATGCGCTGGTCCTGGAGTGAAGAGGTGCTATTTATTTCTGTCAAGTTCTGCTTGGAAGGCTTGAGGCTTCCTCCTACCAGACATTTTACTAGTAAACAGAAAAGTTACCCATATTGTCATGCTTGCCCTGACCTGCAAGCTCGTGAACAATAAATCTTAATTACAGTTAAATGCCAAAATCTGCAAAGAATGAGACAGCACTAGTCAACTGTGAATTGGTCCGACTCCTGCCTCGGCTGGGGTGCAGCTGCAGGAATACATAAATTAGTTTGTGATTTGTTTGTGCTGGAACAATCAGTCGAGGCTGTTTCTTAAGAGGGTTTCCAGTATCAGTGGACGTACTGGCATTCATCCTGCTGCCATGTCAGATGCAGGTGGCATCTGGGAAGTTTTATTTTAAAGGACTTTCAGCATTATGCTTGGGTTAATAAGAAAGCGCTATTTCTAAATATCTCGGCAGTTTTCCAAAATAGGGCTCAGTCTCCTGACATCTGCTCTGTCCATACTTGGTACCTTTGGGTTTATTCGGGGAACAGCTGAATAACCTTTTGTTAGTAATCTCCTTTTTGCACCGTACTGGGCCACTAGAGCACGAGGCAGGCAACCCATACAGGAGCTTTTTAATTTTTTTTTCCCCCTGCTGCTGGAAAGCTCATGAGCTCCTTGGTATTCAAGTGTTTGCTTGTCATAATGCTAAATAAAGCCACCCTGTTGTCCCCTTGCCTGGGTCCTCTTGACATATTGGCACCTATATGCAAGAATTAGAAAGGTGATTGCAGACATAACTCTGTTCAATGGCTCCAGGCTGTTCTATCAATTCTGAGACTGACAGGAGATAGGAGATGGAACTGGGAAGAAAGAATGGAGTTTGGGCTGCTGGGTGCTTTGTCCCATGAATCAATCTGCAATTTACTCATTATTTTAGATGCAGATCCTGTTCTCATTGGGAGTCAGTCATCTGCTAGATGCCCTTACCAACCGTTTTCTAAATAATAAGGCAGGCCCTGCTTCCCTGGGACTCTGGAAGCAGCGCAGGGTAATGGCAAGGCCTCGCGATGAGGTGCTATTTCACTAATTAGGAGGTGCTGTGTAAGTGGGTAAGACGGAAGTAGAAAAACCCTTTCTCAACCGAGGTGGGCGGGGGGGAGGGTTACAAAAGAGGCAGAAATAGGTTCTTTCTGTTGTGTTTTTAAAAGAGAATGAAGGGGGGGCATTCCTGAGGACTGAAATGGCCATGTCGGTTTCACTTGGGAGCCCCGCTTTCCTGCCAGAGGGTCCTGCCCCCCCCACCCCCACCCCCACCCCCACCCCCACCCCCACCCCCACCCCTACCCCCACCCCCACCACCGGGCCCCTCCGCGCCGCCGGGCTCTTCCCGGCTCTCGCAGGGCCCCATCCTGCCACCAGCGGTCCTGCTTCCTGTTTGTGTTGCCGCTTTGTTGCTTCCTGGTGGTCAGCCGGAGCCGCCCTTCTGCTGAGCCTCCACCCTGGGACTGGCTCTCTTCCCAGCCCTCTCTTGCGCTGGCAAATCTGTCTCTGGCTCCACCGAAGCGCACGGTTGTTGTTGGTTTTTTTTTTTTTAAGATTTTGTTTATTCATTTGAGACACAGAGATACAGAGAGAGAGAGCATGAGCAGGGAGAGAGGCAGAGGGAGAGGGAGAAGCAGGCTCCCCACTGAGCCAGGAGCCCGATGTGGGGCTCGATGTGGGGCTCGATCCCAGGACCCTGGGATCATGACCTGAGCCGAAGGCAGACGCTTAACCATCTGAGCCACCCAGGCGCCCCGGTTTTGTTTTTTTTTTTTAAAGGCCCCGTCCTAGCACAGGAGTCCTGGCCCCCAGGCGCCCATCCCATCCCCGGGGCGAGGCCCCTCCTCTCACTCGCGCTACGGATCCTCTGCGGCCCTTTCTCGGAGGAGCGGGTGCAAAGCATGATTGCATTTGCGACCCCTCACCTGCCCTTTGGCAGACCTTTGAGGAGGGCGCAAGTGTTGTTGCCCCTTTTCACTGAATGAGAAAGAGACCCAGGGAGACTGAAGGGGAAGAGTGGGAGGCGCACCCAATCTGTTCACCCAGACTGCACGCGGGGGGCATCCATGCTCGCTGCTAGCACCCACCCCACACCCGGTCTCCACCGCGTGCCAAGCCTCCACATGCCTTATTGCATTTAATCTACACAAGCGTTTTGTCAAGTAGGTGTTAGTTTTATTTTAAACCAGGGAAAGGGAGGTTCGCAGAAGTTATCATCCCGCCCAGGGTCATGCCACTGGCACACCTGTCTGATTTAACTCTGCTCCACGCACAGACCGCGGAGCTTCCCCGGGTCACACCCTTATTTCCATCCTGGTTTCTGCTCCCGTGCCACCCCCTCGCATGAAGCTGCCTTAGATAGAGGGCTCTGTCTCACACAGCTTTCTGTTGCCGGCCGTCCCCTCACCCACCTTTAACTTCCTTTGGAGCATTTATCACTACCCCATATTATGTATATTTACTTGTCTGGCTGTTGCTAGCATATGCATGAAGTGAGGGACTTCGACTGTTTTGCTCACTGCTAGATACTCCTGGCGCAGGGCAAATACTTGATAAATGTTTGTTGGAAGGAGGAGAGGGGACAGAAGGAAGGAAGGAGCGGAGGGAGGGAAGGAAGGAAGGAAGGAAGGGGAGGGGAGGGAGGGAGGAAGTGAGGGAGGATGGAAGGAAGGATGGAAGGAAGGATGGATGGAAGGAAGGATGGAAGGAAGGAAGGATGGAAGGAAGGAAGGCAGGATGGGAGGGAGGGGACTGCATTTCTCTCCAACTTGAAGCTGAAACAGTCATAATGTCTGGCCAGGTTGCCAGAAATGACAGGCAAACAGTCCCATCTACAGATGGAAACCTCAAGCTCAAGGTGGACTTGCTCAAGATTCTATAGTAAACCCCTGGCAGATCTAGGACTAAGCCATCAAACTCTAACAGACTAAGTCATTGCCAGTTACCTCTGCAGTGGCTTCCTATACCCTGCAGATTCCTTCCTCCACCCTGTAGCTGGGAGCTACTTTATTAAGCTTCTCAAAGTTTTCTTCTTGCTTTCCTTCCTTCCTTCCTTCCTTTCTTCTGGCAAACTCTTGCCTGCACATCACGAACCTGACCAACAACACTTTGGTGGCTCCCGGGAAGCAGAGGGCGGCAAGCCTGTTGAGCTGACCCCTGTGTCTTCCACACAGAACAGGGGTACTTTTATTAAAAGTCAAAGAATTTAATTCCTGTGTTTGTCTGGATCCTCAGAAGTCAGGGCCTCCAGTGTTTCATACCCCCTCAAACTTAGAAGATCCAAGAGGGGGCGCCTGGGTGGCTCAGTTGGTTGAGCGACTGCCTTCAGCTCAGGTCATGATCCTGGACCCCGGGATCGAGTCCCGCATCGGGCTCCCTGCTCAGCAGAGAGTCTGCTTCTCCCTCTGACCCAACCCCCTCTCATGTGCTCTCTCTCTCTCATTCTCTCTTCCAAAAAAATAAATAAATAAAATCTTTAAAAAAAAAGAAGAAGAAGAAGAAGATCCAAGAGGAACTGTTTGGAGCAGGACCGTACTAGAGACCCCGTGAGACTCTATAGAGCAAGCCCCCCCATGCGCCGAGAAATCCTGTGAGTGCAACAGTCCCTTCAGAAACCGCTCCTTCTTCTTGGTCCTTCAACGTTCTGCATCAGAGCTGCAGAAAGCCAGCGAGAGAAGGAAAGCAGCATGTGTGCTAGTCCATTCGTGGCCTCCGCTTCTGGGCCCAGGAAGAAGACATCCTCAAGAGTCCAAGGGCAGCAGCCTTGCTGTGCTAGACTAGACCAACGTACTAACTGTTCGCTCTTTTTTTCTTCTCTCCTTTTTTTTTTTTTCCATATATAGGTCCTTTCCAGTCAACAGAAGTGAACCTAAAAAGAACTCATTCTGAACCAAATGCTTCCACCCTTCCTCAATCATGGTGGCCCACAGTTGGCAACTCAAGGAAATTTAATTGCAGGCGGTGGGGGTAGGGGGCTATAAAATGCGTGAGGCATAGCTTCCTATATTAGCATCAAGGGGACAAGCATTTGGGAGTAGACTAGAATCCATGTTAAAGTGGATTGATAGGAGGTACCAGCGTGACTTCAAGGATCCAAAGAAAGGAGAAATCACACTTGAGCAAATCAGGAAAGATTAGTGGAAGAAGTGGCTTCTCAGATAAATCTTGAAGAAACCATGGGATTTTAATAGGCAAAGATGGAGGGGGTGACATTTCACTGGAGACAAGAAGTGAGAGTGGGACAAAGCCTGGGCAAATTTGGCTGGAGTATGGGGTACATGCCCAGGAACTGGAAAAGATAAGGCTGCAAAGGAATTAGGGTGCAGAAAGCCAATCGAAGGCATTTGCACGTTTGCACTTAATTTTAAAGGCAAAGGGCTATAAGGGGTCCATTCCTACAGTGGGATACTACTCTGCGATAAGAATGAGACTTTAAAATTTGATTCGAATTTAACCAGGATAAATTCAACTCTAAAAACCCATATTTGATTCAGTTATTGGAAGATTTTTAAGGTATATTTGAACAACTTTGTCTGTGAATCTTCTGTTACAACTGTAAATCTTACGAAAGCTAAATACAAATTATCTGATTAAATTTAACTTCCAAACTGAGATGTGCCGTAACTGTGAAGTACACACTAGATTTTGAAGCTCAGTATAAAGAAAGGCTATAAAATACCCCATTCATCATTCTGATGTGGCTTACACTTTGCTATGATAATATTTTGGATTTCTTGGGTTAAATAAAAACGGTATAAAAATGAAAACCAAAAAAAGACAAAGGAGAGCCATCGAAGGTCTTAGAGCCGGGCTTTCACAAGATTAAAATAATAATTTGAAGGAAGTGGATCAGGCAGATTATAAGGGAGGGGTGGGGGGAGAAGAGGCAAGAAAGTTTCACTGAAAGATTTTTTTTTTAATGGCTATGTCAGAAATAACCTAATTCAGAGACTCAGAAATACACCCTTCAGTCCCCAGAGATGGCTCAGAAGTGTACTCCCTAGTTTTAGGGATATTTCCACTGGGCTAGCACTAACCTTTAATCTCTCCCCACATGCTTCACAGTCGGGAAAGTTACGGGTTCTACCGGGAGGGGTCAGGTCCCATGAAGGATCAAAGGTCACCCTGAAGGGTCCTGGACCAAACCTGACCCCTGGTTTGACTTGGAGGAAACCCTGACAAAGTTTGTTATTGCATTTTGGGCAGGAATTTACCATTGGAAATGCAGCCTTTGTCACTGGCACAAGGAGAACTGTTTTGCATTTGATGACATTTTCAAAATGGTGTGAAAAAACCTTGACGTTTTTATTAGAAAATCTATAAAGCCCAAACAAATGGTTTCATGCTGCTTTGCCTCATTCTTCATAGGTTCATAGGCAATCCATCATCCCTCCCACCTCTCCCGTGCCCTCCCACTCCCCTTGAACCCATCAGCAACAACGTCTTGCCTATGAACAAAAGGACTACTCAGAGAAGCCCTTTCAACCTTAGTTGTCCTTTGCCTCTCAACTTTTACCCCTTAAATCAACTACAATCTTTCCATTTTCACTGGCTCCCTTCCTGAATGGCTGAACAGTGTTGTCACCTCCTTGCAGAAACTCTTCCCTTTACTTCTCATGACACTGAATTTCAGAAGCTTGACCTGCCTTCTCTTCAGTTTAGAGATGGGACTCTCTCTGGTCACCCTTGCATGTGATGAAACTTCCAGTTTAAACTAAATAATTGGATTTGGAGCAAATAAATGAAAGTGTTCTCTCCAAAAAAAAAAAAACCCAACTATGAGTACCTATCTTGGATCGCCATTTTGAATCAAGATCTTATCTATCCTAAATCCTGAATAAGGTAACTTGTCTCCTTCTGCCTCGCTTTCAACTCTGGCCCGTGAGGGCTTACCCCGGGTATCAGCACACAACTTCCTACCCATGCCTCAACCTCCCGAAAACTAACTGAGGTTTGACTTTCTCTCTCCCACCTGTGGTTTCCTCCCTGCTGACCCCTCTTCCCAATCTCAGCCTCTCACTCATCAGCACATTAGCTGACACGTTACGTTCTCAAGCATGGGCATTGCTGCTCATTCTTTGGACCCTGTCACTCTTCTTGCATTTTTGAATAACTCTGATGCCTCTACCAACACCATCACCATTTGGTTATTCCTTGGTTCTCTGCCTAGCGCCCTCATGCCTACTTTGATTAATCGTCTTTTCTTCATATTCTGGTGTGGGCTCACCTACTTCTTTTTTTCTTCAACCAGATTTGTTTGATAGTCACAGTTGGCCAAGTAGTGTGTTGACATGAGTCTTGGCTTATGGGTTTTAACGTTTCCATTGGATTCTCACAATATCCTTGTGAGGTAGGAAGGGCGGAGGTTATCTTTGGCTCTATTTTAAAGATAATAAAATGGGGGCACCGGGGAGGAGCAATCGGTTAAGGGTCGAACTCTTGGTTTCAGTCAGGTCATGATCTCAGGGCTGTAAGATCGAGCCCTGCATGAGGCTCCACGCTCAGTGGGGAGTCGGCTTGAGATTTGCTCTCTCTCTTTCCCTCCGCCCCCACCATACCCTTTCTCTCTCTAAAGTAAATAAATTTTTACAAAAATAATGATAATAATAATAAAATGGTAAGATGGAGGCTCAAAGCGGGTAAATCCCTTTCCTAAGGCTCCCCAGCTCATAAAGGGCAGAGGTGAGACACCAATCTTCTGCCTCCAAACCACAGTGTCTTTTTGCCATACCCACTGTTTCACTTCCTCATTAACCGCCGTTCCACCTTCTCACTTGTGATTTCTAGCCTCTCGTCTCTCTCATCAGTCCTCTGCTTAGCTTGACTTCACTTACATTGCCTCCTCTCCCCTTCGTCCCCTGCCCCCAACACTCCTTTGCCCAGGAACCACAAGCCAGTTAGCCATGCACGCTAAGCTGAGGGTGACAAGTCAGCTAGAAGTCCTGTTCTGTGTTAGAACTAATTCCTTGGTTTGGCTGTGAGCTCTTTAGAGTAGGACTGTGATCTGAAATGCTGTCATCAGTGGTCCCCACCCTGCTCTCTGTCCCCTCTGCCACCCTGACACCCCAATCTCACACAAGCCCATCATACCCCAGGATGCTGGCCGTTTGATGGCAGGTCTGTCCCCTGCATTCCCAAACCACAATGGACTATAAAACGCTGGAGGCTCACTTGTGTTTTCTTCTCATCCTCAGTGTGTTTGGTAGCACTCCCTGGGAACATACAGATACTAGAGGAAGGAAAAAGAAGAAAAACACAGCAGGAAGAGTCTCGGCAATACAAGGGACTACCTGTGCCAGTTCAACCAACACCAAGTGAGGCAGTCAACAAACACGTACTACACGTGAAGGGAAATGCCGCCAACAACAAACAGACTGCTTTGTTGTGAGCTTCTTTTTAAATTGAGACTTTGGGGGTCACATTTACTGATTCTCCTCCTAGACTAAGAGCAGACCCAAAGAGTAGAGAATGCAGTGATCCTCTAAAATACACAAATTAGCCAGAAGCCAGGGGCGGCAGGTGGAATTCCTCCAGTACCCCAAGCCATCTCCTGTGCCACCAAGTGTGACAGAAGCCAAACCAGGCAGGCCCACAGAGCCATGGAGAGGAAGTGACACCCCCATCCGCACCACCAGGGGCAAGCTGTCACATCTGCATCTGAAACTTCAGTCAGGTACCCCGGTATCGCACACAGCATTGGAATTAAGGTCACATAAGGCCGCACAACAAGACTGAGCAGGTTCAAGCTTGAAGATGTTGTTGGGATAAGCAGGAAGCAGGTACGTAGTGAGTGGATACCAGCCAGCCAGCAGCCCCAGCATGACATGGCGCCTGTTTTTTCCCTCTGCCTGTCCTCTCCAATCTCTACCAACTAACAGCCTCAGTACTGTCCGCAAAAGAGTAGGACCAGCCCCCTCTCTCCTCGAGTCTGATGTCCTCCCTGAAAAAGCCCTCAATGAGGAGTCCATTACATGGGTTCTTCTTTATGGGGGATGATGGGCAAATCAAACCCTCAGTGCTTCACCCTTTTTAAAAAAAAAAAGATGATGTCTTCCTTCCTACCTATTCCTGAGCTTCTTACAAGCCCATGCGCGTGCGCACACACACACACACACACACACACACACACACACACACACACACACACAAGCATCCTGAGGGCGAGTAAGAATCCCAAGAGTGCTATGAGTTCCTTTCCATGAACTCTGTATAAATATTAGAACATCTTCTTTGGACAATGACCACCTGGCTATCTAAGGTAATCCTGTACTGTTTTAAAGGACATGTCTTGGGCTCCTCTCAGCTCAAGAAGAGAGAGCTTGAGTAAGGTGACAGCTTCACCTTTCTTTGGTGATCCAGCTTCCACGGAAGGCAGAAAGCATGCGTCTGCCTGGGCTGGGCATCGCCCACCACTCTGGGAAGCCATTCCCTTCCCAGATAGGGAGCCGGGGACTTGTTCCCAGTAGCAACACAGGAGAGATGACCATGGCTGGAGACTGGGAAAACTTCCTCCCCATTTGATTTTATTCTAATCAGCACAGATTTAACAAATGTGTGGTGTGGATATGTGTGTGTGTGTGTGTGTGTGTGTGTGTGTGTATAGAACACGCACATAAATATATACATATAAGATATATATATATCATGCATATAAATAATACAAAATTCGTACACAGTTGCATACACATATATGCTAGATATATAATCTGTTTGTTTGTTTGTTCTGAGAAAATGCCCCAAAACCTGAGACAGGATTGCCTATAAGCCTGTATTTTAGGCAAGGATGTCCCACAGTCATTTCTAGATGCTAATTGTGATGGCTTCCAGGATTCCCAGCATGTCGGCCCATTCTCTGAAAGCTCTTTGAGGGCTTCTCATCATTAGAATTCCCTGAGTTTTCGCTCCTTCCTTGCAAGCCATCTGTCCTCTCTGTTCTGCAGCTGCAGCCCCCCATCCCCTGCCACTCACACCTGAGCCTTTGACATCCCCCACCTGAAGCAAATCCATCCATCAAGAGAATCTAAAATTGCAACCAGACATTTTTTCCCCCAAAATCTAGAAATAAAAGGTTTTTTTTTTCTTTTAAACCTCCGTTAGGGGCGCCTCGGTGGCTCAGTTGGTTGGGCGACTGCCTTCAGCACAGGTCATGATCCTGGAGTCCCGGGATCGAGTCCCGCATCCGGCTCCCTGCTCAGCAGGGAGTCTGCTTCTCCCTCTGGCCCTCTTCCCTCTCGTGCTCTCTATCTCTCATTCTCTCCCTCTCAAATAAATAAATAAAATATTAAAAAAAAAACCTCCGTTAGGTTTCATGCTTAATAATTTTCTTCTCAAATTCATCTTCTATGGTCTTGGAATATACGTTGCTGTCTATTGGGGAAAAAAGTATCTACCTCCACTTAATCGGTTTGCCCAATTAGCTGAGGCCTCTTGAACGCATGTAATTGTCATTAACCACCGGAGCAGAGAAGGTCAGAGTGGAAAGGTCTTGGGGAGTCAGAGGTTGCTGACAATTGCGTGCAGGCTCAAAAGTCTCCATCTGCCTCTCTTCAGAAGAAGGTGGGTGCCAGCTAGCAAGTCCTCGCTCACAGTCATTAACCCCAGCCAGAGGGACACTTTGAGTGACAGAGATCCCCCAGAGTACCACTCAAGGGAACACATGACTGGTGATGCAGGAACCTGGAAACAAAAAGGAGAAAGTAAAGACCCAATAACAGGAGCTGCTACTGAGGGCCTGGTGATAGAATTTCCAAGAGATTGATCTGGTCAAAGAGGGCTTTTCACGTTTCTTATCTTTGGAACCAAGTCGCTCTTTCTACCTCTTTCTTCATTTTTGTGGTGGTTGTTTGCTTGCTTTTGTTTTAACTGAAGAAATACTGAAAAGCTGTTTTGTAAAGATATTGTAAGCAACCCAAGCGGTTCAGGACAGATTTCCCTTCATTTATAAGAAGACAACGGTGAGCTTGTGTTCCAGTGACACAGGGCATGTGACCATGAGAGCAAAATCCAGACATGAGAGATGATGTCCTAAAACCACTGAGGATATGTGGCCTGAGGAGATTCACCAAGTCGACTGACCATTCAGTAGCACTGAAGCCAAAAAAAATTCTTAGCCCTCTCCTCATCTGCCCCTTACCAGTGGTGGCACACTGGGGAGATGGGCCTAGGACATCAGGGACTTGGGCTTTGATTTAGAAGAAAAGAAAGCTCGATTACCAATTCAGCCAAGTAAGAGCAGCAGGACCACCCCCTCCACGAGCTACAGTTGCCTTAGCAAAGTGCAGCACAGTGACATGCGTCCACATATTTAACTAGCACTTACCAAACGCCTGCTCTATGCTGGGGTTTAACATACAGTGTCTCATCTAGCCTTCTGTTATGGGCCTATGTGTGCTCCCGTCCCAAATTCATGCGTTAAAATCCTCATGCCCAGTATCGCAGAATGGGACTGTATCTGGAAAGGGAATGAAGGTAAAATGAGGCCATTAGGGTGGGCTTTAATCTAATCTGACTGGTGTCCTTACAGAAAGAGATTAGAACACAGACATGGACAGAGAGAAGGCCCCATGAGGCCACAAGTTGAAGGCGGCCATCTACAAACCAAGGAGAGAAGCCTTCGAAGAAACCAACACCACAGACACTTGATCTCAGATCCTCAGAAGTGTGAGAAAAGGTACTTGTGCTGTGTAAGCCCCCAGTCTGTGGTATTCTGCATGGCAGCCCCAGTAGACTAACACGCCTTCCCAGCAGCCTGCAGGGTCAGTCCAGAAGCGAGGACACGAAAGCTCAGTGATGGGAAGTGATTTGTTCAGAATTCCCAAACTCTGACGTGGCAGAGCAGGGCTGAAAACACGTCTTCTGGCTTTGACTCAGGGGCCTTGAAAAGACAATGGAGTTTCCCAGCCCCCAAAGACAGGAGAAGCCCTGGACCAAAACATCCCTTCTGCATACATGAGCAGGCATCCCCTTCCACCTGCCACCCTAGAGTAGCTCTAGAGAGATTATGGATGGGGAGGTCAGCCTCATGGCAGCCCCATCTCCTCCCATTCAGGGAGGAGTCTCCTCCCAGCAGACTTCCAGCATGGCAAGGCTATTAGAGGAGCCAAATTTTAAGCAGCCTTCATGGGTAGGTTCCACTCTCAGGGTCATGTGTACTATACCAGCTAAACCTCACCACTGCCCCACGAGCCTGGGACTACTGTTAGTCCCACTTTATAGATCAGAAGACTGAGGTGCAGAGGTGATTGGCTCAGGGTCACCCTCCAACTAGAAGCAGAACAAGACAAGAGCCCAGGCTTCTACAAGGGCCCAAGTGCCGCCCACTGCACAAAACTCCTTCTGGAGTGTACACTCCTGGAGTAGAATTCCATGCTTGGAACTTACCGAAAAGAAGCATAGACCATTCCAAACCGACAATATATAAGTTAAATGGGAAAAGATTCTGTGGTTTGGGAGGTGCTGTAAATCTCTGTTCATAGTTCGAAAAGGTCAATGAGGAGCTAATGACGAAGCTGGGCTAAGTTCCCCTCCCCACTGTTCAGAAGGACTGTAGTTATTTTCACACGAAATTTCATGGAAATTGCCTAAAGAACAAATTAAAGAGAGAAACCCCAAACACAACTTTCCAGTCGTTAAGAGTCTTTCTTACCCCCTCATGACACCCTTATGAGGTCGACGAGAAGGTATTTTTGTAATGCTCCCCAACCCTTCCTTCTCCTACCAGTGAAAACGAGGCTCAGTGAAGCAAATGATGTGCTCACAGTCCAGACGGTGACGGTGACAGGGCTCCACCACGGGTTTCAGTGACCTTCAGTGACCTTCCATGACCTTCCCTAACTCCGCTCCCCACCCACCTCCCCGCTGGACACTGCTGTTTATGTGAAACACATCCAACATCCACTTCCTGGTTCTCTCCTACGTCACAGTCAGGCTCTTATGACCTCATGGCTTCCTCTTCTCTTTACTTCATGGTTCGTCTAAGCCTGACAAGATCGTTAGTCCATCTTAGATCCCCAGACTTTCAGGATCCTCAAAAAACTATGAAGTTTACTAGAGGGTATTATGCTGAGCGAAATAAGTCAATCAGAGAAAGACATGTATCATATGATCTCACTGATATGAGGAATTCTTAATCTCAGGAAACAAACTGAGGGTTGCTGGAGTGGTGGGGGGTGGGAGGGATGGGGTGGCTGGGTGATAGACATTGGGGAGGGTATGTGCTATGGTGAGCGCTGTGAATTGTATAAGAATGTTGAATCACAGATCTGTACCTCTGAAACAAATAATACATTATATGTTAAAAAAAAAAAAAAGATAGTAGGAAGGGAAAAATGAAGGGGGGAAATTGGAGGGGGAGAAGACCCATGAGAGACGATGGACTCTGAGAAACAAACTGAGGGTTCTAGAGGGGAGGGGGGTGGGGGGAGGGGTTACCCTGGTGATGGGTATTAAAGAGGGCATGTACTGCGTGGAGCACTGGGTGTTATGCACAAACAATGAATCATGGAACACTACATCAAAAACTAAGGATGTAATGTATGGTGATTAACATAACATAATAAAATTAAATTTAAAAAAAACTATGAAGTTTGCTCAGGAAAAAAAAAAAAAATGCACATACGATCTCCATGGAAGTTTTCCTGCAGTTGCTAGAGGTTCACACACCTCCAAAAGCATGGACGTGGAAACCTGGCTAACGATCCTGCCCTACATGTTTCCCTCTCCTCTAATAACTCTTAAGTCTTTTCTCTTCATCCATTTTTCCCACAGCCTTTTTCTTTCCAATATGTTTGCTGTCCTCCATTATACTGACCCAAGGAAGGTCCACACTTTGTCTCTTCCTGCCCCACTGCTCTATGCCACTTTCTGTCTGATCCTTCCAGTGGTCTTTCTCTTTGCCTTCACTTCTCATGAAAATTCTACTCAGACGCCTGCATTCTAGCACACACATGCAAACTGATTGTCTCTTTATTTTCGATAACTATAGCCCCCTCACTTAAACATACTATGTTACACCCCCACTCACTAGGAGGTCTGGAAATAGGTGATGGAACACAAGAGAAAATGCAATGTACTTACGCTCTCATAGAGTTTACAGATGAGTGAAAAAGATAAAAATCAGACCAATACCTACCAGTCAGACCAAGACCTATGACATTTTACCTTACCAACATAGAGATGTATGGGGTTCTTGGGGGAGCATACAGCAAAGGATCCTAAAGCAACTTGCTGAATGGGCTCTGGGGATTTGAGGAGGGGAGGGGAGGCTGCTGGGAAAATGGCATCTCCAGCAAAACCCAAAGAATGAGCAGAGGCTGGTCAGACCAGTTGGGTGGAGGAGACCAAACCAGGCAGAGCAAAGAGCTTGCTGGCGGCCTGCTTCAGAGTGAGCTTGGCTGAGCTAAGAGCCTACAGAATCCCATATGGCAAGCTCAGAGCCCGAGGAGTGACAGGCATGGGGCGGGAGGACACAGCGGCCCCATCAAGCCATCCTGGAAAGCCACCAAAAGGGCTGCGCATTGTATAGCAAGGGTAATAGAACCTGAGAAAGGGTTTTTAATAGACGAGAGACATGGTCTGCTATGAGGGAGGAGCTGAAAGCTTATTTCACTTTTTATATTAAATTTTTGGTTATGCAAGCTTATGCAATACATTCCCATGTTTTCAAAAACAAGAAACTAAAAAAAATTAAAAATAAATAAATAACCAGAAACTATGAAAAGGCATTCAGCAAAAAGTTTTCCTGGCCCCCAGTTCACCTCTCTCCTAAATAGATGTCAAGTTTTCATAGTTCTTATGAGTCGTTTCTCACTTCTTTGTGCTTATACAAGCTAATATGACTAGAAAATCTTATTTTTCTCCTTATATATTCAAAAAGTAACATACCATGCAGTGTTCTGTGCCCTGATTTTTTTTTTAACTACAGATTCAGAGCCTCACACCCACAGTTTTCAATTCCTAAGTTTTGAGAATCTACATTTTTTTTTTGAAGGGGAGGGGCAAAGGGAGAGGGAAAGAGAGAATCTTAAGCAGGCTCCACGCCCAGCCCCGAGCCTGATAAGGGGCTAGATCTCATGACCCTGAGATTCGCGACTCAGTCAAAATCAAGAGTCAGACGCTTAACTGACTGAGCCACCCAGGCACCCCTGTGTCTTGAATTTTTTGAGATAGTTTTTGACTCTTCTGCATATTGTCGATTGAGCTCTTATATTAGTATTTGTATTATTTAACCTTTAACAAATGTAGGTCTCTCCTCCCCTACCAGACGGTGAGCTTCTGAGGGGCAGAAACTGTACCTTATTCAATTTTGCATGAGGTAGATGTTCTGTAAAAATCTGTTGAATTGAAGTAGGTGATGAAAAAGTATCTTCGGTGAATAACTCTGTTACTATTGGAAAGAACAAATGCTTCATCTGGCTCAATCTCTCAAATTTTTTACATTTAATTATGCCACTTCTCCAACATGCATAAAAGTAAACAGCATACAAAAGGAGCCTCCACATACCCATGCCCAGATCCAACAATTGTCAACATTTTGGCGACCTTGATTCTCATCTATGCCCACCACCCATCCACTCTGGGGAAGGAGGGGGTTGCGGTACTTTAAAACCAAATGCAAGACATCACGTCATTTCCTCTGTAAAAACCCAAGACTGCACCTCTTACTGATAAAGCCTTTGCTTTAACAAGATAAGCACATGCCAACAAAATTAATAGTAGTTCTATAGTATCCCCATCATTGCCTGATTTTCTCCAAAATGTCTTTCTACATTTGGCTTCCCAAATCGGGAGCCCCACAAAGCCCACAGATATTTGCTCATTGTGTTTATAGTCCTTACATCTCTTTGATTCCATCACAGCCGCCTCCTCTCTTCTTCCCTCTCTCTTTTATGCCATTGATTTGTTAGAGAAACCAGGTCATTTGTCCTGCATCGTGTCCCACATTCTGCATTTGGCTGATGGCTTCCTTGCGGTATCATATAACTTGCTTTCCATCCCCCATATCTTCTTGGAAGCTGGCAAGATTAGTGTTTTGAAAACTTCATCCTGGCTGCTATGTGGAGCACTGAATGAGGGGTGGGAGGGAGGAGAGCGAGAGGCTGTGTTGGTCACCCAAGCAGATGATCTCGATGGCACATGGCTTCGGGGGCTGCACGGACAGAGGAAAATGGGCTCGTTCAACGGACGCTTAGGAGACAGGACCAACAACAGGACTTGTTGCCTAATTGGAAAGGAGGCACGCTTCTCAATGCTCTATTAAGAATCTGGGCCTCACCATGAGACAAACCAAAAAGGCTGCTTTCTCCTGGAAACACATTTACATGTTTACTGACATTCTCCTCACAATTATCATTTATGGCAAATTTTAAGGGCATACAAAGTTGTAGTATTATCGTTGGTATTAAATTTTATTGCTGTGGCTTTAAAACATAAACAAAAATAATTCCTTAAGTAGTTGGAAATTGTAATGATACTCTTGGGATTGGATTTTACTGCCATGGATACTGTAAAGCACAAAGATAATAAATTTAAATTGCAGTATTAGTATTGGGAATATATTTTATTGCTTTGGCCAGAACACAAAGAAGCAGGATTCATAACTCTTATATTTTTCCCAGCAGCAGGTTTATATGCAATGACACCCGGGTCTGGTGTGGGGAGGATCGGAGGTCACCAGCATCACAGGTCACGTGACAAGGTAAGAAGCCTGGCAGGTAGGATAAGGTATAGAAGAACTTGATTCTTACAGGTGGTCAGGGCACTGGAGAGAAGCAGGTCACGTGAGGAGGAGGAGGTGCAGTTGGTCACATGGCATCAAGAAAGGTTCGTCTGGCAGGAATTGCTCTGAACCCCCACCTCACCAAGATGGCTCTGCATCCCACCCACCAGCAGCCCCCATGGCTTCACACGCTCCTGATTTGAGTCCAGTTTTGAAAACAAGTTGCTACAGACTAAGGACCACTTTGGGTTTGGGTGTTATATGGTCTTGCACTCTGTGGACACGGCCCAAGTCTTCCTCTGTGTCCATTTCAGTGGAAGGGCCACCATACACCCAGCCAGAAACCTAGAAGTTGTTCTTGATGCTCGTCTTCCTCACCCCTGCACGTTGTCAGTCATCAGCCCTCTGCATTCTGCCTCCCCGGTATCTGTCCCATCAGTTGCTGTCTCCTCACCCCACCTCAGACCACCATCAGCTCTCACTGGCATCTCATTCTAGCCACGGTACTGCGCCGGGCCCCGCCCCTTGAGGTCCACCCTCCACGCTCATTGCAAGAATAACGACCACCATTTATTAATCATTCATACCGTGCCAGGGATCGTGCTAAGCATCTTACAGCGGTATCTCATGTGACCCTCAAGAGCTTCCCAAGGAAGGAGGTTTAGCTCTTTTTTCATAAATGATTAAACTGAGTTCAGACATTAAATAATAAAATACATCATATACTTATGAAAATCACCAGACACAAGCAGAAAAGAAATCGTAGGTCCTTTCTTGGTCTTCAATTCTCCCTATTGCCATTTCTTCCTCCTCTCCTCCCTTCCCTCCTCCGACAAATAAACCCCTTAGCCTGAAACACAAGAGCACGGCCAGTGTCTCCAGACTCATCCATCACCTGGAGCCCGAGTAACCACAGTTCTCATTAACAAAGTAACTTTGCGTTCTTGGAATGCCATTTACTCTTGTCCTTCCTTTGACCTAGAACGTAACCTCTTTCCTTGTCATTGTCTAACTACCGTTTGTCTTTCAGGATTTATTTTAGACATCATCTCGACCAGGAAGCCTAACTTTTAAACCATGCCCTTCAAAATACCCATGAGCATGCAGCCTGTGTGTACGCCCCACATGCGCGCACATGCACAGACACACACACATATGCACGCACACAGCTGGATCCATGACTCCCCTCTCGGATCCTACTGCACCCTGCGCGTCTCCCTATCAAGGTGCTTATCATACTGTATTAGGACCATCTACCTCATCTTTTAGCCTGCAATTTGCCTGAGGGCAGGGACTATGTCTTTTGTCCCTGAACTCCCAGAATCCAACACCTGAATTTCGGCGCACAGTAGGTGCTCAATGGCATTTGCTGAATGAATGCATGAGCAAATGAGCACAGTATAAAATACAATGACTCCAAGAGTAATTATTAGAACAATAAGATATGGGCCTTTTTGAACCTGAAAGAAATATTGGGCTTTTATTTAGTTTCAGGAATTATATTTATATACTATCTTTCAAATTCATTCTGCAATTACTCACCTGTTTTCATTCTAAAACCCAGCAAAAGTTTACCTATAAACTCATGGCACGGTGTAATTGATGGAGCATAAGCAATTCGTTTCTGTGCACTTTAGTGAGTGCGTGGAAAATAGCGCCCGGGCAATGACACAAATAAGTATTGGGAGTGATATTTACCAGGCTACAAAAAACTCAGAATGCAGCAAGTAGTTAAAGAAATTAGAAGGTGTAGTAAGTTTGAATCCTCCCAAATGCCAGTCCGCCTAACTTCTCTGAGCTTCTTGTTTGGGGGGAAAACTCCTGAATTCTCAAGTTATGTGAAGCTTTTTTCTTTGTTGCTCATCCCCACGGAGGTAGGTCATAGACTCCCAGAATCAGCGCATGGAATTTGGGAATATGGAAAGCGAGAGAAGCTGACAGGAACCAGGCCTCTGACCATGGCCCATTCCTGCCTCTGTTTCCATAGAGATGGCCATCTGATGAGCCAAAATAAGTTCAAGACTCCTCTACTTTGTTTTCCTTTCTTGTTCGTTCGAGATAACCCCACAGGGTTTGGCTAATTGGAGAAAAGTGGCTTGTGGCTACCAGTGACAATGTCTGAGAAGTTAAATATTCTCCCAATAGCAACAGCAGGTTTCTACTCCATCCCCATGTTGGTGTGCTCCCGGGACGGTTGCCCACCACCCCCCTCACCTGGGGTGAGGTGCTCACAACCTTTGGATCACCAATCATCTTCCAAGTCACTTCCGGCAGTTGGATAACCTTTATGACTGCACGCGTTGCTGGGTATTCATGACGGTCCCTATCAAACTGAGATGAATGTGTTCCATAATGTCTGTTTTTATTACATTAGGCTGGGAAGATGAAATCAAAAGAACTACTTTCAACAAAAATGTCCTGTGTGGACAGTTCAATACTCTTTCTACAGGCCCCGGTGATTGCCTTCATTGTATGCAGGATAAAGGCTAAACGTGCAGCTACCTGCTAGTTTGACAAGGCTGTTCTCCCGCCAGCAGGTTGTTCAGGCTTTTTTTTTTTTTTTTTTTTTTTTTCAGAGCAAGCCCTCTGATTCCACCAAACCCACTGGATTAACAAAAACCTGAAAGCAAAATAACACAAAATGATATCCCCGCATGAGCTACTATTAGACTTTGCAACCTACAATTACACCAGTTCAATCTAAATGCCCCCAAACATAATTTCATTAATGCAAGCCGTGTCAGAACTGGTAAATATTTTCTCCTCTTGGATTTTCTGTTATTATTAGTTTTCAGCCGAGAATGATGAAGCAGGCACAGGCCACCCGAACAAGGTAGGGGGGAGCCCACCACCCAGTCGAGATGACAGGCAAGGGAGGGGCTGTCAGAGGAATGAAGTGGACAACTGGAAAAGTCGATTTGGAGAGAAAAAAAAGAAAAAACGAGAAGGAGCAGAGAAGAGAGAAGGGGTTCAAGGAGGAATTCCGCAGGCAAGTATGTTGAGCTGTGCCGGGGGGCGCACGCCTGTGGCTGGTACCCCTTAGGGAACTGACAAGCGGGGTCCCCACAAAGCGGAGCGCCGTCTGCGGGCGCAGGACCTGGACCTCAGAGCTGCTTGAAAGAGCAGCGTGCAAGACATCCGACTCAAACCCTTTAAAGAGATTTCCTCCTGTGACAGAATCCTTGGGCCGATACAGATGCACAGTGTGTAGTTAATTTACTTTATCAGAGAGAATAAAATTGTCCTAACATTCTTAGCTGGTCCAAAATCTCCCTTCTGTCAAATGGTTTTCTGGGCTGGCAAAGAGGACTAGGAGGAAGACTGCGGAGCTTGGGCTCAGACCAGCAACACGTGTGCTCCTGGGCAGCCCCGCGTCCGGAAAGAGAGGGCAGAACATTTACAGAAGAGATCTCAGGGGCTGATTCATTTCGGGGGCAGTACGATGGTCAGGAGGAGGGATTGGGGAAGGAGAAGGACCTTGATTTTAGTAGCAGCTTGGCCACTTATGAGCTGCGACATGGGGTAAGCTCACGTGTGGGAGCCACCATTCCGTCAGCCATAACAAAGAAAGAAGACTGGCACCTGCCTCGTAGAGTTCCCGAGATAACGAAATGCCCCGGGGCAGGTAAGGTGCTAGGCACACGTCTGGAAACACATCTGCCCTCGACTGAAGGTTAGATAGTATGATTCGAAGTATAATGAAGGATGAAATGAATAGAACTAGGCTTAGGCGTCTATGAGAGTAAGGGAAAAGGATTAAAACCAATTTTAGGGTTTTAATTCTCATTAGCAAATACTGAGTGGAACGTGAAGCCTCATTTTGGGGGGTAGCATCTTTCTAAAAGGAGGTGCTAGAATGGGCAAGGTGCTCTAGGGACGTGGGGATTCCATCTGTACGGCGTGTTCATGCTGCTCAGGATGGCTGTTTGCACATGTGAGGAAGGGAGGCACCCAGGCAGTGTTTCAGGGTGGGCAGGGGCGGCTGAAGTCAAGGAGCCGGGAAAGAAATGGCTGGAAAGCAGGTTAACCTGGAAGCTCTTTCCAGAGCAACAAAAGTCTCCTCCTGGAAAATGTCACATTCTAACCTCGGGGGCGGCTCTGCCGGGAAGAAGAGCACCTGCCCACATGTCCCTTGCGCAGAGCACCAGGGGAAGCAGGGGGTCTTCAGTTATTGTGTGTGCTGAGTGGAGCCACCAGCTGGAGCTCGTGGGCATTGTGCTAGCCTGGATTTCACACTGTTTGCACAATTATGAAACAACAGACAACAGAAAAGGTGCCAATTCAGTCTTCAAAAGCGCATGGACACCCCTCGTTCCTAGGGCTGGTGTGCCGCACGCAGACACCACAAACACTGCTCCTGCTTCCCTCTCTCTGGGGAACCTCATTCAGTGCGTAGAGCCCTCCTGAGGGGCCTCCCCACACACACACACCCCTTTGGATGGAGAAACAGCTCCTGGCTGGTGAGCCATCTCGGACGGAGGCTCACCACACATGTTTGTGGTAGCAGAGCCTTTTCCAAACGCTGGCCCCTTGGTCTCTTTGCCCTCCCTGGCTGCTGAGGAAGGAAACCAGCTGCATCCCGGAAAACAATTCCACTCAACAAACAACGCAGCGCCCCGACTAGTCATAATGAGGTCTGGTTCAAATGTTGGCACACACACAAAATATTAATTAAAATAACATGCATGATAAATAATATTGGGATCCAAAGCACAGGCTCCTCTAAAATCACAGTTGGTAATTGTGTGAGCGCCTGCTAACACACACTCAGAATTCCAGTGTTGCTTACATGACAAAATTAGTCGCAGGGAGGTGACCTTGAGAGGTCGTCTCGTGTGAGTATCCTCCCGCTTAGAAACTGAACAACGTCTAAACAACACCGCAAGAAGAGCATTCGTCCTCATTTCCAAGGGCTAAGGGAAGAAATTCCCTGAGAACTCAAAAATTCAATTTAATAATAAATATTTGAGCACCGGCTGCTGTAAGGCTCTCTCTGTTTATCACTGGGGATAAGGGATGGGGCGCAGGGGGGACGCATGGTTCACATTTTTAAGAAGTAACTGGTTAAGTGGTGCCTGGATGGCTCAGTCGGTGAAGCGCCCAACTCTTGGTTTCAGCTCAGGTCATGATCTCAGGGTCGTGAGATCGAGCCACATGTCTGGCTCAGCCCTGGAAATGGAGCCTCCTTAAGAGTGTCTCTCTCTCTCCCTCTCCCTCTGCCCCTCCCCTCCCCCACCTCTCCCTCTCTTAAAAAAAAAAAAAAAAAGGAAAAGGAGAAGTAACTGGTTATTGGTCAACAATACCTGTCTCAGATAAAAAGTCCTTCTATATCCCTCACCTAAATCTTTCACGCTGCTATTAAAAACCCATTGCCACTTGTTTAACTCCTTGACTGAGGACCTCATGATTCTAGTTCTAGAGCTTCTAGGGTCTTTACCAGGTACCACAGACTCTGGGGTAGGGCTGACAACAGGTAAGTATCCCCAGTAATTCTGCTCACTACTGAGATACTGACCTGAAGTTTCCCACCAATTCCCAACATAATGAAGCAATTGTGCACCATCTACTTTATCTAGATCTTTTAAATTATGACCAAATTTGACATTTATTGCCCCAGTTAATACAGAAGCCTAACTGGGAAAGGAAAAGACCTCATTATCTTAATTCCAAAACCATTTTCTATTTGTGGCTCAGTCAACATTTCGGCATCTCGTTAAACGTATTTAATTTCATTCCCTTAACAATAACCCACGTACCACACCAGTGACCACAACTTCAGTGTCCCAGCCCCTAAATTCTATTAGTGTTCAGGAAGCCTCATAGTTGCAACATAATGTTCAATCAGTGCAGAGAAATTAATTAAATTAAAATTATTTTTATTGTGATTTAATTAGCTTGATTTAATTACTTTGTTCACGGACTGAGCATTCTGTTTACAGGCAGATCCCAGCTCTCATTCGTGGCATGAATGTTCCCATAGAATTACACATTTTCTCTGTTCAGCCATTGGAGTGGGCTGGGGGAGTTTGCCAGAAACTCACAATTTATCACAATCAGCATCATCACAAATTATAGGAAGCATCCAGCAATATGATAACTTCTAAATGAAGTGTCTGAAAGCAGGTCATACCACCAGCCTCGGCTGTTGATCCGTCATATTTCATAGTCAACCTGACACCCTGTCCAATTTGCTGTGCCTGCTTTATCCCCGGGCAGCTCCTGTGAGCTGCCGCCTCTCACAGGGCCTGGCTGGGGGGCCCAGCTCCCACACAAGCCAAGGGCCTGCCTGGTCCTCCTCGGCCCCCCTCCAGCCCTGGCTCCATGCGGTGGCCACTCAAGCTGGGGCTCCTGCTTCGTCTTTCTGTGAGCCAGGGGTCCTGTACCTGACGTGCACCATCTGACATTCGGTATTTCAACCGGGGAATATAGGCAGCAAACCACAGAGCATTAGCAATTCCTGAGGCTGGGTCTCAGTGAACACAGGCTATTTACATGATGCCATTGCAGTTACTTTTCATATCTTGGCACACTTGCCTTTGAACCCTACTTCAAAACAATAGCCGGAGATCATGTGTGTTCTCAACCTCCTTTACAGCAGGCCACTCCACAACACAATGTGTGACTCCAGCCAGCCCGACAACAGTGGCCTTCACTGGTTCTCAAAAACAAAATCAGCTCGGGCGCCTGGGTGGCTCAGTCGGTTAAGCATCTGCCTTCGGCTCAGGTCATGGACTCCTGGGATGGAGTCCCATGTCGGGCTCCCTGCTCCATGGGAAGCCTGCTTCTCCCTCTCCCCCTGCTTGTGTTCCTTCTCTCACTGTGTCTCTCTCTGTCAAGTAAATAAATAAAATCTTTAAAAATAAATAAAATAAAATCAGCTCTAACTTGTCTATCTGAAATGTGTCATCTTGATTAGCGCACTCAAGGCTGTATGGAGTTGTTTTCCTATGTTCTAACAACCATATTTCAATATATTTGCCTTTCTGCATGGTCTTACATATTTTATTTTATGATCTGAAACCATTTTGCTGAGAAAGGAGCCATAGGCTTTGCCAGACTGTTCCAACAATAGAGGCCGGAACGTTTTTGTCCCTGTGTGGGTTTTCTGTGGCAGATATAACAAATAGCCACAACCTTGGTGGTTTCAGGCAACAGAAATTTATATTCACTTATGGTTCTGGAGGCAGAAACTCAGCCTTAGTCTCACTGGGCAGAAATCAAGATGTCGTCAGAGTGGTTCTCCCTCTGGAGGCTGTAGAAGAAAGTCCATCCCTTGCCTCTTCCAGCTTCTAGTGGCTGCCAGCATTCTTTCGCTTCTGGCCACATCCTTCCAATCTCTGCTCCTGTCTCCACATCACCTTCTCCTCTTCTGTGTGTGTGAGCTCCCTCCGCCCCTCTCTTACAAGGACAATGTTGACGGCATTGATGGCCCAAGTGGATAACGTAGGGTAATTTCCCCATCTCAAGGTTCTTAACTTAGTCACATCTTCAAAGGCTATCTTTTTTTTTTTCCAAATAAGGTAACGTCTACAGATTCCAGGGATCAGAGCCTGATCTTCTGGGGGCCACCATTCAGCCCACTGGTCTCTATGCTACTTAACTCTTCATTGGCCTTCAGGAAGGGACATAAAATGATTTTAAAGATGTGACAGAAATAGCACCGAATTAAAATAGACGTCCATGCCAAAGCCCATTAAAATAATCAGATAAAAGTTAATGTGACGGTTAAAGAGAAAGCAAGGCCTTTGAAAAATGAAGTTTTTGCCAAGGCCTGGGAGAGAAACAGGGCCTGTTCCTTCACGTCCAGGTGAAGAAAGTACAAGCTTTGCAAACCTTGCCACCAGAACACGCTTGGTTCTTGAGCCCTGACTGTCCCCGAGAGCTTGGGTGAGTTGTTCTGCTTGCCCCTCCTAAGCCTCTCATCCTGCCCCAAGGGTGCCGTATTTATGTGTTGTGCAAAGTGTTGAATGAGGAACTTCTGTCACCGACCAGAAGTGAAAAAGGGCAGGGACTGTGTGTTTTTCAATTAACTAGAACAAGAGGAAATAAGTGTTAACTTCAACGTGAGATACTCAGGCTACCGATCAGAGCTGAATCCCTACAGGCAGGTGTGCCCGACCTGATTTATTTCCAAAAGAAGTTCAAGAGCCGCCTCTTCCGGAATCAAGAAAATGGTGGATGAGCTAATCCAGTGGCAGCCTGATGCCCTTTCTGGTCGAGAAATCAGGCCTGGCTTCCTGCCCAGCTCTGCCTCTTCTCATGTGATGTCATTCACAAAACCCGGCCTCACTAAGCACCAGTCTTCTCCGTAGATAGACTACACGGGCTCCTTAAAGGCAGGGCTCTTCTTCTTCCGTGTGCAGGTTTGAGCACATTACCTGGCACACAGAGGACCTTCAATAAATATTCCTTTACTTGAACTGAATGTCTGCCTTACCTGACTCACAGACTCAAAGTGATATTGGTCATGCTGTGATTCACACCCTGGAGCTCCTGGCCAGGCGCCTGCCAGGGCAGCTTCAGTTACTGCTTTGCCCTGCCCGGGGGCCTCCCCCTCGCCCTGGCCAGTGGTGGCATCACCACCCGCCTGCCAAAGCCAAGAGTGAGGGCCCACCTTGCCTTGCCACCCTAGCGGGCTTCCAGCCTCTGTTCCCAGCATTCTCCAGAAAATAAAACTGTTTAACCACCAAAAAAAAAATAATAATAATAATAATTAATTTAAAAAAAAATATATATATATAGGGCATGCTGCTTCTGGAGGTAACTCAGAAACGCTACACAAACAGAAGGTATCAGTATTGTGGTGGATATCGTTCCTCTTCCACTAAGTCCTTTGGCAAGGTCCCTTCCAGCCATATGACACTTTCACCCCTTTAAAAATTAGCCTCAGGGTCGCCTGGGTGGCTCAGTTGGTTAGGCATCTGCCTTCGGCTCAGGTGGGATCGAGCCCTGCATCGGGCTCCCAGCTCATCGGGGGAGCCTGCTTCTCCCTCTCCCTCTGCCTGCCATTCTGCCTCCTTGTGCTCTCTCTCTCTCTCTCTCTCTCTGTCAAATAAATAAATAAAATCTTTTTTAAAAAATAAAAAATAAAATTAGCCTCAGAGAATGCACATCTGCACTGGGGATGAGTAGAAAGAAGTCTCCATTACTCATGCCCTTTAATTCAGAGGGCATGCCCTACCATGCAAACCTTGGTGCTCATCAGCAGACTGGAAAGACCTTTGAGATTATCTAGTCCAACATCGTCTTCTTTAGGGAAAAAGAAAACTAAGAGTTTTCTTTTGTCATATGGCTTGTCAGCAGCAAAGAACACAAGCAGCTAGAACCTACCTCTACTGTCTTCTAGTCCAGTGTGTTCTCCATTCTCTTGTGCTCTTTCTTTAACCCAAGGTTTTCACTTAGCCTTGTAAATCTGGTTCAGTGCACTATCTCACAGCTAAGTGTTCCAAGCTGCCTGAGTAGAGTATGTTACTGACTCCCCTCACACAGGTTGGGTTGTGAGAACCCACATAGAAAAACCATTACAAGGTACTCTGAAAAAAAAAATGTAGCATGTTTTGGTAGTGTTTGATTTTGTAGTATGCCATTTTAATTCCCTCTTCTTGCCTTTCCTGTATTTTTAAAGTTATTTTATTAGTCGTTATCTTGGAAATTACAATTAACATCTTAAACTTGTAACAACCTAGTTTGAGTAATACCAACTGAGTTTCAAGTGTGCTCTGAATAGCTCCATCTCTCCCCCTTTACATTGTTATTGTCACAGACTACAACTTTATCCATTATATGCCCATTAACATAGACCTATAATCATTGTTTTATGCATTTGCATAAAATTAAATCACAGGAAAAAGAAGTTATAAACCATAGCAAAAGTACAATGATACTGGATTTTATACTTACCTAGACAGTTACCTTTACCTGTGTTCTTTGCGTTTTTTTTCTTATGGCTTTGATTGATTTAAAGTCTCTGTCCTTTCATTTCAGCCTAAAAGACTCCCTTTAACATTTATCATACAGCAGATTTACTAGTACTGAACTCCCTCGGCTTTTGTTTATCTGGAAATGTCTTAATATCTCCTTCATTCTTGAAAGATAGTTTTGCCAGATACAGGATTCTCAGTTGGTGAGTTTCTTTCTTTCAGGACTTTAAATACGTCATCCCCCTGCCTCTGGCCTCCATGATTTTTGAAGAGAAGTAAGTTGTTAGGGACGCCTGGGTGGCTCAGTCGGTTAAGTGTCTGCCTTCGGCTCAGGTCATGATCTCAGGGTTCTGGGATCGAGCCTAGTGACAGGCTCCCTGCTCAGCAGGGAGTCTGCTTCTCCCTCTCCCTCTGCCCCTCCCCCCCTGCTTGTGTGCTCTCTCTCTCTCTCTAAAAATAAATAAACAAATATTTTTTTAAAAAGAGAAATAAGTTGTTAATCTTATTATGGACTTGTCAAATATGGTAAGTCCCTTTCCTCTTGGCGCTTTCAAGATTCTCTCTTCATTTTGGGTTTCAGTAGTTTGACTATAATGTCTCAGTGTGGGTCTCTTTATGTTTATCCTACATGGAGTTCATTGAGCCTCTTAGACATGTATGTTCATGTATTTTTTCAGATTTGGGAAATTTTCAGCCATTATTCATTCAAATTGCTTTCTTCCCTTTTTTTTCTTCTCCTAACACTCCTTCCCAAAATGTGTATGTTAGTATGTGTCATGATATTGCACACATCCCTCATGCTCAGTTCACTATTCTTCATTTTCTTTTTCTTCTGGTCCTCACACAAGTTCAGTGTCTTACCTACAAGTTCATTGACTCTTTCTTTTGCCTGCTCAAATCTTTTTTTTTTTTAAGATTTTATTTATTTATTTGACATGGGGCGGTGGGGAGAGAGCAAGCACAAGCAGGGGGAGTGGCAGGCAGAGGGAGAAGCAGGCTCCCCACTGAGCAAGGAGCCCAATGTGGGGCTTGATCCCAAGACTCTGGGATCATGACCTGAGCTGGAGGCAGCCACTTAACTGACTGAGTCACCCAGGCGCCCCAAGCCTGTTCAAATCTTCTGTTTAACCTCTCTAGTGAGTTTTTCATTTCAGTTGTAGTACTTGCCTCCAAAATTTGTTTGGTTCCTTTATTTAATTTCTATATCTTTGTTGATATTCTCATTTTGTTCATACATTGTTTTCCTGAGTGAGTTTAGTTCTCACTGAACATATTGAAGACAGTAAATTTAATGTCTTTTACTAATCTTTCCAATGTCAGGGATTCCTCAGGGATGATTTCTATCAAATTCGTTTTCTCCTGTGAGTGGGCAATATTTTCGTGGTGTTTCTTTAGATTTTGTCTGTTTGTTTGTTTGTTTTTTAGGGGGGTTGTTTATTTGTTTGTTTTGGTAGATTTTGTATGTTGTTGTGAGAACTGAACACTGAGTATTAAGTTATGGTAATTCTAGAGATTTAACCCTCCTACACCTCTGGAATCTTACTTGTTGAAAGCTAAAGCCAACTGTTTGTTACTTTTCCAAACTATTTTTGCAACATGTTGTATTCCTTCCTTTGTGTGGTCCCTGATGTTTCTGTTCTGTTCTATGTAATCAGCCAGTAACCTGACAAAGACTTCCTTAAATGTCCACCTTGCAAAAGGGGTGTAGGGAAGAAAAAAAGTAGTTCCTGTCTGTTTAAATCCCTTCAGAAGCTGCTTTGGTCCATGAATGGGCTGACAGTTCCTGCCAATTCAATCATTGTTTTGGTGAAGGGACAGATTCCTAGAGCTTCCTACTCTGCCATCTTTTTGTGATGTCATCCAGTAGTGATTGATTTTAATTTAGAAACAAGAGAGAGAAAATAATAATTAACTCAAAGTTCCCAAACATGAAAAAACATTTCATCAATGTGGATCTTGACTGTCTCATGGTCTCTCATGAGAGATCAAACAACACAGTGATTTTTGTCTGCCATCTTTAAGTCATAGATATTCTAAACTTTTTTTTAAGATTTTATTTATTATTTATTTATTTATTTATTTATTTATTTATTTATTTATCTATTTGAGAGAGAGAAACAGCATGAGAGGGGAAAGGGTCAGAGGGAGAAGCAGGCTCCTGGCTGAGCTGGGAGCCCGATGTGGGACTCGATTCCAGGATTCCGGGATCATGACCTGAGCCGAAGGCAGTCGCTTAACCAACTGAGCCACCCAGGCGCCCTAAGTCATATATATTCTAAAAATCCCTTTAGGAAGCAGGCAAGTATAAAATTTGCTGGAAGCATGATGTAGAAAAATCTTTGACCTAGAAGAGTCTAGGAGGGTCAGAATTGAGAGATCAAAGTGATATTGCTAAATAAAAGAGGCATCTTCTGGAGCATGAAGAGGAAAGCCAGTTCTCAGGATCAAGGAATGTTTGATGAAGAGAAACGTTGAGTCTGACCACCAAAGAGTCCCTGACCTCCCTGTCCTTACATGCACTCTACACGTAACACTCAGCCACCTGGTGGCTTCTGGCATCCCCGTCTGACGGTCCTGTTTGGTCACTTGACTTGGATGTCATATGCTCTCACACAATTAGACCTCTCTTGAGAAGAAGAAGAATTTCTTAAACGTTATAATTAAGCTAAAGGAGGAAGAAGGAAGAGGGTATGGGGAAGGGTGTATTCATTTCCTGGGGCTGCCATAACACACTACCACAAACTTGATGGTTCAAAACAACAAAAATTTATTCTCTCATGGTTCTGGAGACTAGAAGTCAAAAATCAAGGTCAGGGCTCCCTCCAAAAGCTCTGAATCTCTCTTTGCCTCTTCCAACCTGGGGCCTGGTGACTCTAAGCATTTCTTTTCCCATGGTAGCATAACTCCTCTGCTGTCTCTTGTCTTCGCATGGCCTTCTCCTCTGTGCGCCTCTCTCCATGCTGGACCTCTCATACAAATACCAATCACTGGATTTAAAACCTCCCCTAAATCTCAGATAATCTTATCTCAAGATCTTTAACTTAATTGCATCTGCAAAAACCTATTTCCCCAAATAGAATCACAAGCACAGGTATCATGGGTGTGGTATAATATGAAATATATTTGGTCTTTGTCCCAGGTTCCTGACACAGGGCTGTTAAAACCCTTGGGTTTTCCTGAGTGATAGGAGTGTCTTTTGTTATTCATAATGTGCCCCTTTCAATGACACTGGAGTTTATGCTAATGAGGTAACTTAGGAAATCTTGATACCCTCAGGAGAGGGCTGGTCACCAGGAAGACAAAGTAATTAGAGGGTTGGAAGTTTCAGCCTCACCCACCAATCTCTGGGAAGGGGAGGGTAGGAAGCTGGAGATCCGAGCTCTGTAAAAACCCTTGACCAATGCAATTCAGAGTTTCGGGTTGCTGAACACACTGAGGTGATGGGAGGGTGGTGCTGCTAGGGAGAGCATGGAAGCTCCATGCCCCTGCCCCATACTGCCCTGTGCATCTCTTTCATCTGGCTATTCCTGAATTCTATCCTTTCTAATAATCCAATAGACATAGGTAAACTGTTCTCCTGAGTTCTGTGAGCCATTCTAGCAAATTATCAAACTTGAGGAGCGGGTTGTGAGTACCCTTAATTTACACCTGGTCAGTCAGAAGTCTGGGTGGCCTGAGACTCATGACCAGCATCCAAAGTGGGGCAGTCTTGCGGGACTGAACCCTTAACCTGTGGGGTCTGGGAGTGCCTGGGGGGCTTAGCTGGTTAAGTGTCTGCCTCAGGTCATGACCCCAGGGCCCTAGGATCGATTCCCCGATCCCCAAGTCCGGCTCCCTGCTCAGCAGGGAGTCTGCTTCTCCCTTTCCCTCTGCCTCTCCCCTTGCTTGTGCACTCTCTCTCTCTCTCTCTCAAATGAATAAATAAAATCTTTAAAAAAAAAAAAAGAAAAAAGCCTGTGGGGTCTGCACTAACTTTGGATAATCCATATCAGAATGTAACTGAATTGTTAGACAACCAGTTTTGGTGTTGAAGAATTAGAGAATTGGCTGGTGCCAGAGAAAACACCCCACAAAGGTTATGATTTGGATGTGGCCTTTGACGGGGTTACATAATTCAACTCCCTGTAAAGGGGAAGGGAAAGAAGCAAGATTCTCGTATTCTCACAAAATCTGTAGTACTGAGTATATATTAATTAAATGTATAAAGGTGTTACTTATGGAATCAACTTAAGAAGGCAGAGCGGTTAATGGTGCTTCATGACAGAGACTTCTTTTGCCCCTAGTTAGACATGAGGTCTTTGCACAAACTTTACAGAAAAGATTATAAGCCTCCTTCAGTATCTACTCCCCCTGCCCACTAATCCTGAGTTTACATTACAGGTGGTCTTTTGGGAGGATAGGCAGGAAATACAGATAACATTTAATGAGGGTGAAATCTGTGAGCTCATCACTGGAATTATGACCACTGATAGAGTGAAGGAAGCATTCAAAGATTTGGAGCCCAAATTTAGGTACCTTTGACTCCTTTCCTGGAATGTCCCCGACAGTTAACTCACCATTAAAAAGGAAGTGATTTCAATTCACGCCAAGTCCAACCACCAGTGGAAGGGATACCATCCATTGTTCTCAATCTTACAAATTTTTCTTTTCTTTCATGTCACTTCTCTTCCTTTTCTAGCACTATATTTTCTCTCTTTTTTTTTAAAAAAAAGTAACAAACATTTGCTTTCACAAGCATGCAGTTTCGTCTTACTTCAATGCCATGAGGCAGGTATCATTATTGCTACTTTATAGAGAGTGAAATGGGGCCTCAAAGAGGTAATATAAGGTTAGGCAGGCACTAAAACCCTACGATGACTCCCTTTCTACTCCTATTTCCTTTTCCTCCTTTTCCCCATTCCAAAGGGCCTCAAAGGCTTAGCACAGGCACCCAGTATTCTAAGATCCATGGTTTTCAGCCCTCTGAGTATCAGAACCACCTGGGGAGCTTTTACAAAAGCTGATGACTGGCCCCATCCCAGGTCATAGGAATCATAGCATCTGGTGGTGCAGCCTGGACATCAGCATTTTGTCGAAGCCCCCCAGGCGATCCTAATGTGCGGCCAAGATTGAGAATCACTGCTATTACGTTTGCACCTCTTATGAGCCAGAGAAAAGAAAATAGTCACTCTCAGGCAGAAGCAAATCTTCGGAGCATGTCCCAGTAAACCTGGTTGATAAAAACCAAGGACAAAGTGACCAGTGAGACTTACAGATGACAATCCGAGCGGACACATTTAATGCCCCTCCCTTCCCCAATCCCACTGGAAGAATCATAGAATCATCCTGAGCAGGGAGAAAAGTCTTTAACATTCATGTAAAATAAGGAAGAATGGTATTGACACGCTAGAAACTTTGAGGAGGTAGGCGCGACTTGGTGGAGGTGAAAGCAGAGGGGTCAAAGTACTAAGAAGACCTATGCAGCACTGACAAAGGCCACGTTGGGAGTAAGTGAGTGAAATTTCCCGCAAAGACCCGGGAAATTCTCACCCGTGAACTACAAGAGAATAGGACTGTGAGACGGTCGGTGGGTGGAACTTAGGGCAGTTTGAAAATTACACCAGTGCCTCACACACAGAACTGCTGGCCACCTGGAGGGATTTGGGGAAGGCCCCCATCAGTTACCAGAGAAATAAAAACTTAAAATTTTCCCTCTGGGACTCAGAGAACAGAACAGGAACAAACACAATCACTGACAAAATCATCTCAAATTTCCAAGCCAGGTAAATATAGATCTCCTTTTGAAAGAAAAAGCAAATCAAAACAAAATAAAAATCCCAGAATACAGGAAAAGAATTGGTACACAAAAAAGGAAAGAAAACTACTTTGAAGAATCAGAGCAAATGGCTCTGATTTGGAGTAGCGTGGAAGCTCCAAAAAGCAGGGATTTTTGATTTGGATTTTCAACATGTTGGAAGGACATTATGGAGAAGGTCTACAAAGAAGAAACAATTGATAAATATTTCTATTGGCGAAAATCATGCTCACTAGAATTTTGTTCAAAACGACTTTAATCTGGGCAGGGTGGCAGGTTAAAACTTCCAAAGATGGCAAATTTCCCAACCCACAAGCTCATATACAATGTGACCTGCCTCTTTCATCAGGAAGAGGGGTCTATTGCTCCACATCTTTGAATCTAGGCAGGAGGCAGGAGGATCAGTGTGACTTCACTGACCAATAGACTATGCTGGAAATGACACTATGCCGGGTCCGGTCACAGCTGGCCTGAAAGCTTTTGCTCCTGCGTATTGGAAGTCAGCAGCCATGTAAAAGGTAGGACCACCTAAGACAACCAAGCTGGGAGAAGCCCAAGCCATGCAGAGAGACCCCAGAGAGTGAGACACCATGGAGAGAGAGAGAAAGAGAAATTGAGAGAGGCTATGCCTGGGGAGTGAGAAGACAGAATGGAAGTGGGCCACCCATCTCAGCTCCACCAGCTAAGGCCATGTGATCAGAGATACACCACCCAGCCAAGCTACCAAATTCCTGACCCTCAATATTATAAGCAAAATAAAATGGTGGCTCCAAGCCACAAAGTTTCAGGTGGTTTGTTAAAAAGAAATCAAGAGCAGCAAAGGCAACCCACAGCAGCCTGGAGGGCATCACAGAGACAGCAGGGTTTGGTGAATGTTGAAATCCCAAGCCATCTTCCCCAGCTCAGCTCCCAGAATTCTGGCAGCCAGGACATGACCCTAAAGGCAAGACATGGGCAGATTTCCTCTGCGAATTCTGACCAGCTCTAGGGGAAAGACCTAAAGCAACTCACTGGAGAGCTCCCCACAGTAGCCCTACGGAGAAGTTGCCTTTCATTAGGACCCTGCCCACAGGCAGCCTCCAATCACCTTTCGGTCCCCTGTCCTAAACACACACAACCAACCCAGGATTCCTAGGCCTGTGACAACACCTTTAATATGAAACACACAGAGGAAAGGAGATTTAGAGGAAACATTATGAGGGGAGGAGAAAACTAAAAAGCAAAATGATCATTTTTGTCCATAAGGAAGGAGATATAGGAGAAAACATTGCATCCATAAAACAAGAACAGGATGCTGTTAAAAAGAACGAGTAGTCCAAAAACAAAAAAAGAGCTTTTGGAAATTAAATAAATGACAGCATGAGTGAATAACTCAGCAAAAGGGTGGGACGATAAGTTGGGGAAACTTTCTGGAAAAGAAAGCAAACGTCAGAGATGAAAAATAAAAGAGGAAAGACAAGAAAACCAGAGGACCAGTACAGACCAAAAATGAGCTGTTCCCTCCAAATAACAAAGAGTTCCAAAGAGAAGGAACAGAGAAAATGAAGTGGAGGAAATCACCAATAATGTAATTCAAGGGAACTTCCCACACTTGAAGGGTATGACACACACCAAGTCACATCATCACGAAACCTCCTAACATTACTTAGAAAAAGAAGATTCTGCAAGGAGGGGGAGGGAGGAAAGAGAGGGACAGAGTTTGAGAGAGAGAAAGGTCCCATACAAACGAGAAATCGTGGAATGACTTAGAACTTCGCCATAGCAACACAGGGCACGAAAAGACAATGGTGCAAGGCCTTCCAAATTCTGAAAAATCATCTCCACGCTGAACTTATCCCACCAAATTATGAACATGTGCAAAATGAAGACATTTTCAGACATATGAAACATGACTCTCCCACACACTTTTTTTTAGGAACCCCTGGGAGAGTGTGCCTCATAAAACAAAGGAATGAATCAAGAAGGAAGAAAATATGAAATCCGGGACACAGGCTTCAACCCAGTCGAACAATAAAGGGAATTCCCAGAACATTAGTGAAGGGGGTTCTCAGAACGACAGCTGCCAGTTCAGACAAGAGCTGGTCAGAGGACTTCAGTAAAGATTCCCCCAGACTACTGAAGAGACAGAATGTCTGATGTGAATGCACACCTCAAGAGGCGATCTAGAACACTGGGAGAGAATCGGGGCTGACACGTGTAATGCAGATCCAAGAAAGACACAAAACAACTATAATCCAGAGCAGCACTCTCCAGTAGAAACAAAGTGTGCACCCCACATGTAATTTTACATTTATTGCTAGTCACATTTTAAAAAGAAATAGCTGGGGCACCTGGGTGGCTCAGTTGGTTAAGCGACTGCCTTCAGCTCAGGTCATGATCCTGGAGTCCTGGGATCGAGTCCCGCATCGGGCTCCTTGCTCAGCAGGGAGTCTGCTTCTCTCTCTGACCCTCTTCCCTCCCGTGCTCTCTATCTCTCATTCTCTCTCTCTCTCTCTCACAAATAAATAAATAAAATCTTTAAAAAATAAATTAATTAATTAAATTAAATTAAATTAAAAGAAATAGCTGAAGGGCACCTGGTGGACTCAGTCAGTAGAGCATGTGGCTCTTGATCTCGGGGTTGTGAGTTCGAGCCCCACATTGGGAGTAGAGTTTACATAAATAAATAAACAAACAAACAAATAAATGAGTTGAAATTCATTAATTAGTATCAATAATTATTTTATTTAACCCAATATATCTAAAATATTATTTCACCATAAATCAATACAGAATTATTAATGAGACGTTTTACATTCGTTTTTCATACTAATTCTTGGACATCCAGTGTGTATTTTGCATTTACAGCCCACCTCAATTTGCTCACTAAAATTTCTCAGAAATACTTGATTTTCATCTGAATTTAGTTTTCATTAAATTTGCAGCTGAAAAGGTTATTCACATACCAAATGTGTTCCAAACATACTTAAAATTTTTCCAAAAGCCATCAGTTATTAAAATCAGATGTAAAATTAAATAATATTAAAAATTGATTCCTTAGTTACACTAGTCACATTTCAAGTACTCAGTAGCCACATGTCCCTATTGGCGAGCATATTGGACAGCTGAGATCCAGAGAGATCAAAAAGTTACTTGGAAAAGGAAAAGTAATCATTGTCACTATATAGCTCAGCTTCACATAACATACTCTGAGTATTCATTTAATCAAAATTATCATATGAACTCCATTGGGAAGATGGGGATGGGAAACATCCATTGTGTCAAGAAGGAAGAAGAAAGAAAGCTAAATCTTAAAACGTCTGAAACTGAAAAACAGTAGCAATATAAATCTATTAAATAGAAACAGAAGTAACACAATAGGAATCTATCAACATCACTCCAGGTGAATGCCTCTGGGTAAGGAGAACCGAGGGAAAATGGGCTTGGGACTTGTGTTTCTCTGAAACATTACAGTATTGGTTAACTCTTTAAACTCATGCATGCGGGGCGCCTGGGTGGCTCAGCTGGTTAAGCAACTGCCTTCGGCTCAGGTCATGATCCCAGGGTCCTGGGATCGAGCCCTGCATCAGGCTCCCTGCTCAGCCAGAAGCCTGCTTCTCCCTCTCCCACTCCCACTGCTTGTGTTCCCTCTCACGCTATCTCTCTCTCTCTCTCTCTCTCTCTCTGTCAATTAAATAAATAAATAAAAATCTTTAAAAAATTAAAAAAATAAACTCATGCATGCATGATTTTGATTTTTGAAAAGATCTTGACAAATGATCAGTGGACAGTCTGTCCACAAGTGTGTGGGTTAAGAATTTTCTATCTAATATTCTCGCTCTCTCACTCTCTCCTTCTCTCTATAAAATAAATAAATCTTAAAAAAAACGGGGGGAGGGTGCCTAGGTGGCTCAGTCAGTTGAGCATCTGACTCTTGATTTCGGCTCAAGTCATGGTCTCAGGGTCATGGGATTGAGCCCCATGTTGGGCTCCACACTCAGTGGGGAGTCTCCTTCTCTCCCTGCCCCTCTCCCTCTGCCCCTCCCGCTACTCTCACATGCTCATTATCTCTCTGTCTCTCTCTCTTTCTCTCTATAAAATAAATAAATAAACCTTAAAAAAAGTTTTTTCTTTGTAATATTGCCCATGTAAGATTGTCACTTTAAAACAGGCCCCCTTCCCATCGTCCTCTGTAAGGAGGCGAAGCTAGGAGGCAGCCCCAAGTGTCAGATGGAAAAGAAAGCTGACAGAGAATGCAGTGCAACACATGCGTCCCTGTGGCCAAATCTCAAGTCCCACTCTCAAGGCACAAGAGAGGCTCTGAGGAAGTCACACAAAATGGCCTCCTGAGGACCCCAAGGGGACAGAAGAGCCAGGGGAAAGGAAGCACAACTCTCAAGAGATGAATGCCTGAAGACAGGGTAAGGGTGCAGCACTTCCCACCTTCTCCACACCTCAAACCTTCCCCTTTCAGGGGGGTCTAGCTACACCACTTGTGGTTCCATTGGCACCTCCTCCAAGCCAAAGTCTACCGTCCTTCATGGCCCAGGGCAGAGGTTCTCCCTCCTTTAAATGTTCCCTGACTATTCTTGGCCTCACTTTTTTTTTTTTTTTTTTAACTCACATGGTAGGTCTCAAACACCTTGGGCCTTAATTATAAACTGTGGAATTGCACACTATAATTTCATGCATAATTTCCAAGCTGCATGATAAGAACAAGGACAATACCATATGCTTCCGCATGCCCCATCATACTGAGCATAGGATTAAACCCATAGTATAGGTTTGAAGACTATTTGATGATTGATTGTTGACAGTGATATTGAAATGTGTTTATGCATTTCTGTAGTACCTGTTATGTCAGAAGCTATGGTATTTTATAGGTAGGTAAGAGAGGATTTTTAGACATAGGAACTCAGGTACAGAGCTGAGTTCATTTCCCCTTCAGTTCATGACACAAGATTGTAATTGGTCAATACAAAACCTCTCCCTTCAGAAGAGATACGTAACCTACAATGGTAGAAACATTAGATGGGCAACAGACCTGTCCACAGAGACCTGGCAGGCCAGAAAGGACTGGCATGATACCTTCAGAGCACTAAATGAGAAAAATATGCAGCCAAGAATACTCTATCCACCTAGGCTGTCATTGAAAATAGAAGGAGAGATAAAAAGCTTCCAGGACAAACAAAAACTAAAGGAATTTGCAAACACGAAACCAGCCCTACAAGAAATCTTGAAAGGGGTCCTCTAAGCAAAGAGAGAGCCTAAAAGTGGCATAGACCAGAAAGGAACACAGACAACATACAGTAACAGTCACCTTACAGGCAATACAATGGCACTAAATTCATATCTTTCAATAGTTACCCTGAATGTAAATGGGCTAAATGCCCCAATCAAAAGACACAGGCTATCAGATTGGATTAAAAAACAAGACCCATCGATATGCTGTCTGCAAGAGACTCATTTTAGACCCAAAGACACCCCTACATTGCAAGTGAGGGGGTGGAAAACCAGTTACCATGCTAACGGACACCAAAAGAAAGCTGGGGTGGCAATCCTTCTATCAGACAAATTAGATTTTAAAACAAAGACTGTAATAAGAGATGAGGAAGGACACTATATCCTACTTAAAGGCTCTATCCACCAAGATCTAACAATTGTAAATATCTATGCCCCTAACATGGGAGCAGCCAATTATATAAGGCAATTAATAACAAAAGCAAAGACACACATTGACAACAATACAATAATAGTGGGGGTCTTTAACACCCCCCTCACTGAAATGGACAGATCATCTAAGCAAAAGATCAACAAGGAAATAAAGACTTTAAATGACACACTGGACCAAATGGACTTCACAGACATATTCAGAACACTCCATCCCAAAGCGACGGAGTACACACTCTTCTCTAGTGCCCATGGAACATTCTCCAGAAGAGATCACATCCTAGGTCACAAATCAGGTCTCAACCGGTACCAAAAGATTGGGATTATTCCCTGCATATTTTCAGACCACAATGCTTTGAAACTAGAACTCAATCACAAGAGGAAAGTCGGAAAGAATTCAAATACATGGAGGCTAAAGAGCATCCTACTAAAGAATGAATGGGTCAACCAGGAAATTAAAGAAGAATTTTAAAAATTCATGGAAACCAATGAAAATGAAAGCACAACTGTTTAAAATCTTTGGGATACAGCAAAGGCAGTCCTAAGAGGAAAGTACATAGCAATACAAGCCTTTCTCAAGAAACAAGAAAGGTCTCAAATACACAACCTAACCCCACACATAAAGGAGCTAGAGAAAAAACAGCAAATAAAGCCTAAACCCAGCAGGAGAAGAGAAATAATAAAGATCAGAGCAAAAATCAATGAACTAGAAACCAAAAGAACAGTAGAGCAGATCAACGAAACTAGGAGCTGGTTCTTTGAAAGAATTAACAAGATTGATAAACCCCTGCCCAGACTTACAAAAAGAAAAGAGAAATGACCCAAATCAACAAAATCATGAATGAAAGAGGAGAGATCACAACCAATACAATACAAACAATTGTAAGAACATATTATGAGCAACTCTATGCCAGCAAATTAGATAACCTGGAAGAAATGAATGCATTCCTAGAGATGTATCAACTACCAAAATTGAACCAGGAAGAAATAGAAAACCTGAACAGACCTATAACCACTAAGGAAATTGAAGCAGTCATCAAAAATCTCCCAACAAACAAAAGCCCAGGGCCAGATGGCTTCGCAGGGGAATTCTATCAGACATTTAAAGAAGAATTAATACCTATTCTCCTGAAACTGTTCCAAAAAATAGAAATGGAAGGAAAACTTCCGAACTCATTTTATGAGGCCAGCATTACCTTGATCCCAAAACCAGACAAAGACCCCATCAAAAAGGAGAATTACAGACCAATATCCTTGATGAACATGGATGCAAAAATTCTCACCAAAATACTAGCCAATAGGATCCAACAGTACATTAAAAGGATTGTTCACCATGACCAACTGTGATTTATCCCCTGGGCTGCAAGGTTGGTTCAACATCCACAAATCAATCAACGTGATACAATACATTAACAAAAGAAAGAACAAGAATCATATGATCCTCTCAATAGATGCAGAAAAAGCATTTGACAAAGTACAGCATCCTTTCTTGATCAAAACTCTTCAGAGTATAGGGATAGAGGGTACATACCTCAATATCATAAAAGCCATCTATGAAAAACCTACAGTGAATATCATTCTCAATGGGGAAAAACTGAGAGCTTTCCCCCAAGGTCAGGAACGCAGCAGGGATGTCCACTCTCACCACTGCTATTCAACATAGTATTAGAAGTCCTAGCCACAGCAATCAGACAGCAAAAAGAAATCAAAGGCATCCAAATCGGCAAAGAGGAAGTCCAACTCTCACTCTTTGCAGATGATATGATACTTTATGTGGAAAACCCAAAAGACTCCACCCCAAAACTGCTAGAACTCATACAGGAATTCAGTCAAGTGGCAGGGTATAAAATCAATGCACAGAAGTCAGGGGCATTCCTATACATCAACAACAAGACCGAAGAGAGAGAAATTAAGGAGCCAATCCCATTTACAACTGCACCCCAAACCATAAGATACCTAGGAATAAATCTAAGCAAAGAGGCAAAGGATCTGTACTCAGAAAACTATAAAATACTCATGAAAGAAATTGAGGAAGATGCAAAGAAATGGAAAAACATTCCATGCTCATGGATTGGAAGAACAAACATTGTGAAGATGTCAATGCTACCTAGAGCAAGCTACACATTCAATGCAATCCCCATCAAAATACCATCCACTTTTTTCAAAGAAATGGAACAAATAATCCTAAAATTTGTATGGAACCAGAAAAGACCCCGAATAGCCAGAGGAATGTTGAAAAAGAAAAGCAAAGGTGGTGGCATCACAATTCTGGACTCCCGGCTCTATTACAAAGCTGTCATCATCAAGACAGTACGGTACTGGCACAAAAACAGACACATAGATCAATGGAACAGAATCGAGAGCCCAGAAATGGACCCTCAACTCTATGGTCAACTAATCTTTGACAAAGCAGGAAAGAATGTCCAATGGGAAAAAGACAGTCTCTTCAACAAATGGTGTTGGGAAAATTGGACAGCCACATGCAGAAGAATGAAACTGGACCATTTCCTTACACCACACACAAAAACAGACTCCAAATGGTTGAAAGACCAAAATGTGAGACAGGAGTCCATCAAAATCCTAAAGGAGAACACAGGAAGCAACCTCTTCGACCTCAGCCACAGCAACTTCTTCCTAGAAACATCGCCAAAGGCAAGGGAAGCAAGGGCAAAAATGAACTATTGGGATTTCATCGAGATAAAAAGCTTTTTCACAGCAAAAGAAACAGTCAATAAAACCAAAAGACAACCGACAGAATGGGAGAAAATATTTGTAAATGACCTATCAGATAAAGGGCTAGTATCCAAAATCTATACAGAACTTTTCAAACACAACACCCAAAGAACAAATCATCCAATCAAGAAATGGGCAGAAGACATGAACAGACATTTTTCCAAAGAAGACATCCAAATGGCCAACAGACACATGAAAAAGTGCTCAACGTTGCTCGGCATCAGGGAAATCCAAATCAAAACCTCAATGAGATACCACCTCACACCCATCAGAAAGGCTAAAATTAACAAGTCAGGAAATGACAGATGTTGGTGGGGATGCAGAGAAAGGGGAAACCCTCCTACACTGTTGGTGGGAATGCAAGCTGGTGCAGCCACTGTGGAAACCAGTATGGAGGTTCCTCAAACAGTTGAAAATAGAGCTACCCTATGACCCAGCAATTGCACTACTGGGTATTTACCCCAAAGATACAAATGTAGGGATCCGAAGGGGTATGTGCACCCCAATGTTTATAGCAGCCATGTCCACAATAGCCAAACTGTGGAAAGAACCAAGATGTCCATCGACAGATGAATGGATAAAGAAAAGGTGGTATATATACACAATGGAATATTATGCAGCCATCAAAAGGAATGAGATCTTGCCATTTGCAATGACGTGGATGGAACTGGAGGGTGTTATGCTGAGGGAAATAAGTCAATCAGAGAAAGACATGTATCATATGACCTCACTGATATGAGGAATTCTTAATCTCAGGAAACAAACTGAGGGTTGCTGGAGTGGTGGGGGGTGGGAGGGATGGGGTGGCTGGGTGATAGACATTGGGAGAGTATGTGCTATGGTGAGTGCTGTGAATTGTGCAAGACTGTTGAATCACAGATCTGTACCTCTGAAACAAATAATGCAATATATGTTAAGAAAAAAAGAAAAAGAAAAAGAAGAAGATAGCAGGAGGGGAAGAATGAAGGCAGGTAAATCGGAGGGGGAGATGAACCATGAGAGACTATGGACCCTGAGAAACAAACTGAGGGTTCTGGAGGGGAGGGGTGTGGGGGGAGGGGTTAGCCTGGTGATGGGTATTAAAGAGGGCACGTTCTGCGTGGAGCACTGGGTGTTACGCACAAACAATGAATCATGGAACACTACATCAAAAACTAATGATGTAATGTATGGTGATTAACATAACAATTAAATATTTAAAGAAAAAAAACCCTCTCCCTTCTTTAATTTTATTGGGATTTTTCTCCTTTATCCTTGATCCGCATGACCTGTCTCCTTCCTCTCTCCCCACCCAATAGATAGCCATCTAATGTATTAGGAATTTGCCCTTGGAGATGTACATATCTTAAAAATAAAGTGTTTGTATACATGTGCTTTTCTTAACTTTATTAAAATAATATCAGGTTATAGATGTTCTTTTTTTACTTTTTCATTTAGCATCTTTCTAAAAACCTGTTTCCAGGGGTGCCTGGGTGGCTCAGTCGGTTGGGCGTCTGCCTTTGGCTCAGGTCATGATCCCAGGGTCCTGGGATGGAGTCTCGCATCGGGCTCCCTGCTCAGTGGAGAGCCTGCTTCTCCCTCTCCCTCTGCCGCTCCCCCTGCTTGTGCTGTCTCGCTCTCTATCAAATAAATAAATAAAATTTAAAAAAAATAAAAATAAAAATAAAAACCTGTTTCCATTGCTTCAACTGCTGCATAGTATTCCACTATCAGCTTCTATCATATTTCATCCATCCGTTCCCCAAAGGATGGATGCCTACATTGCCTCCAACTCTCTGGGACCCAAAATAATGCCATGAGGAAAAACATCCCTACACATCTGTTTCCATATGGACATATGCAAGAGTTTCTCTGGCATATATTGGGATAGCTGTGTTACAGAATATAAAAATATATAAGCTGGCTAAGGATTTTGGAATTGCTCTCCACAATGGCTACACCTATCTCACTTCTACCAGCTGTGGATGAGAATTCGCTGCTGTGTGATTCAGAAACAGCTATCTAACGACATGTGACAGAAATAGCTTCGGGAGCAGAGTTGAGGACCTCAGCAGATGTGATTCTCATCATCTCTATGAAAAGGAGAAGACAAAAGAAACACAAAAAGAGGCAGTTGCGTGCACGTTCATTTACCTGGTCCACTTCCCTTTAAAGTGGGGGGGACAGGACTAAGCTCTGTTTAAGGGATGCTGCCTCCCTAATCTCCCCATTCTCTGTTTCTGACTCTTGGCTGTAGTAGTTAAGGAACCACTTATTTGAGACAGTTCTTTTGATTTGTATCTCAAAAGATTTTCTACCTTGGGAAAAGAAAGCAAGAGGAGGGAGAAATAAGGCATTAGTTAAGAAAATGGAACCCACAGATTCTGAAATGGTAAACACACACGATTAACTAGAAGTGATAAGCCTCTGAAGTTGACATTTATTCCTATCAACAGGGGAATTGATGAATCCCTTTGCCAGTGGGACTGAGTCAAATATCTCTTGTCTTTTCCTGCCCACATCCTTGTGTTTCATCACCCAGGGCTGCAGGGTCCCAGGACATGAGCTCTCTTGTTCACCCTCTTCCTGCCCTGCATCCGGGGGCTACCTAACCGTAGCTCCTCGTAGGACTTCCCTACTGTTGTCTATCCTCCCCAAGTGTGTCCATGTGCCCACAGACAATGTCAGGTCCCCCTTCCCGCCCCCCACCCCCCACCATTGCCTCAGCTGCCAAACCTAGAACGCTGGGTGGCAGGACCGCAGACCAGACATGGGGACGGGGGAAGACCAAGTGCCCCAGAAAGGGCACACAGCCTTCTCCCTCCCCGGCGCCTGTACCCCTCCACGTGCCCCTCCCCTTCCTTTGCCGGATTCCCACCATCTGGGGTCCACCTCTGACTTGACAGACTCCTGTTGGTCACATCTGGCTTCAGAGAAAGAAACAAGGAGTTAGAAGTCCTAAACTAACAGGCAGCACTTGGCACACACAATAGAAGCAGCTGCTGTTTATAGCCCTTTTTAGGGTGGCCTCAAGCTGGACCTCACACTTCCCCTCCCTGGCTTCCCCCTGTGGGGCATTGTTTTACACCGAGCATCTGGAACCTCACAATCTTGCAGCTTGGAAGGTGGAAAAAAAACAAAAAACAAAAACGCACAAGTCCCATTAATCTGTGAAACTCTACCGAACTCTCTTCCTGGGGAAACTTCCCCGCCGGGCTCCTGGCTTACCTCTCCGGTAAGGCAGGGCAGGTCCCTACCATTCCCGACCCTCAGACCCTCACCTCTCTATCCATTACGTGGCAATCCAAAGACCAGCCGGCCAGCTAACCAGTAAACAAGCTAGCCCTCGAAGTCTTTTTTTCTAAATAGCAGTCTAGGAGGCCTGAAACACTTCCAATTTCTTAAAGGCGAAAACACCCAGCCTGGACTCAGGGGTCAGTTCGAGACCAGCATCGCATCGAAGGAGGCCAGTAGCAAGGCCCTTGCCAGAGCCTTCCTGCTTGGTACCATCATCCGTGTGCCTCTTCTGACCCCAGGGCTTCTCTTCTCTGGTCCTGTCCCCATAGAAACAAGCGCGGAGCTGGCAGGCGCCTTGAAGGCTCCGCACGCACCACCTGACTCGGCGCGCGCCCCACCAGTATGCACGCCTGATTTCAGCCGCCTGAGCGGGCTCCGCTGGGCAGGGTGGTGCCTAATTACCTCCCTTCTGTTTGTTCCTCCTCTTGTCCTCTCCCCTCCCCACCCCTCAGAGGACAGACTTTCCAAGAAATAACACACGCACGCACCTGGCACAGTGCGATAGGGAAGCTCACCATGGATACCGGGCTACCATTCCCACTCCGGCGGTGGCTCCTGGGAATAAGTAACTATCTCTAGAATGCTACGAACTCCAGATGTGCACCGACTAATGCCTCGAGACCCGGCTTCCTTGTCTCATTATGCCTCGTTTTTTCCCCAAGTTTCATATATGCATATCGAGCCTTCCAAAGGGGGGAAAAATGGGAAATGGTAATCTTCCTTTTAATATGCTACCACATGCCAGCCCCTAACAGCTGTGCACACACAACACGATGGACTGGACATGAAATATTGCCCAGGACCATTTTTTCAGCATTCATTCCCAGGGCTTACAAAACACATTTACTTGGAGGGAGGTCACACAGTCTTCCTTCTGCATAAAAAGGTGGCTTTGAAATAGGTACAGCCATCTGGAAACAGCCTCCTCTGCCATTGATATGTAAAATGCACATATTACACCATCTTGCTCGGGACTCCACAGCCGGACACAGAGCCACACAGAGGCCCGTGATTGTTCAAATAGACAGTCTCGGGTTCTCCACAGTGCTTACCTTGCTCTGCAAAACCATTTGCCCGCAGTCTAGGTGACTCTGGACAGGCTGGGGGGCATTCATCTGTGGGCAGGGGGAGTGTCCTGGAGTCCAGATTTGGGGGGGAAATGATTTGAACACTCTCCGCCACTGCTGCAGCCTTGCTAATAAGAGAGAATATGTCAAGTGTGTGACTGGGAGTAAATAGCAAACACCCCATCGAAATAATGACCTCTGCTCTTTGGCTCATTATAAGCAGCGTTTGCTTCCCTCCCTAAAAGACTTAGATCCCACCTTTAATAACTGGTTTTGTCAGGCATTTAAAGGAAAAGAGCGATGGGTCTTATTTCACTAATTGATCTCGGTGTAGTCAGGGGGTTGCTTCTGTATGTTTATTAACATTTGCTCCTTAAAATGAGTACACCCCCCCACACACACACACCCAGAAAGACCTTCACAAATAAATTCTTATCCAGATCTTATCCAAATAAATTCTTGACCTCTCAAGCGATTGAACTTGGTGTTGTTTCTTCCATTTTTATTTCCTGGGCTTGGTTTTCATCTCTGTTTATTTTTTTTTAATATATACACGATATGGAGAATATAAATCAGCTGCCTTAAAATTTAAATGCCAACCCAAAGCTAAACGCTCTCCCTCCAAAAAAAAAAAAAAAAAAAAAAATCCCTGAAAGAATACAGAGCTCTGGAGCAGCTCAAAGGGTTAAGCTGTTAAATGCACAAATAGCAGAGCTCCCGTTACTGAGAGGAGAGCGAGCCCACTGGAAGGAGGAGATCACTCTAGGTCAGCCTGTCCTTTACATTGTGAAGAGCTAGAAAGGGGCTAATAAACCCAGCAGCCTATGGCAAAGGTAATTTATTTTATATTCCTAGTCATCACATGCAATATTTTTTGGAGGGGGAGAGCAAATATAATTCAAAGAAAGTGATAAACAATAAAATAAAAAAAAAAACAATGTCTAGTGAGGCTTCCACCCCCAAGTTAAGAGAACACTTGCCTGTCTCTGCTTTTGTGGTGCATTTCTCATCCTGTTTGTGTGTCAACATCTTCAAAGTGCCTAAGCGGCTGGGGTGGGGGATGGTGGCTCTGCCTAAGCCTGGGGTCAGGGGTCCTTCCAGGGGAGGACAGGAATCCCCCCCCCCACCCACATAAGCAACTCCCAGGTGTGGGCGCACACATTTCCGCACAGGCACCTCCCAGCCCCACTCCCAGGAAGAAGCATCCCCTTGACTTATGAATCGGCTCCTTGCCCCGGAGTAATTACCAAATGGACAGTTCTCCGGCTGATTTCCTGAGCCAGCGTGGAGGACAGATTCTCCTGGGGGTGCTCCGGGTGAGGAGCTGGGCCCTTTCTGCTCCCGTCTCGTACTTGCCACATTTTACGTGGATGAGGTCATTGGACTGCAGATGAGGTAACCGTGCAGCCTGCCCAGGAGCTGGGAGAGGTTACCATGTGACCGTGCATGTAAACACAGGGAGGTTGGGGGGGGGAGGGGGGCTGCCGACAGCTGGGCTCTGCTGCTGGCTGCTGAGGGGTGGGAGCCACAGGACTCTGGGAGCTTGTCCCAGGCTCTTAAAGGAGCCAAATCGCTGCCTGAGCTGGGGTCACAGCCACCTTGGACAATGGCCTCCGGGCAGAGCAACATCCTGCAAGAGGTGGGGGGTGGGTGCTGGTCCTGTGGCAGGTTTGGGTGGGGTGGAATAGACAAATAAGGAACACTGCCCTGAAAAGAGGAGCTTCCCAAGGCAGAGACAGATGCTGCAGACAGGGCTGTGGGGTGCTCTTGTGGCTCAGCTCTAAAGCCCTCTGCCCCCCGCTGGTAAAGGTGGTTCCACCATGTGAACATTCAGCCACATCTTCTAATAGTCTCTAAGTTAGAAACATGGCTGGAAAAACAATCATTTTTTAAAAAACAGTATAGAGGGGCACCTGGGTGGCTCAGTCTGTTAAGCATCTGCCTTCAGCTCAGGTCACATCTCAGTGTCCTGGGATGGAGCCCCGCATGGGCTCCCTGCTCGGCAGGGAGCCTGCTTTTCCCTCTCCCTCTGCCCCCCCCATACTCACGTGCGTGCACTCTCTCTGTGTGTGTCAAAAAAATAAATAAAATCTCTTTAAAAAAATATGGAAATACATTTTTTTAAGCTCTTCTGTACTATAGAATGACAGAGTGCATTTCCAGATGTGGAGCTGTCCTGCTCAGGTATTACACAGTCCCGTGATTCTCCGGGGCAGAAAGTTCTTTCCAGATGTCACATCAGATGAACTAAATTCTGCATCTATCCCATGCATTCCTCAGGTACTTTTTTTACTGGGCCCTACTACATACCAAGCTATACTGCACTGTGTACTATACTGAACACTGGGAATTTTTAGGAAACAAGAGGTTGGTCTCCTGCTCACAGTGTTCACACACCAGCAGACAATTACTGTTACTACATACTAGCACCCATCAACGAATGACCACAAGAAAGGAGATGCATGCGTGAAGGGGAAATGTGCGAGCCATGAAAACAGAGGGCTTCTCAAGGATAACCTCCCTGAGAGCCTCATTAAGCTGGGACCAAAAGCGTGAGAGTCGCCGCTGAAGTCACACCCTAACAAAGATGCACTCCTGGGCAGGTCACATGTCTTGTAACAATCTGTGAAGTAAGTTCACTGTGTTCCCCATTTTACCGATGCTCACGTCAGTAGCTTAAGAGAAGCTAAGTAACCTGCCCAAGGAAGTGGCAGAATCAGGATTTGAACCAAGGGGTGGACCTGAGGCCTGCATTCTATAATCACTCTGCCCCAGTCACAGTCAAGAGGACACCAAACCAAGCAGACGCTCACAGCCAAGTGTGAGGCCCATAACCTGCCAGCGACACGGGCAGCCGAAGTCATGGGAAGAATGGGAAGACCCCAGGAGAAGAGAGCCAGGTGATGGGGAGAACATTCTGGAAAGAGAAAGCAGCATATGTGTAGGCTCATGTGTGTTCATGCTCATGTGTGCATGCGCACACACACGCCTGAGAGAGAGAAAAAGAGAAGGACTTCCTCAGCCACACTGAAGAGTTTGAACTTTTTCCTAAGGGCCACGGGGAGTCATGGACGGGCTCCAGGCAGATTAATGAGATGATCGGGTTTGTTTGTGTGAAATGTTGCTCGGGCTGCAGTGTGGAAAATGGATTGGAGAGCAGGGAAGGGTGTGTTGGAATAAGCCAAGTGAGCAATAGTGGCCGGGACTGCTGCAGAGCAGTGGGCATACTACCAATGTGGGGAGTTGCATTCTGCTTAGAAGGCGGAAGCAGCAGGGTGAGGTACCTGATTGGACGTGGGGTGGTGTGTGGGTGGATGAGGGAGGAAGATGTTTTCTGACAGAGCTGCGGGATGTGGAAGATCAGGTTTAGATATGCTCATTAGGCACTCAGGCATGCAGATCTCAAGCTCAGGAACCAGATCTGGTCTGAAGATAAAGTCTCAGGAGTCACCAATATATACAAAGCAACTGGACCTTGAGAGTTGCTCAGCATGACTGACTAATATGCCATTTCTTTAACATGGGTCTATTTGATCCTTTTAGAAAGGCACATTCTCCCTCACTGTAATATAAGCTACATGAGGACAGGGACATTTTTTGTCTTGTTCTACAATTGTTACCCAGTACTTAGTGTATAGAATACAGTAAATATTCCATAAGTATCGTGGAATAAAGGAACTGAAGGATAACTCTTTCTAAAATAAGTTATGAGGGACGCCTGGGTGGCTCAGTCAGTTAAGCGTCTGCCTTCGGCTCAGGTCATGATCCCAGGGTCCTGGGATCGAGCCCCACATCGGGCTCCCTGCTCAGCAGGGAATCTCCTCCCTCTCCCTGCTCCACACCCCACCCCCACCCTCCCCCAATGCTCCTTCTCTCTCTTTCTCTCTCTTGCTCACTCTCTCAAATAAGTAAAATCTAAAAATAAAGATAAATAAATAAATAAAATGCCAAGTCCAAGAGAGCAGGACTTTTTCTGTCTCATGCACTGGTAAATCTCAGCCCCTAGAGCAGTGAGAGACAGATAGAAGCTCAATAGACATGGCTGAAAGAACTTTCGGAAGGCCACATCCATATATAACACCCAAATTTCTGCTACTCTATCCTCCGACAGGACAGAAGAGAGGTCAGAATCTTAGTGTAACTCTTCTGAAATCTTTTTGTCTGAGACTATAAGCTCTCAGACAGAAGAGGAGCTATAAATCGGTGCAACAAGACTCGAGAAAACTGGGGCAGATGCTTCTGAAAAAAATCGATGGTTGTCTCTTGTCAACTTAAACCAGCTTTTGTTCAGGTGAGAGCACATGTAAGCTAAAGGGGAGAGAAAAATTGTTGGGTTTTGCTATAAGAAGGCTAGGTATTGTGAAAATTCTTCCATTGCAAAACACTGATAGGTTGGATAAACTGCACTATTAAATGAATTGATTAACTCGCAAGATACTAAGGAAAATTCCTATATGTAACATCAAGGAAGATAAAACCAAACAAAATAAGCATGAACAAAAAAGTAAGACGTTCAGGAGCTGGGGCTGCTCAGGAAACAAAGGCCAATACCAGGAATGCTTTAGGATTCTAAAGCAGAGGTTGACAACCCATAGTATGAAGTATGAACCCATACAACCCATAGTATGAACTACCTGTTTTAGTAAACAGTTTTACTGGCAAATGGCCACGCCCATTTATTTATGTATCCAGCAGAGTTCAATAGTTGCAACAGAGGCCATATGGCTCATAAGCCTAAAATATTTACTTTCTGAACCTTTTAGAAAACCTTGAATGGGGGCTCCTGGGTGGCTCAGTCATAAGCGTCTGCCTTCAGCTCAGGTCATGATCCCAGGGTCCTGGGATCGAGCCCCGCGTCAGGCTCCCTGCTCAGCGGGGAGCCTGCTTCTCCCTCTCCCTTTGTCTGCCACTCTGCCTAATTGTGATCTTTTCTTTCTCTCTGTCAAATAAATGAACAAAATCTTTTAAAAAGGAAAAGAAAACCTTGAATGATTGTGCAGGGAAATGGGTTCTCTGGGCCTGCACAAAGTAGAGAGATGAACCTGAGTCTCACATAAAGCTTGAACCTTCTTGAAAGGAGCTCACGTTCCAGGAAAAGTGAACTAGAAAAACATACCTGCTGGCAAAATAAGTCAGAGGGAAATCTGTTCCTGCCACAGCTCCAGGTGGAAAATACTATCAATAATAGTACTAATAATAAAAACTTAAAATAATAATAATGGTCTCCCTGGAAATTTGTAACTACGAGCCTCCTGTCACATGAATCTCAGGTTCACTATCTCATTACCCACCTAATCTTTAAAACCCCAAACAAAGAAAACAAATTAAAATGGTCCCAGTTTGGTAACACCTGTGTGCCTGGCAGATAAAAATGCAAATCCACTCCAGAGCAAAGCCTTCTTAACCCAGGCACGTGGGTTTAAATATGTTTTTAAAAAGAGAAAAAATATTTCACACCACGAAGTAACCAACCCCCATAAGTGAAAGTCAGCAAAAACAATAAGCATGATTTAAACCCCCAAGAACTTCAAATATTGGAATTATCAGATATAGAACATAAAATAACTATAAATAAAATGTTGAAAGACATAAGGATAGAAAAGGAACAAGGGAAAAGGGAGCTATCAAAAGTGACCCCAAAAAAAGTTTTGACAAAGAACCAAATAGAACTTATAGAAATCCAAATAAAAATATATTTAATTAAAGGCATAGGTATTAAAATGTGTGTGTATGTGTACACTAGTGGCTAGGTGAACCGGCCAAATAAACATGGGTAAAGATAGAATTAGTAAACTGAAGACCAATCAAAAGAAAATACTTAGAATGCAGTACAAAAAGATAAGAAAATAGAAAACAGAAAGAGAAAAGGAGGAAAGAATAAGAATTTCTAACATACATCCAGAGTTACACAAGAGTTACGCAGAAGAGAATGAATGAAAGAGAGAGGCCTTGTTTGAAGAGATAATAGCTAAGAAAATGCCTGATCTGATGAAAGACATGAGTCCTGAGAGATGGGAAGTACAATATCTCTCAAGCAGGGTACATTTTTGTTAAATGAGCACTGATGCGAGGCACATGATGTGAAACTGCAAAACACCAAAGCTGAAGAGAAAATTTTGAAGGCAACAAGAAAGAAAGGACAGCTCACCTCCCACAGAATGACTGTGGTCTGACAGTGGACTTGCAACAAAAATGAGGAAGCCAAAAGACAGTGGAACCATGTTTTCAAAAGATGAAAAGAAAGAACTGTCAATCTAGAATTGTATTCTCAGAAATACTATCTTTCAAGAATGATAAGGAAACAAAAACATTTTGGCCAAACAAAAGCTGAGACAGTTTACGATTAACAGACTCTTATCAAGGGAACATTTTAAGGACAAATATCTAGGGGCACCTGGGTGGCTCAGTCGGTTAAGTGTCTGACTTGATTTTGACTCAGGTCATGATCTCAGGGTCCTGGGATCGAGCCCCTCACTGGGCCCTGTGCTCAGCGGAGAATCCGCTTCTCTCCCTCTCTCTCTGCCCCTTTCCCTGCTCACTCTCTCTCTCTCTAAAATAAATAAACCTTTTTTAAAAATAAATAACTAAATAAAGGATGAACATGTAGAAGAACAAAATGATCTTGGGATAGAACAAGAAATGCTGAGCTGAATTGGTCCAGAAGATAGAGAGGATTTTGAGGCAAGAGAAAGAAGGAGACTAGAAAGCTGGCCAAAAAAAGAAATAATTTGTGGGAGTCAAAATTAATGTCTCAAAGGATGTTTTATTATGCTTTCGCAGTACGGAATACATTGTGAATTCCTCCTCTTGAATTTCTACAATATCTTCACTAAAATATAGATTTCTCTTAAGTAGGGCTGAATTTATTTCCCAAGATAGGATGAAGAGCCAGATATACGCTCAACATACGTGCAAGGCAGGAACAGGTTTACACACGAAGTGTTGGCAGGGGAGAAGTCACTCTAGATGTGTTCCCCAGCTCTAATGACCTCAACCTAAGTATTTGCTGGAAGAATCTAGTGGTATTATTTCCACAGTGCACTATGGTAGCTTTTTTTCTCCATACCACTCATCATAAGCACAAGGGATGGCTTACCAGGACTGGGAAGTCAAAGCACTCTTCTTATCTCAAAAGTTAGGGCAGCACCCCCATTTTCACCACACTCAGGCCTCAGTGTTGTAGATGACAGGTTCCAAGCACAACCTGAAGTGAAAAGGGAAATCAGAAAAGGCACATTGACTGAGTACTCACATGACCAGGCACTGTGCACCACTCTGTTCCCCTATTCTGCCATTCAACCCTCAAATATAAAGTATAGGTGGCCTACGAGCTATGTGTGGCCATTACATGGTGGTACGGGGCGGGGCATGGAGAAGGGTGCAGCCACAGGAGAGAGGCCCTATGAATTTGGAAATAACTTTGCACCTGATAATTACATTGTAAAATCAACACATAATGGATGAGATCAATGATCGAAGGAGTTTTCTAAATTGTGGCAAACTATAGCTTGTATGGTTTTACATTTTTTAAATGTTGGGGGGAAAAGAAAGAAAAAAAATACATTTTTTAAAGATTTTATTTATTTATTTGACAGAGAGAGAGAGACAGCGAGAGAGGGAACACAAGCAGGGGGAGTGGGAGAGGGAGAAGCAGGCTTCCCGCCGAGCAGGGAGCCCAATGAGGGGCTCGATCCCAGGACCCCGGGATCATGACCTGAGCTGAAGGCAGATGCTTAACTGAGTGAGCCACCCAGGCGCCCCAGAAAGAAAAATATTTTGTAACAAATGAAAATTATATAAGACTTGCATTTCAGAATCCAGAAGATGTTACTCGAATACGGTCATGCTTGTTCATTAACACGTAGTCTCCAGCTGCTTTTGTCCCGTAATGGCAGAGTTGAGGCATTGCAGCAGAAACTGCAGGTAGGGGACATGTAGGAAAGAGGGAGGATGGGACTGTTACTTCAGAGGAAATAGTGTCCACATAGAAATGAGGGTTCCCCAACACCCACTGGGATGTGGATGCCCCAAGGCCCCACCTTCTCCTGTTGCTTCTGCTCCTTTTCCTTTCTGCCCCAAATATTTCCTATCAGATTCTTTACAGAAAGTGTTTGTCAACCCCTGGCCTAACCAACAGTACTAACATATTTAAAGGGGGAAAAAAATGTAATAATCAGAAAGGTCAGTGGATGTTTAAGAGGAAAAAAATCAAGAAAATTAAAGCCAAATGTACCCCTGCAAGTACTAACTTAGGAGATTAGCTTGATGAAGACCCAGGGTTAGCGAATCCCGGTAGAACCTGTTGCAAAATGGATGCATTGAGCTAAAATAGTATATCAATGGTTGTCATAGCACCATTTACTGAGCACATCTATATGCCAGACGTTGTACTTAAGCATGTTACATGCATTATTTAATACTCAACACAAGACTATGAGTGAGGTGGGTACTAACTCCATTTTAAAGATTCTATTTATTTATTTGAGAGAGAGAGAGAGAGAGAAAGAGCATGAGCAGGGGGAGGGGCAGAGGGAGAAGCAGACTCCCCCCTGAGCAGGGAGTCCCACTCAGAGCTCGATCCCAGGACCCTGGGATCATGATCTGAGCCAAAGGCAGATGCTTAACCAACTGAGCCACCCAGGACCCCCTATCTCCATTTTAGAGGTGAGAAAATATGAGGTTCAGAGGGGTTAAGTGACTTTCCCAAGTCTCTACAGTCAGTAGAAAAGCTTGAGTCTAGGACCATCTGCCTCCAAAGCTCTTAGCTACCTATCCTATATAGTCATTAATATTCTGCTGTTTTACCCAACAAAGAAACGTCAATTTGGTTAGCTCTGCATGTGCAGCACCTAGCCCAAAGCCTAGCACATCTTAGGTGACCAGAAATCATTTGTTGAATATGTGAAAGATCCTTTGTTCACCCAGCAAAGGTTTTATTGTAGTTTGGCTTCTCATGTAGTTGCTCACATGGAAAGAATGCATCAAAGGGAGAACTCAATCCTTATGCCTCTTGCCCGCTCACCATACTCCACTGTCAGGTAAAACTAAAATGGAATTTAATGTACACGAATCATTTACGAAGTTGGTTAGTGTAAGTCAATCCCTGATCCACTCTAGGATGATAACAGAATCAAGATCTTTAGCCCACAAAGCTGTGGGGACCAAGCCCTGTCCACACATCAGCACTAGTGAACCTCAGGAACCTTCCAGAAGACAGTTGGTCTCCTTGTATACTGCCATGAGCCCTCAAGAGTGGGCCTAAGAAACAAGATTCCCCGGGGGGCAAAGCCATCTCCCTAATAGGAGCAAAGCTGGGATGCAAAACCAGATCTTTCTTACTCCAGATCCAATGCTATTTTCTTCTGCCACGCCTTCTCTTTTGTATGACGAGATGTTTACCATCCTTCATTTTCTTTAACTACTCAAGAAATCCATATTCATTTTAGGAAAAAAAAAACAACATAATACATTAGAAAAAAGAAAAAAGTTATACATAATCTCTCTCCCAGAGATGATCTATTAATATTCTAGGCTATAGGGGTGCCTGGGTGGCTCAGTCGCTTAAGCGTCTGCCTTCAGCTCAGGTCATGATCCCAGGGTCCTGGGATCGAACCCCGCGTCGGGCTCCCTGCTCAGTGGGGAGTGTGCTTCTGCCTCTCCCTCAGCTCATGCTCGCTCTACCTCCCTCTCTCTCAAATAAATAAATAAAATCTTAAAAAAATATATTCTAGGCTATATTCCAGATTTTTTCTTATGCATGTATGTTTTAAAGATTTTATTTATTTATTTATTTGACAGAGAGAGAGAGACAGTGAGAGAGGCAACACAAGCAGGGGGAGTGGGAGAGGGAGAGGGAGAAGCAGGCTTCCCGCAGAGCAGGGAGCCCAATGTGCGGCTCGATCCCAGGACCCTGGGATCATGACCTGAGCCGAAGGCAGACGCTTAACGACTGAGCCACCCAGGCGCCCCTTATGCATGTATGTTTTAACCAAAAATGCAACTGTACTGTCTTATGATATGCTTTGGCCTCTAATAGAGTATGAATATTTTATAACAATCTATGTACATATAATCATTTTTAATGTCATCTTTTATTGTATTGATATGCCCTAATTTAGTTCACCAAAATCTCACTGTCAGACACTGAGCTTATCTTGGTTTTTAGCCTATAATCTAATGTGTCTACCATATACTCAGTAAGCAATTCCCCCAACTCCAACCCTAATCCTCACTTGACCTCTGCCTCAAATGTTGGTATGAAATCCTATAGCGTCCACGTATTAGCAGTGATAAATACAACGCCTCCATTTCTGAGTTCAGAATCAATTCACAGTAGACACAGTTACTTGAAACAGCAACTTTATTACTAGTAAGTCAGAACAGTTTAGTTAAGGCCACCGATGGGTGTTCCTAACGGAAGACGGAGTCTAGACCTTAGGACAACCCAAACCACCGCCTCGTACCCTCTGCCTCATAAGCACACGGCAAATAGCAGGCCTGGCCTCTTAGGACGTGGAGCAGAGAGAGGGCAGGACACACGGTATCTGCAGGCTAGCAAATCTTCAAGAAAGGAGAAGAGCTAAGATGCCTGTTAGAAGGCCATAACCGCAAAGCTACGCATTTGCTTTGGCCATGGCCATGGGCTCAGTGTGGCTGCCCCCAGCCCTGCTGTCTCAGCCCTCGTCAATCTGCAGAAAGCACTCAGTTTTGCCTCGACATGAGTCCTTCTTAGTAATTATATGAGCTGATGAACTCTGCAGGAGCCTAGCTCTCTCCTGTAAACTGAGGCACAGAGGTCCCAGCCTCTTTCGCTTGGAGGTGGATCCCTAAAGGTTCTGACCATCTCGGGAGCTCTCCAGGGCCTGCAGCTCATGGCCTTCTGCTCTCTCCAAGAGACCACAAATACACCTACCCTGAATATGTACTTTCGCTGCCGTGTCTTCCTGAGACAGTGAGGTCAGCGGGTCCCAATCCTAGCTCATGGCTTTGGACAAGGCACCTCGCTCCTCTGAACCATGCTGCTGTCATCTGCAAAAGAAGGTGAGCAAGCCCCTGTCAGAGACCGTCGAAGTTGGCACGGCAGGCAGGCCCACCCCTGCAGCCTCCCCAACGCCCCTAGCCCGCTCACACTGGCCTGTACCCCTGCTTCTTTTCCACGGGGCTCTCTGCCCGGGCCTGTTATCCCTGCTTCCTTTCCACCTGCCCCTTCCTCCAGGCAGCTGGCCCTTTAAGTTCAGCTTCCCTGGGAAGTTTTCAACACCTGGCTTGCTCAGATGCCACTCCCGTGCTGTGGGCTTACCTCTCTCATACCCTTATCCGCACACCTGCCTGCCTCGCCTATCCATATGCTCCCCAAGCAGGAAGCTTGAGTCTTTGGTCCCCTTTCCGTGCTCAGTATCTGGCCCATTGACCAGCCTCTGCTGAACAGTACGGGGAATGGGCAAGGAGAATGGGTTCAAATCACAGCATCCCTGAGTTCTGGAACTCCATAAGCTTTATCCTTGTTAGTGTCTGTAACTCTCTAAACGCAGAATCTTACCTCTTAGACTGAAAACCGCCCTTTGAGGGTACTGGGACCCACACCATGGCAACTCAGCAGGAAGCTTTGTGTGTGCGAGGCCCCATTGGCGCTGGATCAGCAGCTCCGTGCCCAGGATTACTGAGAATCTGGAGCGGGAGCGTCTGCCCCGGAGGCCTGGGTCATGTGTGTTCACAACTGGTAGCCTCTCCAACACAAACAACCCCGGAAAGACAATACCAGTTTGTTCCAGAGAGAGGAATTCTGAGCAGTTGCCATTTCCTGGATGACTGAGTATTCTTTACCCCGGAAACATGAACGGTCTGAACAGAATTGCTTCAAAAACAGCTCTCCCCCCGGTTTCAAATTGAGGAGGTCAATGTTACCTCTAACCAGTTTGTGATAGTGATACTGGAAACAGGGAGGCTTCTGTTTGATACCTCAGTACCACCCGCTCCAAGGAAGATGCAAATTCCAGCCTAAAAACCAGAAAGGGGAGTACACAGAAGGCCAAGTACATGCACTGGTTTTCGGGGAGAACTGTAGGTATAATTACTACCTCTGATCAGTCTTGTGTGCAAATGATTCTGCTTATAACATACGGACATTAAAAAAAAAAAAAAAAAAACTTGACTATGGGGCTAAGGAGGAAAACACTGTGGCCTTTTATAAGGGAAAGTGTGTCCCTAAGGAAATAATGAAGGCCCCAGTTGCTCACATCTTACAAAAGAGACTGTACAAAGCTCTCTCGAAAATACTGCGGGGAATAATTCTATGTTAGCTGGGGAATTGGCTAGATGATCTAATAGGTCTTTGCCCTCACTCTAATTTCTATGATTCATGTGTGACTTATTTAATTGTTACCATCTATTGCAGATATATAAAAGAATGCTTTTATTCTAAAAAAAAATCTAAATTCAAATCATCTTTAATATCACACTAAGTTCTCACTCCCGTCACCCTTCAGAACATTGACATATTAACTTTTTGACCTACCCTGAACCCTCCTGCTACCTTCCAGGATCCCGAAAGTACGTCTGCTATGCCTCGGGGTGTAACACGGAGCCCCCACCCCTCGGGCGCACTGAAAACAGGTTCGGGAGAACTAAGGGTTAAGGGGAGTCCCCCAGGAATTCCAATCTGTTGCAGGCCGCTAATTCAGAAGCTGCCCGGGGCCTAGGTGTAACCACAGCTAGGAAAACAATGCCTAACTGCCTTATCCTCTACAGCATTTAGCATTTATCATGGTCAGAAAACCACCTGTTACTTGGGAGCGATTCAAAAGAATTCTGAGCCATCATTAAAGCAATAATGAATAAAAACATATTGTGAATCGCTACCTAAACCCCAGGCAGATGTGTTCTTTAACTGTGGGCTTGATCTGTGCTATTAATTTGGAATTAGAAATAACAGACAACCGAACATACCCCAAACCAAGACCCTGCCTGCCCCTCGGTTTTGTTTTCTTTCAAGTCCTTGACCGTTGTCGCGAGTAACCCATAGCAAGCAGACCTGACCGTTCTTGCAAACCTGAGCTGGCGTCCGGTATCTCGCAGCCAATCAGAATCAAACAAACCACTAGATCACTCTGAACGCCCATCAACGAGACTGAAGGAGATAGGCTACTGGCAGGGGCGGGGCGAAGGGCCGGGCTTTTAACCCCACCCAAGGCGACTGCGGATCTCGGACCCCAGAAGAAAATACACCTGACTACTCGGATCCCACCAGGAGATGCGTCAGGAATTTCACTGGGAAACATCTGAAAACACATTTCTCCAGCTGTCAGCAGAATTGCAATTAAACACAGAAACTCACATGGAGGGGTCAGTGGCAGGGAGGGGTCAGTGTTGACTTGCAAGTTCTCTTTGGCAGCTCTTGGTTTGTTTTTAAGACTTTGATTCCATCTCTTCAAGCTCCTGTGAAATCTTCCAAGAGAAACGTGCTCCAGAGAGGGTGACGGGAAGGGCAGTGGGGGTGGGAAGTGAAGAAGAGAGGGGCAAAGCAATTTTGTGGTACGCGGGTGTTCATAACTTTGTATTAAAGATTACCCTTAGAAGAATTCAGAATTCGGTTGACAGATCTATGCAAATGTACGAAAAGTGGAAAAAGACAAGCTGGCGTTCATTTCAAAAGTTGAAAGCATCACTTTGATTTGCAATGATCTTCAATCTACCTCTCTTACCGCAAAGAAACAGTGCAAAGAAAGGAGCCCCAAATGTCATGAAATAAGGCCTGCCAATGTTCTGTTGGCATATATTTTAATTCTTGAACAATTACCCTGCCATATACATTTATTCTTGAATTTTATATATTGACACACTAAATTTTGGAGCTGGAAGAGAAAATGACACTTGTAAATACCCCGAAATGGAAAATCGACTTAGTTTAAAATACAGTCTGCGCGCACGCTACTCTAAATCTGTAAAAAGTGCAAGGTATTACTGCTTTATTGCAGTTGGCTTAATGTTACTCTCCAACACTTTGAATATACATGTTCATGCCCTGAAAATGTTTTGATTAAGTATTTTCTGGGATACACTATCATCTATATTTAGGACATGATCTCTAAAATAGCTACAATAAGTTTAATTAATATGAGTTTGTAGTTGACAATGGCCTTTATGTGGCTGCTATCATATTATTGCCCTTCAATGGCTCCCCTTTGCTTTTCAAATTAATTACAGACTATTATTCAAAACTGCCCGAACATGGCCCCAAACTCCTTTTCTGGACTCATCTTCTATTATTCTACAAACTTCACACCAGCCACAGATGACTCCCGAATGCTCTACACAGCCTGCTTATCTTTTGTTTTATCTCTATGCCTTTGCTCGCCCTATTTCCTCCTCTTAAAATGCCCTTCCTAACCGATCCCAGTTGAAATCTCAACCCAAAGACCATGTCCTGGAAGCCATATCTTCATCATCGCCATATCCCCAGCATCCATCACAATGACTGGCAAGGACAGAGACTCAACATGCCTTGAATGCATGGATTTTCACATCCTTTTCAATACTTAGTCTTTTATTTATTTATTTATTTTTGCAAAGATTTTATTTATTTCTTTGAGAGAGAGAACCAGAGAGAGAGAGAGCATGAGAGGGGGGAGGGTCAGAGGGAGAAGCAGATTCCCTGCTCAGCAGGGACCCCGATGCGGGACTCGATCCGGGACTCCAGGATCATGACCTGAGCGGAAGGCAGTTGCTTAACCAACTGAGCCACCCAGGCATCCCTCAAAACTTAGTCTTTTAATTAAGCCTTTTCCAATCCCTTTTCCTGATGGACCCCAGAATGCGGTGTTGGAATTCTTTTGTGCGACTGCCTTTATTCTATCTGTATCACGGTTACCAGGCATACTTCATTTTATTACATTTCGCTTTATTGTGCTTCATAAATATTGCATTTTTTCACACACTGAAGGTTTGTGGCAACCCTGGGTCGAGCATGTCTACCAGCATCATCTTTCCAACAGCATTTGTTCACTTCCTGTCTCTGTGTCCTGTTTTGTTAATTCTTACGATATTTCAAACTTTTCCATTATTATTATATGATGCCGATCTGTGATCAGTGATTGCAACTCACTGAAAGTTCAAATGATGGTTAGCATTTTTAGCAATATTTTAAAATTATGTACACTTTTTTTTCTAGACATAATGTTCTTGCAAACCTAATAGACTGCAGGATAGTATAAACATAACTTTTATATGCACTGGGAAACCAAAAAATTTATTTAACTTACTTTGTTGTGATATTCACTTCATTGCCACATTCGCTTTATTGCAGTAGTCTGGAACCAGCCCACATACCTTCGAGGTATGCCTGTACTTATCTACTCCTCCTTTCCCTGGCCCCTCTTTCTAGCGCCAACCTCCCCCCCCCCAGCCCCGCCCCGCCACGATAGTCTCCTTGTCTTGCCGACTATGTGCTAAAGCTATTAATTCACATCCCTTCCATGTACCCTACACTCGGTGTTTAATAACGACATTATCGAACATTCGCACAGCGCAGAAAATTCTACAAAGCACTTTCACATTCATTAGCTCCTTGTCCCCACAATAAGCATATAAAACAGAAATCTAAATCTATCCACCATTTGATAGATAATAACAGGTAACATTTATTGAGGGCTTCCTTCAGACCAAGCCCGTTAAATACATGAGCTTGTTTAACGCTCACCACCCCTGGAGGACAGCCCTGGTTTTGTGCTCATTTCCAGAGGAAAAACCTGGAGCCCTAGATGGGCAACGTGAAAAACCAAAGGCACCGGGCTGGGAAGCGGCCGAGCCGGGTGTGGGAGCCCAGCATGGTCTGGCTCCAGCCTCCTTGCCTTCAGTCACTGCCCCAGCCAAAGCTTAGTGAGGCTGTCTGGAAATCGCAGAGCTTAGAGAAGGCACAGCCAGGGCCGGAAGTCTGTTCTTTCCATGATACTGCCTCTTCTGTCTTCTCTGGAAAGGCCTCTGAAAAAAATAACTGAATTCAGTTTGCAAGCTGAGTCTCGATGGGTCAGACAGCAGCGAAGAGCACTGATTCTGCACCTGACTCCCTGGGGGCGGAGGCCAGCCCCACCCCCTACCAGCGGCAGGGTGCTGAGCCCACCAGCTGACTTCTCTGCACCTCCTGTCCCCATCTGTGCAATGGGGGCAGCAAGAGTATCCACCCCGGGAGGGTGTTGTGAAGACAAAATGATAATACACATCAACATACAAAGAGTGTGAGGAAAGGCGCTTGCTTTATGCACGCTTGGCATCCTGCCCGTTCCGTGGGGTTCACAGGCCAATGGGTGGGCCAGAAAGGCTTCACTTGGGCTTCCAGCATCTCTGGGTGTTAGGGCCACCCCTAAAAATTCAAGAGAATGATTTGGCGCCAGGCAAAAGAGGTCCTGCCATCTTAGCAGCGGTATCAGGACTTGGTGGGCCCTCCCATCTGCCCAGGCTCCTGGACAGAAGAGCCAACCAGGGCCACGGGTACAGCATCCTGCTGTGGAAACCCAGCTCTAATCTGATCCCACTCTAATCTGCCCGGCCCCCCCTCCTAGATTCACTCCCGGCCCATTAGCAAGATCCTAACGACCCTACAGATGCTCATTTTGCCCTTCTTTCACACATGGTCCTCCAGATGGGACTGACATTCTACACTACCCCGTTTTCCATTTGTGTGCACTTAACCCAACTAAAAGGCCACCAATGGTGTCCGGCTGCAGACTCCCAAGCCTTCTTATCTGTCCATCTCTCGACTCCCAGCTCTCTGCTTCTCTGTCTCCTTCTATTTCTCTGTCTCACTTTCTCACTTTCCCTGAGTATTTTTTTCTTTCTCTTTTTCTCTCTTTTTTTCTGCCCCTCTCTCTCACTCTCACTCTCTCATACACACACACATTCTCTCTCTCTCTCTCTCTCTCCACCCCCCAACCATCCAACATGACAAACTAATTGGGCTCCCAAGTGAGTTTGCCTCATCCCTACAAGGCAGGAGTGAACGGAGATGGGCTTCACACCTGTCAGTTAAGCTCAGTCACTTGTTGTGTGAAAACAGAGCCGGCGCCCAGGAACAGGCCGACCTGGCTGGATTGGGTCCTGCCTCAGCTGTCCTCCAAAGTGGGCTCCGGGAGCAAATGCTCCTTCTGTTCTCAGTGGACGAGGGCGTCTCCTGGAATGTCCCGGGAGCAGGTGTGGGCCCCTCCATAGGGTGGACGGAGGGGGCCCGTTCCCAGCGGGTTTATGGAACTATACGTACTGCAGTTGGTCAGCTATTTTTACAAAATTCCAATTACACAGCAAAAGGACAAACATCACATAAAAAGGAAATAGGTGATCTCCTAGCACTCATGTCACTGGAGTACATCAGTAGCAAGGAAATGTCTTGAGAGCAGACCAGCCATAAGAGGAAAGAAATATTACCCAAAACAAAGGTGCCTCTATTAATATATTACTTTCGATTTAAAATGGTCTGCCAACTGGAACAGAGCCCATCAAGAGTGAAAGCTAGATGTTGCTGTGAGGGAAGGGTGGGAATATTTTTAAGGGTAGGCTGCCATCCAAGTCTCCATCTATCATGTTACTCACTTGACAATTATTTAAGGGCTTCCAGGATGGAAAGCATGGTGCTAGCCACAGAGGACGTCCCCAGCCACACAGAGCTTACAGTTTAGTGGAAAACGAGGACATACTCTATTCTGTGTGCTAAGCGTTGGGAACATGGAAGCCCAGGGTGCTAAGCATGGAAAGTGAGGGGCTGCGCATGGAAAGTGAGGGGATGGGGCACACTAAGGAGACAAGCAGTCAGGAAAGGCTTCCCAAAGGAAACGACAGGGAAGCTATTGACTGATGCGTAGGACTAGCAAGGATTGAGTGTTCCAGACGAAAGGACAGAGGGGCGCCTGGGTGGCTCAGTCGGTTAAGTGTCTGCCTTTTTGGCTCAGGTCATGATCCCAGGGTCCTGGGATCGAGCCCCACATCGGGCTCCTTGCTCTGTGGGAAGCCTGCTTCTCCCCCTCCCTCTCCCACTCCCACTGCTTGTGTTCCTTCTCTCGCTGTGTCTCTGTCAAATAAATAAATAAAATTAAAAAAAAAAGGGGGGGTACAGAGCGTGCCCAGGCCAGAAAGGGGAGAAGTTGGAGACGTGAGAGAAGTTGGATGGCAAAGGGTCTGATGGGCCCCACTAAGGAATCGGGGCCTCACCTGAGGTCAATGGAAAGTTATTGGGGGTTTTAAGTAGGGTACAATGTAACCAGAATTGCACTTTAGAAACATCACTGGCTGCTGTGGAAAGAAAAGAATGGTAGCGAGCAGGAGGCTGTTGTAGTAAACATGGTAGAGGGAATGAAGGAATCAAGTGGGGTTTAGGAGGCAAATCCACAGGGCTTGATGACTGGTTGTTTGAGGGTGTGGTTAAGAGGAGCAGTCAAGGATGATTTGTTGGCCTTTGGTTTGGGGGTGGTGCATCTCCTACTGTAGCAAAGATGGAAGAAGAGCAGGGTGGTCAGGAGGGGATGTGCGTGACAAGGAGACAGCCAAGGACAGAAACCTGAGGATCCACCAACATTTAGTTGGAAAGTAGATAAGAAAGAGTCTCAGGGGATTCGGAAAAAGAGTGCCCCGCGAGGCAGGAGGAAAACTAAGAATATGGTTGTATTAATAAGAGCCAACATTTAGTAAGAACTTTCCGTGCACCAGGTACTATTTTAAGTGGATGACAAGTATAAGCCCCTCTATGAGGTATTATCATGGTAGTATTCTTATATTACAAATGAGGCAGCTGAGGCACAGAGAAAATGAGTAGCTTGCCCAAGGTCACACAGTCACACATCTAGTAAATGGAAGAGCAAGGATTCTAACTCAGCGCCTGCCTCCAGAGTCCGGGTTCTCACCCATTTATGCTAAATTGACTCTGTTCTGAGGAACAAAAACCCAGTGCAAACCAACATAACCATAAGTGCAGATTTATTAGTTCACCATAACCAAAACTATGAGGGGTAGAACACAGGACATATTTTAGGCACACTTGGGGAGACTGAAGCAATGCCATCAATCTCTCTCTCCTCTCCCCCCCCCACTCAGCTTCCCTTATGTTGGCTTTATTGTCACACACACTCTGTTGACATGATGGCAAAGAGCTGCCAACAGCTCCATCCTGACATTATCTCCATAGGAGAGTTCCTCTTCCATCACTTGCCAAACCAAACCAATTATAGGACACAGGTGGATGGGTTTCCCCTTTTTTACCCCAAATATAGAAGCAATTGAGAGATGGGGGCAAGAGCCAGACAAATAGGGCTCACATATCAGATTTAAGATGGTGGGGGGGCGGGAAGAGGGTGCCAGAGGGAAGACATGGTTTATGTGTTTGACTATCTCGTATTGCACCTAAGAATGAAAGTTACCCCCAGTCACACCCAACCCTGGACAACTGGCAGCTACCCAGCAGAGCACAGTTTGGGACACACACAGCCTGCCCAGCTAAGCTTGCCATGTGGCAGCATAATGCACTTTCTCTGCAGGCAGAAGGAGAAAAGCCTGCTGAGTCATATAGGCTTTCTCCCAAACTCACCTATCAGATGAGTCACCTCTCTACCCACCTTCCCCTCTTCCACCATCCCCTACAGAATAATGAAAAAGAAAGAAAAAAAAAAATCCCAGGCACACACCTCTTAGAATGGCTAAAATTTTAAAACCTGACAAGACCAAGTGCAGATGAGGACATGGGACCACTTGGAAGTTTCATCCATGGCCAACGGGAATGCAAAATAATACAGCCACATTAGAAAACAGTTTCTTATGAAGTTAAATGTACTTCTACCATATGGCCTAGAACCCACCCCTAAGTATGGATCCAGGAAAAATGAAAACACATGCCCACACAAAGGTCTGTACATGAATGTTTATAGTTTTATTCATAGTTGCCCCAAACTGGAAACCATCCAAATGTCCCATCAACTAGTAAACGATTGAACAAACTCTAGTATCCACACAAAAGATACTACTCAGCAATAAAAAAGAACACAGCACTCATACAACAATGTGGATGAAGCTCAAAAGCACTGTGTTATGTGAAAGAAGCTATCTCAAAGGGCTACATACTATATGATTCCATTTATACAATATTCTGGAAGTGGCCAAACTACAGAAACAAAAACAAGATCAGTAGTTGCCAGGTGTTGGGGTGAAGGGAGGGATTAAATACCAAGGGGGATAAGGGAACATTTTGGGGTGATAGAAGTATTTAATATCATCTCACTGATAGTGATTACCCAACTGTATACATTTGTTAAAATTCCTAGAACTGTGCACATAAAAAGAGTGAACATTGCTGTTTGTAAATTAAACTCCCGTAAACTTTAAGCAAAAGAAACGACAAAACCAGGGGTGTTACGCTCATCCTCAAACTTCAACGTGTGTCAGAATCCCCTGGGGAACTGATCAAACACAGATTGGTGGGGGAGGCTGAGGGATTTCTTTTTTTTATTTTTAGGATTTTATTTATTTATTTGAGAGAGAGAGAGAGAGCACGCAAGCATAAGAGCACGAGTAGGGGAGAGGGGCAGAGGAAGAAGCAGACCCCCAGCTGAGCAGGGAGCCCAATGCAGGACTCGATCCCAGGACCCTGAGATCATGACCTAAGCCGAAGGCAGACGCTTAACCCACTGAGCCACCCAGGCGCCCCTGAGAACCTGCATTCCTAACATGTTTGCAAGAGATGCTGATGCCCTGGGGTCCAGAGAGCGCACATTAGGAACGGCTGCTCTCGTGAAAATCCCTCCATGTGCACAGGAGGGGCAGGACACTGGCATTCCTGCCCAGCTGGGTATTTAAGCCAACCCGGAGCAACCGGTAGATGGCTGAGGGAAACTAGCTTTGCCATGGACAGCCCCACAAGCAGGGTAGGGGGGTTTCCAAAAGGACACGAGGTGTTCTTTTTCCAAAGGAGGAGGAACAGAAAGTCAGTATCCCCAGACACCTCCTGTGGAGGTGCATCAGAGCAACCAGAAGAAGTACGTCTGTAAGGAAGGAGTGGGGAGCACCATGACAGAGCTCAAAAAGATACGGACTAAGGTGTGTTCGCTGGACTGAGCAGCACGGAGGCCACCATGACGTCGGAAAGACCACATTCAAGTGGCTGCTGAATTGCAGATGAGAAATGAGGCAAGGGGGACAATAAATGTAGGGGTTGCCATCACCCAATCAGTAAGCATGGAACACATATGTATGTATGTGACGAGCTGTGATGGACGGCATCCCATTTCTTTGTCAACGTGGGAGATACTTCAGGGAGGGAAGGAATCAGTAAGTGACAAGAGGTTGAAAATATAGGAGAAAGAATGGGGTCACCAAGGACAGTCCTTAAGGAGGCAGGTAAGCGTGGGACCCTAAGCACAGAGGGAGCAAGAAGCTGAAGAGAAGCACAAGGCAAATAGGCACAAGGAAGGAAGATAGGGTGCACATGTCGGGGGGTGTAAGTTTAGTGGAGGGAGACTGAGTGTGTTCCCATCTGATCAAGGCTTCCATTTGCTCTGAGGAGATAATGAGTTAATCAAGGGATACCCTAATCCATTGGGTTGAGAGCTCAGTCCAAAGTCAGAGTTCAAACTTGCCATGTAACATTGGATGAATTACATGCTTAACCAACGTCTATAAAATAAGAACGGTAACAGGACCTTTCTCACTGTGAAAGTGATGAGAATTGTGCCTGGGACATAGCGAATGCTCAGTGTTTGCTTGCGGCGAGTGACCAGTTTGAGGAGTGAAGAGAGTATCGGAAGGAGACACCATTAACCATAAGACTGCTAGGAGGTCACAGCTGTTAACGTTTAAGTCCAAAAGAAGTAGCACCGTCAATCCAGCCGGCCCCGGGTCCAAGAAATCTGTACTGTCAGAGATCCTCTTTGACCTCTAAATAAGAGCCTCCATGTTTGTAAAACTCTGGGAGCCCGAGTGCCCACTGGAGAGGGATTCAGAAGTCTTAGGTTCCTCTACCAGCTGTGGGAACACGAGCATCTCGAGGCAAGGCCACTATTAGGGTCACCTCTGAAGCTCCATCAAGACCTAACAAGTTGGTGTTTCAAAGGTTCAGAAGTGAGTCACTCGCCTACAGTTGGAAGCTTCAAATGGGTCCGTTGTGTAAGACGCCCAGAAGGGTAGAGGTAGCTGGACTCGGTTAGCCTGGGCAGACCTAAGGTGCCTCTTTTCCCCACTCAAACCACTAGCCACCAGCCCAACGCCATGCATGAGTCAAAGGTACTGTTCCATTTCACGTGATAAGTGAAAAAGAGCTTTTTTTTTTTTCTCCAAAGCATTTCTTCCATTCTGTGTGCCAAAGTTGAGCTTACATTTCCAAAAACTTTTTCTGTCCTTGAATTCAGTGAACGTGAGTTGGTAAGAGAGATTCCCCAGGTGTGGGTCCCGACTGAACCGTAGGAGAAAGAGAACTACTCTGCTTCCTTCCTTCCTTTTCCAAAAAGATGAGGCTTTTCCGAGCTTCCGTTTCTCTCTTATTACCTTTTACTTAGGAACTCACCAAAAGGCAGTTACTGTATTCCATCCTTTCTAGGATGCACACTTTCCTCACATGTGAACTTCTGGGAAATGGGGATGCATTTTACAGTCGATGGCACTGTTGTTTTGTGTAATGGTTAAACTGCCTGACAGTCAGTCTTTTTGTTTTGATGAAGTATGGAGATTGTCTTTTGAGGAGTGCCTCAGTGCTGGGACTTTAAGTGTTTTCCACAAGTCTAACCACAGCCCTGTACATTTGGTGTGATGCGCCATACCATACTATGGCAGAATACGAGGATTCGCCAGATTCAGTGACTTGCTCGAGGCCACGTGGTTAGTAGGTAGCAGAGTGGGATGACTCAAAGTCTCACTGCTTCCTGAAATAGTTTGGCAGGATCAGAATCATCAACCAACTATACCCATGAACAACATTCCAGAGGAGATGAACAAGGCTCACAGGAGGATTTTAACTTGAACTATATCATAATATATGGACATATAAAGAGAGCCACGTACAGAGAAATTTAGGACCAGCTATGGGAAGAAGCTACCAGACTATGGTTATCTTCTCTGGGCTTCAGAGTTTTGTAAATATGGTCACAGTAACAACAGTGGCCACCGCTTTTTAAGGACCTGCCTGTAATTGGATCTGGGCCAAGCATTCTACCACATTGTCTTATTTATTTCTCACAACAGCCCCAAAAGTAGATATTGTCCCCATTAGAAACTATTGCTTAGAGGGTTTAACTTATTCACCCAAGATTACAGATCTAGCAACTATCAGAACTGGAATGTACCTCTGCCTGGCTGGCTCCAAGAGGCACTTCCCCCTGTGCAATTCTGTCCCATCTATCAAAGGAAGTGGGTGGACCAGTTGGCCTCTGAAGTCTGGTCCCTAAGATGCAATGGTTCTGCTTTCACAAATAAGTACACAGTGGCACTCGGGGAGCATGCTCTATGATGTCATGTTCAAAAGTGATCTGGGGCTAGTGGTTCCTCAAAAAGTTAAACATAGAATGACCATATGATCCAGCAATTCCACCCCAAGGATATACCCACAAAGAACTGAAAGCAGGAACTCGAACAAACGTTTGTACACCGATGTTCATATCAGCGTCATTCACAACAGCCAAAAAGACGGAAACAAATCAAACATCCATCAACAGAGGAATGGATAAACAAAATGTGGTATGTACATAAAACAGAATATCATTCCTCCTTAAAAAGGAATGAGATACTGATCTATGCTACAAGACGGATCTTGAAGACATAATGCTAAATGAAATAAGCCAGCAACAAAAGGATAAATACTAGAGGATTCTACCTTCAGGAGGTACCTAGAGTAGTCAAATTCATAAATACAGAAAGTAGAATAGAGATTACCAGGGGCTGGAGGGAGGAGAGAATGGGAACTTACCGTTTAACAGGGACAGAACTTCCGTTTGGGATGATGGAAAAATTCTGGAGATGGATGGTGGCGATGATGGTTGCGTTTAATGCCCCTGAACGGTACCCTTTAAAATGGTTAAAATGGCAAGTTTTATGTCCTGTATACTTTACCACAATTTTTAAATCACCTAAGAAAATATCTGGGACTAATTAATCATGCTACCCCAAATCAAGAACAGGACACCTTTGGAGACCCACGTTGGGATGGAGGTGAGGAATCGTGTTCCCAGAGTACGTCGTGCAGGACCAGGTGAGGGTGTGAGAGGGAGGACTTGTGGGTTCTGGGAAGAGGAAAGATGGGAAAGGCAGCGGATGTGAGTTCTGCGAGACAATCCTGGGCACAGACCCAGAGTATCTCAGAGCAGATGGCAGGCTTGGTCATGACAGCAAGGAACGGGCCGAGGGATTCCATGTCATTGAGAAATAACCCATCTATCTCAGGACTCTGGGGAATTCCTTGAAAAACAAAACACACTAGCCCCTTCACATATCAAACAATACCGTATCCTTCCTCACACCTGTAAATAAACCTCCAAACATCTTTGCTTCCTAGTTTTCATGGCAATGGGGAAACGAGTGACTTAGGAAGTCACTCCTTGGCCTTCAGGAGACACTCAAGTATCCCAAATGTTTGCTCACATCAGGTGCCGAATATCTGGATGATAGAGTGTTTTGCTGCTAGTGATAAATGTGTGCTGACGTGCGGTTCCTGCCTTTCGGGAAGGGCTTCCCATGTGGCTCCAGGGAGCTCTGTCCCCTGCCGTGAGGCTGAGGCACCAGCTCACAGCCTTACTGGGAGCCGCCGCCCCTGCCTCGTGCTGAAATAAGCAGCACCCCATAGGATGCTTTCATATTGTTTTTACAGAGAAAGGAATAAAGTACTCTGTTCAGAAGAATCAGAAAGGATTCGAGTACTCAACCCTTCTCCACTCTTGTTTGTGTGGGTGTTGTGGGTGGAGATGAGAAGGGAGATGAAGCCGTGCATGTCTCATCTGTGTATCGTGGGGGCTGCGGAAGAGTCTGCACTGGTTTCAAGATTTATCAGAAAAACAAACAAAGGAAAGTATTCTCTGAAAAGGTAGCAAAAGTCCCAACTCAGGATCAGAGGATGATTGAGTTAATACCTCCAGTCTATTTCCGTCAGCCTGTGTAAATCTACGAACCAACACAACTACCTCCGTGCAGTCAAAGCTTTCTCTGCCCAGTGGGGCACTGGGGGGCCTGGGGGGCCAGGGGGCAGACCGGGGGGGGGGGCCTCGCTCCATCTTCCATGTCTCAGTCCCCTTTCTCCCACGTGAAGATACTGGAATAGGCTGCTTCTGAGGGCAATATATGCACAATGTCTCTATTCATCTTGCATTTATAATTTTTAATGATAAAGGCAATACAACAGCAATAAAATTCATGAAATGGAAACAAATCTAATCATCTCCGATCCCACTATCCTAACGTAAGCGGCTTGGTTTGATATTTCAGTGTTTTAAATCTTGCAGCATAACTGGTTCTGAAAGGCACACATATGTTTCAGCTGGTTTTTTCAGACCAAAAAAAAAAAAAATCTCATTAATTCATGTGATTTTTTTTTTTCAGAGTTAAACCCTTATAATTTTTAAACTCCAAAACCCTGTTGTAAGCTACAATGACTCTTTGGTGAATGTTCTGGCTGAATCGTGCCCCCCACCAAATTCATATGCTGAAGATTTAACTCCCTGTACCCAGAAAGTGACTGTCTTTGAGGCAGGGTTTTTTAAAGAGGTAATTAAGTTACAATGAGGCCATTAGGTGGGGAGCTAATATGACTGGTATCTTCATAAGAAGAGGGGATTAGGGGGGAAAGGGGAAAAGGGGAAAGACCTGCGGCAAGCCGAGGAGAAAGGTCTCAGAAAGAACCCGCGTCTCAGAATGCTGGCTTCCAGAACTGTGAGCAAGTAAATTTCAGCTGTCTGAGCCCCATTCTGTGTGGTCCTTCGCTATAGCAGCCCTAACAAAGTAATGCAATGAGACACGATTCTCTTTCTTGGTAAACTATACTGATCACACTAAAGGGCCACTGAGGAAGGCCCTCCATATCCTAATACCCAGGAGGACACCTGTACACCTACACACACACACACACACACACACACACACACACACACACTGTTTTAATGGCCACGAGTTTATTAAATTGTAACATGAGTGTGTTTGCAACAATTTTTTTTGATCCTGTAACAGAACAGGGTTTTGCAAAGTAACCACATCCTCTCCCTCAGCTGCTTCTCCCTTCCTGCCAGCCAGCCACCCTCACATCGTGACTTTGAGAACGAGCCCAGGACCAGGGGTTGGGTGGAATATCTCCCTCCAACCTGGCCCGCCTCTTGAATTCTTTCTGAGAAGTTCTGGTGAACAGTCTATCCACTCTCTAAACAGGAGACGAGAAACCTCCCCTCACACACTGCAGGTGCCCGGGGTTTCTTCAGAGTGGTTGTAAGGACGAAGCAATGTCTGGGGACCAGACCTTTGATGGCTCATTTCTACACCTCGAACCTGATAAACCCTCCTGGGACTTGCCAGCCCCATTCACCCCGGAGGTGGGGAGGTTGGCTTCCCAGCAGTACTATTGTTTGCTTTTCAATTTAAAGCACCAGCTTCCCGGGTCCAGACCCAGCCGTGCACGCTTAAGGAGTGGTAGCCACACAGAGACCCGTTTCTGTTGTGACAAACCCAGCTTTAAACGACAACAACAAAGAGAACAGAGTCGGGTTGTTCCATTTCAGGGGAGCAGGGCACTGCACACCTCAGTTTTGAGTCAGCATAACCAAGAACCTCCAAGAGTTGAAAAGGTAGATAATGCACCTGTTCCACATTCCCTACAAGGCTTTCAAGAGAGAGTGGTGACTAAAAGGGACATGGCCATCTCTAGACCAAACTGCAGCCCAGCCCCCAGGATGACCTCACAGGGGTGGGAAGTAGGACTAAGCATTCAACAGAAAGGCAGCCTGAGGACCACCCACTACGTGCAGAACCGTGTGGGGCCCGGACATCCCTGAGGATCTCTGGTCTATCTAACAGCCAGGAACACAGCACCTGGGACAACTGGTAAAAGGCACGGTGACTTCAGTGAGTTCCACCAACCCACTGCTGTAGTTACAACCTCCTTTCAGCTCTCTCACCTCAGCCAGATAATTCCTCCTTTTTCTCATGGGGAACTCTCCCATGACCACGGTCCCCTCCTCTCATTAAAGACCAGCCTCTGCATTATCACTTCCTTTGCATCTGTCACCAAGGCCACAAAAATGTAAGGGAGAGAGTGACACCTGCATAGCCCTGCCCATGGGTGCTTCCTCCAAGCTCCCCTGTGCCATCATCTTTTGCAGGGACTTGCCTTTAGGAAGAGACTAGCCCAGAGGCGCACCTCCAGGCCAGGGATGACCTGAGGTGACAGGTAACGGGGACAACAGTCGCCAAAACCATCAGAAGGGCTCCACCTTTGCACTTGTTCGCAGTAGATTTTAACGACAGCAAATTTCAAAGACATTGACAAGACCAAGCCCAGAGGCTCTGTCTCTGTGGGCACGCTTGCCACAGACATCATCCCACTTACTGCTCATGAGTTTGTGAAATATTCAGACCCCCATTCTGCAGATGAAGCTCGTTTTATTTGGTTTGGTTTGCTTTGCTTTGCTTTTGCCCTTTCAGAAGAAGGCACCTGAAGTCCCAGGGTTGAATCCAGCAAGACAAGCTATCAAAAGGCAGAACCAGTGCTGGGACTCCAATCTTCCGATCCCAAATCCTGCCCCAGCACCCTGTATCTTGGTCCTAGTGGGAAAAGTGCTTATATCAGCTGGCACCACGGTTGCTGCACGGCCAAACAAAATTAGGTGCAGTAAGGACCCAAAGGGGAGCAAACACATGCTGTTTGCATTTTCTTCAGGAAGGCTAGAAAAGCAAAGGCAAGTTGAAGGACCCAGGAGAAAACAGAAAAGTGACAGCTGATTCCAGGCTGACAAAAGCAGAAAAACATAGGAAAATGAGGCACAATGAAAATAGGAACAGAGCTCTGGGGTGGAGGAGCCTACTCCATCCCCAGGGCTTTGTTTTGCAGCAGATGGAGAAAGGAAAAAATTCCTATGGCCTCCTGGAGAGTCAGGAAAAGAGAAAAAAAAACAAAGAACAAGCAACATATAAGAGAGTGAACTTTTGAACAACCTAAGAAAGCTCTGAGTGTGGGGATGGGACTGCAGGGGGTTTGGGATGAGAAAGTGGCGGGGGTGGGGGTTCTAACTGGGGGGAAGGGGGCTTCTCCTGGAGGGGCCTACAGGAGGGTTGAGTAGCCTAGGTAGAAGACTAGCGCCACCCCACCGCTGTGGTTCAAAGCTCAGTCCTAGGGGAAGGTGCCTCGTTAGGAAAACACTTGAGGTTAAATGATGGTCATGGGACTACATGACAAGACAGAATAATGACCAGGAAGCTGAGAGTTGGGGACTTGGCTCCCCAAACCAGGCCAACGTGCTGGAAAGGCCTGCAGAGTTAAGCGAACCTGACAAGTTTTGCAGGTGAGGAACTCCTGAAGGGTTCTCTCAAAACCAAGGGAGCCTGACCTTCTTGGAAGCATATGAAGGGTTTTCCAGTACCTCTCACAGCGTTCAGGCCTCTTGGCTTAAGTAACTACTGAATTAAAAATCATCCATAGGGGTGAAATGACATATGTCTGGGATTTGCCTTAAAAGTCTCCAGCAAACCAGAAAGCTAGGAGAAGGAACAGAAGAAAGAGAGGGAGGAAAATGTCCCATGGACTGAAGCTGGGCGGGTGAGGTAAGGGAATTTATACCAGCGGACCTCACGGTGCCCTTTCCGGACCCGCAGCATCACCTGGGGCCTCTCACACGTTGCCAGTTCGCAGGCTGGAGCAGGAGACCCCAGATCTACCAAATAAAAAACTCTGGGGGTGAGTCGCAGCATCCTGTGTTTTAACAGGCCCTCCCGAGGATTCCGCTCTGTGATTCGGATGCTTGCTCAAATTTGAGACTCACTGCATTAAACCATTTTTCTCTCCTTCAGTGTTTGTGCGATTTCCATAATAAAGGTTTTTTTTTTAAATCCCTGTGGGCATTTTTGTTGTTGAGTTGTTTATTTCTTACACCACTTGTCTTCAATTGCTATTTAACCATTGTTTTGATCTTTTCCTGGAGCCAGAACAGAAAGCCAGGAAGCAGATGCGACTACGACTCTCTCCCTCTCTCTCTCCCGCCCGCAGTCCGCAAACGAAAACTTCCCGTAAAAGACGCCCAGCGGCGTGCACAGCACTGGCACCTGCCCGACGGCGTCAGCACAGCAGCACGGGAGCAGGCCCCGCGCGACGTGCAGGGCGCACCTCGGCGAGGCCTTCCCCGCGTCTCCACGCCGTGCGCTCCGCGCCAGCCGGGCCCCGAGGGTCCCAGTCCCGACGGCACGGCCACCCGACGATCCGGCTCGCTAGGCACATCCCCCCAGAAACGGCATCTCGCAAGACATGGGTCCCCTTGACCTTTTCCGTCCTCCCTTTCAGAGGCTCTTTAGAAAGCCGCCCGGGAAGGGAGGGAGGCGAGCCGGAGGCCGGGTCGCGGGGAGGCCCCGTCCAGCAGCGTCGCCTCCCCCTCGCCGTTGGGGTTCGTGGGTGCGAGCGCGAGGCTCGGGAGGCCTGCGCGGCCGCGGGAGGGGAAGGGTTAAGAAGCCGGGGGCCCCTCCCCCCTCCCCGCGCGCCGGTCTTCCCCCCCCCCACCACCACCACCCCCGCCCCTCCCCGCCAGTGCTGTAAAACAATCCCTTTGTTTCCTCTTTAAGACGTTAGCCTCAGGGGCCATTATAGGAAAGAAAGGTAGCCAGGCTCTTTTATCTGCAAGAATCCATTAAGCGTGGCCTCGGTGCAGCGGCCGCTCGATTATGGGCTGCCTCACGAGGGAACCCTGGGGGACCCCTCCCAAGCACGGACCCAGACGCACCTGTACCCCATCTCACCACCCGCCCCTAGGGAACTGGAATTTGGGGGATGGGGGAAGAATGGAGAGTAAGGAGCCCCCATCCAAACGAGTTAGAAGAGCGTCGTGGAGCTCCGCCGTTTTGGGGAGTGTCTCCAAAGTACCCAGTTTCTCATCTTCCTGCACCCCCCGGCAGGGAGAAATAAACTTTCGACCGCTCGATGGGAAATGACCCTGGCCTCGCCCTCCGCTACTGTCCACTCGGGGCCGCGCACATTTCCCCCGGCGGTCTTGGGGCGGCCCAGGGAACCGGACGCAGGAGGCGACGCGCGCAGCTGCGCCTCTGGGGCGCGGGACGCATTGCACGTGGGTCTGTCTGTCCGCGCGTCTGTCCACCCCGGGGTGCGCAGGGACGCGTCCGCCTGCTGCGCAGCGCGACCCGCGCACAGACGGCAGATGGTCCCTCCTGCGCGCGCTGGGCTGTGGCCCTGCGGGACGGCGCGAGTTTTTCCACTGGGGACTGGAAGAGGACCCTTTACCTTTCTTAGGAAGCTGTGACGCAAAATGCCGGCCGGAAAGCACCGGAGAAGGCCCTAGAGGTTTCATGTGGCTCATCAGAAAGTAATCTAGCACCGATTAATTATTTATATCCCCCCCCTCCCCACTACCGGAGAAGCAGTTGCCCCAAATGCCCACTTTGCCTGTGCGCTCGGCTACCCGATCTACAATCAAAACAAGGGAAGAAAGGCCGACGGGCCCAAGGCACCAGCGCCCAGAGAGAGCGGCTTTGAGTTCTGGCCTTGGGGCGGGCAGAGGCAGAGGGAGGAAAGGCGGCGGCGGGAGCCAGGAGGGCCCTGGGAAGGTCCAGTGTGATACTTTCCGGGAGCTTAGGGGGAGGGATATTCCCTTTTTGAAACTGCCAACAATTCAGATTGTCCAGAGAGCACAGGTGGTCGGAATGCCACAAAACAAAACAGAACTCTTTAAATTCTCTGTTGTATCCAGGCCAAAGACAGAATATCAAGTCTGCGGGTCTCCTGCTTGAAATCTCTGTGGAATGACCTTCTTTGGATCTTCTCCTGCTCTTTCCCCATGAATATAAATATTTTCTCCACTTACCATATGTTACCCACGCACTTCCACAGACCCCACCGCCACTGCCCTGCTGGGCTGCTTGCAAAAGGAAAGTCTGTCCTCCTCTCAACCGGGAGGGCAGGGGGAGGAGGGAGCAGTGTTGTTTAAGGGACAATGTCACTTTCCTCTTCGTCAAGATTCTTTGTCAATTGCTGGGGAAATAATTGACCTCAAGCTACTTCAGTCACAACCAATAGAAAAATGGAACGGTGATGTGTCCAGCTGGTAAGGGAAGGCAGGCACACAGGCTGGGAAACAAAGGTGCCAGGGAATAGAGCTGACATGAAAAATATGTAAAGCTTCACGTTGGAATTCTTGGGAAACAGAGGAATTTCACTTATAGAGCAAACAAACAAAACCTAGTATTCTGTTCATTTGCCACACCTTCAAGTTTACGGTCCTTAATTTATGCCATTGGATGGCTTAAAAGGAAAATCCAGCGCAGAAGCCCTTTAATGCAGCTGAATCTTTTCAGTTCTCTGACCCTTTCCTTAACTTACACAATGGTACTTTTTCCGTGCCACCCCCCCCCCCACCCCGCCCCGACATCCTCCACTCAATCAACAGCCAGAATAACTCAGTTCTGTCTGATTCAGGGGCCCAGGGAAGGATTTGAGAGTTCAGTGAGTATTGTTTGGGGGTTTTTGTTTGTAAGCAGTGGGAGAAAGTGCAGGAGGGAAACGGGGCACCAAGAGGAGTGAGAAGAGTCACCGGAGGGAAAGACAAGAAGAAACTCAGCAATTGCTGATCTTGGGTTCCACGGGAGAAATGATGGTTTAAGAGTGGTTTGTTAAAACAAATCTCGTATTTCAGACCACAAGATGTCCCAGTTGTGAAGCTGATCCTGTTCCAGGTTGGACCAATCAGGAAAAAAAAATCAATAAGGACATTTGATGCCACCAATGTGGTAAGGAGCAGGAACAATATCAAACAGCAGCTCAACCTAGGCCTCAGACATGAGCTCCTGAACGATGCAGTCTTACCAAGAGGACTTAGAACAAAATCCGGATGCTACAAAGAGCAGCCTGAAAGCTTCAGAGGTGCACATTTTCTCCTCTCATGTGAGACTAAACTGGCATGGTGGGTGGGTGTTGATGCACAAGCCACCATAGAGAAAACTGAGGTCCCTTCCTTAGCATTGAAACACAAAGAGTGAGGCATAATGTCAGTATGGCACAAATCCGTCATCAGAGCCCACACATGTATTTCTCAATAGCTTACGTCTTCTCCAAGGACTTGCAAGGAATGGTGGGTACGTGAGCAAGTCATCTTGAAAAGAAGGCCCATCAGTGCCAAAAAGTGCATCATGGTAGATCTAAGGCTGATAATGCTCAGTGCAGACCTTCAGAGACAAAATATTCAGTAGCATGGTAGAAATGTCCCCCATGGCGTGATGCATTTTCTCAAGCAGAAATTTTGAAAGGTGTGTGCCTGCTCTAAGACAACCTCAGGTAAATAGGTTAATGGGGATTTTCCAAATCTCTCCAACCTCTCACAAGTGCTTTCCAGAATCTTCTCTGAGGTCCATTCAAATCTTTGCACACTTGCTAGCTATGCTTCACTTCTCTGGGATCTGCTAACCCCAACCAGCGGCGTGGTATTAATTTGAAGAGAGCCTACTGATGGAATTCTCGGGTTTCCTTCATTGTTTGAAGCTGTGGACCCCTGTTTTATCTGAAGTAAAGAGATTTTTTTTTCACATACCATTCTTGAAAAGAACTGGATCTGGACTAGTGTTGTTCTAGATGGATCTAGAGCTTTCATTCTAGGATCCAACAATTGCTGAACACGCACATTCTAATTGTGCCTATTAAGCATCCCTCCCCCATGCAATTTCACCTAATGGTTCAAAGATGGAGCCTTTGAGTTGGCTGTCTAGTAATGGTAATGGATTTGCATTGAACTGTTCATGTTCTCCCTGGTCTCCCTGGTGACCCCTGCCATTCATCCGCAAGGTGGGAAACCAAGACTGGGGTGAAGTCTGTGGCTACAGTAGTTAGTAAGGCTAATTGGCTTGCGTGAGAATGAAACCTGTGGCTTGGCCTCATTAGCCCTGCATTAAATCTAACATACCAAAGTACAGTTGAATGGACATTAACTCTTGCCCAGAATATATTTGTAATTTGGTAGAATTAAATAAGATTCTAAGTGAACACTGCCCCATCTGCAAGATGTTCGGGACAAAACAGAGGAAATTAGGGGACGATGCCAATCAATATTCTAGATTTACGAAAATTAAATGCTTTTAAAGTATATCGTCTTCATTCTGCAAATAATTTATGTTTAAACATCTCAAAACACTGCATTTTATTGTGTGTAAAGTATGATCCTATTTATGTGAAAACAAAAAGCTGAGGAAAAAGCTGATAAGAAATAAATCATAGTTTATGTGTTGTTATTTAGATGGCATGATTATGAGCAAATGATTTTTCCTCATCTCAGTTTTCCTAAAACGTTATAGAGTGGCTACAACTACTGTTTAATGGAACGAAGATATATGATCATTCTAAAAACATTTGTTAATACTCATGCACCGGGGCGCCTGGGTGGCTCAGATGGTTAAGCATCTGCCTTCGGCTCGGGTCATGATCCCAGAGTCCTGGGATCGAGCCCCACATCGGCGGGCTCCTGGCTCAGCGGGGAGCCTGCTTCTCCCTCTCCCCCTGCTCATGCTCTCTCTCTCTCTCTCTCTCTCTCTCTCTGTCTCTGTTCCTCAAATGAATAAACAAAAAAATCTTTAAAAAAAAATATGCATGCACAGAAATCACTATAAAAAAAGTGACATGGGGGTGCCTGCGTGGCTCAGTCCGTTGAGCGTCTGCCTTCCGCTTGGGTCGTGATCCTGTGGTTCTGGGATCGAGCCCCGTGTTGGGCTCCCTGCTCACTGGGGAGTCTGCCTCTCCCTCTCCCCGCCCCCCACTCCTGCTCTCTCTCTCTCAAATAAATAAATAAAAATCTTTTTAAAAATGTTTTTAAAAAGTGACATAAGTACCATTCCTGTTTTCTGGGCAAACAGTGACTTGCACAAGAATTACAGATAAGTAGAAGGAGGACAGAAACAGTCAACCAGGCCCCTGGGTGGCTCAGTTGGTTAGGCGTCTGCCTTTGGCTCAGGTCATGATCTCGGGGTCCTGGGATCAAGCCCCGCGTCGGGCTCCCTGCTCAGCGGGGAGTCTGCCTCTCATACTCCCTCGGTGCCCTCCCTCTCTCTCTCTCAAACAAATAAATAAAATCTTTAAAAAAAGAAACAGTCAACTGAGAGCGAGCATTTCACAGTGGTAGCTCATGCAGTTTGCTCTCCTGGAGAAGCAGGCACTGACTTTACAGAGTAGGGACCAAAGCTCTGAGAGGACAGTTACCTGCAAACTGCCCGAGATCTTCCTTGTAAAGGAGACATTCAGACGGTTTTGTGTGTCCATGCCCTTTCTTCCTGCTACACAGAACACACAGAAGCACATTTAATAGGTTAGACAGGTAGATAAATGATGTATCAACATTGTGTCTCATCAGAAGTTCTGTACTCAACAGTATAGCCATCCTGACCATTCTCCTTACCCAGAATCACCCTCCCATATACAGACACACACATTCACGCACACACATACACATACACACGTGCGTGCACACAAACGCATACACATAAGCATGCACACACGTATACACATACACACCCATACATAGCCACACACGCACGCACACATATACAGACACACACATCGCTGTCACTGCTTGGACCAAGGATGAGCGCCTGACACAAAGTCGCTATACCATTAACTTCTGAGTGCCAATCAGATACTCTCTTCTCAAAAATTTGAATAAAGAGATGTAGATATTGTGGTGAAGTCCCTAATAAGCTTTTCAATGCAGCTGTGAAGACTTTTGGCAGGTGAGAGCAGGAGTCCACTCCATAAAGGGCAGATATGGAGGCTGGAGGCCCCACGGATGAGCGGAGAAGACTGGTCTACACACAGGGGAATGCAACATAAGGGCAGGTTCAAGTGGCAAGTGGCCACGTTGCCATGTGTAGGCCAGAAGAGCTATTCCCATCCTCAGAACCTCCCTGTGACCAACACATCCCATGAAGCTCTCTGTACCCTAACAATTCCATGTTTTAAGTTAGCTTGAGGGCATTTCTTTCCTTACAACCGAAAGATCTCAAGTTACAGCAGAAATAAACACACACCTTATCGGAATGATTTTCTCAAGTCTCTTCTGGCTTTCCCAATGATGAGCGGTGTCGGCAAACTCACATCTACTTGCAAGTCTCTCAGGAACCTCCCACCTATAATGCACAAAAGCAAACCCATCCACTTCCCTTCCACACTTCCCCAAGTATTCTCAAACTCGGCAGGGTCACTAATGCCTTCCCAGCCATTCAAGTCAGAAATTTGGGGACTATCCCTGACCTTCCCCTCTCTGGTGCCTCCTGTATCCAACCCATTACAAATCCTCCCAGATACTGCTCAAATCCGCCCATTTCTCTGGCCCTCCTCTGCCCTGCCCCTGGATCCCTCAGAGTCTGGCTCCTCTCCAACTCCATTCCAATGCTAAGCCTGATCCTTACACACACACACACACACACACACACACACACACACACACACACACCAGCATCAAAACCCCTCCCGTGGCTTTTGGCTTCCCTTAGCCTTTTAGGGTAAAATAAAAACTCATGTACACCGTCTACAATGCCTTGTGCATTGTACCCTCTCCAGTCTTGTCCCTCGGCATCCTGGCCATGCTCTGCCCAAGCCAAAACCCTTTCCATTCCTCAAAAATGTCGTGCTTCTCTGCCCCAAGAACTTTTGTGTACCCTCCTCCCCTCCACGTGGAACTCTTCCTCTCCCCACTGACTCCTGTTCTCCTCTTGTGTCTTAGCTTAGATTCCGTGGCCTCCACAAAGCCTCCTCTGATTCTGTAAGCTTAAGGTGAAGCATCCCTAAGATGTGGTGCTGCGACCTTCTGTATCTGACTACCTGTAGCACCTACTGACATTCAAGGTCATTGCCTGTTTGTATTATCTGCCTCCCTTGCTTGACCGTGAACTCCAGGCAGGCATATTCCCAGTGTGGAGCCCACAGTACGTGCTTGGGAAGCAGTGGAGGAATGAATGTATGAATGCCTCAAAGCAGTGCTCATGCTCAGGAAAATACATGGACATTTTCGTGAACCGGCTCTTCTACTCATTTTGTCACAGCTTGCACTCTTTTAGGATCTGGTACAAGTCCCTGAAACAGAAGTTGGGAAATGGGGCCAGAGAACAACATTAGTAGTAATATTTACTGTTACCACTATTAGAACACCTGACATTTCCCCTCCCTTTCTACATGAGGCCTGTAGCTTATACTCTAGTTAATCTGACCACACTTTGACTCTCCACGCCCTCATGGTGAGTCCTTACCCAGGACTCTCTTGGGTCTTCATGCAAATCAATCTCAGAGGCCTTTCCTGAAGTCCTTCCTCCTAAACATCAAACGTAAGCCAAGAAATCTCCACTACATACGTGCAGGAGCATCTCATTAAGATGGGGAAACCGAGTTCTGGGACACTGAGGCCAAGCTAAGACACCAGGCCCTTCTCTCTCTCCCACAGGCTGCCCATGGGGCCCAAGCAGCCCACTGCAGGACACATCACAGGGGAGAACTTGGAGCTCGGGGGGGCAGGTCGAGTAGCGACTAGACCACCACAGTGCAAAGTGCTCAGCAACCAGATGTGTATGTATGATGGTCTTGGAAAGGAAATAGTTACAAGAGGGACACGTTGTGAATGAAGATGCTTTGGACCCAGAGTGTCAGAAGGTGGAGGCAGAAGCTGAGAGGAAGGGTATTCAAGAGAGGATGGATCCAACATGCCTCAAAGAATGGAGTCATACATTTGCAAGCTGGGAGAGGGTCTCTGATTTCAAAGGAAGGTGGTAATTTGGTTTTCAGACAGATTGGGTTTATGATGGAACCTAAGAGGAAGTGAAAGTCATAAGACGTCAGCTGCGGAAAGGGATGACAATTTGGAGGTGACCTATGCGGAGGCAATGTTTGCAGGATGGACGAGGGAGATTCTACAACATGAGCCAAATACAGGGCCAACAAGAGCTCCCCTGTTCAATCAAGAAGATCTGGGGAGACGGGGAGAAGAACCTCAGGGAGACAGAGAAAGCCAAGATGTGTGGCCATCCAGAACATAGTGTAAGGTTACAAGGAAGGAGACAGTAGGGAGTCAGTTTGCAATATTCAATGCTGATTGTATTATCTGAGTCTTTACCGTCGGTTAGGCATGTTTCAAGGAACTCTTCATCAGTGAGCCCATTTAATTCTTGTGGCAACTCCATGAGTTGGGGGCTTATTTTACAAATGAGCTATCTGAGACTCTGCGAAATGGTACAGCTTATCAAGGCCATATGGCCAGTAAGAGGCAGCGCTAGGATTCAAACCCATTGTGTTGGAACCCATAGCTGAATCGTGGAAGATGAAGAGGAAAATGGAATGGGGGATATATTGGTTTTCTGTGGCTCTAGGTAGCTTGACAAGACAAAACCAAAGCCTCTGTTCTGGATGAGAACAGCCGGAGGTTGAAAAAGATCAAAGCCTAAATACTCCTCTGACTCAGCGAGTCTAGGACAGGGAGACAAATTGGTGAGGGAAGGAGCCCGGGGCCGTGAGACTCAAGGGCCTGCTTCTCTTTAGCTGCTGCCTCTGCCCGGGCAAGAGCAAGGGAGCCTCCTCCAGAGCCTTCTCCCCGGCCTGACTGGAATCCCAGCCCCAGGGTCGCCATTCTGGGTGCTTTCCAAGAGCCCAGGAGCCAGCAAGAGCAGGCAGCGCCGAGATGGAGACCAGCTCGCCCACTTCCTAGAGGCCCTGTGGCAGAAGTCCCTGCCAGCCCAGAAGAAGGTAGAGGCCCTGAGAGGAGTGGGATGTAGGGCAGACCAATCAACATCCAGACACCACCAAGGGTGGTGCTGGGGGCGTGGGGAACACCAGCAAGAAGGGGGCAGGGAAACAAAGGACCCCATCTCCCAGTGCTTGCCCTGGATGCTGGGACAGACCAGAGGGACCTAACAAGGGACGTCCTCGGCCTCCTCAAACTTGAAGCAGATCTAGGGGGCTGGATATTGGGCCCGTGGGCAAAAGGAGGGCCACTCCAGGCCTCAGGGGACTGCCTCTGGTGGGCACAAACCTCCCCTGAGGGGAAATGTTGGTCTCGCTAGTCACTCATGGGATCTCTCACCTCAGAGCTACGTCACCCAAGCCTGTCCTCACCAGTTGGCCAACTTGACGGGACACACGCGGCTACACCTTCCCCTCCGCTACCTTGGACACGAGTTTATGCTCCACAATAGCTGTGTCCCTGCCTTGCATTCGGTCAATAGGGCTGGCTTTTAAGTCTAGGCAAAGAAGCCTCCCAGATAAAGGAGACAGCATCGGACCTCTCAGCTGCTTTGCTGCTTTGCGTGTGGAAGTGAATCAGGGCGGACGCTCGCTGCAGGCAGGCTGGAAGTGAGGACAGCACCCCCTGGAGTTGTGCAAATTGCCAACTCTGACAAGCACGGAAGAATCTGCAGGTGAAGGAACCCCAGGCCTCCTCTCCACCCTATTTCTTTCCAGCCCTGCGTGACGGGCCTTCCTTCTATCTCCATGGCTCAGGCAACCCATCCCAGCCTCAGGCCTTTATGAGTCTCTCTGCCTGCGTTATTTCTCCCAGGTGGCACCACGGCTGTCTTCCTTTTGTTCCTAGATCTTGACTCACATGTCAACTCCTCAGAGAGGCTCTCTCTGTCCTGTTTCATTATTTTTAAAGCACTTATCCTTATGCAAAAGTTATTTTAAAGTTATGAACTCGGGCGCCTGGGTGGCTCAGTTGGTTAAGCGACTGCCTTCGGCTCAGGTCATGATCCTGGAGTCCCGGGATGGAGTCCCACATCGGGCTCCCTGCTCGGCGGGGAGTCTGCTTCTCCCTCTGACCCTCTTCCCTCTCGTGCTCTCTCTCATTCTCTCTCTCTCAAATAAATAAATAAAATCTTTAAAAAAAAATAAAGTTATGAACTCGACCCCCCACCCCCCACTCAAATATAAGCTCCACAAGAGCATGGCCTTGGAGCGTCTTGCTTCCTCCTGTGTCCTCCTCACCTAGGAAAGGACCTGACTCTTACTGAGGCTTCTCAGTAAATGTGTGTCCAATGGAATCCATTTGAGGGGTGCCTGGATGGTGCAGTCAGCATCTGACTCTTGGTTTTGGCTCAGGTCGTGATCTCAGGGTCATGGGATCCAGTGGGCTCCGTGCTCAGCGGGGAGCCTGCTTGAGACTGTCTCCCTCTGCCCCTCCCCACCGTGCGCTCTCTCTCTCTCTCGCTCTCTCTCTCAAATAAATAAATCTTGGGGGCAAAAATGGAGGTGACCAAATATTTAAAATGATTTGACTATAAGCAATTAAAATTTAGTTACAAATCATTATTTCTGCACATCCCCCAAAACGATCGTCTGTTTTCTCCCTAACGGTTTGCCTCTTTCCTTTCATCCTGCCAGATACTACCCTGGGAATGTTGGGAATACGTGTCAACCCCCAATGGTTTCAGGGAACCTATGACTTTAAAAAGACGGTCATCACTGAAGATTGTATAAAACATGCTGTAAAAGGAAAATCTCCAAAGGAGATAAAGGGCATCAGGAGTAGGGCGTCTCCTTTTTATGAACAGTTCCTAGGTGTTGCCTGGCCAGCTGCTCCAACCCCCCCCCACCCCACCCCCAGTAAAATAGGCCAGCAGGGAAAGCTGCCTGTGGCCTAGCTTAACCCTTCCCTGCTCCTCACCTCAATAAGATGCTGGGAAAGATCAGAAGAATTCAAGCACTACTTGCTGACTGGAAGAAAACAGCCAAAGGGGGGAAAAAAAGACTGATTCCAATGTCACTCCCCACCCCCAAGCTTTCTTCTCCCAAAGAGCCTTCTGTTCGCAGAAATTAAAGGGCTCTGATAGCAGATCACAAATTCAGGACAGAAAAGCTTCACTATGCAGCTAGAGACCATATTGTCGGGAACCCGACGTTGGACACTTTTTTTGCTTATGAACTTTCGGAGACCATTCGAATAAAAGACTATTTGTTCCTGGACAAACACCAGCAAAGAAGCCTTTAAGAGGAGGGGACATTTTTGTTTTGCATTTTCTCTTTATAAAAAAGAGAGAGAGAGACTTACTCTACTTGTTTTTCAGATAAAAGAAGCAAATTTGTTTACTCTTGCTGGGGACTCATGTTTACAAGTTCCTATGCCATTGTGGTAAAAAGAAATGCTATTTTTAAAAAATAAAAAGCCACACAAGCCTTCATATGTAGGGTTCTTCTTCCTGCCTCCCCACTTTCATTTTACATATGGCTGTGAGTATACAAGCCAAGTCAAAGCTCACGAGGTAACTCTTTTCTATCTTTCCCAGACTCCTTTCAGAAAAAAAGGCCGTACCTGAACTTGAAAAGCAATCTCTCGTCAAAGTTCAGTGAAATCCTAGCCTCAAAGATCCCACCCCAGATTTGCTCCTTTTCGAAAAACCCAGCTCCTGGCAGATGTGAACACATAGCCTAGGTTTTCAATGCCCCATTCCTTGCAGTATTCATCTTCCTTGTATCCATGGAACGTTTCTGAAATCAAGCTAGCAAGATGTTGAATAATGTCCTTTTAAAAGAGGGTGTGCCATAACTGGGTCACTAACTGTGTGACTAATCACGGTTGCCTGTAACCACAGAGACTGTGGCTTCAACCTGACTTGATCATTTGTAAACCACAAAATGACCCAGCCATCTGCAGGGGCTGCTGGCTCTGGGAGCTTGCAGATCTTCCCAGGCCTGCTCCCTCGTCAGCCCAAGTGGAATGGGAGCCGCCCTCGGCTTGGAGCCCCTGGGCATTTGCAGCAATCAGAACGGATCTGACCAGCTCCAACCTTTGCTTGTTCAAGTCTTCACCTGCTCCAGTCTCAGCAAGCAATTGCAACAGTTGCTCTCTGCTCTGAATTCCATTTAGCAATTCTGAGTGCAGAAGAGAAAAAGAAGGGGACTGGAATAAATTTGTTTCCAAGAAAAAACAAAAAAACAAAAACAAAAGAAGGTAACAAGAAAGAAAACTTCCTCCAACTTAGTCTGGGGTCCTTGGTTGTGTCTATCATGGACTCATGCATTGCACTAAAACTTAATCAAATCCATACATCCTTCCCCAAGCGGTGGAGCAATGTAAGGAATATGGGGACAGAGCATCCTTGCCAAGGGTCCCTGGATGACGATGGGGCCTAAGTTGCGCGCACCCAGGCAGGGATCAGCGGCCTCGGGCCAGCAGAGGAGGAGCGTTAACCCCTTCCCTTCCTGCCACCCAAATCATAATTTTTGCAGGACTGCTGTGCTAAAAAATACCACTTAGGAGGAAGAAGTTTATTTATAAATGAGGGAAACGACTGCTCTTAGTCGCAGGGGAAGAGCTGTTCTCACTACCTCTCACCACAAAGCCCCCACCCCAACTGTCTGGAAATAAGGTTATTTTTTCCTAAGAGTCAGGGCAAAGTTAGTGGAAGGTACACACCGCGAGCTAAGCAACGTCTCAGCCCCGCCGCCTTACCTGTGTTCCTTTCAGCCACCCTCCCCCTGCCCGCCCCAGCAAGCCCTCAAGTAAAAACCCACCCTTTTTTTCTTATCACCTTAATTCAATAGGGCAAGTGCTACCGTCTGGGGTTGGGGAAGACGAGGTTTTCACCAAAAGGACGGGCGGGAGCAACAAATGGGAGGGAAACGGGCAACGCTTGTGAAATCCCAAACCGGACTGGTAAGAACAACATCATAAATTATGGATCCCTCGAGCCGCCTCTGGCCTGTCACGGCGTTATCCGTCTCCATGGACTTGCCCGGCGGCGGGCGACACTGTGGTCCGCGAGAGCGGGTCGCTGGGGCCCGGGTTGCTCCCCCTGCCCGGCCGGGTCCCGGGTTGCTCCCCCTGCCCGGCCGGGTCCCAGCGCTCTCCTCACCCCACCCCCCGCGGCGGCCTGGTCTGGGACCCCGGGGACAGCTCGGAGCTCCGCGCTGCGGGACGCGCCAGCTGCGGGGACCGGGACCCGCCGCCCCCCCCCCCCCCGCCCCGCTGGCCGGCCGAGGACAGGCTCGCCATTGTTCCCGGCACCCCACCCCCCACCCCGCGGGAGCACCCAGCGCCGGGCTCCGCGGTTCGAGCGGGGTCGAGGCAGGGGACACCAGGGGCGCGCGTGGACGGCGCGGGGTGCGCCTTCGCGGGCGGCGTGGCTGGGGGCCCCCCAGAGCAGCGTGCGACATCTGCGCGAGAGCGCGGGGGCGGGAGGGGAGTCGTCACACTCAGGACGCCCATCTGGACTAGCTTTCCTCCCGGGCCAGACGCAAGGAGGGAGAAGTCAAGGTTAAACGCCGCGGCGGGGGCTGCGGCAAGCGCGCAAAACCTCAGCCCCCGCGCCGCGCCCTGCGCCCAGCTCGGCCTGCAGGCCCTGCAGGCCCGCAGGCCACTGCAGCCCCACCTTGCCCTTTGTCTTTCCTCCCGAGCAGATGTGCGGTGACCCCCTGGTATTATTCGTGCTGTCGAGATTAAAGGAGCCTCCGCCCTGTTTAGAAACTGCAATTCTTGTCCCCCCCACCCCCACCCTCAGCAACCCCACCAATTGTTTTGTTTTTGTTTTGTTTTTTGGCAGCGAGTCAACCGCTCATCATAAGGTGGGCAAACCCCTCGGTTCACATTTAAATATGTTTGTGTGCCAAATTGGCCTGCTGTTCCGCCCTTTTAGCTACTGTAACCGGCACCACAGAAACAATGAATTACCAGATTAAAGTCACCGAAAACCGACTCATCCTGCAGATGTTGTCTGCTGAAGGCTGCCTATTGACGAATGTGTAAGGGTGTGTGTGTGTGTGTGTGTGTGTGCGCGCGCGCGCGCGTGCGCGCGCGTGTAAAGCCTAAGCCAGCAGCCTCACATTTGTTTTTTGGTAATTTGTCTTCAGTATGCCCCCCACCCCTTATTTAATGATGAAAGGTCAATTATGAGACCAAGAAACAAGCCACCTTCTCTGGCAAGCCCGCACTCCCAGAAATGAATGGGAGAGCTGGGGTTTCTCATGGGGCAGAGACAAGGGAACTCCGAATCAAGCTGAATTGTGTGTGAGTCAGGCCCTGGAGAAACTGTGGGCAGAGGAAATGTGAGTGGTGGTTTCCTGGATTTCTTCTGCAGGAAGAAACCAGCGGTGGGAGGGAGGGCAGTGAAGGGAAGGGGCCAGGGAGGCGGAGCAGGGGACAGAGGAGCGCCCGGAGGGAGGGAGAAGGGCCTCCTTCTGGCGGCGGGGGAAGGGCAGGGTGGATCTGTAGGAGGCTGGGGCTGCCTTTGTGTTGTCGGGGTGGGCAGGGACTGGGCCTGGCGAGGGCCCTGAGTGTGAGAGCCCTGAGTGTGCCCCGGGAGGTAACACTAGGCACCTGTGCGCGAAAATGCAGCGCGCATTAGCGGCAGCATTATTTAGCATGAGAGCATTACAAAGATAATTACTGCCAGTTAGAAAAGCAGAGCACAGAGGGAATTGAAACTCCAGACCCCCTGGCTTATCAAACTGCCAGTGTTCGGGAGGGCCGCCTCTCACAGAGCTGCGCGGGCGGGAAGTCTTGGAGGGCTGCCGGAGCCAGAGCCGCGGGCTTCTTTTCCAGGTCTCATCCTGGCTCCAGGGTCAAATTAGGGTCAGAGATAAAATGTCAGAGGTCATCACACTAACATTTTCTGATATCCCAAGCAATCCTCTGTGGAATCTAGAACTCATCCTTTTTATCTGGAATTAAATGGGTCCAATAAAGGAGAGCAGGGACTTTGGTCTTCAAATAATAATAATAATAATAAGCGCAACACTGAACAATGGTTGAGCTCTTTTATGTGTCAGACACCATGGAAACACTTTAATGACTTCTCTCCTTCTATCTTCACAGCCTTAAAAGGAGGTCATGACTATTTACAGCCATTTGACAGATGAGTAAACTGAGGCTCAGAGAGGGTCCAGGAGAGGGCATAAAGTTACTCAGCATTATGTGGCTCTCGCCTACTGCTTATAGGTGCTAAAGACTGACAGAGAGCAAGGAAAATGGAACACATACACTCTGGTTACTTGTGGCCAATAGAGACCCTTTCACAAAGCTTGAGTTTTAGTACATAAAATGCTAGTTTCCCAAACATACATACCACTCTCTACCTATATCGTCGTCAGGGTCAGAAGGAAATCTCACAGGAGTAAATGTTATGGTTTCCGGAAAACAAGGTTTTTTTTTTTAAGTGACTTCTTTTATAGATGGGTAATTTAACTAATGAAAAACATTTCATAAATTTGCTCATTAAAAAGTTTGCACTCAACACACGCAGCTAACTATATGGACAATAATAAGGTAACCAGTTGAGGAATCAAAATTGGCTTTACGATTGAGTCCCAGAGAGCCCAATAAACTCACCTCCCAACTGCTGACCTAATTTTTTTTATGACATTGTAGTGACTGAAATCAATGTGGACATTTAATTTCAAGTATACATGTTGAATTTATACCATCAGATGATGATGCCAAACTGAAGCATTATTGTTATTAATATTGACAATAATTATTAGTAACAATTATTAGTAACAACATGAACTAGGCTATTATTATATGTCAAATATTGCACCAAATGCTAAATGTTCGTCAGCTCACTTAATCCTTACAAAGAAAGCCCTGGCTTCCATTCCTTCGTCCCCAGTCTCCTCTCCTCACTGTAGCCAGAGAGCTCTTTTTAAAATGTAAACAAGGTTAGGGGCGCCTGGGTGGCTCAGTCAGTTAAGCGTCTGCCTTCTGCTCAGTTCCCCGGTACAGCGCTGAGTCAAGCCTGGCGCCTGGGTCCTGGAGCCACAGGTCAGTCGGTGTCCCTGCTCAGCAGGAAGCCTGCTTCTCCCGCTCCCTCTGCCACTCGCCCTGCTTGTGCTCTCTCTCTCAATCGTTTTTAAAAAACAAAAATAAATAAAATGTGAACAGGGTTTTTTAAAAAGGCGTTTTTAATTTCATGAAGAAAAGGGGCGCCTGGCTGTCTCAGTAGAGTGTGCAACTTCAGATCTCAGTATTGTGAGTTCAGGCCCCACGTTGGGCACGGAGCCTACTTAAAAAAAATAAACAATAAATGTAAACTAGGTCAAGTCCTGTCCTTGGTTAAAGTCTTCCAGTGGCTTCCCAAGTGCTCAGGAAAACTCCAACTGCTTTCCTTTGGCTGACAAGACAACACCTGGACCTGCCTACTGCCTATTTACTCCAGGAACCCACATCACTGTCTTCCATCCATCAGTCAGGCCCGTCTTGTCAAGATCAAAGACATTCTCACCTCAGGGCCTTTGCACATATTTCTCGCTCTACCTGGAATATCCAGCCTTTGCCTGGCTAATATTTTTTTCACAATGTCTCCACATCATGGAGAACTTCCTTCAAACTAATCTAACCACCCTAGCACTCTATTTTCCTGCATAGCACTTAAAATCATGGAAAATCACTTGTTTTTCTGTTTGCTTACTTGTTCATTTCCCTCTCTGAGCCGTAAGAGCCAGCAGGACAGGGACACACATTCGGCAACTGCTCTCCAATGTGTCCTCGATGTCTAGCGCTCCTGACACACACAGTATTTGTTAATAAACAGAAAAGCACTCAGAGAGGTAGAACATGTTCTTATCCTTACTTTATAAATGAAGAAACTGAGGTGCCAGGGTGTTAACTTCCCAAAAGGATCTGGAATGGGGCAATAACTATCGCTAGCTTTGACTGAATCCAAGGGCAAACTGACAAACACACATGATCATGAAGAAAGGTTAAAATCAAATGGAATTCTATAGAAAATGAACTTATCTTGGGGCACCTGGGTGGTGCAGTCGGTTGAGTGACCGACTGTTGGTTTCCGCTCAGGTTGTGATCTCAGGGTCGTGGGATCAGGCCCCACAGTCAGCGTGGAGTCTGCTTAAGACTCTCTCTCCCTCTCCCTTGCCACCCCCCCAACTTTGCACGTGTTTTCTCTCTCTCAAATCAATCAGTCTTTTTTTTTTAGCAAATGAACTTATCTTGTGAACAATTTAAACTTACAGAAGGGTAATGTTTCCAAATACACCGGAGATTAATATATCATCTTGCACATTTATTTTAGCCACACGGGTTAAACATTAAAGTATTCGGTGACTTCAGAATATTTCTGATTTTTTTTAAAGTTTCCAAAGTATTTGAGAATTTTAAACTATGTTTCTTCAAAGAGTACAAATGCTGATGGGCATTCCATAAGGGCATTTCTGCTTTTACCTAAGGAAATCAGCAGAATGTGGTTTTATTGCACAATTGTAGGAGTCAAATGTAGCCACAAACCCTGTGACCTATTCTTCTAGGACTTCTAAATCTTGGAATAACTCATAAGCAGCCCTCCCCCAAGGGAAGGGTGAAATACAAATAAGTGAAGAGGCCCCATTTTCAACCTTAAATTGCTGGTGTCCCTTCCAAATCAAGGATTCACTGTTTCCAGACAGTAAGCAGACAGCTTTTTCGTAACAAGAAAAACGTCATTGGTCTTATCTTTGTGTTGCTTTCACAGCTTAGATAAACCTGATGTCCTACCGAGGAAATGCAACAGGGTTTCCAGTAAAGGCTGTATGTAGGGTGCAGATGGAGTAGCTTCCCTTCAGAGAATTGAAGTTTCCTGTTTCCTTCCGGTGGGAAGCATAGATGCTGTGTAAGAAAATCCAGGAATTCGATTCACACAGAACAAAACACAACAACCCCAGGGGGAGGGGGAGATTTTCCTGAAACATATGAGTTTCCCTGGTTTCACATGACACTATGTATGGTCTATAATTCATGACCACAGGGGGCTGAAAATTGTCATTTCCTGGCCCCTCCAATGGTGGTTTTCCAGTGAGGAGAACATTCTGACTAACCAATGCTACTTTTTTAAATTTTGAGTCTTCACGCTGGTGGAAGAAAGCTTACTTCTACTTACCAGGGGAGGGGACGAGAAGGTGGGCTGCAGAGAAGCGCCGGAGCCTCAGTCTTGTAATCAATCATCCCCGCCTGCTGTGAGGGTTTTAACAATAAAACCTACCCACACAGACCGGCATTGATACGCATCCTCACCATGTCACTCAGAGCATAGATGAGACAACATCTACCTACCTATCAGATGGCTTTTTGAATATAAATATGCAGACCCAATTGAGATTTTGAGAACTTTGTAACATCCAAACTTGATTGTGAAAACAGAGGCAAAAGAGATTTTATGCGCTTTTGATGTTTTTTAGTACACAATTGTATTTCCACTGGTTCACTTAGTCTTTCATAAGTTGAAGTGGGGGGGGAGAGCGGGGGTGTGGGGGGGGAGAGTGTTTTGAATCTTGACTTCTTTGTAACGTTTATTTGCTGTTCTACTTAAATGAGGTTGAAGTTCAACAGAGTAAGAAAAGTGAACCTTTGGTTTGCTCTGGTTTCAGGTACATCTGTCATTTCTTCTCTTGTGTGTGGTTGTTGTAAAAATGATCTCTACGTGGAGGCATCAGGTCCCCTTCAGGAAAGCACAACTTAGCGGACCGATGAGATCAGCCGTCTGTAGAAATGGTAACTCTAAGGGACAGTCAATTAATGCACAGCTTACAGAAATTTAAGAAATTTAAGAACCCCAATCCCACAGTGGTAAACCTACATTCTCAGGTCACCAAATGGGAATTTGGGCGGACCACAGTGAGTGAATGAAGTGAACCAGTCTCAAGGAGGACTCTTACAGAGCTGAAATGATCAGCTTGGGAACTTCTAAGAAGGGAGCTGATCCAGAAATCACGCTCTCTCCCCAGTGTTGTTGGGGGTAAGGGAAGGAGAATGGAACCTCCAGTGAATAACCGTGAGTAACGTTATTATGCGCTCTGGGATATAACTCCCTAAAATAGAGGTGGAAAGTGGAGGTTTTAATGAACAGAAGTCAGCAGCCACCAGTCTTTAGGGATTCTTGACCCTTTGGCTGATACATCTTGCATTAAATATGAATTAACTGGACTTATGGTTAACATGTCAGTTTCTTGTAGGTTTTTTTTTTTTTAAGATTTTATTTATTTGACAGAGAGAGACACAGCAAGAGAGGGAACACAAGCAAGGGAAGTGAGAGAGGGAGAAGCAGGCCTCCCGCCGGGCAGGGAGCCCGATGCGGGGCTAGAACCCAGGACTGTGGGATCATGACCTGAGCCGAAGGCAGACGCTCAACGACTGAGCCACCCAGGTGCCCCTTGTAGGGTTTTTTTTTTTAAAGACTTTCTTTATTTAAGAGAGAGAGCACAAGCAGGGAGAGCGACAGGCAGAGAGAGAGGGAGAAACAGGCTCTCTGCTGAGCAGGGAGCCGGATGCGGGACTTGATCCCAGGACCCTGGGATCATGACCTGAGCTGAAGGCAGACGCTCAACTGACTAAGCCACCCAGGTACCCCAGTTTCTTGTAGGTTTTGATTAAGAGGGTTCTAAGTCAAACATTTCCAGCTGCCCTAGTTAATCATTTCTTACCCTGAAAAGCCCAGGAGCAGACTGGGGACTCAGCTTGGTAGTGCCCCTTGGGAAACCAGCCTGTCTGGCCAGCTAGCCCCCTCGAGGACATGTCCAGCTTCACTTCTTTCTAACAGAAATAAAGCATTGTGAGCCCATGAGAGGGAACACCAACATCCAATTTTTTTTTACATGACTCATAACTATTAATCAAAAAGCTATTAACTTTCAATATAGTCCTGAAAATAGACACCCAGGGCACCTGGGTGGCTCAGTTGGTTAAGTGTCCGACTCTCGATTTCAGTTCAGGTCATGATCTCAGGGCGCTCAGGGCCATGGGATGGAGCCCCAAGTCGGGCTCCATGCAGAGCATGGAGCCTGCTTGGGAATCTCTCTCTCCCTCGCCCTCTGCCCCGTCCCCACTCATGTGCACCTGTGCGCACTCTCTTTCTCTCTCAAGAAAGAAAGAAAGAAAGAAAGAGAGAGAGAGAGAGAGAGAAAGAAAAAGAAAGAAAGAAAGAAAGAAAGAAAGAAAAAGAAAGAAAGAAAGAAAGAAAGAAAGAAAGAAAGAAAGAAAGAAAGAAAGAAAGAAAGAAAGAAAGAAAGAAAGAAAGAAAGAAAGAAAAAGAAAATAAGAAAATAGAAACCAATGTCAGGGTTTCTAGGGATCTTCCCTCCAGGAATAAATGTTTGAAGAAGGCTCTTCCTGAATGGCTCTAACTATTTCTAGTGGGGCAAGAAGCCCAGAATATTTTCCACAGGAATTAAAGGAAATTTCAGGCTGACTATTACAAGGTATCCTCAGAAAGTAAGGCCTCTTAGGAAGTGGAAGAATGAATGAACACAGTGGCACTCAGTGACAAATGAGGGATCCCTCTGTGTCCCGGGGACAATACTTGTTCTCAGGATATTTTTCACTGTGGAGGAAAGCTACGCATGATGTGGTCATAGCAAGCAGCCTGGAGACAATTAAAGCCAAGTTTTCAGAGACCATCCTGGCCCCATCCACGTTGTGTTTGCCTCAAAGCTTTCCTCATCAGCATCGAGTTACTCAGGTGATCCTGCAATTTACCTGAAGGCATTAGAGGAGTAATGTAAAAATCTAGAAGAATTGAGCTCATCAAGTGATAAGTAACATAACTCTGCAAGCCTATTAGAGGGGAAAATTGAAAAGATTGCAGCCAATTATTAATAAGACAGGTGAACATGAGCTGTCTAGGAGAAGCGTCTGGACTGGGAAACAGATTGCCAATATGAAAATGCTCAGGGCCGAAGTGGCCACCTGGCAGCCCTGGGGATGAATCCGGCCAGGCCAGGAGAGGATATGTTTTGATAGGCCACAGGGATTAAAAAAAAAAAAAGTAAGCTAACATAAAACCAAGTTGTTGTGTTTGTTGTTGTTGTTTAGGTTTTTTTTGTTGTTGTTTTTTACATTTAGAAAAATCTGTATGTTTACCTTCTCTGTCTCACACTTGCAAACAAAATTCTTCATTTTTAGTTTAAGTCCTCTGACCCAGGTCAGAAAGAGCAGGATTAAGTGATTGCTCTTATGGAAACCGCCCAGTGTTTTGCTTTTAGGAAAAAGAAACCACCGTACTTCCTGGAAGAGAACTGGGCTGCAGGTGAGACACGCAGGAGCCCAGGGCACAAAATTTAAGGAGGCGCTCACTGTCCAGCTAGCAGGCCGGTGCAGGGGTGGCACCTAAGAGGAAGGGCCTCCTTAAATTTTGCACTTGCCTCACCCTCCTTCTGACCCACAAGTAATCACTGGGCAGTTGGGAGGGAGACAGAATGGTAGATAAAAGGAAGGCTCTTTTGTTAAAATGAAATCAAAAAAGTGTTGGGCTTCCCGTTTTTATTATATTTTAGAATTCAAATTATAAAACTCTAAATTGTAATCCCCCTGACTGCCTGGCAGGAGTCAGGCATTTATGCCATCACCTCATCTAAGAACACGCTCTTAGAAGCCTTTAGAAGCTTCTCTCAGTACTGCAATCTGTGGTTTAATAAGGTTGTTTCTTGCCACTATTGAAACCAGTCTGCATGCTCTAGGCTCCCCGTACCTGTGGAATAGCTGAGCAATATCTTCTTTAACCTTTAGTTTTTAAAAAAACTTCTTGTGGTCACCGCTTAGCCTTTCTCAACCCCTTTCACCTTTTCTTATCAAACCCCTTTTCCTTGCGTCATTGAGATTATGTTTCTAGACTTTCCATCTGTCATACACCCAACAGTGGTCCCACCTGGAGTTTAAAAAAAATTGTCCTGGGGCGCCTGGGTGGCCCAGTTGGTTGAGCATCTGCCTTCCGCTGAGGTCACGGTCCCGGGGTCCTGCAGTGGAGCCCCGCATCCCGCTCCCTGTTCAGTGGGGAGTCTACTTCTCCCTCTCCCTCTGCCCTGCTCGTGCTCTCTCTCTTGCTTGCTCTCTCTCTCAAGTAAATAAATAAAATCTTTTTTTTTTTAAGATTTTATTTATTTGAGAGAGAATGAGAGATAGAGAGCATGAGAGGGAAGAGGGTCAGAGGGAGAAGCAGACTCCCTGCTGAGCAGGGAGCCTGATGCAGGACTCGATCCCGGGACTCCAGGATCATGATCTGAGCCGAAGGCAGTGTCTTAACCAACTGAGCCACCCAGGCGCCCAATAAATAAAATCTTAAAAAAAAAAAATTGTCCCTATTCCACGGAGATCTTTCTTTCCGCAAGTGTGGGTTTAGGTGTCTAGCATATACTAGAAATAATGGAGGCTGGTCCTTTAGGAGAAACACTGTATACATTCTTCGGGCCAAGAAGCTCTGATGGTTGTGCTCTCTGAGCAAAAAAGCCCAAAACTGTACCTTCTCCGTAGGTCCCTTGCCTTATACCACAGCACGTGGTTCTGTTACCTGGGCCGATCATCCCAGGGCAAGGGGTCTAACCGGAAGGAAACCGTCTGCAGGCCTGGTTAGTGGCTCTGAGGTGGCCTGACAAGAGCACCCATCTCATCATGGACCCTCTGCACTGCATGCGAACAAACCCAGTCAGACACCTCTGAGGCAACTGCAGCGTGAGGCACGAAAAAGAAACAACACTGCGGTAAGCAGAGATGGAAAGCGGCCCAGAGAAGAAAGCAAACAGAAGGCACGGAGGCATGGAAGTTGGGAGGCAGGAAAAGCCGTGAGTTAATAGTCTGGAGGTGGAGGGAAGGCGGAGGAGAGAAAGCATAGCCGGCGGTGACAGGAGAAAGGGGGACAAAGAGGGTCTGGGAGCCGCCTGGGTTGCGTTTGTCTGTGAGCACCCAGGGCCCTTGCTGCGCGGGGTCTGTTCTTGGAGCACCTCTGCTCCCGGCATTCAGGGCTTCGCTTGTTGGGGCGTGGCCTGAACCTGGCTCCGCCTCTGCGCCCCGCCCAGGGCTGGCCAATCACAGCATCGCATATCCCGGGCTGCGGAGCCGGGGACCAGCATAGGCTTGAGACCCAAACCAGCTCAACCCAGAGCCAGCCGCAGGAACGGGCTTCCGGAACTGTTACAGTCACCCTTGGCAAAGAGAAGTTCTCTGTGCTGCAGTTGTGAAGCTCACATCCCCAGGAGCCCACTATATGGAGAAAGTCAGCCCCAAAGTGAAGTCAGGCCCGAGAAAGGCAGAGCCAAGGGCTAGAGGGAGAGAGCCCGGTTCATGAAAGTGAGGCCCACGTCTAGGCCTCGGTGATACAGTAGAAGGCATCATAATGGGGTACCTGCGGAGCGTGTATCATAGGGCACTTGCTTCAGAGGACAATGGCATAATTGGGTACAGCTTGGAAAGATCAGCCCTCATTATTTCTAGTATCTACTATATAAACCTAACACAATACTCGCCGCAAGAAAGAAGCTTGGAATACAATTGCTTCTTTGCAAGGGATAGTTACCATTATGAGGACGGGATACACTCATTATCATCCAGCAGAGTCCCAGCTCGGACTCTCGGGGCAAAGTCACACACTTTCAAAAATACCCTTGAAAATCCCCTAGAAAATTGCCACATTGCAAAGTCTAATACCGCCAGATTTTCCTCCTTTCTGGACACATCACAGCTTCTTCAACAAAGTACCAACCGGGGCCGTGCGTTTACATGCGGGCACTTGCAGAGAATTCATCTCTTTAAATGCCAGAGTGACAGAGATCCTACCACGAAGGCACATGGCAACGGAGACCCGCAGGGAGAATGACAGACTTTTTTTTTTTTTAAGATTTTATTTATTTATTTGCCAGAGAGAGAGAGCACAAGCAGGGGCAGCTGCAGGCAGAGGGAGAAGCAGGCTCCCTGCTGAGCAAGGAGCCCAATGCAGGACTCGATCCCAGGACCCCGGGATCATGACCTGAGCTGAAGGCCGACGCTTAACCAACTGAGCCACCCAAGTGTCTCGAGAATGACAGAGTTCGGACCCCCATCTCAGCCCTGTAGGGGTGTAGCTCTGAGTGGTCCAGCGGACAACACTGTCTGAACTATTACACTGCTATTCCATTTCCCCAAAATCTTTGGGGGTGGGTGCTGACTTATTGCCAACTCACTGAGGCAAATACACGTATGACATTTATGCAGTATCACCGTCAATTCTGGCTAAGCGGTCACTATCAAGTCACATACAACATGGATCGGTCACTATCAAGTCACATATAACATGGATCCGTCCCCACTTATCAACTGCCAGGTCAATCTATCTGGAAGATACTTTGACATTGGGGACTGTCTTTTCCCCAGCAGATTAGGAAAGATAAAAGAGGTTATTTCCAGAAAGTAAACTTTGTGGTCATAATTTTAATAGAGTCCTTGGATACTTCACAGCATATGAATCTAGCAAAGCCAAAGTTTGGCTTTCCCAAGGAAACTGTAATGGTCAATGATAAGATCAGCATAAGTCTCATTTCCTCCCTGCCCACCGCTGATCTGACGGAGTGAGCGCTTTTGTGGGAGCCCTGCCCTGGGTAAATTGTAGCAGAAATGCCCACCATCAAGACACACAGGAAGTGGAAGTACTGTGTCCTCACAGGGCCTACCATTCACCTTGAAGGAGGAAATCTGATTCAGTTAGCACCGATTTTACTCACTGAACCCAGACAGGAGAGAAACTTGATATGGTTTGAGAGGGTGCAAGAGGTCCTAGAAAAACCAAGACCACAGAGTAGGGATGGGGGATGGGGTGGAAGGAAGGAAGGAAGGAGCGTGGAAGAAGGAGCAAAAGTCACTGAAACTAAATATCCCAATCAGCTTTCAGGAGCCACACCTGCCACCTGGGGCAATGAGGGGGTGGGGCAGTGAGTGGAGCCAGGGAACATTCTTGGCAGATCAGAAATAATCTGCCAGAAGGCATGGGATCCTATTAACTATTGGTTCTGGGTCTCTCTCAGAACACCTCCTTCCTTCCAAAGGACGGCAGGATAGTATCATGGTTAAGAGTTCAGGATCTGAGTCAGATAAATCTGGATTCAGATATGGACTGTCACCTGGTTGTTTTATGCCTAAGAGCAAGCTAGTCCGCCTCCGTCTCCTCATCAGTGAAGGTGACAGTACAACTATCGATCTCAGGAGATTATCCAACACAGTGGATGAAAAGTGTCTGGCAGGTAGAAAATGTTCAGTAAATATTAGTTGCTGCTATGATGTCTTCTGTCCCATCCTTAATTATTTATGCAGTGCCTGTGCGTAACTGATGTGTGTATAGATTATTGACAAAGCACCATTCTCCTCTGGGCAGCTTGAGACTGTACAGGATGCTTAGGATGTCACTTTGATCTTGTATGTGTTTATAGTCAGCAGAAATTAATTCACACACTAGATTTGTCAGTCACCGGAGGCTCCAAGGCCCTGCTGAGGAAAGAGCTGGAGCCACAGAGGAAAGAAACACTCAATGTCAAAACGTGAATTTGGATCTTCACCAAAGTGGGCTCTTATTCAAATGAGGTAGCACAAGATGAGGAACTTCTTGGAACGGTCTCCCTTGACAATCAGGTGGAAGCTTTGGTTTTTACCTTCCAGAAAAGAAGTTGTGAGAAACAGGCCTTTGCGAGGACCCCAAACTCACACCGGAAAGAAAACATCTGGAATACCACTCCGTAACGGGCCCTGTCACACACCAACTTGTGAGAAGTGCTTACTTGTCTTTGCAGTTTCACTATTTCCATCCGAAGGTGGGTTTTCCCACTGCTTGGGCCACGAGGGGACTTAAACTGTGCTGGTTGTTTTAGAAGAACAACGGGGCATCCTTTGGTGATGTGAGTATCATCTATATTTTCTGCTGAATTACCCAATAAGGAGATTTAAATTCATGAAATCATCTCTTCATCTTTGGAAAATAAACTGGTTAAGAAAGCAGCTCCGGTCATATTCATTACAGTTTAAAACACAGCGTCCCCCCCTCCCCCATTTCATCACTGCCATAATTAATTTCGTGGCTCAGGTACAGGAAGAGATTTAAAGCCATGTTTATAAAATGAATTAGCCTCTCCCCCATCTTATTTAGAGTTCTCCGTTGTGAATATACTCAAATTGTAATGGAGAGGCAATTTATGAGAAGGCTCTCTGGTGTCCTTGATTCTGTATCCTCTAGAGGATTTATTATTTAGTTCTTCTCCTCTCTTGGGGCCAGAAGAGAGACCATATGGCTGAAAAGACGGAGGCTTTGCCACTTTTTGTTTAAAAGGACTTGTTCTTCAAACATCACATTTGGGATATTTTGGTGAGGCTCAACAGTGGGAGCCAGGGAGAAATGAGGTGGCTAGGGCGGGCGGAGTGGGGTGCGTCCAGAACTCATCAGTATGCATGCAGGTGCCTGTGAACGTGCTTGCAGGTGCAATCTTCAGTTCTAAGTATGTGAGGCCACACGCAGGCGTGGGGCTGGAGAGACCTCATTCCAGTCCTGCCTCTGCTCGTATCGGGCCCTTGATCCTGGGACAATCAAGCCTTCCCTGCTTTCTCGGCAGTAAGATGAGGCGGTTGGAACAAACACGTTTTAAGGTCTCTTCCAGTCTCTTCCAGCTATGAAATTCCATGATTTACCAATTTACCGATTTACCAGTTGTAAAACTCTTCCTTGTTTCAACATGTCTCTGCGGTTTGGGTAGTCAATTACATACATACATACACATCTTTAAAATTGTAACTCTTTGCCTGTGTTGAGCCGTAGCACCATCAACAGAAAACAGGCTTAAGCTAGTTATTAGAGTTGCACTGACCAGTAGGGCGGACATTAGTCCCTCGCGGCTATTTACATTAAGCCCTATTCTTCCATCACACCAGCCGCATTTCTAGGGCTGCATGGCCACGCGTGGCTCGTGGCAACAGTGTAGGAGAGCGCAGACATAGAACGTTTCCATCATCACAGAACTCTCTGTTGGAAGGCGCTGTAATGAGAAGGAAAGTCGTTTCTTTTATTTTTAAACAATTTTTATGTAAGCCCTACACCCAACGTGGGGCTCGAACTCACAACCCTGAGATCAAGAGTCGCATGCTCCACCGACTGAGTCTGCTGGGCGGGCGGCCCAGAAAGAAAATCACTTCTAAGTAAGGGTCGAGCTCAGGTGCCCAAGACTGGCTACTATCCCCTGGGGGAATTCTTCCTCCTTACCCCAGGTTGATCAGTCATGACCTCCAGAGCCAGTCCCATAAGCAAATAGTCATTTGGGGGCAGAATTTAAGGCATCCCAAAGACCTGCTTAAAAGCACCTCCCCCACGAGCTCGTCATGGGGTTCCCCCACCCACTCTAACTCACTTCTCTCCCTCCCTCCCACCCCTGCCAACTTCCTCCCCTCTCCTCAGACCGCTGGTATCTTGTGTCCCTGAGGTAACAACTCAGGAAAGCAGCAGTTGGAGAGACAAAAATACAGCATGTCTCTCCATTCAAATGTGCCATTGCTTATAGGGCATAATGTCGCTTGTTTTGGGTTTTAACTTTTCACTTTGAGATCATTTTAGATGTTCAGATGAGTTGCCAAAATAAGACAGAGTTCCTGCGGCCTCCTCACACAGCTTCCCCTGTGCTAACATCTTACATAACCATCCCGCGATTAGCAAAACAAAGAAATTAACGTTAGTATAATTCTATTGGCTAAATGGAAGACTTTGTTTGGATCTCCCCAGTTTTTTCACTAATTCCTTTTCCTGTCCAGACCCAATCCTGCATGTCACATTGCACTTGCTTGTCACGTCTCCCTGTCTCCTCCTGTCAGTGACTGTTCCTCAGTCCCTCCTTGTTCCTCATGAGCTTGACATTTTTTTTAAAGATTTTACTTCTTTATTTTAGAGAGGGGGGGAGGGGTAGAGGAAGAGAGAGAGAAAGAATCCCAAGTAGACTCTGCGCTGAGCTCAGAGGCAGATGCAGGCCTCAATCTTATGACCCTGAGATCACGACTTGAGCCAAAATCGGGAGTTAGATGCTTAACCGACTGAGCCGCTCAGGTGCCCCATAAGCTTGGCACTTTTGAAGAGTGCTTGTCAGTAATGTTGTGGAATGCTCCTCAGTTTGGCTTTGCCTGATGTTTTCTCATGATTAGACTGCAAATCCTGCATTATTGGGAAGGAAGGCTACATGAGGGGTAAGGTATTCTTCACAGCGTGTCCTGTCAGGAGGCACAGAGTTCTCTCTGACACAGCGATGACTGTAGCCAGTCAAGTTCCTGACAGAGCAAAGTCAACAGTCCTGGCTCTCTATGCCCCACGACTCAGTCAATGGCATCGTGGTGGGAGCTGAACTGGGAGACAAGAACCCTGGGGTCTTCACTGGATAGATTCTGTGATGGAATCTGGAGGTGTTATTCCTTTTTCTCTCACCCTCCTAGAAATTCTCTGAGATTCCCAATATCTTTTTAAATGAGTTTCTCTTCTGCTTAAATCAACCCCACCGTGCTTACAACTAAGAATGCTCATGGATGGAGAAACTGGAACCAGAGGTGGCTAGAGGAAACAAACTTTGAGGTATTGGGGGACATCTGGGATTGGTTATTAGGCCTCGTTGGGGAAGATAGCGGGGGGGGACAAAGTTCAGGTAAGGATGTGACTCTGTCGGGTCCTACAGCATGGTGGCAAAATGGTTCATTCATCATGACCTGTAGTCCTCTGAATAAGGCCCCCATTCATAGCAGGCTTCAGGGGACCCTGTAACTGCTGCCCAAATGGGATGGAAAACATAAGGAACTCAAGACCCAAGAGTGGGGTGGGGTCAGTATCTCTACGGGGGATGGGCAATTAAAAAAGCTCAAATATGTAAATTCTCGGCCCAAAGCATAGTCAGAAAATGTGAGGTTTGTATGACTGTTAAAATAAACTCTCATTTCTTTTTTTTTTAAGATTTTATTTATTTATTTCAGAGAGAGAGAGAATGAGAGATAGGAAGCATGAGAGGGAAGAGGGGCAGAGGGAGAAGCAGACTCCCCGCCGAGCAGGGAGCCCGATGTGGGACTCGAGCCCGGGACCCCAGGATCATGACCTGAACCGAAGGCAGTTGCTTAACCAACTGAGCCACCCAGGCGCCCCTAAAATTAACTCTCATTTCTTGCAGCCGTATGTCTTGAGGAAGCCAAAAGCCAAACTCAAAGTTGGATCCTGCAGGCCGATGAACTCCATTGCCAGTTGAATTCACAGCCTCACTACATCTTTGTACAAAATTTAGAGCACTGATTAGGAGAGAGTAAAACCCTAGGAGTTGGACTGCGGATCTGGGGAGGGTCCAGCAGGCTCTGGGAACTAAGATCCTGCGGCTCCTCCCTGCACCCGCCACAAAGGCCATGGCGGTCCATCTCCCCTTCTCTGACCATCTTTACCTCGTGCAAGAGCCCCAGGCACTCCATCTGACCCAAAACTGTCCTCATGCTCCTCAGTCACAACCCGTTTAGACTTCTAGTTAGCTTCTCAACTGGAGAAAGTCCCGGGATGGTCTGGAAGGTCAAGTCTAACACCAAACCTGAGCAGAAAAGACTTACACACCAAAATAAGTAATTTTTTTTTAGCACAAACTTGGCAAATAGATATGGGGACATATTCTGATGAGCCATACCAAGGAGAGAAGTACATATTTGTAGACTGAGCTGAATTTGATTATAGGTCTATTTCCCAGAGAGTCTGGATTCGCTGAGTTAGCTTGGGCAGCTGGGAACAGTTTCAGTTGTTTATCTGTTTAGTTGACTGAAGTCTGTAATTGTTCATAGTTCCTGAGATGCCAAAAATTTGTTGATAAAATGTAGTTGAAGGAATCTAAAGACTTGGAGTTTGGGGAGAGAGGAATGTTGAGAGAAGATTTATCGCAAGTGATAAAGTGAAACACATTCCCTCAAAACTTACCTCGTCTCCAAAGAGGGCCCCAAGAAGACACCCCCTTCGTCAAACACGGACAAATGCGTGGATGAAGTAAGGGGCCACTGTTTTTGTGTGACACCAGGGTTGCCATTCTCTATAGGCTGGGCTGCTGGTGGTCTTAGAAAACACCTACTCCTTGAGAACACCCAGAACACCCCTGAAGCCTTCTAGTCAGAGAGGCAGTTTTGGGGAGGGAGGCAAGAAACAGAGTTTTGACCAGATCCTATCCCACAAGATTCCGTGGCATCTCTAACCCTTCCCCCATTGCTAAGTGTGTCACCTCATCAGCTAGTGGGATCCTCACTTTGGTTATCCAGTGAATTAAAGGCGGCTCCTCGGGTCAGAGAATCTGATGGGAGTCCCTGATGCATGCTGACGGTGCCTAGCAGGTAGTAAATAAAAAACTATGCTTTCGGGGCGCCTGGGTGGCTCAGTTGGTTAAGCGACTGCCTTTGGCTTCAGGTCATGATCCTGGAGTCTCGGGATCGAGTCCCGCGTCGGGCTCCCTGCTCAGCGGGGAACCTGCTTCTCCCTCTGGCCCTCCCCCCTCTCATGTGCTCTCTCTCGCTCTCATTCTCACTCTCTCAAAATAAATAAATACATCTTTAAAAAAAAAAAAACCAAACTATGCTTTATCTCTGGGAGAATTGTGGAGCTAAGTTTTTTCACCAGAGACATCAGGGGTTGTATAGTACATCAATCAGCCAGAGTCCTTATTTGTTGCTTCTGACTAAAGATGCTCATTGGTAAAGGAATTGAAACCAGAACGGGTTATCGGCAACAGACCTCAGGGCGATGTAGAGGATAGATAGGTTTTGGGGAACCCATGACAGTGGATTATCTTACGGTGAATAAGGTGGTTGTCCTAAATCTTTTACTTACTTATTTTTAAATATTTTACTTATTTATTTGACAGAGAGAGACATAACGAGAGAGGGAACACAAGCAGGGGGAGTGGGAGAGGGAGAAGCAGGCTTCCCGCGGAGCAGGGAGCCCGATGCAGGGCTCGATCCCAGGACTCTGGGATCATGACCTGAGCCAGACGCAGAGGCTTACCGAATGAGCCACCCAGGTGCCTCTAAATCTTTTTTTTTTTTTAAGATTTATCATTCTTTTTCTTTTAAAAGATTTTATTTATTTATTTGAGAGAGAGAGAGAGAGCATGAGAGGGGGTTGGGTCAGAGGGAGAAGCAGACTCCCTGCTGAGCAGGGAGCCCGACGCGGGACTCGATCCCGGGACTCCAGGATCATGACCTGAGCCGAAGGCAGTTGCTTAACCAACTGAGCCACCCAGGCGCCCAAGATTTATTACTCTTATTTATTTGAGAGAGAGAATGAGGGAGAGAGCACGAGAGGGGGGAGGGTCAAGGGGGAAAAGCAGACCCCCCTGCCGAGCAGGGAGCCCAATGCGGAACTCCATCCCGGAACTCGATCCCGGGACTCCAGGGTCATGACCTGAGCCGAAAGCAGTCGCTTAACCAACTGAGCCACCCATGCAGCCCTAAGGGGGTTGTTCTAATTGCCACTGCTCTTCCACATGGGGTCTCTCTCCTGAAATAAATCAACACCGCCCCTGGTACTTTCAATGCCGGCACTGACTTAAAAAAGTGTGTACTTCTTTCTCCACCGCCACAAATGGAGAACAGCAGACCTTTGTTTTTGCCTGGTTGGGCGGCAGTCTCTCGTACCTCTTCATCATCTTGCTTCAGGGCTGTGCCAAAGGGTCACTGGTCATCTCTCTTTCCCAAAAGATACCACACTGATCTACTGCATTGATACCATCATAAAAGCCTTTTTTTTTTTTTTTAAGATTTTATTTATTTGAGAGGGAGAGAAAGAGAGAGAGCATGAGCAGGGGGAAGAGGTAGAAGCAAGCTCCCCGCTGAGCAGGGAGCCCTACGTGGAGCTCGATCCCAGGACCCCGATCACGACCTGAGCTGAAATCAGACACCCCAACCGACTGAGCCACCCACGCGTCCATCGATAACATCATCATAATAAAACTTGGAGAGCAGAAAATAGCAGGGACCAAGGATGTCTTGGTAAGATCTGTGTAAGCCAAAGGTAGCCGATGTATCCCACGAAAATAAAGGCCACATCAGTGACATCTCTGGGAGGTCCATTAGGGCATGAAGGGCTATCTTCTCAAAAGCGAAGAACGAATTGTTGGCACCTCACAGTCCCTGCGAAAGAAGCACAGTGCTTTGTGAGCTTCTTTGGAGTGTGGAAGCAACATACATGACATCTGGCAGTGCCACTTCCCTGAACACAGGTGACTTGAAAGGCTAGTCGCCGGAAGTAGGGGCCAGCTCATCCCCAACTAGCTGGTCTGCAGCAGCTACCGCCCTTCCCCTTGAGCCTTACGACAGCAGATCCGGTGGTTCCAAAGTGTCTGTCGCAGATGAGGATGCTGTATGGAGCCTCTGCTGGGCTCCCTGTAAAATCACAGCGGGGGCCTCTGGGTTTTAGAAGCAAAGCCACAACTTCTTGGCAAGAATGATTTCTCTTTTGAGAAACCGGCATTGCTGATGGACTCTGATGGAGGTTGAAACGCTCAGCATGGAACACCAGGTAAACCAGAACTGCCCATCACCAAGTGGGTTTTATCTCGTCCTCCTGGCCATTAAGTCAGCCATTCCCAGAAGCACCCATCATTCAGGCTGAACAGATCCTGAAGACACAAGAAAATTGTACGAGCAGATGGCTCACACTCCCACTGTACATCCTTCTATTATAGTATGACCCTTCCCTAACCCACACCTGGCCTTCATGGATAGTTCTCCCAATCAGTTGACTGAAAGTGAAAAAAATCGATCTGTGCGTAGATGGTTTTGCAGAATCTGTTGGTGCCAGCCGGAAATAGGCTCAGGGGTGGCCTTGAAAGCCGGTTAGGAAAAGAAATGTTCCCAATCAATATAACCTTGGCTGTTTTTCATTCTCTATGTTACCTCAAAGGAGAGAGTTGCTGAGGTCAGTCTCTATGGGTAGTGGTTAATTGTTGGACTATCTGGTAAGGAAATAGTAAAGCATAAGATTTACGGGTTGGTGACCAGATTAGGGAAAGAAGACGGTTTGGCCTCTAAGAATAGGCATCGAGAGTGCCAAGTAAATACGCCCCCACAGCCCCTCATAGTGGAGGAGGCTTTCATTAATAAGGTGGATGTGATGATTTATTTTCTGGGCATCAGTCAACCACTATCGCCAGCAACTGAGTGTTCACTCAGTAGGTTCATGAGGTGAGGGGCCACGGCGGGGGGAAAGGGAAGCTAAGCATGGGCTCAAAAACACGGGCATGTTCTCAGCTGGCTGAGTACCCAACTTTTCTGCAGCAGTGATTTACCCTAAGTGTGAGCACGGTGCCATACCCACAAGGAGCAGGCAGACTCTTTGTAGCTGGTTAATCACATGGGATTTTTTTCCGTAATTGAAGAGGTAGTAATTCATCCTCCCTGGAATAAACACTTATTGTGGATTTGGATTACATTTGCTTTCCTTCCTCCAGAGCTTCCTCCTACGTGACCCACACAGGCTTATTAATCGTCATGGTATCTCCCGCTCACATAAAGTTACTTCTCCCCAAAGCACATACTTCCGGCTGAAAGAAGACAGCCAGTGAGCTCATGTCCACGAGATTCACCAACTTTACCAGGCAGCCCATTTCTCTGAAGCAGATGCCCTTATGGAACAGCAGAATGACCTATTGAAGACTAGTTCTAGCAATGGAAAAAGTAGAAAAAAAAATCTTGCTCTTAAATTGAACCAAGTGACACTGCTAGTCTACAACCATTTTTGACCTACAAAAATGATGAGTTCATGCCATTCAACCTCATGGTTTGGGGTACACGGAATGTGCTGAACTAGCAGTTGATATGTGGTGTTCTTTCATGTGTGAGCAGGATGGACATGAGAATTGTATGACCTCATGATCACTGGCAACCATTTTGTTTTCCAACCCCACTGGCCTTTGTCTAGAGGTCTGTTTTTTTTTTAAGATTTTATTTATTTATTTGAGAGAGAGAGAATGAGAGATAGAGAGCACGAGAGGGAAGAGGGTCAGAGGGAGAAGCAGACTCCCTGCTGAGCAGGGAGCCCGATGCGGGACTCGATCCCAGGACCCCAGGATCATGACCTGAGCCGAAGGCAGTCGCTTAACCAACTGAGCCACCCAGGCGCCCCTTTGTCTAGAGGTCTTAAGAAGCACAGAAAGAATGCTTCCTCCAGGTGAGGTAGTAATAGTTCCATTGCATTTGAAGCTGAGACTCACACCTGCACATTTCATGACTCTCCTGCCATTGGATGAAGAGGCAAAAAACCCCATAAGTGTGTGTGTGTGTGTGTGTGTGTGTGTGTGTGTGTGTGTGTGTGGTGTGTGGTGATGGGGGTGTTATGGATTCTGAAGTAATTGATCCGCTTATAACGAGGAAATGGAGTTGCTGCTCTACAATGGGGCAGAGAGGAGCGTGGGTGGGACCCAGGAAGTCCCCTGGGGTGCCTCATAGGACAGCAGTGTTCTTGGAATCTGGAGTTCTGAGTCTCAGTAAGTATTCTTTTATGAGCCAAAATTGGTTGCTCTAAATTTAACTAAGAGCTCTGCCACATTGGGCTGCACCTCAGGTCCATAGCTGTAAAATGGAAGTAAAGAGCTGGGCCACCTGTAGGGTAATGGTTAAGGACACAGATCTACACAGGAGAGAGTTCTTAATTCAAGTCCTGGCTCTGCCTACTTCCTCTTTGGGGCATCTTAGGCAGGTTACTTGACGTTTCTGATCTCTCTCCTCATCTATAAAATAGACATGACAATAATAACACCCATATCAGGGCTTTTATGTGAATTAAATGAGAGAATCTACATAAAGTGCATATAGCTAGGATTAATGATGGTAGCTATCATTATGCTCTTCTGAGTTGATATGAGTCTTAAGGAAGAATATCTAAAATTACACAGTGTTAGTTATTATTTAGGACGTATCTGCCCTTTCCTTTACTTGATGATGACTTCCACTGGTTTTTCACTGGGACGAGGGACCTTTGTGTGCTGCTGGAAGGAGTACAGGATGAGAGTTAATGCACCTGAGTGTTAACACCTTTCTCACTGTGTGGCCTGGGGATGGTGGTCAGTTTCCTCATCTGCGACTTAAGTGGGTTAGACTTGGTTTCCTCCAGTTTTTCTCCAGGTCTAACATGCTCAGGGTGTAGAGAGAGAAACCACAGGCTGCACTCCTCCTGGATCCTCATATCTTGAGTATGTCCTGTAATGGGGTAGTTGGGAGGCACCGGATAAAATAGAAATTTATTCAGATCCCGATTTTCCCAGCATGACACCTAATGACAGTTCCCCTCATACATTTCAGTGAAAAGGATCAGAACTTTCAAATGAGTTAAGACATAGCCAATGCTTAGAACAACTTTGGGACAACCACGTAAGTATAAACTATGACACCACACTCTTCCTAGGTGTGTGGAGCTCAAAAGATGTTCCAAGGTATTTGTTCCCTTTAGAAAACAGGATGTGAGGGGCACCTGGGTGGCTCAGTCAGTTAAGCGTCTGCCTTCAGCTCAGCTCATGATCTCAGGGTCCTGGGATCGAGCCCAGCACTGGGCTCCCTGCTCAGCGGGGAGGAGCCTGCTTCTCCCTCTGTTTTTGTTGCTCTCCCAGCTTGTGCTCTCTCGCTCTGTCAAGTAAGTAAATAAAATAATAAAAAATTTAAAAAAATAGGATGTGAAACTGACTTGGAAAAGATGACCCAGTCTTTACAGAATAGGCCAGATTTGAGTAGTGTACGGACTATATTAAACAAACAACTTGAGGAGAAAGGAAAAGATTTTGTAATCTCCTGAATGTTGAAAGAGGAATAATTACTGGGGACATGACATCATTACTGTCAATGTTTTGTCCTTAATTCTGAAAGTTCTGTGGATTTTTTTTTCCCTCTCATTATGTTTCCTAACTAAATTTCAAAGTGTTGACTAAACAAAAGATTCTAAAGAGAAAGGCCCAGCAAGGAGTGTATTTTTAATACTTTTAAGTAATTACATCTCTGCATATTAAAACTCTTCTTATCTTCCTTTCAAGTATACTGACATGGCCATAAGACAGTATCATGAAGTGCACTGCAAATGTTAGATCTAATAAAAAAAGCAGAGATGTCTTGAATGAGGGACCCCCTAATTTAGACAATGAAACTTTCATAGGATTCTGGGGGAAAAGGTTTTCTAAAGCAATAAACTGGCATTGTTTGCAGATGATCACCTATGGGGTGGGGGTGTAGAATAAGAAACCGTATCAAGAGTTTAGCAAGGTCATTTGTGTGATCAACCTACTAATGTAGCAGTTTTTTATAAATAACCAACTAGAAATTTTAATGAAAAATTAAATAAAGTCTTTTGTTCGTACTAGCAAAAAAAACCTAGGAATCTGTCTACAAATTAACCAAGACTCCTGAAGTCTCTTGTGGCGAAATCTGAATTTGATGAAGAACATAGTCGATGACCTAAAAAGTGGGGAGACAGTCCCTTCTCTTAGAGGGACAACTTAATAGCTTAAGTGTGTCAGTGTTTCTAAATTAACCCATGCAATCATAATCATGATTAGACATTGAATTTTTGAGAAACTTAAACTGACATTAACATGCATATGGAAAAATAAAGCATCTAAATCCATCTCGAAAATACAAGGGAAAGGATTTTCCACACTAGAGATTAAAATATACCATAAAGCCACAGGATTAAAAGAAAAGTGTGATATTGGTACAAGGACAAAGAAGCTAATGGAATATCACACACACACACAGGAACTTAATATTTGATAGTGGTGGTGCTACAAACCAATGGGAAAAGGGTGGAATTTCTAGCAGCTGGTATTGGGAATATTGGTTCACTCTGGAGAAAAATAACTTTGCATTTTTACGTATAGCACTTACAAAGGTGACATCCAGATGGGTAAACACCTAAATGTGAAAGGCAAAACTACAAAGTCAAGACAACCTAGGATAAGACTTTTCTGCTACAGGCTTGAGGGCAGGCTTTCTAAATAAAATCAAATTAACCAGAAAAAGGCAACTCCAATAGAAAAATAAGAAAAGGAGCTGAACAGGTTTCATTTACAAAATGAAACCAAAAAGTCTAATAAACATGAAGAGATGCTCAAACTCATTGGTAATTAGAGAAATGCAAATAAAACCACAGGGCAGAAATTTACACCTGGCAACAATTAGAAAGACAATGGCAAATGTTGGTGAGGCCTGGAGACAGAGGGACATTCATTCATGGTTGGTGGAGGCTGGACTCGTACAGCCTTTCTCAAGAGCAACCAGTCGCCACTCAGCCAGAGTAAGTGTATACATGCATCAGTGTCCCTGAAGTCTCATTCCCGGGACAAATCTTAAGATAATATACCTGCAAGTCCATAAGATTCCATAAAGGAGGATGTTCTCAGCAACATTCCTTGTAGTGGGGGTGGGGGTTGGGGGTAGGGACCAACCTGGTGTCCATCACTGGGAAAGTGTGGACCTAAAATGTGGTGGATGCATGTGTCATGTGGACACCCTAAATATGTCCTGGTCCTAATCCCTGGAACCTGTGACTGTTACTTTATCTGGCAAAAGGGACTTTGCAGATGTGATAAAGTTAAGGATCTTGAAATGGGGAGATTCTCCTGAATTATCTGGGTGGGCCCGATGGGATCCCAACAGTCCTTATAAGAGCTGGAGTGAGGGGCGCCCGGGTGGCTCAGGTAAGCATCTGCCTTCGGCTCGGGTCGTGATCCCGGGGTCCTGGGATCGAGCCCCGCATCGGGCTCCCTTCCTCAGTGAGGAGCCTGCTTCTCCCTCTCCCTCTGCCTGTGCTCTCTCTGTCAAATAAATAAAGAAAGAAAATCTTAAAAAAAAAAAAAGAGTTGGAGTGAGAGGGGGATGGGATGACAAAACCAAAGTCGGAGTGACAGGCATTGGAAATGGGGAAGAGCCACAGCTGAAGAATACAAGCAGCCACCGGAAACTGAAAAGGGAAGGAAATACAGTCTCCCCTCAGAGCTTCCAGAAGGAATCAGTCTGGCTGACACCTTGACTTTAGCCCAGTGGAACGCACTTCAGATTCTGACCCCCAGAGCACTAAGAGAACACATTTGTGTTGCTGGAAGCCATTACGTGTGGAGAAACTGTTACAGCTGTAACAGGAAACTAAAACACACTGAGATTATGTCAGAGTTGGAAGCAATATAGTAAATACATAGGAACATTAATTAAAATTTCAGTGTTAAGAGAAAAATGTTTTTTTAAAAAAATATCATGTTCGGTGCGCCTGGGTGGCTTGGTCTGTTAAGCATCCGACTCCTGGTTTCACCTCAGGTCCCGATCTCATGGCTCGTGAGATCAAGCCCGGAATTGGGCTCTGTGCTCAGTGGTAGTCTACTTGGATATTCTCGCCCTCTGCCCCTTCACCGGCTCATGTGTGCTCTCTCTCTTTGTCTCTAAAATAAATAAATACTTTTTTAAAAAAATTAAAAAAAAATCATGTTCTGTGGATTGGAAAACTCAATATTGATAAGATGTCATTCTGCTCGAATTGGTGTATGGAGCCAATGCAGTCCCCAACAAATTCCCAGTAGGGATTTTTGTAGAAATCGACAAGTTGATTCTAAAATGTATATGGAAACACAAAGGAAGTAGAATAGCTAAAACAACTTGGGAAAAAAAGGATAAAGTTTGGAGGATTCTATTACTTGACTTCAAGATTTATTATAGAGCCACAGTAATCACAACAGTCTGGCCCTAGCATCAAGACAGACATATAGATCAACGGGACAGAGTACAGGGTCCACAAACAATGCCGAAAGTATGATCCATAAAAAACCAAAATGGTAAATCAAACTTCATCAAGACTAAAAACTTCTGCTCTTCAAAAGACTCTATTACGAGAGTCAGGGAAAGGGCCACAGACTAGGAGAAAATATTTATGAACTATATATCTGACAAGGCACTTGTATCCAGATTATAAAAATAACTCAAACTCAATACAAGAAAACAAACACCCTCCTCCACAAATGGGCAGAAGATGTAAACAGACACCTCACCAAAGAAGATATACAGATGGTGAATAAGCATATAAAAAGGATGTTTGGCTTCAGTAGTTATTAGGGAAATGCAAATTAAAGCCATAATGAGATACCACTGTTAGGATGTCTAAAATTAAAAGGACCGTCTACACCAAGTGTTGGCGAGTATGTGGAGGAACGGGAGCATTGAGACACTTCTGGCAAGAAAGTAAACTAATGCGACTACTTGGGAAGTCAGTCTGGCAGCTTCGTAAAAAGTAAAACATACACCTTCCGTATAATGCAGACATTCCATTCCTACGCATTTATCCAAAAGGAACAAAAACATATGTCTATTTAAAAAGTGGCTGTTTGCAGCAGCTTTATTTCTAAGAGCCAGGAACTGAAAATAACCCCAATGTCCACCAGGAGGGGACCAGGGAAATAACTTGGTAGATCCATACGGTGGAATTCTACTCTCCCACCAAAAAACCAAAACGAACAAAAAGCTACTGATACACACAACATGAATGAATCTCAGAAACAGTTTGCGGGGTGAAAGAAGTCAGCCACCAGAGTACATGCCATCTAATTCCATTTACATAAAATTCTAGAAAATGCAAACTAATCTCTAGCGATAGAAAGCAGATCACCTGTCTCCTGGAGGTGAGGGGGTGGCAAAGGATGAGAGCAGGAGTTACAGGGAAGCCAGAGGAAACCTTTGGGGGTGATGGATATGTTCACTGTCTTGAGCGGTGTAGAGTATGGTTCACAGGTGTCCACACTGACTCAACACGTTCAGTACAATACATGCCAATGAGACCTCAATAAGCCTCTTAAAAATAAGATTAAACCCATAAAAGTAAAGAAGGTAGAAAGAGATACATACCAAAATGCCACGTACGCAATTGAAGATGCACACAAAACAACACTCATTTTGAAAGAATGGAAGCAAAAACAATTTTTTTATTCTAAAATTTAGGACTCTTGGGGCGCCTGGGTGGCTCAGTCTGTTAAGCGTCTGCCTTCAGCTCAGGTCATGATCCCGGGGTCCTGGGATCGAGCCCCATGTCGGGCTCCCTGCTCAGTGGGGGCCTGCTTCTCCCTCTCCTCCCTGCTTGGGCTCTCTCTTGCTCTCTCTGTCACTCTCCTCTCTCTCAAATAAATAAATAAAATCTTAAAAAAAATAGTTATTTTCTCTTCATCGATTATTTTAAAAGAAGTTTCTTAGGACAAAGGCAAATTTTATCTCAATCCAGAAAGGGAACATTACTGAGACTTTTATGAAATGGATACAACAATTTGTATCCTTTGTGTCCTTTGCCTTCAAAGGGAGACAAGTTACATCTTAGCGTTTTTGGAGGTTGACTTGTGGCTTGTATATGCCACAGCTCTGAGAAGCCTCTAGAAATCCTGCTAGCGGGGAAATGCTGCCATTCAATAAGGGCATAATTACCTCGAAGTTTATAAAACTCCATCACACCCAGTATGCAGGCCCATTGCACAGATGGTTAAGTACCATCAAGCTGTGTTTTCATATGCACAGCTAATAACTCCTAGCTGCGGTTCCCCTTTAAATAAAGCCAACAGTAACCAGGAGATATGCTTGGCAGAGGAGTTCCCCTGCATAAAACATCATTTATTTTTAGTTTATTGCAGAGAAATGTTGGGGGGGGACCCTTTGAAAATAATTAAAAGTGTGTGCCTCCTTATAACACGCCATCTCTACTTAACTGAACTTCTAACCTGACATAAATACATTGCATACTGTAACCTGTTTCTCCTGATTATTAACCTTGAGTGTGGCAACCTATAAATCATCCCCGAAACAGCTGGTGCTCAGCATTGCCCCAAAGGTATATGATTACGATCGTTTTATATATATCTTGGTATGCAGACATGAAAAATTCATTGAAGAGGTTGGTATTGTAAGACTCATTGTAATGAATTTTCTCAAAAACATAGATCATGCTTAAAATAGGTGTCTGCTTATTATAATGCAGCCATTTATATCTTCTTGAATTACCTTGCCCATAGCTCAGCCATTTTCTTAAAGTCAAACACGATGATACCTACACAGATTTACTGCAGTCACTTTGCACTGCTTAAAAGTAGAAGTTTGCTTTTTCCCCCCTTTTGGTGTTAATGCCTACAGAATCCACGGGTACATACTGAGAGTGTGTGTGTGTGTGTGTGTGTGTGTGTGTGTGTGTGTGTGTGTTTTAAGGAAATCATTTGGAAGGTTATTCCTTAAGGGCATCCCCATTTACTTGGGTCTGCCAACCATGAACACATAGAGCATAGAAACCCCAGAAAGTGTTATGCTTCTCACAACATATCAAGATGTTCCACTACTCTCTACAGAATGGTTCATATCAACATATCAACCATCGCTTGCATGGTGCTTTCTAGATGCGGGTGCAGTGCTAAGTGCTTGACACCTGTTACCCCGCTGAGTTTTCACTGCAGGCTTATGAAGTGGGTACCATCCTCACCATCACCACCACCACCACCATCATCATCCCTCCTTTACATCTAGGAAAACAGGCCCAGAGAGGTGGCACAGCTTGCCCTGGGGCACACAGCTTATAATTGGCTGAGCAGGATTCAGCCAGATGCACTCTGGCCCGGATCCATTTTTCTAACCACGACATTATATGGTGTTTTACTTCTGCGAGATGGTTTTTTACTTTTTCCTTTTCTGAGGTGGGTGGCCAGACTTGTAAACTGTTACTAGATGAATTCATAAAAAACACAGGGTATTCGTTCGCTAGCGCCACTGTAACAAAGTACCATAGATTGCGTGGCTTCAACCGATTTATTCTCCCGCAGTTCTAAAGGCTAGAAGTCCAAGACAAAGCTGTCATCAGCCTGGGTTCGCTCTGAGCCCTCTCCCCTTGGTTCACAGAAGGCTGTCTTCTCCCTGTGTCTTCACGCGGTCTTCCCTCTGTGTCCTTATAAGGACACCAGTCATATCAGATTAGGGTTGCCCCCATGACCTCATTTTACCTTAATTACCTTTCTAAAGACCCTATTTTTTTTTTAAGATTTTATTTATTTATTTGTCAGAGAGACAGAGAGCACAAGCAGGGGGGAGCAGCAGGCAGAGGGAGAGGCAACCCCCCCCCCTGAGCAGCGAGCCCGATGCAGGGACTTGATCCCAGGATCCTGGGATCATGACCTGAGCCAAAGGCAGATGGTTAACGACTGAGCCACCCAGGCGTCCCCAAAGACCGTATTTTTAAATAGGGCCACATTCTGACCTACTGAGGGCTAAGGTTTCAATATATGAAGAGGGGCAGGACGCGATTCAGCCTGTAACACACGATGTTATAAAAAAACACCCAATTAAAAACAAATGGGCTCAGGACTTACAGGTGTATAAATCTTCATTCTTTACCAGGTGGGAGCTGTTAAAATCAGCAAAACCTTTGTCTCCACGTCCTTTTAAAGTAATCTTTGGAGAACAAGAGCTGGTTCCTGTTCCCTGCATGGTGACGGGCCCACGGAGGTTGTCCCCATTGCATCAGCCCAGCTGTGAGGGCCTGTTTGCTTGCATTCTCACCCACCTTGTCAGAGCCCAGGACCTGGTCCCATCGCTGAATGGAGTCCAGCACAACCTAAATCTGCCGCCTCCACCCCCAGTGTCACTTCCACGTGGGGCCCTAGCATTCGGGACTGAGCAGCATGGGGGCAACTGAGGTGGTGGATTTACATAAGAAGGCAGAAATTTGGACTCCCCCAAAGGCAAGCAACTTATGCAAAAAGGCCTTTTTCCTTGAACCTCAGCTTCTTCCTCACAAGGATGGAAAAAACTGAGGGCCACTCTCTGGGGCCTTTTGGTTTTGTTTGGGTTTGATTTTTACCCTAAAGGGCAGATGGGGACAGAAGTGGGTGTCGTGAGCGTACCGCGGCCAAGGCCGTCCAGGAACCTGGGGTAGCTTGGCAAGAATGCCATCTCAGGTGCAAGGACCAGCCTCCAGAAGCCAGACAGCAGGGCAAGGACACATTTCTGCCGTCTAGCTTTGTGCGAGGACTGAGGGGAGAGGCCTAAAGGTAGCTTGGATTGCCCAGAATGTCTTTCTTTCTTTCTTTTTTTTTTAAAGTAAGCTCTCTGCCCAGAGTGGGGCTTAAACTCATAACCCCAAGATCAAGAGTCACATGCTATCCTGACGGAGCCAGCCTGGCGCCCCAGGGGGTTCTGAATTTCTATCGGCCTCCATGCTCATGAAAGAGGGAACGAATTCATTTCACTCAAACACACAACTCACAGCTGGGCTGATACAATGGGGACAACCTTCTCCGTGGGCCCGTCACCATGCAGGGACAGCGTGCACAATAGCTGACATTCTGGAAGAGTGTGTCCTGTGTGTCAGCTCTTCAGTACTACACGCATGATCTCAGTCTTCAGAGCAGGCCCACTTGGTGGGTGCTGTTACCATCCCCGTGGCCCATGGAAGGCAGCCGTGACCATGGGCCCTTCCACAGAGGAGAGAGGCAGGCCCACCCAGCAGCATGTGGAAGGATACTCCACCTAAAAGCGAGCCCCATTCTACTCAGATCGAATTTTCGGCCTCTTTCACACTACCTGCTGAAGGTCTGGCTGGCCTCAGTGAAGCGTCCAACTCTTGATTTCAGCTCAGATCATGATCTCAGGGTTGTGAGATCAAGCCCTGGGTTGGGCTCTGAGCCCATCATCAGGGAGTTTGCTGGAGATTCTCTCTCTTCCCCCCGCCCCCGGCCCCTCCGTTCTCCTGCTCTCTCTCTCTAAAAAAAAAAAAAAAGAAAAAAAAAGAGGTGTTTGAGGACCACGTGAAAACTGAGGGACGCTCTTTCCAGAAAAATACACACATACCATCATGCATCAACTTCAGGAGATTCGAGGCCACCTTCACCGCCCTGCCACAAAACCCATCCAGGGACTCAGGTTAAGAATTCTTTTTTTTTTTTTAAGGATTTTATTTATTTGACAGAGAGAGACAGCGAGAGCAGCAACACAAGCAGGCGGAGTGGGAGAGGGAGAAGCAGGCTTCCCCGCAGAGCAGGGAGCCCAATGGAGGGCTCAATCCCAGGATCCTGGGATCATGACCCAAGCCGAAGGCAGACGCTTAACGACTGAGCCACCCAGGCGCCCTCAGGTTAAGAATTCTTGTTTAGGGGCGCCTGGGTGGCTCAGTCAGTAAGCGTCTGCCTTCAGCTCAGGTGGTGATCCCGGGGTCCTGGGGTGGAGCCCCGCATCGGGCTCCCTGCTCCGCGGGGAAGCCTGCTTCTCCCTCTCCCACTCCCCCTCCTACTTGTGTTCCCTCTCTCGCTTTGTCTCTCTCTGTCAAATAGATAAGTAAAATCTAAAAAAAAAAAAAAAAAAAAAAGAATTCTTGTTTAAAGCACGATTTTTCAAGGAGCAGGTCCTCACCTCTTACTGAATCATATAATCCATTTAGACAGGCATGACCATTTATTTTTTACTGAAATAAAACACAACAGAAATGATTCGAGTATATGAGAGGGAATAAGACTATGCCGTATTTTGTGAAGTTTGGGGAAAAAAATTCGTAATCAAATGTGAATATGCGCAAGGTCCCAGGGCTACCTGTACTCGTCTTCAGAGTCTTGAGAGCCAGAGTCCTGCGCGAGTCATACCCAGCCCGAGTCCCTCCTCCAGGCTCTGCACGGCTCTCAGCCGGCCGCCATCAGACTCACTTCTGCAGATGTTCTCCACCGACCAGATCACCCCAGCCATTTTTTCAGTGCTTTTATTTATTTATTTATTTATTTAAGATTTTAATTTATTTGACAGAGAGCACAAGCAGGGGGAGTGGCAGACAGAGGGAGAGGGAGAAGCAGGCTCCCCGCTGAGCAGGGAGCCCCATGTGGGACTTGATCCCAGGACCCTGGGATCACGACCTGAGCCGAAAGCAGACGCTTAACCGACTGAGCCACCCAGGCGCCCCTCGTCAGTGCTTTTAGACTGCACTCTCTGAAGCCGCTTTCTTTTGGAACTCATTAGATGATGACGGGTGTAAGGTCGTAAGGTCGACATTCATCAAGTGTCAATTCAGCCCCAGACCCTAAGGACTTTGCATATTCACTCTTTGTAATCCTTACACAACATACAAGGAAGGCATGATCATGATTGGTGTTAGTATTGTTATTCCAGATTTACAAATGAAGGTGAGGCTCAGAGAGGCGTCCTGGCTCTCGCTGTGCAGGACTGCCAGGCTGCCTAGGGCAGGTGGCCCTTTTGGTGTCACAGTGTGGTAGAAAGACCTCTGAGTTTAGAGTCCAAAGACCTGCCTGTAAGACCCAACTAAGCCTCTTGCAAGCTAACCTCAGATTGCCGAGACCTAGTATCTTTCATCCCTGAAGTCACAACAAACTTGCGATTTCAAAGTTGTATCAGTGGAGATAATGCATGCATGCTTTGAAATCTGTAAATTGCAGCCAGCTATGTGTTATTTATATAAACTACGTCAGGCAGCGAGATGCGAAGGCCCTTGAGAGCAAGGACCCTGACTACATTCTTTGTCCCTCACCCCATCCCCCCGACACACCCTCCAGCTGCACATTAAATATTTGCCAATTGATTGCTGCTTAAGGACAAGAATGATGCCTATTATTCCCTTTCTCCAGCAAGCTTTAAAAAAAGTGTCCTTAATACACAAAAAGACTCCCTGACATTTGTTCTTGAGAGAGAGGAGGCTTCATGTAGGAAGCACAAAATGGCTGCCTTGAATCCATCAGGCAAGAGTATCCAAGCCTCGAAGGAAATCAGCTTGTGGACACTGGCAGCAAGGATGCTATTCTCGACCCCTGCTGGAGCCATTTTTAGATTGCTGGTGGTGGCACTTTCTAGAGAGGTGGTGGGCGTCAGGACCGTGTTCATGCAGGGGAGGCTGATGCGCAAGTCGTTTAACCTAAGTTTCTAAATTGCGTGTTGTTGTCCCTCCCCCCCCCCCCCCGCAATAATTCAGAAGCCTCGACGGCTCGCCTTCAAGTAAAATAAGATTAGTTTAAGCTGTTCGTGCTCTGGGTGAGGTTGTCAGGTGCAGGGAGCTAAAATTACCTGGAGCTGACGACAACCAGTCATGTCACCTGCCCTCTCCCAGGATGTATGGGCTCGGGATCTTCGTGATTATTCAATCCATTTAGCCAACAACTGACAATCAACCAGCTAGGATCATCTGCAGCTCTAACGGCTACTCAAACTTGAGTCGGCCTAACCCCTCAAGTTCTGGGTGCCGTCTCAGGGTCCCTTCGAGGGCTGGGAGAGGCCCCACGCTCCGTACCCGCCATGGGAACTGCGCCACCGCCCTCCCCCCCCCGCGCGTGGCATCTCCGGGCACGTGTCCCAAAGCGTGGCCGTGCGGTCCCTCCTCTCCTCCGTGTCCCCTGCTCGTCCACGCCTCCGCGCACAAAATCGCATGGGCAGCTACTCACACGAAGCTTTCTGAGTATAGGGCTGTTTGAAAGACGAAGTGTTTGAAACTCTGCTGGAGAGGAGATTTCAGCCATTTGGTCATCTGAGCTCCACATCGCAGAGAAACAAGCCAGGACCGGCAGAGTGGCTTTTCTACGTGCGTGCATTGTACACCTCGGTGTCCTCCTTCCTTCCCACCCCTCGCGGGGTCAGCGTTGTTTCCTTCATTTGGCCTGCTCCCAAACCACATGAAAAACTCACAGAAATACGAAGCCTTTTGTTTGCCTGACATCATAAACGGTATTCGGGTGTACCGCGGAACTGTCCCCAACACGCGGGGGTGCGTGGTGATCCACAGCTGATACTCGTACCTCCCCGGTCAATACACAGCTTTCCGGTTGGAACGTAAAGGGGCGTTTGCGGCTTTAACCGTGGTCTCCCTCCCAGGGCCATGGGACCTGATGGCCAATGCAGTTCTTTTCTCCCGAGGGGGCTGGGGGTTGGGCGCCTAGTGGCGCAGGCGGCTAAGGTTAAGCGTCCCGCTCTTGGGTCCCGTGGGGCTCTGCGCTCAAGGCAGAGTCCGCTTGAGTTTCTCTCTCCCTCCCCCTCTGCCGCCCTCCCCCGCCCCACACACGTGCTCTCAAATCTTTAAAAAAAAAAAATTACCCATCTCTGAAAAAAAAAAAAAAAAAAAAGAAGTAGAAGAAGAAGAAGAACGGGCCGGGGGCTGAGGGAGAGAGCGAGTGAGAGGGAGCCTCCGCCAAGCACGTTGTCATCGAGCCGCCATTGCTGGATTCTCTCAGAGCACGCAGGCACCGTTCGGAGTGGGACTCACGGAAGCGGGGGCCGGGGGTTTGTTTGCAACTTTACATTTTGCAGAGGAAAGGAGAAAGGGAGACTTTCAGATAGCTCTTACATAACCCTTCAGGCTATTCCGAGGCGGTCCAGCTGCCGCTTGCAGCTAGCCATGGCTGAAGGAGCGGAAAGCGAGGAGCTGAGAGACAGGCCAGCTTCGTCTGGGGAGGAACAATGCCTCGGCAGTCAGACACAATGGCTGCCTCTCATTTTCCAGGAACTCTTACAATAAGATGGAAAGGATCCTGGAGTCGCCTCGCAGGGCCCCCAGCTAGGGAGAGCACATTAGCTGGGCAGCTACAGATATGCAAATCTGCTTTGAGGGCTCCGACAGCCCAGGGAAGCCTGGGGGGGGGGGGCTGGGGGGGCTGGGGAGGCTGAGGAAGCCCTCCCGTTCTGCCGAGGGCCATTTCCCATCCTTGCAGGGACTTGACGTTCCAGGCTCCGCGGGGCCTGCCGTTTAGGGCCAGATACAAGGTCCGCTATCCAAAGAGCCTAGAGACTAAGCCTCAATAATGGTGCAAATATATGTCGACTGTCAATCAGTTGCATAGGTTATATCCTAAAATCAACATGGATGTGAAGCCTGCTCATGATTACTTAAACATTTTTCTTTTTTTAAACATCTTTCAGTCATCCTTTACTAGCCCTTTTGCAGCATGAGATTCCGGAACCTTCTGGTTTGTTCTTCAGATCATAACATCAGTTGTTCTTAAGAGAGTTTGTAGCTTACTTTATTTCAGGTTTGGGGCTTTTTTTGTAGACCTAAGCTTACATGAACGGCAGGTGCTTACTTAAGACTGTCCGCCACTACACACAGCTTACACTGAAGAAGCCTCAATTCTAGTTCCCTCCACCACACTTGTCTGTCCACATGGCCCTGGGCAGTGACCACCCCCCCCCACCAGCTAAATAGGGGAGGTGGCAAGAACATGGACCTACCTCACTGGGGTGTGGTGTCGATTAGCTCAGAGGTGCCCTTTAGCAAATGAAAACGCTGAATTCTAAAATTCGAAGAGCTTCCTGACTCCCTTTTTTTTTAAAGATTTTATTTATTTATTTGAGAGAGAGAATGAGAGAGCGAGCGAGCACATGAGATGGGGGAGGGTCAGAGGGAGAAGCAGGGAGCCTGATGTGGGACTTGATCCTGGGACTCCAGGATCATGACCCGAGCCGAAGGCAGTCGCCCAACCAACTGAGCCACCCAGGCGCCCGAGCTTCCTGATTCCTAAGGAAACATGGAGGAACACGTCAGACAGGCTGAATTTTTTGCTTTAAAACAGGACACGTACTCTCCCAACTATGACATTTACAGCCTGCCAAAGCTTTCGGTCATCCAGCCAATGTCCAAGGTGAAGTCTCCTGAGCTGCAGCTGACAATGACGAGGTGATTTGGGGCTGCAAAGGGTGTGAAGCAACCGCAGGACCTGGATCTTGTCACAAGAGAATCAGGTTTCTCTCATTTGTAATTTTGAAATCAAGCTTTCAGATCGAGATGCAGGCATGGGCAACGGACAACGGAGGGAGCCACCTAAAGCAGAGCATGAAGTGGTTCCTAAACAGTATCTTGACTTTGGGTTTGTCTTTATTATACATTAGGAACCTATTATGTTGTCGTTTAGTTCTAACTCAAAACTCCCCATGATGTTTAACCCGGAGCCTGGAAAGACCTCGTGAATAAGAAAGGTTCAGGGGAAGGAATCTGGTGGGGAGACACCAAAACACTTAAATAACTACCTGTAAGCATTTGGAGGTGGGTTCTGCCACGTTTGTTCAGTTGATGAAAATTTCAACCAGCTTAGGAGCTAAACAAATTATATGAGTCAATGCTTCTGAAGATAAAGATGTCCGATGAAAGAAGACTGTATTTGAAGTTTTAATTGTCATTACCCTAGTCTCCGACTTCATTTAAATTACATGGTAAACACTCATTCATTAAGGAGATAGAAACTAAAATTCAACTCTACATTGGTAGATCCAAAGGAAGATCTGCAGATCAACAGACCCATTGGAAGATTAGTGCTACATTGCCAACACACATACACAAGGAGTTGTTTTAATTTTGGTTTAGAGACTCAAGAATAAGAATGGGAGCAAGAGGAAAGTTAAGGAGAAACCTTAAAACATACAAATGACTTAAATAGTCCAAACTACTTTGTAAATCATCAACCTAACACCCGCCAGAAAAATCTCCAAATTGGGTGACTCTCCCAACAAAAAATTCAATGATGAAATGCTTTTCACTGAAGGAGCCTTACATTAAATATTCCAGAGGGTAATTTATTCTTCTATTTTGCCAAATGTAGTTTACTTTCCTATAAAACGTCTATAAAACTGTGGTAAATCTTATCTGTGCTAAGAAAATACATAAAATTGCTCATTAGGGAGCCCAGTTGAATGAATAAGACATTGTAACTTTTAAGCGCTTGTTAGAAGTCATTTACATTGTTTTGCTTCCTAATTTAAATTTATTGATGGCTATAGTTGCACAGTGATGTTCACCGCACGCACACATCACTTCAACAATGCGCATACGCTCTTACCGCCCCTATCTACCTGTTGGAAATAATGTCTAAGAACTCTTCCCAAAGATAATTAACAATTTTCACTCAAGAGAGAATTTCGTAACAGAACATGGGAGGAAAATTTTCTGTTCCCAGTATCTTTTCTTGTAACACTTATTGTCCAATTCCTTAAAAAAAAAAAAAAAAAAAAGCATAGCCAACATTGGTTTCACCTTTGGATATATTTCAGAAGGAGTAATCCTAAAGTTAATTCAAATTATTCACATAATTTAAACTGGAGGCTCTAGCTCTCTGAAATATACCCCAAATCCACCCACGGCTTTCCGCCTCTATTTGTACCACTTCCTTGATCCAAGGCTGCTACAGCAGCTTCCTGACTAGAATTCCGGCTCCTCATTACAAGCCTTTTTTTTTTCCCACGTTGCAGCCACTGTGATTATTTATTTTAAAAAGATGAATTTGATCACACCGCTTTCCTGCACAAAACCTCCCAAGCACTTTCTACAGCACCTAAAAGGAAATCCAAGCTCTCCAACAGGGCCCTCCTGGTCCCTGCCTCCCTCTTCTTCTAGGTAGAGATGCTGCCCGAGAAGCCCCTTCTTCCAAGCACACTCTCTAACTCAGGGTCTTTGCACTGGTCTCTTGCCTTTGCCCGGAACATCCTCCAGCCAGATCTTCATCTGGCTCCTGCTTCTCATCACTCAGGCAGTAAGCGGAGCTGCCCCCTCCACTGCGTGGCTCCCTGACCACCCCATTGTGTTATTTAATAGTCTTCCCTGATCTATGAAAGTTTTATGTGTAATCTGCTTATCACCTGTCTCTTTCTACTCGAGTGTAAGCTCCATGACAGTAGGGGACTAGTCTGTTTTTGTTTTCATTGCGATATTCTTGCCACTAAAACCGCATCTAGCACATAGCACCCCCCAAATGTTTAATGAAAATTACACTAGCTTGGCAGTTAAGTGCCTGGGCTTTGGAGTTGGATCAATCTGGGTTCAAATACCAGCAATTTACTAACTCGGAAGCCTGAGTAAGCTTATCTTTTCCAAAGACTTGATTTCTTTATAAAATGGAAATATTCATGGCGCCAGATAAACCCAAATTTAAATGAGGTAACTGGGACTCAAGTTTCCATAGCCAGAGCTCACACTGTTCTACTTGACATAGGCTTTCTCTTAATTCCCAGTCTGAAACTTAAGATCCCTTATGGATTGGGGGCAGGGGGGGCGGTTTGCAAAAATAGAGAAGCCCCAAACACTTCACATCATTTTGTAATAATTGTCTTTCAGAGACCCGAGAGCTGTTATTTTTTGGAGACCGTTAAGTAGTAGATTCTGGTGTCAACCTGCCTGAGTTCTTACCCAGCTCCTATCTTTACTGCTTGGCCAACTCCCAAACCTCTGTAAGGCTCAGTTTCCCCCTGGAAGAAAAAGCACTTCCCTCTCAGAGAAGGGAGATGGGGCAGCGATGCCATGCAAAGCACGTAGCACACCTCAGTACTTTACTGACACTCAGCACACAACGAACACTAGTTATTAAGGGTCAGACTGAATTTAAAATATTTCTTAGGTAAATTCAAGATCTAACATTAAGAATTGATACCATTAGAAGGAAAAAAAATGCATTTTCCAACATGGAAATCTGAATGACTTTAAAGCCGTGTTAACAAATAAATCCCAGATAACGCAGAGCCAGCTGGTGACCCATCTCTCAACTCAGGGTTCCTTCTGGCCACAAGCAACCGATGCCTTTGCTCTTGGCATTTTCTTCTGGAACAGACAGTCTCATCGCGTGTTCTATTTACACAAGGTCATAGGAAAACTTCAGTGCTATAAAGTATTTTAGAAAAAGGCCCTTCTCGGACTCATTTTATTAAACATATTCTCCCTACCTAACGTCTTATTTTAAGGCCTAAAAAAAATCTTTGTTTTAAATATTTAAACTCCCTATACTTTGTGCGGATCTAGTCTTTCCCCCTCCCCCACCCCATGTTCAAAGAGTTCCATTTCAGAAGAATATTCTCTTAAAGGCACTTTTCCCTCCGGTGTACACTACCCATTGGTTAACTTTCAAGGGAGAACAGTAACGATGGTGGATAAAAGCAACCATAGGGTAACATGGAGGCTTCGAGTCGTTCCTTTTCCGGAATCAGATGGGTAGATTTTCCATCTTGGGGTAAAAATTAACTGAATCTTTGCGTCTACAAGGAATTCAGACAGTCTGTCTTGTAACACATCTAGTGGGGGATGGGCTACGTGTGTGTGTGTGTGTGTGTGTGTAGGGCGTGGACGGAGACAACACACACACAGAACAACTCCATCCACATCCCTTCCTCTCCCTTTCCAGCTGCACGGAAATACGGCTTTGTGTTCGGTCAGGTGACATAAAAGGGGAAAACAGTAGCTCTCAAATTATATTTAACCTCAAATATCAGAGGTCACGAAGGGGTGCTCACATCAGCAGCTCCCCAGCCTGCGCGCGTGCGCATGCGGCGGCTTAAGTGGGCCCCTTTTAATTCCACATGGGTTTTCCACACCGTTTCTGGCATCAAGCACCGGTCCGCGGGACACCGGAGCGCCTTTGTGTCCCTTGCTGACACTCCGGCATTGTGTTTTTCTACCCATTAACCAAGGATAAATGACCTAGATATTCTGCCTATTAAAGCCTCATTTTTCTTTTGCCCTTTTGTTCTTTAGTGTACCACATTATCAGACGCTGCACACATTTTAAAGTATTCTCAGTCTCAGATGCCCTTTTGAGGGAGTAATAGGAGGTTTTTGTGTGTGGTTCTGTGGAGATATCTGGAGTGGAATTATGTGAAGGTAATTTAAGGTTTTTCTTCCTGTCCAGTCTGAAGACAATCAGTTTAGCGTATTACTAACAGCTAATCTAGCATAAGAGGATATATCAAGAAACTGTACAAAGGCCAGAATGCTGTATTTGCATCTATTGCGAATACAAAAAATAGAGTGAACACCAGTTCCCTACATACTACATTCTATAATTACATCTCTGCATATCATGGGTCACTTTTATTAAAAGCATCATTACTACAGTTGGCAGCAATTTACATTTTATCTTACATGATAGCAGTTTTCAAAGAAAAAAATAAAAGGACATCACAACAAAGAAAAACAATACATTTACAAAGTCATGTCTGTAAACTTCAAGGCTAGTTTAGAGCTGAGGTAATGCTGTTTTAGCTTTGTGGCTAAAGTAACAAAGTCCTTTAATTTAAAAAAGGTACCTGATTCTCTCTTCTCTCACTATTTATTCACCTATTTATTTTGTTTATACCAGTGCATTACAAGACCACGAGACAATGGAACTGTAGTTCTGTCTGGCAAGAACCCTCCCAGTAGGTTAATTTCCAAAGGGACCCTTCACATTCAACAGCTGCCTTATTATTGCTGCGCCTCAGGACAGAGACGTTCACACTAACGTGGAGATTGTCAGAGTGTATGGATGTGTGTGGATGCGCAAGTGTGGGAACCCCCATACGGTCAAAAGGGAAACCAATGAGCAAGTATGATATGTACGGTAAATTTCATCTTGACCTTCACAGCAAAAAAATTAAAATTAAAAAATTAAATATATAACTTCATACTTCCTTTGAGCAGCACTTCCTTCCATTAGTGCCACTCAGTTACAAATTGCTCTTTATTATAATACCAATGGTACCAAAAGGAAAAAAAAAAAAAAGCAGAGCATTATGTAAGTTTCCTTAAAAAGACATGATCACCTCTCAAATTTCACCTCTCCTAGGGATAATAAATAATGCACTGCACAATACTTAATGACCAAGATACCTTTTGACACACCTGTATAACATGACTTGGACTTTTTTTTTCTTTTTTTGCTACACTATGTTACAGAACAGCTTATAAAACTAGGTATGAACATTAACTGTGAGTGTAAACAGTAGGACTACCACTTGTCAAAAGTTTTAAACACTTGAACTGGAACTGGTACTGGTTATTCATCATTTTCATTGTTTTCTAGTTCGTCCCCCCCGTCAAGTGAGTCCAGCTCTTCACCCTGTGCTATTTCGTCTTCGAAGATGGAGGACTCCGCAGTCTTGTCCAGGTTCTCCTCGGCGTCACTGCCTTCCAGGTGCTCCTCTTCCTGGAAGGCGGCCCCCTCGGCCTTGTCGGGGGCCTTTTCTTCGCCGGCGCCCACGGCGTTCTGGAGTCCTGCTAACGCGGGGAACCCAGGCAGTGTCAATCCCCCCAGTCCCGGAGGTAGAAACATGGATGGGTAGAAGAGGCCTGGCGCCATGGTGGACAGGAGGAAGGGGTTGAAGGCGAGCGGGTTGGAGGGCAATCCGGCCGGGGCAGTAGCAGCACCAACAGATCCATTCGCAGAGTCAGCAGCCGAAACAGCATCTGTGCTTTTCTCAGAGTCTTTGTTCTCGTCCTCGTTCTCGTTGCCTTTGTCCTCGGCTTTGGAAGCGCCGTCTTCCGGCTCTCCTGGGCCCGAAGCCGTCGAGGCGTTGCCAGCAGCGGCGGCCGAGAGGGGGCTGTTGAGCAGCCCGCCCAGGCCGAACACGTTGGGCAGGCCCGCCATGCCCGGCAGCATCAGCGGCAGCACGGCCGCGGGGTTCTTAGCGTCGCTTCCGGCGGCGGCCGCCGTGGCCAGTCCCGGAGGGAAGCCCATGAGCCCCGCCAGCTGCAGAGACTGCAGGTTCTGGAGGTTCTGAAGGCTCGTGAGGTCCATTCCAGCAAACAGGCTGTTCACCAACAGAGGGTTGATGCCTGACGTGGAGGCCGCCGCCGCGGCCGCCGCCGCCGCTGCCCGGGCGATCTCACTCTTGGGCCTTCGTCCTCGCCTGCTCGCTCCTTCTCCCCGCACCACAGGGCCGGTGAGAAGGCGGTCAAACATGGACTCAGGAACAAAACCCTGCAGCAAACGGACAGGCAAACAGTGGCTATAAACGCGGCTGGCCAAAACTTAATTTCCAGGCGGGCCCTCCTGACGCATGGAAAACAGACATTCTGGACGCAAGTACATCAGCAACTTTTTCCCTTCTAAATTAAGCGTGCTGGCCAGACTTAGGAAAGCAAAACTTCTATCTTTTAGCACCACGTGAATTCACTGTATTATGCAGAATTGCAGAAAAATTGTTAAAGGCTACTCTACCGGTGAGGAAGAAATGTCAAGTTACCAGCATCCGTAACTAACTCGAGAAATAATACATCACGAGCAAGTTGAAAAGTATGTGGAACATTAACTAAAATTACATCTTAATATCTACCCTGGAGAGATAAAAACTATGATCACCCCAAAACAAATGTTTTTAGCAGCTGTACTCCTATTTGCCCAAGTCTGGACACCACCCAGCTGTCCTTCTCTGGGTGATGGATAACCACACACAGGGGCACGCACACGCACTGGAGGGACGCTCAGCAGTAAGAAGGAACAAACTGCTGACACGTGCAACCCACTTAGATAAATCTCAATATGAAGTCATCTTAAAAAGGTTATAGAATTTATGCTTCTGCTTATAGGACATCCTCAAAAAGACAAAACTTGGGATGGAGACCAGATCAGCAGCTGCCAGGGACTAGGGGTGGGGGTGGTGGTGGGGGAGAGTAATACAAGGGAACTCGGAGTGGGGGAAGGTGATGGACCAGTCTGTATTTTGGTTGTGGTGGTGGTTCAAGAAATTACACGTTAGGACTGACAGAACTGTACACAAGAGAAAAATAAGAAATCTTACTGTATACTTTAAAAAAAATAAACAAGAAGAAATCAAGACACTGACAAATTAATCTTAAAAAGACGTTAAAGCGGAAAAACATTTCAGGCAAAACTGCTGTATGCTTTATTAAAAAAAAAATAATCTTAATCTTAAGATCTCAACCGCCATGAATTCCATCCCACAGGTGGGCTCTGAACAAGACTATGAACGTATATGTCTATACAATCCTTTAAAATCAGAGCCGTCCAATGAATCCACTTTGGATTAATGATGTACTGATATAAGAAATGAGGATGTATTACATCAATTCTTTTAAGCTAAAGATAAGTTATAATTGAATAATCCATGGTCAACAGAAAAGAAAGGCAGGCTCAGGACAACGGTTTTGTATAAACACCTGTCCTGACAGAAGTGCAGCATGTACTTACAGACTGCTTCACTATCTCAGTCCAGTCCGGAGCAACTGCAAATTCAGGGTTCTCTTCCAGCCACCTGGGCAGGTCCTTCATTGGAGGCGCCATAGCTCCACCCATCTGGGGAGAGGCATTTAGAAAATGATCTAAAAGCACATACATTCCCCCCTGCCCCCCGCCCCACCTATACATACACACACGTATCATATACAGATATCCTGGAAAAACATGATTGTTTTTCCTTAAAAAGATGACAGGATAAAACGCTTCTTTCTGGGGTAAGAAATCACATGGAGATCAATTCCCTTTCCCAAACATTCACCTTCTTTCCATTTCGTTTATTGACAACAGGCACCCTTTCTTCTCCCGTCAAAGTGTTTATATCCAATTTATTAGGGTTTCGACATCTATGTCGTTTCTGTTTCGGTTTCTGAAATGAGGAAAACAGCACATCCGCATTCTTCTGCAAAAAAACCCAAGATACATATTTAGTAAAATGGTATTTAGTAATTATTCTTCCCTGCATAATTGACAAAGAAAACATAGTCGTTCCCCACCCTCCAAGTAATCTCTACACCCAACGTGGGGCTCGAACTCACGACCCAGAGATCCAGAGTCACACACTCCACTGACTGAGCCAGCCAGGCACCCTCAGTCAAGCCATTTTTAACTACTATAGAAGTTTCAGCAATCATTTCAGTTATTAGAAACCATACTTTTCTTTAAAAGGAAAAGCTGTTTTTCTCTTTGTACATTAAGGAACTAAATGATCACGTAAGCTGAGAATTCGCTTTTCCTTTTGTCTACCAATAACCCCACTTAAAGTCTTTTATTCCAATGTTTAACAAAGTCATGGTATTTTTATTTTTTTATCTTTTTTAACCAAGTCATGGTATTTTTAAAGGAAACTTTCTCAAGGACCTTTGCTAATTTCTACTCAGTGACTTGGACAAATACAGAGATGACGTCACGTCTATGACAGACTGTACCTGAGAGGCAACCCAAGGGGTAAAAAGACCTGTGCAGGAGGGGGCGTTCTGAGCGGCAAGGACTCAACTCAAGCTGAACTCAACAAAATAAAATGTGAAATCCTACACCTAAGGTTTTTTGTTTTGTTTTTTTTTTAAGATATTTATTTATTTATTTATTTGACAGAAAGAGAGAGAGAGAGAGAGAGAGCACGCACGCAAGCAGGGGGAGAGGGAGAGAGAGGGAGGGAGGGAGATGCAGACTCTCCATTGAGCAGGGAGCCCTACTCGGGACTTGACCCCAGGACCCTGGGATCACGACCTGAGCCGAAGGCAGACGCATCACCTACTGAGCCACCCAGGTGCCCCCTACCCTTAAGTTTTTTTAAAAAAAAACAGTCACTAAGCATATAGGGAATAAAAGATCTGCATGGCCAGCTAGCAAGCAGTTTATGTGACAAATCATCTGGAGATACCATTTAATGTAAGGCATAAGTATTAGTTGTTTAAAAAAAAAAAAGAGGCTAATGAAGTCCTGGGCTGTATTAGCTAGTCAAATTTCTGCAAGTAACAGCTTCATAGTATTCTGTGCTGGTCAGACCTGGTCTGGAGGCCAATTAAAGTGCATTCATGAGTGTCATCCCCATAATGAGACCACCTGAAACCAGGCCATGTAAAGAATAACTGAAGAAATCGTATCTATGTGGTGGAAGGAGAAAGTAAGAAAGTGCATAACAGGAGTCTTCAAATAACTACGAGGTTGCCCGTCAGCCCTGAAGCTGGTTTCTCTAACGTAAAATATACAGCGACAGAAACTGGAAAACGTTCGTGATGAGGAGACATTCAAGCAAACGCGGAGGGACCAGGGATTTCTATGTTGTACAGGAGAATTGCGAGGGCTGTCCTCGCAGGACTCGTCCCGACTGAACTCTGTAGTACTTACTGGTACATAACTTGGCATATCAACAGTGTAAGTAGGATGCAGCTTCAGCCATTCAACTAAATCCTTATTTTTAGGAGCGTCCTCCCCCACCAGCCTAGTCCCGTCTTCAAGATTTATCACAGGGATCCGCGTGTCTGGGTCCAGCTGTCCAGGAGAAGGAATGTTTCTTGTGGGTGGGGTCTCTATATCTTCTTCAAAAGCTTTGGTCACCTCAGCATCCTCCTGCAGAAAGTTGACAGGGGTCTCAATTCTTCTCTTATGAAGAGAGATTCCAAAAATGTCTTATCTCAAGAAAACCCTATCCTAGCATAACAGATCTTTGACCAAAAAGGGAAAAAGTTACTTGAAACAATGTCAGTTTTGGAACAGCTATTAAATTAGAAGATGAAACTTTAATATCCTTCTCCACACTGTAGAATTAGTAATTAGGTAGGAAATTCACAGTCCATCAACGCTCCATGTTTGAGATCTTAAGCCAGTCACTAGGGCATGGGCAGTGCAGTCTGAGCTTCGCATGCATGAAAGGTAGCCTCTCAATCTCTCTTGGGGCTCTTGGGAAAATATCATTAAAGAAATTATAATTAAAGGAATGTTCCCACAGCCAACTTGTACACAGCACTCTCTGAACCATACAATTTTATCGGGAGTACAACATTTTGCGGCAGGTCCGTGTGGCAACCCTGAAAATACCACGTCTGTCTGAAGTCCAGCCTCTACCATGGTCCAGCTGGTAGCCCTCACATTGTTACTCCAACCTCCAGACATCTTTTATGGCAGCCCATCTGTCCATTCCTATGGCTCCAACTTTGGTTCAGGCCTTTATCACCGCCCCCACCCCACATCCCTGTGGTGTTCTAAATGGTCTCCCTGATTCTAGTTCCACCCTTCTTGACTCTGACTTCCCCACTGCTATGTCAGAGTCAGGTTTCTAAAAATGCATTTTTCCTAGGTCAAAACAAAATAAACTGTTTGGATAACTGAATCCCCCTCACCTTCGGGATAAAATCCAAGTTCTTTAAGATGGCAATCGAGGCCCTCCCCGATTTATATCCTACCTTGTATCCGAGCCCACTTCTGCTGAACCTCACCTCCTCATCAGATTCCCCTGCTGCCATGCCAATGACCTTCAGTTCATCAGACATGGAAGGCTCTCTCTGGCCTCAGTCCCTTTGCACGTTCTCCCTGCAACCTCTTCAAATGACCAACTCCTACACAACCTTCAAAACAACCGAAGTATGGCCACGTCGAAGGAAATTTCCTCATCTTTGTCCCCCCGTATCTTCTTCCCTCCATTCCCATTCTTCCTTTGGGCACACAAAGTATTCCAGGCGTGCCTCACGGCTATGATACATTACTATTTATCTGTCACTCATCTTCAACACTGAGTTCTCCAGTGCAAGCACTTGTTAGGCCCTTATTCTTCACAACCCTGTACTTGGGGGTGGGGCCAGCACACAAAGGGACGACTTCTACCATGTTGCCGAATGTGTGATGACTGCGTCCTTATTTTTCATGGCAACACAAAACGGTCTCCAGTCTGAGTACTGACATAATACAAGATTTTAGGATTTGTCTTGTCCCATACGAGTAACATTGCTGACCTTTATACCGCTTCACTATTTCGTTTATCTATAGATTAATCAGCATTTTCCTTGTATTGTATGTATAGGCACTTAACCATCCACAATACCAACTGAGTAATCCTGAAATTCTAACACCTGACAGTAAAACAAACAAAAACTTAAAAATACACCTCTAACATCTATTAGGATGTTTTGGGCTGGGTTGCTTATGTGACTTTAGAAAAAGAGAAACATTAGTAAGTTCTTCAGGATGACTTAAAATGTGTGAAACGAATAAAGTCAGCCTGAAGTTTAATACAAGATATATAATTACAATAGGAAAATAGCACCTGGCTCACACTGTTAATTCCTGATGGCCAGGACCACAGACAAGTATGTGCTGTGATTCAAATATGAAAGCCAAAAGTAAACAAAGGCATGAGATGCAGAAACTCACTAACTTGTTGATGCTTATGGAGGAAGGAATTTCAGGGAACAAAATCTATCAAAGTGGTCTGATGTGTTTTGGTGGTTTCAAATGTGGAGGCTAATCACAATCCCCAATCAACATTGGGGACCACACACCTAGAAATGGCATTTTTAACTTACGGAATAAGCAGTTACAGCTGATCCATCACAAGGTATATTTTTATAAGATTCTAAAAGGAATCATATGCTCAACAAAAATGACCGTTATTATGCTTGGTGCATGGTAACGAATTTTGAAAATTAACTTTTAATCACCCAGATGCTTCTGCTTCAATCAGATCCCACCAGAGGGCAAATTCCAGTGAATGCCATTTTGTCATTTCTAAACTTTAACTCAACCACCCCTTTACTACCCTTATTTGTTATTAAACTTTCTGGAGGTTTCAAGAAATAGAAAATAAGCAATAAGACTGGGGTGGAAAAAGTAAAAAATATCAAAACAAACATCTCCCTCCTCTCAGTTTCAAATTTCACCGTTTCCCAAACTGTGGATCCGCAGGGAAAGGGCCCATCATTCCCGGAGTGCCAGCTGCTCGTGCACAAACAAGCTCCAGCACCATTATGCTGACTTGGGTTCCAAATCGATAAGGCTGAAGATACCCAGTACTCATGTGTCCCTTAAAAAGGGACCACATGTAATCAGGTTCTTTGGGGGTAAAACCCTCGTCATTATGTAGGCAGTGCATTTTTAGGTGGCATGGTTGAAGAAGATTAGGGAAGATAGTTATTCTGATTACACTGCACTCATGTCCTTTGAATTGAAAAACAAAATGTCAAAATCCATTGGCACATACATTTCATACAAACCTAAACTAGCCCAGATCTTTACTCAGTTGAGATTTTAAAAACAGCTACAGTTACGGAGGTAGTTAGCAATCACTAGCTTTGTATATGAACACAAATCTTAAGTCTGAAACTAAACATTTATACTAATCTAATAAATGCCAGGCTCCAAACAACATTATTTTTAAGAGCAGAAGCTTTTTCTGCCTCAGGAGCTCAGAGATGACAATTACAGGCTCAGAAGAACATGTTTTTGTTTTGGGCTAGTCTTCCGAGAGTAATCAATATATCAGCATCTTGGGAGGAATAAATCCTCAAGCTACATTTGGTTCAGGCCGAGTGATCGGTATCAGTGCTCAACACAATTTTTCAGCTCCGAACCATGACTGTTCATTGTGGTCCTATCTCTGTAGTGGAAGAGGCCGGCTTTAACGCCCTGTCACTGAGGGTCACAGGCCAGTGTCGTCAGAATGGCAGGGCACTGGCTGCCACTGTGGGCACACACAATGCAAGTGAGCTCCTGAACTTACTGCACTCAATGACGTCCGTTTGTGGCTCATGAAAAGCAGATCGAGACCCTCCACGTTTTTCCTCCTTCCCCGCCTCCTCTTCATGGGAGGCTCTCCATCCACCAGGGAGCCATTAAGCAGATGCCTCGTGGGTGTGCGTGACAGGCCTGCCTGGAGCAGCTCCATTTGAGTCTTAAAGGCATCGGACACTGGTGTCGAGACATTAGGCAAGATAAACTTTGAAGTAAGAGATGAAAAATTTGAGGTAGAGCTTGCTGCCTCTCTCGAGGCCTTTGATAAGTCTACAACTTTTTCTTGTCCATTTTCTGAGACCACCTGAGACTCCCGCAGCTGGGCAACCATTTCCATGAGGTTCCGCCGCTTGGCAGCTCTTTCGGCCTCGATTTCAATTTTTCTCCTCCTCCTCCTCCGCTGGCGAGGGACAGAGAGGTTGAGGGCGTCTTCCTATTGAAAAATCCCAATAAAATAATGAGCCCAAATTGTATCTGCCATATGGGCTGGATTTCACAAAGAACAAGAAGCTTCAGGTATTAAACATTCATAATGGCTGAAAGAGAGCTGAGGAAACGGCAGCCATCTTAATTCCAAGAAGGACCAGTGAGCCGCGAGCTCCCAGACTGAGGGACGATTTAGCGCGCTGGCCTTTAAACAGCAAAGCGAACTTACCTTTGACAACTGAGGAGAGGTCGTGAGGTCCTCGCTCCCACTGATGCTAGCTTGGCCGACCATGGAGAGCTCGGCAAAGCTCCTCTTCTGCAGGGGGCTATCCATGGTGGGTGGCGTGTAACCAGGGATGAGGCCCTGGAAATCAAACATCTGGCGCCTGTTTACCGGCCATTTGCCCTTCAGCACTGCTTCACAGATGTTGTCTAATCGGTTTATCATTACTCGGTCCTGGAGGGAGAAGAAAAGTCACACGAAACTGTAATAAAGACATGGTGAAAATTACCAGATAAATATTTCCATCAAGATGCTAAAGAGCAGAAGAGGTTTAAAAGTCAATCCGTGGGCAAAAAGTGAAAAGAAAACAAAACAAAAAGCGAGTAAATAAACAAAATCTGCAAAAACTGCTCTGCTCTGGTGGAAGGTCCTAAAGGTGGCCCCAACACAGAAAGCCTAATCTTTTTCCAATTTAAACAGTGGATCACATAAACCAGGAAACATTACATAGCCACCTCTGAAATACTTCAAAAGTTAAAGAACTGTCGGTGAACACCGGCAGACAACAATGGAACCCTGCGTTTAGCTTCTGGACGCTCTGGTGCTTCAGACCCACTGGCTGGATCACAGTCTGTCCCAGGAAGTGGGACATCATTAGCGTCACTATTAATAAAGTTCAGCATTACGAAATGGGCACTACCCTAGGAACACCTAATGAATGTCAATTTGCATTCCCCACCTATTATCACTTCAAATTTCACTGAAGCGTGTACATTAAAAATTTCTAATTACAGCTCTTAGGCCCAGTTTCCATAGATTAAAAGTGTCTGCTACGATAGACCTTTTGACTGACCTGGGAAACTCCTTTCTATACTCAATAAGGGAGATCAGCATAACAGGGTATAAAGAGAAAAAAAGGTCTTTAAGAATACACTCTGCAGCTAAAAATTTCACATTGTTTCTTACACAACTAATACTGTGGAAGAGCAGCCTGGAGATGAGTCAACTGAAGCTTGTTTTTGTGTCGTTTGTTTTAAACCAGACAGCCCTGTTATGGTGAATGGGATGATTATGTCCCCACCCTGAAAAACAGACCCCAATTACACACGGATTTATTATAAAATTACACTAGTTAGCCAAAAAAGTACTTTCTATTTGGCTTCTGGGTACAGATAACTACATTCAGAATTATTTCATAATGTATTGGAACAAATGGGTGGGTCCATAGCCCAACCTCTCCCGACTTGAGAAGACGATAGGTTTCCGAACCTGGGAAGATGTCTTAAATCTGGAAGTTCTGTTTTAAATTTAAAAAAAATTAAAACACACATTTAAAAAAGTCCACGCATTTTCTCTTGTGCACCTCTTTCTCAAGTGGTGTAATTGCTACAGAAAACACTATGGAGGCTCCTCAAAAAATTAAAAATAGAATCACCATGTGATATATAACCAAAAGAATTGAAAGCAGGATCTCAGAGATGTTAGTAGACTCATGTCCGCAGTAGCACTGTAACAAGCCAACGCAGGGAAGGAACCCAAATGTCCCAAGGACAGATGAATGGATAAGGCAAATGTGATATATATATACAATGGAACATTATTCAGCCTTAAAAAGGAAGGAAAGCCTTAAAAAGGCTTTCAGCTTTAAAAAGGAAGGAAAGCCTGTCACATGCTACCATATGGATAAAACCTTGAAGATAAGCTGAAAATAAGTGAAATAAATGAGTCCCAAAGGGGCAAATATTGCAAGATCCCACGTATATGATGAGGTATCTACAGTAATCAAATTCACAGAAACAGAAAGCAGAGTAGTTAGTGGTGGTCAGAGGCTGAGGGGAGAGGAGAGGGGGTTGTTCAATAGGTATAAAGTTTCAGTCATGCTAGACAAAAAAGTCCTGGAGATCTGTTTTATAATAATATGAATGTATTTAAAACTACTGAACTATACACTTAAAATTGGTTAAGATCATAAATTTCATGTTATGTGGTTTTTACAATAGAAAAAAATTAAGAAAGAAAGAAAAAGAGAAAAAGAAAGAGCTCCATACATTTCATTCTGCTAAAAGGTGAGTCTATGGAAACAACATTCCATATACTATAACGGACAATGTGATTAATTACCAACCTAAAAAACTTCAAGGAGCCAAAGAGCCATACAAAGCATTCTACTTCCTATCTTTCCTTCATGTTACCTTTCCTATCCTATTACGAAAGTACTGCACAGATTTTAAAACATGAGAAAAATCTAGTCTTCGTACACTGTCAAAGTTTACCTTAAAATTAGCCGGAAAAAAATCAAACTAGAATGATTTCCTGTACCCCACTCTTTTTTGGTCCACAAAACAAAACAACAAAAAAACCCCACCAACCTTAGGCCAAAATGAGAAGGCAAATGTTCTTTCATGAAGGAGCTGAGCTACTGAAGGGTCTCCATCCTCCATGTAGAACCCATCTCGGGTTTCATCCCTAGCGGTGCTCATGGAAGCATTGCTTTCCTCATCAAAATTCTTCCCTCTAGAGACAGTTCCTACTGAGAAATGAGTTAAAGTGCATTACTCACCACCAGAGTATCACTGGAAAAGAAGTTTAGAGAGGACATGGTAAAAATTTGAATATCAACCAGCTCCATTTTACTGAGAACCTACTACATGGCCAGTATGGCATTCGGCATCTTACAATCTTGTTGTTTAAAGCTGGTGATGGCCCCTTCATACAGATGGTGTTATTCTCATTTTATGGATGAAGCAGCAGATGGGCTTAGGTAGGTGACATCACTAGCTATCTGACGTTGAGCACGTACGTCTCAGAGGAGGCGGAATGACAACCAAGTCTCTGACTCAAGAGCCTCGCCACACAATGTCCCTCCACACAGGAGAGAGGGCTAACGACCTGCCGGAGTACCAAGCCCCAGCTCCAGCGGAACAGTACAAGAGGAGGCTTTATTTTTCCTCTGTGTCGGGAACAGCAACCTAACTGCGACATACAAAGACAACTGGTTATTTTCAGATTCTGCTTCTACCTTTACTTTGGACTTAAAACGAAAATTAAGCATCATTTGTTTTAAAATAATTACCAGTATTGATTCAGTGAATGACTCTTCTCCTTCACATTTAATTGTCCAAATTAAAATCATTTAGAATTCTTAATACACTGCTACTATAAAGTTAACCCTATTCTTTTTTTTTCTTTTTTAAAGATTTTATTTGTCAGAGAGAGAGAGAGGGAGAGCGGGAGCACAAGCAGGGGGAGCAGCAGAGAAGCAGGCTCCCCACTGAGCAGGGAGCCCGATGCAAGGCTCGACCCCAGGACCCTGGGATCATGACCTGAGTCGAAGGCAGACGCTTAACCCACGGAGACACCCAGGTACCTGAAGGTAACCCCTATTCTTAATCCGGAAATCATTAACGTGCCCATAACCCTCTTCTGAGAGCTTAAGTTGTTCAAAATTCCGTGTTTACATGGGGCATGGGAGCAAAACGTACACCTGAGCATAACCTGAAATTACCCATTCGCAGAAGAAAATGTACACTAATTACCCTTAAAAAATAAAAAAAAAAAAGCCCCTGTCACGTGACAGGAAAACATGGCCTGTCACAGCCGCCGTGGTGGAATGACGAGAGAGGCCCAGATGGCGCGGCATTACCTTCAGGCTGGGAAGATTCCTCTGACTTATCATCATCCTCCAGCTTTTCTTCCTCGTCCTCTTCAGAACCTTTTTCTGAAATAGACTTGGGCCCTGTATCTGCACTGACCTCCATCCCTTTCAGTTCACTTTTTACAGAGCTGGACTCGGCCTCACATCCCTGCTTACTGTCCTTCTCCCCGCCATCGGTCTCTTCCTCCTCTTCCTTCCCCTCAGCTTTCTCTTGGGCAGCCGCACTTCCAGACTCTTCCGCCCTGCCTTCACTTTGTCCTGTCGCCTTGTCTTCCTGAACGTGAGCAGACGGGAGGACGGCAGGAGTCTGGCCAAATCCAATGGCCAGTGGGGTCAGGGAGGGCATGTTCCCTGCCCCTCTGTTCTGAGCAAAGTTTTTGTGTGCATCCAAGAAAGATAACTCGGGGTCGTTGAGGATGTGATAATCCGTCCGACTGACCCCGTGTTTAGCAGCACCAACCAGCAAGTCCCGGTCATGCCTCCCACATTCCCACCACTCCGGCAGATCCAAACTCGGCTGGCAGAGCTTCAGCCTCTCTCCCAGCTGAGGGTGATGAAGAACCTGCTCGCGTATTTTCCGCAGCAGCTCGATGCGGTAGAGAGTTCTAGAGGCACGCTCTTCTGTGATTGGCTCGATCATGGAGGAGAGGTCAGGTGGTTCTGTAACATGAAAACAATTGTATTCACTTGGGAAAACCCTAAGTATGCTCTCAATTGCTCACGCTCTATTTTTCACTGTACTGGGCCTTTTACTATAGAACTTTTGTTATGAAGAGAACCTACCATCATCTGGCTTAGCGGGCATTCGACACACTCGCCTACACATGGCCACAAAACAACTGAAGTATTTCTCCAAACTCTCATCAGACTTTTTGTCAAGTCTGGCAAAGGCTCGAAACTGGTTCCAGTCAAACTGCTGTTTCATGGGGTCAAAAATAACTCCAAAAGTAGATACCACACGGTAAAAATCAGCCTCTTCTCTTCTTGTCCACCTATGAGCAAGAAGACATTAGCTTGAACTGTACTTGAGTAAACAGGCATAGAGCTTATTCATTTTTTTCCTCTCTTTCCCTAAACTTAACACACGGTACTTATTCTGGGGGCGAGAGACAGGGGGCTTTGATGTCCTGAGGCTTTCTTTGATCACCGTCTGGGACATGATGCCTAGCCTCTTGCCGGCCGAGAGGGGCAGAGGAGAGAGGCCCATCCCAGGAGCTGAGGAAAACCCTGAAGAAACTCACTTTTGCCGTTTCTCGGATATTATAGCTTCCCTTTCTGCTTCTAGTGCTCTCACTTCCTCCCGGGGCCGTCGCCTCCGCCGGTCAGTCTTCATGAGAGCCTCTTGCCTCATTTGTTGCCTTTTATAGCTGCGCTGATAGGCAGTAATGAGCCGGCGCAGACGGGTAGTCAGGGTTGAGGTGTTGGGCCAGTAGAGTTGGCCTAACTCAGTAGCACTCTCACTGGGCTTGCCTGGGGAAGCGGAAAAAAGATTTCTGAAATGTGTAGCTGTAATCTTGCAATACACAGGATTTTCCATCAAAACAAGATGACTCATTAACATTCAAGTGACAGTGTGGGAAAGGGCATCTCAGTGCTCTCATTTTTAAAATATAAATAAAGGATAATATTAGTATGAAATTTATAAACAGTTTTCTTTTTTTAACTCCTTAGCAGGGAGAAACAAGTTTACTTATCAGTTTTATGTAAAGAAACCTAGAAACCTACTTTATGCCATGAACTACAATATAAGGGTGCTCTCCTGTAATGTACTTAGAATAATAATCTTGAGCGCAAAACATAATCACGTAATTGGTAGCTAATTATCTGACATTAGGGAAAAGGTCAGCATTCTATAAACTTGCAATATTTCAGATTCCTAGCAAATGCCCTACTCTGAGATAAATTTCTAAAGATGCTTTAAAAATATATATATATATATACAAATTATCATAATCCAAAAAGTAGTTATTTCATCAAAGAAATTCAATGTAATGAAAAACCCATAATAAACAATTAAAATTATTCACAAAAGGAATGAGTCAGTATAGAAGAAATAACATTTGAAGATACCATCGTCATAAAGAAGCAAAAGTGCCGGTACATGAATAATGTCTGCACAGCACACATTTGCTCTGGTCCGTGGGCTCTGATGGAGCTTTACCTGTGGTATGTATTTCCATGGATTCCTCTTTATCTTCTGGAGGAGAATTTGCAAATTCCTTGAAAGCAAAGCAAGAAACAGAATTATTTTAATTTGGGGTTTCATTTTGCTTTATCTTTTAAAGAAAGGGCCAGTATCTATAAAGTTTAACAAGTCTTATATGGGCATATGATATTTTAACAGTGCTGTAAAAGTCAATATACTCAAGTTCTTACATCTATCTCATCCTTGAATGGCGTCCTGGTTGGTTTATATTCTGGGTCTTCGTCTTCTCTATCAAATTCTCCCCTATATTGAAGTTGTAAAAAAAAAAAAAAGTTTAAATTGTACAGATAAGCAAGAGACTGGAGGGGGTGGGGGTGCTTGGGGATGACTAATCCTCTGCCTGATGCTACTTTTAATTCTGGGTTTGACATCAAAGGCAACCTGATCAGTATTTAAATCGTGCAGCCATGGGGGAAGAGGCAGGCGGGGGAAGTGTCATTTGGAAAAAAACAAACAAGTTTCAGATGATCTAGGTAATATATTGCATTTAAATAATCATTATGATACATAACAGACTATACTGGGAAACATCACTGAAGTTCAAATCAGATGCAGCATAGTGCACAGTGCAGCGTAAGGACTGAACCCTGCCAATAGATGTGACACTGACATAAAGTTTATTAAAATTTTTAAATGTCCTTCTTACCCGTCACCGCCATCTGCTAGCATGTCTGTTCCTCTCTGCTCGGCAGCGATGGCCTTGGCATCGGGCATACCAACTCGTTCCAGGAAGCATAGTGCGGGGTCAGCTCGCATGGAATTGTACTTCTCGTAGCCTGCGCCGTCCCCACCAGCCCACAGAGGACACGCACAGAAACAGCAAAAGGGCCGTCACTCACAAAAATCACAGCACTGCCATAATACACCAAGTTCAGCTCTCAACTGAGACGATCGCTTAGGAACCTTGTTTTTAGTGAAGCATTCCACAGAATGCTCACTACGGGGCAGATTTTGGGGGGTCAAGTTACAGTTCAGGGATGGTATCCGAATGACCACAGACACGAAAAGAGAAACAGGTTCAAACTAACTGCAAGCAAGATGCCTGGGAAGATTTTTGACCCTATTTTCTCCAAGATCTAATTTTGCTTGACATTTAAAAGGCTTCATAATGCTGCTTTACGATCTCTGCAGGGTACTCTGCGTCCACCCTGTCCTCCTGCGAACGGCTCCCAGTCCTGCAGGAATGCGCACCGCTGGCTGAAAATCCCTGTCTACGTAAGGCCAGCGAACCTGTCTTATTAGGTTTAGGATGATGCATGTCAGTAAGATGACACTGTTCCCTCTATGGTTTTCAAACTGCAATTTGCTTTTTGACTGCCCAAGTTGACTAGATGGAAAATGGCAGATCCCAACAGTGCACTGCGGGAAAATGATTTTTAGGCTGAGCTCACAAAACGCGGCTGCAGTACGGAGGCAGAACGGCACAATTCAATTAGGACGTGTACTACAACACACCGCTCCTAACTGCTGTAGAGCCGCAAGCCAAACTGTAATCATGAAAGGTTTTATAAGCCATCATTCTCCCCTTTAGTCAGGCCGGGCTGCTGAGAATACCTCCGCGACCTCCAGAGAATTGGGATTATAATCAGGAATCGCTCACTGTATATATCATGCCAGTTCTGCATCCCCAGCCTTTCAAAGTTAACAAGGCTGCATCCCGCTCAGGGGAGCCGTGAGTTCTCAGCACTGACATTTGTGAAATATTGCTTGGAACAAAGCCCAGGAGGCACTTGTACAGATTAATAGCAGAGGTTAAGCCCACCGTCCACTTTGACACGGGTTGGCAGAGCCAGCAAGGGGAGCCGTGCTAGAAGCAAAGTTTAGGGAGCTATAGGACAACTTGGCTATTATTAAAACAAATATGGTTTGGGTTTTATTTACAGCCAAGAAAGAAATGTTTTCTTCTCAAATCCTCAACAAACATTCAAAAACAGCATCTGATATTTACAGTTCATATTAGATTTTTAGTACAGGAAAATGGTGGAAGCCAAGAGTCCTTTGGAACTATCCTCATTAATATTATGACTTTGGAAAAGGGTATGCAAAGAGTGCTAGCGACAAAGCCACACAGTCAAGATGTGGTCAAACGGGAACATCACTTACCGTGTTTGAACACTCCAATTAGGAGGGACTTATCCGCCTCCTTGTCCCACCAGTCTGTGGGGACTTCAGCATGGAAGGGTTCAGGGATCCACACATCAGCTTCACTGTAAACACACCGTTCACACGGCATTTATAACACACATAATGGTAAAGAAGAATCTGCAGTAGCCACAAACACGATACACAGGCTCGTGTGCCCCCTTCCCGCAACACGCATCCGAGCATCGTGGGAAGCAGTGAGCAAAGGCTGAGAAAAAGGGTGTGAGCCTGTCACTTTCTACCCTGGCTAGAAATGGACTCCTGCACACAGTGTCCCATTTTAAAGGTCACCTCAGGGCACCAGTAACATGGTTCCCACCTTTTTCTACGGACCGCGTACATGCAAACACGCTCTCCCTGGTCCCCTCCACGTCCCCACGCTCGCTCACAGGGTAAAAATCGCACTCTGGGCGCGAACAGGGACGTGCGCCACTAATGGCTGACGAAGGTGTCTTCCGACTGCCCGGGTTATTACAGGGAGGTACAGAGTGGCGGGCACGTGCACTAACCTTGAGTCAGCACCCTCTAAAATCTTATCTGCCTGGTCTCCTATAACTTCTTGTCTCAGGTAGTACAGCATGCGGACACGCAGCAGGACCCTGGAGAGGAAGACAGAGGGGGGACAAAGTTCTTCACTTCAGGACTGTTTGCCAACAGTGGCTTTTGGCAGCTGCCGCTGCTCATCCATCATCCTGCCAAGGCTGATTAGCCATGCTGTACGGCGGGCTTGAAGCGTGACAGATGGTGGCACATAATCACCTCTGTGTGGTGCTTTCTGCTGGCTTCCAACAGGCCTGCCTGGCAACCGCTCACGCTGCACGGAGAGGGACCGAGCTCAGCCCGGCTCAGGCGCACTTCATTTACTTCTACCTAGTGCAGCTTGTGAAGTTTAGACACGTACCCTACCACTGCCTCTGAAGTATTGAAGCAAGTTTGTAAACAACTGAGCAGATGGCTTTCACTAACTGTTCTGCTTCATTATCTCATAAAATTTCCTCAGCTGCTGCCTTAATACCATTTTTGGAAGCACATCAGAAGTTGTAGGAATAAACGAGATATAAAATCTGGTTTTACTACCTTACAATAAACCCTCAATATGGAATGTCAGGTTTTTCAGATTATACAACTCTGCTTCCGAGCAAGGAAGATGGTGATGGGGGTGGGGTAGAGGGTGGGTCCTCACTCGTCTCGCTTAAGGAGTATTAAACATTATTTATATTCCTTCTAGTCCATATTACCTGGAAGCCTAGGTTGTAGCTTAAGAAATAAGAAAATGACACAAAGGAGGTTAAAATGTGTCCAATCCACTGACGTTCTTCGTCATTCTCAAGGAATCAGTTTCTAAAAACTCATGGAATTCGAGGAACCAGATTTTCAGTATCACTTGGATCTCCTCAATGGCTTAAAATTAGTATTTCAGTAAAGCTCACCTGGTAAATCCCAAAGGCCCAGGTCGACTCTGAGTTCTAGCATCTCCTGCTGGACAGCCCCTGCTGTGCACTCAGGACTGAGTATTTGAAGACTCACCTCCTTGGCCGTGAGTACACGATAATAGTAAATGCCCCTTCCCTAGCTGGGTCATCCCATCACACATTTAGAGGGTGTTTTACAGCTGACGGATCACCGTCACAATAATCCTATGATGAAGTGGGGCATGTTATAATTCCCACTTCACAAACGTGAAAACTGAGGGTAACAGAAGACCAGTGACATATCCAAGGTCACAGAGTCACCTTGAGCATGGACCACTTGGGATTAGGCCTTCTGACTCCACCGCCTCACAACGTCTCTCGGCACATGGCAAGGGTCCTTGAAAATGTCAAAACGACAACCAGGGGCAGCTTCCCCAAAACAGACTACTCCCGCATACATGAAAAGGTAACCCGTGATACGCCTGCCTCCCCACCCGGTGTCTGCTTTTGAGCAACATGGGCTCTAGATGGACAAAGTGTGAGGCTGTAAATATCTGAGTAAACTCCAGTGTAAACAGTCATTCTGGGTATTTCATTTTAATTTTTTAAGATTTTTCTTTTGGTAAGATTAAAAATTGGCTGTGCCACACTGAACTGGCAAAAGAATAACAGTATGGGCCTCCATGGCTGGCACCTTGTTTCTTCTCTGTTTAGGGAAGAATTTACCAGCCAGGATCTCCTTCTAGAGGATGCTCAGAAAGGGTAATTCCAAAGGAAATACCCTCCGTCTTTGACTAGATTCTCTTTTTTTAACCAAAACTCTGCACAGTGGCAATGATCTGAATGGTTTCTCTCCCTTTTTTAACAAAAGATACAATTTTCTTCTTTGGGAGGAATTTTAGTTATGCATAGACTTTTATGAGCTAACTATGAATGTCACCTTTCTTCTAGAGGAAAAAAATTCAAACCAGTGCAACTGGCAAGCTCAGTGGTACCAGCAGGATAACAAAGCAGAGAGGAGGTGGGCTCTGACCCTGAGTTTGCACTCAGTAAGTCTGACAGACCAGACTACTAACGAGTCCCCAGACCTCATTCACATTTAATTGGCTATCCCCACTAGTGACCACCTTCTGGACCTGCATCCAGTTCAGGACCACACATAGCACTGATCTGTCCCGCCCCTTCATCTCCTTTAACCTAAGACAGCTCCTCTTTGTGTCTTGAAACTTTTGAAGAGAACTGGCTAGCTATTTTCTAGGAGGTCCCTTGATTTGGGTTTCATTTTCTCTTACCAGTCACAAACCAGTTCCCCACTTTAGATCCTGAGAGGTCTCAGGGCATGATCCAATAGGAAGAAGAAATGGACGTCCCAGAGAGGAGATGGCAAGCCTTGCCAGTCTTCTCCTGAGACCACAGGGAGGAGCATACTAGCTCCATCTCACATACTAATTAGGGAGGGTACTCTATAAAAAGTCTGCTACTGATAGTAGAATGGGAAATTAAAAACTCCCGCCCCCATCACTCTGGGATCCAGGCGCAGGAGCCATTGTTCCCACACCAAACCACTTCACTTCCGGTTTGTCTGAATCCAGAACCCAGAAGGCTATTGACCCAAAGTTCACATAAACCACAGGAAACAGAAGTTTTCTAACAGCTGTAAGTGGGGCAGGATTTTAGGGAGAACTATTGTGCCACAGTAGTAACAACAAACAATTTCCGAGGCACCAAAATGGTTTGAGGTAATGGTTTAAAGACTCAAAAAGGAAAAAATTTGTCAGTCAAAATCTAGTGATAGTGATCAAAGGCAGGCCCCGAAAGCACTTCCATATTTAAAAAGGGGTAAGAACCATTCATCACTGCCAGCCAGGAGTTACTTTGCGTGAGGCCTGGGATGACCCCGTGGGGCAGGCAGGCTTCCCAGGTGGGTGGGGGTCACTGAGAGCAAGGGCACTGCCCTCAGCCGTTCTCGACTTCCAACCTGGCTCTGCTCCCTAACTAGCTGAGACCATAAGTGCCGGAGTCTCCATTTCCTCGTCAGGTAAACGGGGATAAGAGAGCACTACTCATCTTAGGCAGGGCACACAGATAATGCATGCGAAGTGCTTGCCACACCGCCAGTTACTATGTGCTCAGACTTTTGCTGCTACTTTTTAGCAGAGATACACATTGATTTAGATCCTGCTTCATCCAGTTGAGGTCTTGCTGCAGAGCTCTAGGTGGCTGACAAGGCAAGTGAGTCTTAAAGAGGCTGAGGAACTTGCCCAGGGCCCCACAAAGCTACAAGTGGTGGACCTGTTCAGTGCTGGCTAGGCTATGATTCTCAGAAACGCACGGTCACGGCAAGAGAAGAAGCTTCGCCACAAGCAGATGTCAGTTTAATATGAGGATAGTTACCAGAGCTCCCAGCAATGAAATAAGTACAGATTTAATATTCTTCAATTACATATAATCAGGTTCTGGAAATAAAGATAAGGAACAGGATTCTAAGCTCACAGGTAAGAAAAAAGGACCCAGCCACTGAGGTATGATTAAGCAAAAAATTCCACATAAACTCCTCAGTCCCTCCCGTGGAAGTAGTCAGCTGAAGGTGGGGTCATACAAGGCAAACAGTCATTCTCTAACACATCTTGGTTACAACTTAGTTATCTGCAACATTTATAGCAGCATTACTCACAACAGCCAAAAAAGGTGCCCATCAACCCAAGTGCCCGTCAACAGATGAATGGATAAACAAAATGTGGTATACACACGTACAATGCAGTATTATTCGGCCACGAAAAGGAATGAAATTCTGGCACAGGATACAAAGTGGATGAACCTTGAAAACATTATGCCAGACATCACAGACAAATATTCTATGATTCCACTTAGGAGTTACCTAGAATAGGCAAATCCGTAGAGACAGAAAGTAGAAGGGTATCTGCCAGGGACTTGGGGCAGGGAGGGAGGAGGGCAAGTGACTGTCTCGTAGGTGCAGAGTTTACACCGGGGTCAATGAAGAGGTTTGGGGTATAGACAGTGCTGATGGGTACACAGCATTCTGAATGTAATTAATACCAAGGAGTTGTGTACTTAACAAACAGTTAAAATGGGAAGACCGTGTTATGTATCTACCACACTAAAGAAAAAGAAAAAGACAATCCGTCCTCTGAAGGTATACCGTCGTGTGACCCAGGACCACATTTCAAGGAAAACAGCAAAGCTGTACAAAAGCAGGGAGCACAGTCTCCTGGGCGGTCATACAGACCCTTTCAAACGTACTTGTTACAGTGGTGCTTCAGGTGCTTCTTGTAGCTGTCCTCCTGGAACAGGGCGTCCGGGTTGCAACCCGCCAGCCAGTCGGCATCCTGCACCACCGGATGTGTGCTCTGGGCTTTCACCTTCTTTCCTTTCCTTCCCCGTGGCACTGGGGCAGATAAACCTGGAATCGGAGGAATAATAATAGTAACAGCAGCTTTTTATAACCCCAGTTACAACGTTGGACTCAGACACGTCGACTTCGTGGCAGAGAGACCCGGGGTCTAGATGGCGTCACAAGGGTCCCGGGTGGCTCTCTGCGAGCCCGCAGTACAGACAGCATGAAGCAGACCTACCAGAGTGATTGACCAAGGCTCGCGTCTGGCCGTCCGCCGTGGGCGTGATCAAATCCCAGATGAAGCTTTTGATATTCTCATCCCCCTTGTAATGATTGAGACAGTACACGAGGATGGTTCTGCAGATGGTTTCTACGTCTTGCTCGGTGAGCTGACGCTTGTAGCGTCCGTGGGAAAGGATATCTGTCCACCGTCCCCAGCTGCAAAGCAAATCGTCAGCATGTAGATGGTGCCTTTCAGTTTAGATGTGGGGCTTTCCTTTCAGTCAAGTAGCAGTGTTAGGAAATCCTGGATCAGAACTAGCAATATTTTACATTGGGGGATAGGAAAGCACTTCAGGGCACAAGAGTCAAAAACACATGTTACAGAGCCGGGCGTGAGCCCGCGGCTCTTCGGTGCTGGAGTTGAACCGTCACTGAAGTAATGCCCACGGGTCTGACACAGGCTTTCTCAGTCAGATCCCTGCAGTGGCCGCACCTCTGGGGACAGGAAAGCATGCCGGGACCTGGACACTTTACCCTCTGCCTCGCTCTGTCATGGTTAGCATGTTTCAATGCTGACCAGCTATCTGAGATGCATGGTGACCTGAGGTGGGTGTGGCTGCTCCCAAATCGAGGACACGATGCTAAGGAGGAATGGTCATATTTCAGTCTACCTCAAAGGGATGCCATGATAACAACTGAAAGACTGTGAACAGGCTTGAGTTTCCTTTTGAAACAGGGAGCGCTAACTCCCAAGTACAAGAGCATTCACAGGCAACATGTTTTGAGAACTTGCAGGCCCTTGTGTAAACCGGGGCGAGGGCAGGGGCGGGGGAGGAGAAGGATTGCACACAGAACGGAACAGATAGCACACTGCTGACACTGAAGAGTCTATTCGGGGTTACAATCCCAGTTAGACACAGTGCTGTGCTCTTTGATCTGGGTGTTGTGGCGTGAGAGCGTAACAACAGATGGGCAGATGCTGTCTGCACCGTGTCTCCCCCCAGGCCGCAGCTCAGGAGAGAAGCCAGCCCCTCCTCTGCCTTCTTCAGGGACTGAGGGCTGTGCGCGGCAGGGAAGCCTTGGCTGTGAGAGGCACAGGGCCGGGCCCACCACAGCAGGCCCGGACGTATGCCCTGGCCTGGTCATCTCTGGCTTCTGTGAACTCTCAGTTCCTCAAACTGCAGGGCCAGTCCTCACCTCCAGGCCTTTGGACACACTGCTCTCTCTGCCTGGAACTCTCTCCTCCCTGCCCAGCACCCAACTCTCTCTCCTACCCGGGCTGAGCCATGATATCCACCCATCAAGTCATATCATCGTCTGTGGAATCCCTTCTTGTATTCCCCCAGGTTCAGAAGTGGGGAGATGATACCGGAGCTGTCTTACAGGAGAGACATGCTTCTACCCTCCATCTGCACAGTCTTCCCGGCCACAACACCATCATGGTTTCCTGCCATTTCCGCTTGTCCACCTGCCTTGAAACAAGAGCCGAGACTGTCCTGCTCACAGGTGCGTCCCCTGTGTCTGAGTAACCTAGCACAGTGCCCAGCCTCCTACAGGTGTTTCCTACATAGCGAGGCCTAGGGGAGGAGAGAAGGCCCTTCCTCAGAGACATGGCACTCTACACATACTTCTTAGCTTTAGGACTTATTAAGATATGCCATTTCTAAAGTTACCAGCAAAATTCTCAACTTTGATCATTAGGTTGAAACATCCGAGCAGGTGCCAGTAGCGAAGGGCTCAGGTGTCTGTCTACCACATAAGAGCAGACAGGAAAGACTGTCTAGCTTGCAGATAATTAGCTGAGATATAGCATGGGCTTCCGCTGAACTTCATTTATTCCGTAAGAAATCACTGATTTGGCACTCACTGTGCGTCTGCTGGCACTGCACTCTTCCCTGTGGACACAGAGAAAAGAGTCCTGGGCTTCATGGAGCTCTAAGTGGGGCTTCGGCAGGAGAGGCCTGCTACCTGAAGTCATAAACCAACGTGATGAGTGTGACAGAACGTGCAAGCCAGACACTCTGGTGCAGAGTGCCGAGGGGAAGCCTGTGCTGGATGTCAACGACCAGAGCTGTTGGACAGATCAAGTCTGTGGGCTGGGTGTGCGGGGGCTGGTGCTCTAGGCAGGCGAAGAACTTGTAGAAAGACAGAGACGAGACAGAGCATGGCACACTGAAGGAAATGGAGCGGTTTGTCCCAACAGAAGCCCAGGCTACCCAGAGAAAGGACTGACAAGACAGACAAGAGCCAGATCAGAGCCCTGTATGCCATGTTAACAGAAGGTGTGTATTTATTCTGAAACTCATGATAATCCACTGGAAGAAATCATCAAAAGCAGGATATCATCAGATCCACAGAAATATCGTTTTGGTGGTGGTTTTTTTATTTGAATGGAACTTGCCTGCAGTCCCATAAAATGCCAGAGAATTCTTATTTGCAGACTTAGATATTTAGTGAGCACCCTGCCATCACTCAGAGCACTGCATGATGAGTGCTCGTCAGAGATGAATTAGATGTGGGTCCTGCCTTTCTGAGACATGTTGTCCAGCAGGAAAAGTACGACACATTCAGAGTTGAAATAACCATCCATTTATGTTCCAGGAGTTGGAAGAGCTTTATAACTGAGACGACTGCCTTTAACAAGGTTTTATAGCAGAAAAATACTAAAAGACTACCACAGTCGAAAACTTTATGCGAAGCTAAAGTAGGAAAAGATTTTGTCATTTTGAGACTTTGTTCTGAGTTATTAGTCACCAACAAGTAAATCTGGATCTGACATAATTCCTTAAGGGACAAAATGGTGCTCCTCCAAATGTACGAGGATATGAAGAAGCATGAGCACCTGAACCAAACAACCCTGGGTCCCATCGCAGTTGCTGCACGGTCACGTGCCTGGCTGCACTCTGGGGGGGTCACAGAAATCCCAACACAGACACACTTCTCTACACTGATTAGAATTCCATATTTAAAATAAGATTCCGTTTTTCACACAAGCCTGACTTACCCATAGACGAGCAGATTCTTCTCAACTCTAAAGCACTCACTCCGAGCATAGCCCTGTGACCTGTCCTGGGGCCGGCGCGGCTTCGGGCACGGCTTCTCTTCAGAATCACTCTCCAAGTCTGAAAATTCCATCAGCTCGTCTTCTTTCACTGCACTGTACAGCCTGGTTTGCTTCCTCACTCTCGGAGTGTCAATAACCAGGTTGTTCTAGAACAGACAGCAGATAAATTTGAAACTTCTAAAACAGCATCCCTTGGGTTAGATTAGATAGGGTTTGAACGGGACCTCTCACTCACCCTCCCATTTAAGGCATCAATATCCAATTCAGCCTTCTTAGCCCACTTTTGCCAGAAATTTGGATCATCCAAGGAAATATCTGTCCTATTTCCAGATGCAACAAAACTGGCCTAAAGGGGAAAAAATATGCATTACTTTGAGATGCTTTTCTCAGAGGCACAATGCAAAGCAGCTTTCATTTACTCATTCAGCCAAACACGTATGCATTCTTGCACTGTGTGCCAGATGCTGCAGTCGGTGGGCTGGGATGAAAGACCGTCCCACAGGCAGCTCTCTGTCCAGGGCTTTCAACAGATCAGGAAGCTAAAGAAGGCAGCACAGTGTAACCAATGACAGTGACAATGGTACATACAGGTACAACTGATCTACAGAGGAGGGAGCCAGCCAGGTTCACGTGGGGGTGCAGGAAGGGCATGGCTGGGAAGAAAGAACAGGCTCCCCAGAATATAATGCCTGGCCCAGACTGTTAAGAACTCCGAGAACAGGAAAGCATGTGGACATGTTCACCACAGAGCATGTGCAAAGGCTCAGAAGAGAAGAAAGGCAATTGTGTCATGGCACTGGTGATAAGCGTGGTCAGGGGAGAGCAGCTAAAGGTCAAGCTGGCGAAGCAGGCAGAAACCAGGTCACACAGGGCCTCGCACGTCCTGTGAATGGGGTCGGAACTCTATCCTCAGGTACCCATGAACTCTTTCAAAATGGAAAGAATCTCAAGATGGACACACTCCTATCCCAAGCCATCTGTTAGAGAGATCATCCTGCTGTCCTGGGACATGGGAGGGAGGAACAGGCTACTGCAGCAGCTTAGAGAGGAAGCAGCAAAGACTGGAAACGGTGCCAGCACGAGTGGAGAAAAGCAGTCTAGAACTATATTCTTTAAAAAGTGAAACGGAAGGGGTTAGAATCTGCATGGATGTGAAGCACGGAGGAGGAGGAGGAAGCCAGGAAACACAGCCGCCAACACTGGCGTCCGAACAGCATCAGTCAGGTGAACAACCGGGGCAGTGAGTGTGCACGCAGAGGGAGGAGGAACAGGGAGGACGAGGGGGGGTTTGAACACGCTGAATGGGAAGTGCCCATGAGGACAGAGAACAGAACCCGAACAGAGGCTGAGATAGGAGAGAGAAGGTGTTGGGGCACAGAACCCAAAGGAGGAAGCCTCCCAAGACTGAGTAGCTGGGACATCGGGATGTCCACAAGCAAAGGGAAGGAGACAGACCGCTATCTCCCAGCACACACCGAAATTCACTCAAAAGGGATCATAGACCTAAATGTAAGAGTGAAGACTATAAAACTCAGAGAAGAAAACAGGAGCAAATCTTTGTGACCTTAGGGTAGACAACATATCAAAAGCATGAACAATAAAAAGAGAAAAATGGGTGAACTGGACTTTATTGAAAAAATTTTTAAATATTTATTTATTTGAGAGAACGAGAGAGGAGAGAGAGAGAGAGAGCGTGCACGTAAGCAGGGGGAGCAGCAGACTCCCCGCTGAGCAGGGAGCCTGACGCAGGATTCAATCCCAGGACCCTGAGATCGTGACCTGAGCCAAAGGCAGACGCTTAACCATCTGGGCTACCCAGGCACCCAGGACTTCACTGAAATTAAATACCATTAGGAAAGACTAGGAGAAAATACTTGCAAATCATTTTATTGAGAAACTTTTATCCAGAATATATAAAGAATTTTTAATATTCAATAATAAAAGCCAAGTAACTCAAAAGATGAACAAAAGATGTGAACAGACATTTCCCCAAAAATGATATACTTTACTTGCTAACAAGCACATGAAAAGATGCTCAAAAGCATCAGAAAATGCAGATCAAACCAGACTGGGATAGTTCTTCACACTCACAAATATGGCTATAATCAAAAAGTCAGAAGATAAAATGTGTTGGTAAGGATATGGCAAAACTGGAGCCCTAAATCACTACTGGTGTGAAGAGAAAATGGTACTACCGTCACTAGAAAACAGTGTCAGTTCCTCAAAGGGTTAAACATGGAGTTAACATATGACCCAGCAACTCTATTTATGGTATGTACGTAAGAGAAATGAAAAAATATGTCCACATAAAAACCTGTCCATAAATGTCCATAACAACATTCATGATAACCCCAAAGTGGAGACAACCCAAATTTCATTATCAACTAGTGAATGGACAAACAACCCCAACACCCATCATCAATTGCTAAAAGAGGTACACCTATATAATAGGAACAATGTTCAGCAAAAAAGGGGAAGGAATTACTGACACATGCCACAACACGGATATATCTCAAAACCACTATACTAAGTGAAGGAAGCCAGAAACAAAAGACCACACGTTTTATGATTCCATTTTATGAAATGTCCGGAGTAGGCAAATCTACAGAGATAGAGAAAGTAGACTAGTGGCTGCCAAGGACTTGGGGTGGTGGGGGGGAGGCAGAGGCTGACTGCTAATGGGCAAGAGGATCTGGGGTGATGGAAATGCTCTGAACTTGGATGTGGTGATGGCTGCACAAACCTGCAAATATGGTAGAGGCATTGAACTGTACACTTAAAATTGGTGAATTTTATGGTAAGCAAATAACATTTCAATAAAGCTGTTAAAAATATAGGTGTAAAGAGGGCCTGGGTGTGGATGGGTGGAACCATGTGTAGGGGAAGCCTGAGAAGGCACCCTCAGTCACGTGGTGGGAAGGAAGGCTCGGTGGTGACCTTCACCAGAGCTGGTCTGATGGAGGGGTGGGGGGAGGGGTGCAAGCTGGAAGCTGAAAAATAAGCAGAAAGGGAGGCAGTGGGGACAGCTGGTACAAACAACACTCATGTGGATTTTAGCTACGAAAGAAGGAGGAGTTGTAGCTGGAGGGCAAAACAGAGGAGAGGCTTTCTTAAGATAGGAGTGACTCAACTGTTCTTACAGGCTCCGTCAGGAATCACGATCTCAGGAAGCAAGATGATGTCAGAGCAGGAACTCCAGAAGTGGAGAGGGTGGGATCAAGGACACAGGAAGCAGATATGAGGCCAAGGTGAGCGTGACTCCCAGGGCCATACACAGAGAAGGGAACCCAAACGCACACAAAGAATCTTCTATGCATTAGGGGCTCCACAGGGAGGTCATAATTACTTTAATTCTCAATTATAAAGCCAATGTTACACATGCATCTTGTGGGTACTTTATAAGGTCCTGCTTTAAGGAAACTCTATTACACTTCTATAGAACACCTGCCTCTTCAGATCATTTCGCACCTTAGCAAATGTGGAACCTTTCCCTTCAGACTCAATGGTGATAGTGTGGGTTCGCCGCAGGAGAATCTGATCAATATCTTCTTCGCAGAACTTAGACCCTTCATCCTCCTCATCCATGAGTGCACCATAGGCCCCTTTTCGTAGCAGATCTTCTATTTCTTTCTTGGAAAGCTGTTGTACCTGTTTTAGTGAGGTATTTAAAATCATTTAGAATTGAAATGTTTGTAGACAACACAAATGCTTCATTGTACTGAAGGAGAATTTTTTTTAAGATTTTATTTATTTGAGAGAGAGAGAGAGCACAGAGGGAGAGGGAGAAGCAGACTCCCCTCTGAGCAGGCAGCCTGACACAAGGCTCGACCCCAGGACCCTGGGATCATGACCTGAGCCAAAGGCAGACGCTTAACCGACTGAGCCACCCAGGCGCCCCTCAAGTAGGACAAGCTGGAAACATAAAAAAAAAGACAATGTGACAAAATAGGCTGAAAACAGTGAGGTTGAAAGTGATTCGATGCTGGATAATTTCTTCCTACGAATTAATTCAAGTTAAGGAGCCAGAATACAGGCAGGGCCCGGGCGAGCATGGATTACCCCATTGGTAGCGCTTTCTCTCCCACTCATGGACTGCAGCACAGCTTTATCCAGGCCGAGCTTCAAACTCGCCTTGTCGAACATTTCCCTCTCATAAGAATTTCTTGTAATCAGCCTGTAGATCTTCACAGATTTGCTCTGTCCTATTCTATGACATCTAGCCTGAGCCTGGAAGAAAAAGGAAATGAATGGCCACCAAAGAAAGAAAAGACTCATGTGCCAGTTCCGAAACCCCTGTTCCAATACAGGAGGAGTGCAGAAGGTGCAGTACAGAAGGTTAACATACTATGAAATTACTTGGACATTGTTAGTACATGGATTACTGCTTGGTTCATTTGCCCGATCGTGGGACACCGCCTGAATGAGGACACAACTTTAATTTACTGGTTTGACTGGGGAGTCTTCATCATAGTGGAATGACTTAAAAAAAAAAAAAAAAAAGGCATCAGGACAATTTTCTTGTGTGTTTACCTGGAGATCATTTTGGGGATTCCAGTCGGAATCGAAGATGATGCAGGTATCAGCAGCAGTAAGATTAATGCCTAAACCTCCCGCCCTTGTGCACAGGAGGAAAACAAACCGGTCAGAATCAGGTTTGGAGAATCTGTCGATAGCTGCCTGGCGGAGATTTCCTCTCACTCTGCCATCGATCCTCTCGTACGGGTACCTAGAAAACGTCAGGGTTAACAAGGAGGCCTGCCACACGACTACGGCACTCTTGTTTCTTTCGGTAAAGCAAGTATTACAACATGGGATATGTATTATCTGAGTAATATTATGTATCAGAAATCATTTCAGAGCAAACAGGTTTTATTGTAGGTTGGCATATAACTGGTGGAATGCTCAAAAATTAAATTTTATTTTACTTCCCTGTTAGTTAAAATAACAACTCTTAAAAATGGCCGACACCTCTTAATAATAAGCAATTCTGATTTTAGGTAAGACCTGTTCTCCCCTAGTCAAGTGAAAAAAATGGGAAATGAAATTGCCATCAAAAGTACGCAGTGTCCTACCGTAGGCACCACACAGAATAACGGCCGTGTACATTGGCAGTTTTTAAAGAGAGATGTGATACATCTCCCCCACTCCTTCCCCTCTATTATGAATGTCACTTTGAGGTGAGCCACCTGGAGCCCTGGGAAAGGTCATTTTTTATTTCCTTTATATTCTTATGGCGCGGTGGCCTCACCGTCTTTGAATGAGGTAGTCTTCCAGTATGTCCAAGCAGCGCACCATCTGGGAAAAGATAAGCACCCTGTGGCCACCAGCCTTCAGTTTTGGCAGCAGCTTGTCAATCAGCACTAGCTTGCCAGCAGCCTGGATCATCGCCTGGAGCTGAAAATCTGGAGAGTCTGCATTGTGTGTTTCTTTAAACTCTTCCAAAATTTTCTCTTCAGCACCTGCAGAGATTGGACAGCATAACGTGAATACTGTAGAAGGTTTTTATTACTAAAAACAATGAACTTGCTTTCAAAACCCACTGCTAACTATAGGAACCGGAATGCCATACTCACGTTTATGAATATGAATCTGTCCACTTACTGAAAGTCAGGTCTAACACAAAACCATGGAAGTATAAAAGGGATCAAAGTTTTAAGCACAACACATTTAAACATTTGGGGGGAAAAAAACCCACATTTTCCAACAAACAAATGTTTGCTGTCTGTAGAAACTGAATTTCAACAACAGACTGTCAAGCCAGAAGTGGCAGAAACAAGCCAAGGGCCAGATACCTACAGAAAATTTGGAACCTAAATTGCTAAAGAAATGAAGAACTGTTTACTAGCTGAATATAAACACAAACAACAAAATCTGTTCTGAAGCTAAGAAACAAGGGAATAGAGTTCTAATAATTACAGTGTCAGGACAGTAGTTTTTGTATATAACTGCATGGAAATACAGCCCAAAGGAGGGCAACAAAAGGGAATTCCTTTCTCAGGATAATTTTTAGGGATTTTTTTTTTAGGGGTTCTGAACACACATCTTCTATTGCAATCTCTAAATCTCCCTCCATGTTCATTCTTATCTGATCGTTTCATGAGGTACAAAAATTCTATCTTGAAGGAGCCAAAGCTTTTCAAGCGTTTAAAAACCAACAGCAGCAATCAAACTTGTCTTACACAAATAAGGCTTCTTCTATGCCTAGCCCTCTTTCTCCTAGCCTCGTGCAGAGTTCCGCTTGTCAAAGACTTGGGCGCATCAGAGAAGCCTCAAGAGAATGGCATCGTCAGGAAAGAAGCGCTTACAGCCACCCCCCCCACCCCACCCCCAAAGCCCAAACACACACAGGCTAAGCTCCCTTCAACTGCTTAGGTGGCTTAGCTAGAATTAGACAGCACCGGTCTGGCCTCCGCCCGTCTCTGGAGTTAACGGAAGGAGGCCAGACCCGTGCTGATGGGGTCACATATTCTTTAGAAAATACAAACAAACAAATCCACCTAATGGGATTGGTTCCCTGCCTTCAACTGTGCCAGAAAGTGTCAACTACCCTGCTTACCACCGGTTTTAAACATGTGTGTGAACTAACAATACACGGGATGAGCATGCATAAAATCTCAAAGGGGACTTAAAGGTTAGGTGAGTTAGACCCCATGGCCTCTGGGACAGAACTTCCACAAGCAGCAACGGAAGTTAAAAAAAAAAAAAAAAGTGCCATCCTATTTTCACTCTAAGGGCACCTGTGCAAATTAAGTTATGGCATGGTCGTATGCAGAAATGCAGCTTGTTAATTATTAATCAGCAAAGAATCTTACTGAGAACAGATTAAAGTCATTTAATGCCCTGACCCAAGCACTAAGGCCTCTGCAAAGCACACTGCTTTGCTACTTGTGAGGAAGGGGGCCTGGCTAAAAAAGCCAGCTGGGGCAGAATCGCCACACGAGTAAGAGGCTAACGCTCAGGACTTTGCTCTAAGTGGGAAAAAAAAAGGGGAAAGGTTTTAACTAGGAAAAGGTAAAAACAAAATGCTGTTGAAGATCATTAGCAGGAATGTTCTTAAATAAAGAATATTCTCGAACAAAGCTGAATAATATTTCTCAAAACATGAAATTTATAAATCTAGGTTCTGGATTCAGGACAAGAAGGCCCTCAGGAGCCAGGGGAAATAGATTTAAGTCTATGTATTACATGAGGTCTTTTAAAAAGTTTCTTCATGTGCAATATAGTATAAGCTCTTTACAATTCAGAAACAGATTTACTCCTGATACTTGGGTAGTTATTTTTTGTCTATATGAAAATTATAACTTAGAATCAAAATATAGTATATTAGTTTAAAACAAGCTAAGGGCCAATGAAGTCTTCAAAAATGAAATAATCATTTTGACAAGATAAATATCAGACATTTGAATAATTTTAGTAAAAAACTGAAAATACAAATAATTTCTCAAATTAGCAGGAAAATTTTCATTTTAAATTTATTCAGAGATGAGAAAAGTAACTTTCTTGCTTTTTGATTGCTAATAATTTCTCATCTTATAAAGAACAGTCAAAATTAAAATACATTTGTTCTTACCTGACAAAAGCTACTGCTGAATTCATCAATTTAGCTCTTTGTTATGAATTCAAGGTTCTTAAAGAGGCAGCCAGTTTTTTAAACATCAGCAAACATATTTCCTATATGATTCTTCTAGCACTATACTTATTATGGCCAGACTGAAGGAAAGAACGTCGGGGAAGGTGCTGGAGGAAAGCAATTTCTACTTTCCGACGTCACAGCCAAAGTGTCCAAGTTTACCAATTATTTACCTTGATGTTAGATTTGTAAATATCAGTCTGAAAATTACCTGGAAATAGGTTATGATAAGCCAAAATACTTTGTTGACACTGCCCCAAATTACTGTTCATGCTACATTTCAAACTGTGTGTGTGTGTGGTGTCAAAGACAACTTGAAACGAGTGTGGAAGCCTTCTCACTTAAACAGATGGTCACCGTGAGGACAGGAATTGCAATGTTAGCTCGCTATAATGAGAAGTTATTATCTAGCCAATGTCATCTAGCCACCAACAAGAAATTATTTTCTTTTGAAGATTACGAGAAAAAAAGTTACCATGTTCTATCTGAAAAATTCATTCCATCGTGCAAGCTTCAGCTGATTTTCTTTCTGCCCACTCTTCTCTGTACTCTTCCGACCCCCAACAATGACAACAAATGACCTTAGGTCACTTCCTAACCATCAGGGGACCTCGATCAAGTTTTCAACATCATTTGTACTCTCACACAGGGAACCTAAAACTGGGCATTGCATTCTGTTGAAGCTTGGGCCAGTAACAGTAACCGCATTTACGTTCCCCAGTTACCCACTTATCAGAGCAAGTAAAGCAACAACTAGTGACACTTACCAAATGCTCACACAGTGCACCTCAAACACTGTGCTAAGCACTTAAGATATTAACCCACATTTAAAATATTACTCAGTTTGTGTTCTACCGTCATTTCTAATTTTCTTCCTTCTGCTTTGCTTATATTACCATATGTTACCAACTTACGCATATATTTGCTTCTACTTTCCACAGTTACGGAAGTGTTATGCTTTCCTGAATTGAACTTTAGCTTGACTGGGGCCGCTTGACTCTGCCACCACCCATACAAATTTCAATTGAAACTGCAACACTAAAAATGTCCTTGAATCGGCTCAATACATATGTGTAGGGTTAGCAGCACATAGGTATACTTTCTACTCCAGACTGTGGATGAGAATGGGCGATACGGCCATGGAGCAACCTCAGTGAAACCCAACATCCACATTAAGTTATCTGGGTAGTTGTGACGCCAAATGGGCGGGGGGGGGGGGGCGGAGATGCATATATATATATATATATATATGTATGTATGTATGTGTATATATATATATATTTTTTTTAACTACAACTTCTCAACATAAAGGTATATAAAGACCCCTGCTTAGCGGCTACTCCATAAGCTGCAGGGACAGAAACGCTGACCCCAAGGTGTGACCAATTAGGATAATGCCACAGACCCAAGTCTTACAAGTCCTAAGAGACTCCTGGTGAACCATGAAGTATAGAAGATGACCCTGAAGAGCAATCAGCCAAGGAAGAGACCCACCAGCTGTGTTGGGGGGGTAGGGGCGGGGCGAGGGGGACGGGAGGCAGGACTCCTTCCTTGACATGTTCAATGCATGTCACTGGCATGTAAACAGACAAGGCAAACTTGACGGAGCTGCAAGCGGGTATCTGACAGCCACCCCTGAGGTCAGCCCTCTCGCACACATCCTGCCGGCAGCATTTCAGCTCTTTTGTGACTGCCCTCACTTTCCCCTTGTAGGCTACTATTCCTCATTTTCTTTTTAGCAGATATTAAATGCAAGAGTGTGTGTGTGTGTCATACAAGCACACGTGCTTTACTCATACCACCAGTCACCCTAAGCCCCAACTCCAGCTCCCCAACACAGGGACAGGTTGCTTGACACTCCCTGTAATGGCCTCACAGGCTCTAAAACACATGGTGATTAGTAGGCCGGCCGTGGTAAACATAATTATCACACATGATACTCTCTTTGGAAGACAAAGCTAAAAAGCACAAAGTCGTAGAAGGAAATTCATCGATGTCACACCACAGCAATGACCTCAGGGGCAATGTCGAGGCGGTCTTGCAGGTGTGGGCCCCTCTGTCATCTAATAACAGGAACTTGTGGGTCTAAGGTGGTGGACAGGTGTGTCAGGAATGGGGTGGGGAAAGATCAGGAACTCTTTAAATTAGCTGCCCTTGAACTTCACAGATTGTGATAAAGACAACACCAAGCTTTGTTCCTACTCCCCTGTAAAGGAACCTAATATTGCATTGCTGGCCCGTTATAACTGCGCACAAACACCCCAAGTTGGCCGGCCGGCCCCTTTCTTTAACCCGTATGGACTCTGGCCAGGACAGCAGGCAGCAAAAGCCTCCAAGCCGGTCTTTCCGCTTGTATGTCTCTGCCTACTCCTTCCCATCTGTTTTATATGATGTTGCCAGATCAGTCATCCTGAATCGTTTCTCAGCTCAAACACTAGCCATGGTTCTCCACTGCCTGCAAACGAAAGCCCAAATCCCATGGCCTGGCCTTTAAGGCTTGCCACAGCAGGGTCCCAGCATGTGCCTGACGTTCACTGCCACACTGTTTCTGACACGGACTTTACACTTTGGGCAAGTTCCCCTTTGTTTTCTTGTCTCTTTGTCTTTGCTCATGTTATTACCTCAGCCTAAATGCCCTTCCTTTTTCTGACCCTGACTGGCAAACTCCTTCCCATTCCCGTAGGCCTGTCTCAATACCATCGCTTTCTCTGCGGCTTCTCTCATCTCCATCCCTGACAAGCCTGAAGGCTCCCGTATCCTCCAGAGTGTCCCACACATCCAGGCCTGCGATATTTATCCCTTTCATGATTTTCGGAAATACATAATATAGGTTTGTACTCAAATCAGTTACATGACACTATCAATTTAGTTAAGAACACAGGAAGACCATGAAGTATTCATCAGTAACAGAAACAAACTAGGATCAAAGTTTTAAAACGATCTCTCCTTCTTAGGGAATAGGTCCTAGACGTCTCTAGACAGAAGTTCCCTCCTACCACAGTCTCCAGACAGCTGACAGCTGCCTTCTCACACTGTTCCTCTTTAACTGCTCTGATTCACACACACACGCACACACACGCACAGCAAGGAAGTCTCAACTGAGGCCAATCTCTCTTTAACTGTTAGCACCTTTGACGATTTTTAGGCATGAGTACCAAAACCTCCTTCCGAGGGGTGAGACACAGAGGCAGAGAAGAAGGAGAACGGTGAGCTGAGGTCCCACGGCAGAGGTCAGCAGGGGCAATGGTGCCCCGCCTAACGGCCACCACAAAACAAGGCATCACAGAGAACAGGAAGCTGGTGAAACCCACGTTTGAGGTGACAGGATCCAGTAATGACCACAAAGCAACAAATCCTCTGTCGGGAAGGAGAAAAGGACCTCTGGAGTCATTTAAACACGTTTACTGGTGCACAGGCTTACCGTTGATAAGGTATGGATGATTGCAGCACTTCCGTAATTCCATCATAGTGTTTAAAAGATTAGGTACGTTAGCTTGACCACCACCTTTGGAGAGAAACGTGAAATTCTTCTCAAGGATGGCTCGGTAATATTTTTTCTGAATATTTGTTAGCTCAACTTCAATTATAGTTTCTTCTTTGGGGGCCAAGTTCTTTTCCACATCCTCCTTGAGACGTCGCAACATCATTGGCTTTAGAATAGCCTGGAGTTTTTGCACCTGAAAAAGGACCTTAAGTAAATACTGGTATCGTGATTCGCTTGCATGTTAAAACATTCATTCACCATTGGTTTTCATTTGTCAAAGCCCAGTAAGGGTATGAAGGCACTAATCTCTCAGCTTGCATGACAGAAGTGCATGAAGGTTGAATGAGTCCGCGTTAGATGGCCTATTTCAGCTGCCCAGGAGCCCGAACAGCCAGAAGGCCCGACAAGCACACAGCAGGAAAGAACCCAGCTTATTCACTGAGCCTTCCCTTCTGTTTGTCTTAAGCCACAGGGATGATGAGGAAGAGGGAAGAGGCGATGTCATGGGAGTGGCAATGCTTCAGTCCCCTTCCCCCTCTGGAAAGAGCTAACAGAACGAGTAGGCCAGGAGCTACCTACCCCCCGCACCAACAAGCAAGCAGAGGTGTCACTCTCTGGTTCTCATCTCTGATGACTGGCAATAGGACATATAGCACACAAGACAGTTTTTATTTTAAGAACGCAAAAACCAAAACAAAACGGACTTCACTCTGAACTAAACTAAGAGGTTTCAGACAGTAAATTGAGGAGGAACATAAAGACCAAGACTGCAAGCATATCTCCATATCTGTTTCAAAAACAGTATAATAATAAATACCCACAGAACTCTTAGAACGTATAAAATAACTGCTTTTCATACACAATACCTCATTTATTTCACACAGAAATCCTGTGGAGTAGTTTAAATGAAAATATGTAGACTCAGAAAGTAAGCAATGTGACCGAGTATACACAGCTAGGAAGTAAGACTAGTATCCCAAAACTCCAGGAGGAAAATAACTACAAGTTCCCCTGGTTTCTGACACTGTGCTCAAAACGTACACACAGCAGGGGCGCCTGGGTGGCTCAGCTGGTTTGGCATCTGCCTTCGGCTCAGGCCATGATCCCCGGCTCCTGGGATCGAGCCCCGCATCAGGCTCCCTGCTCAGGGGGATGCCTGCTTCTCCCTCTCCCTCTGCTGCTCTCTCTCTCAAATAAATAAAATCTTAAAAAAAAAAAAAGTATACAAAGCAAAATCACTGATCTGAACAGCATGGCAGTGTTCGAAAATTACATGAAAAGTTAAGTAACCTCTCCCAACAAATCTCAACAGCCCATCATGAGGGCAAACAGACAAACAAACAAGAAAACCTCCATAATGAAGACTCAGAATGCCCAAGGAAAGGAGATACAAAGCTCACTTAACTACTAGGTGAGAAAAAGTGATATAATTTTGTTTTTAAACACCTAAGTAGCAGTGCTTTGCCATTTCATGGGTTAATCTTTAATTATATGACTAAAGTGCAAAGTAGACGTGATAAGTACCTGTTCTTCAGTTTTCAGATCACCAAATTCTTGCATAAAGGTGGTTTCTGAAGGGAAGCGACTTGGTTCCAAGAAATGAAGCAAGCTGAAGAGCTCTTCCACAGTGTTCTGTAGTGGGGTCCCCGTCAGCAGCACTTTGTGTTCCTGTAGGAACACAAGGAAAGCAACTGAGCAAATTGCAACAAAAACAGTTTCCTAAAATGAAAGCAGCTCTCCTGGGGCGCCTGGGTGGCTCAGGTGGTCAAGTGTCCAACTCTCCAACTCTTGGTTTCAGCTCAGGGTGGGATGTCGGGTGTGGGATCGGCCCGGATGGGCTGTGTGATTAGGGTGGAGTCTGCTTGAGAGTCTCTCCCTCTCCTTCCCTCTCTGCCCCGAGGGTGCGAGTGCCCTCGCATGTGCTCTCGCTCTCAAATAAATAAAATCTTTAAAAATAAATAAATAAAACCAAACCTCTCTCTAGATATCCATTTTCCTACATCTCATTAATGCTAACTCAGCGTCCACCATAATGTAAAGGTAGAGGGCACAAAGGCAGAGACACAAGAAAGACATGGACCCTGCTTCAGACAGATATGTGGTGTGGGCCCTCTAGAATGCGGCAGACCCTGTAAACATGTCATGCCATTTCATTTCTTCCTGGGATTATCAGGTCAACATTTTAGTGCTATGGCTTTACATTACAAGTCTCTTGAGTCCCAATACTTTTTTCTCCACCGAAGTTTTCTTCCTAAAATCCCTAGACTCAGAGAGAGCTCACATGCTTCTTTCTGTTCTCTACATCAACAGCGCTCTCTTCTCCCCATCTGCTTCCTGCATGACTCACTTTAGAGACAAAAGAAGTTCTTCTACATGCAACAGCATATGAAAAACTATTTTGTTCTGCAAAAATTTTAAACTAGAGAAGAGGTCAGCTTGGTTTTAAATACCACAATCACTTTTTCTTTTTTTTTTTTTTTTTTAAAGCAGATGCTATTTCTAATGTTGTTTCTTTGAACCAAGTTAGGTTATTTATTTAAAATAATTCTTCCTGTTTATGAGCTCTTTCTCCAGCTTTCCTTATGCATCTATACCCTTGTCTTTGTATTTGATATATCCAACACAGAGGAGCTATTTCTCAGTGACCAGTTTTAATGATGGTGAGTTTATTAATCTTAAGGGTCTTATTACTTAATATTTTGTTTGGCCATTTGATACATAGTATAGCGAATAAAACTATTTCAGAAAGTGATCCAAAAAAAAAGAACGTGATCCTACCTTCTAGCAGGTTCAAATTATTGACTTAACGTGAAATCTGACAAGACCTGGTTGCCAAGGAGAGAGCATATGCTCAGTAAATACTAGATAAATGATGTAACTAGGGTAAGGACATGCTAATTTTCGTAATATCCACCATGTCTTATATGCCAATGAAGCTCTTTGAAAGTAAGGTAAAGCAGTTCAGTTTGCTTTTCTTTCTCCTTTTCTCCCTTTTGAATAAAGATGTCTCTCAGGAAGATACATAGACCATCATCATCTTCAGACTCATTAACTTCGTAAAGAGTAAGGAGTTTGCAAATCAGTTCAAGATTTTCTAATATAGGGGTGCCTGGGTGGCTCAGTCAGTTAAGCATCTGACTCTTGATTTCAGCTCAGGTCATGATCTCAGCGTTGTGAGATCGAGGCCTGCGTCGGTTTCCACGCTGGGTGTGGAGTCTGCTTGAGATTCTTCCTCTCCCTCTCCCCCTGCTCCTCCCTCCTCTATCTCTCTCTCTCAAAAAAAAAAAGAAAAGAAAGATACTCTAATATATAACCATATTGGTGGGTAACATGGGCCACAGTCCCTGACATACTTTGGTTCTGAATTACCTTATCCAAGAATTTTTTAAAACTGTCAGAGACTCAGGAAAGAGCATTATATTGATATTGAAGATTGTTTCCCAGTTTTCTCCTATTCCTTATGATTGAGCTAAATCCTTACCTCTAAACAAATACTTCAGAAAAAGCCTTTTAACTTACTCATTTCAAAATAAATATATTTGAAAAAAGGAAAGGGTTTTTTTTTTTTTCTTTTAAAGTTGAACACGGGGCTTAAATCCACAATTCTGAGATTAAGACCTGAGCAGAGATCAACCGAACCACCCAGGTGCCCTGAGAGGGACTCCCTTTTTTATGCTGCTTTCCCTCAAGGGCTGTTTAAAGCCAGTTATCCCAAACGGTTACACACATGATATTTTTATAAGGTTACATGTGAGTAGTGGAATAAAACCAGGTTTCCATTAGAAAGTAACTGTGAAATAACATGTGATTAATACACAGAGTGTCCCAAAACATCATGTAAGAGACGTTACGTGCTAGCAGGCTTATCACCTCCAAGCTCAACTATGTCAGCAAATATGCTTTTGGTTTGAAAACATTACCATTCTTTTTAGCTCTGCTGGAGTGACGACCATTTAATTTTATTTCAGCAGACTCTTTAATTTGTGTGAGGCCTCCTGACAATGAAAGATGAGACGATAGAATCAATGAAGAACTACTACCACCTCCAGAGAATCCCCTCCTTGTCACTGAGGGACAAGGAGATGGCTTTGCTTTCCAGAGCTCCCACAGAAGAGGGTGAAGACCATAAATGTCCCTCTACAAATCATCTTCACAAGCATTTCCTTTGTGATGAGAGAGCTGAGACATTCATTGGCCTTCTCTTTCTGAGAATGCACTTGGAACATGATCCTCATCAAGTGCACCTTCATCCTAACTGAGTCTAGTGCAAGAAACAGCAGTTCCCTCTGACCTGCTTTGTAGCCGGATAAACTCGTTTTCACTGTGACTTATTCCAGAAAAGAATAAAAAATGGCCAGTGTATAAGTTCTCATGGTGTTTACTGTAAGTAAGGATTTAAAGGTCAACCAAGGAGTTGTTCAGAACTAGACAAATACAATTGCATTCTAATTCTAAACAACAGTACTGTGTTCCATCTTGAAAACATCATTCTAAGAAAAATTCTTGATTGTCAAAAAACAATTATTTTGTTCATGTGCTTATCAGAGATTCCCAGTGGATGAGCCAAGAATGAGTTACAGGTATGCAAGTCCTTGAGTAGCCAGCAAGGGCTGAGAGTCAGATTCCAGGGCTGGTCACCTGTGGCAGTGGGCAGCATTCTCAGCTTGCCCCATCATGACATGCTGTAATGGTACACACAGAACATTACCAATTTCTAGATGTGCCATTATGTGAAAAAAGGTTAGGGAACACTGAAGTATGTAACACAAAAATTATCTGGATAAGAGATTATAATCCATTAATGAACTGTTACTACAAACAATAGAAAACTGTTTCAAGTCTCCCGATAACAATTAGACTATACGATGTTGACAGCATTTAACTCAACTGTACGCACCAATGGAGGACTGTTTTGCAGTAAGAATCGACTGCCTGGGAGCACATAAACTAATAATAGGAAACAACTTAGATAAACTCAGGTGGCTATTTAAGCCTTCAGAAAATGGTACTCTGTCTTTTCTGTGGACCACTGTGAAGATGGGTCCCTACTTGGAAGATGGAGTTAGGTATTTCATGAACACTCACATTTGCCTGCAAATGTAATGCCCAAGTGCTGCCCGGAGAGACCAAATACAGTCTCAGAGTTTCTCTTTTCCACGTGCTCGCCTATGTCTTCACGGCTGGTCACTGTTTCTAAGTGTTCTCCTTTCTTTTGTGGATTGGTCACCAAATAATATAAACTGATTTGAGAAAGGTCTTAGGATGGGATTTCCCATCCTTAATAGAATAATTCAGTCAGACTTTTTCCCTTTAAACAAAGCTAAATTTTGTTTGTTTTTCATTAAAAGAATCACTGGCTAATGAATAAAAGAAACTGCTTCAAAGAACCAGCTGCAACAAAAAGCTTTTAAGTGTTCTTTTTGGTAGTCCCAGTCTTCATTAACAAAATTTATAGCCATGAACGTATAGAATGTTCTCCCCGTCTCAAACTCTCAATTAACAAGAAATCAAATTAATCTACTGAAGTCAACATCAAAGAGATTTTAAAAATCTTTTGCACTTTTTTAGAAACTCAGCAAAACATCCAATGTTACTGAATGACAGTAACATTGCTTTTAAAATGTACATTAAAAATGAAAACAAGTGATCAAAACCCACCTTGCAAACTACAGAGAACAAAGAAGTCTGAGGATGACTGAAGTCATGTAATAATTTCTGCCAGGAAACCAAACACATAGAAGCATGGAACAGAAAAATCAATCAAATCCTACCACCTCTACATTATCCCGTAACACTCCTACTGAAAACAATCTAGAAAAATCTAACCAGAAAAACCTGACCACCTCTTAGGAAGCAGGGAGAGTATGGGGTAAGTGTGGTGTCAAACTCCAGATCAAATTCAAGGTCTTGTAATGCCCCAAACTTCTAAGTGTCTGTATGAACTTGACCAATTCCAGGTATTAACCCATACAAAGAACTTGCATCTACAAGTCCTACTGGATCCAATGTGCCAAAACCATTGAGCCCTGGAATATAACTTCATTATCATCACTGGGACAAAGCCTGGCCCACCAGGTTATGAAATGGCAGTATTTATAAACAAAAGGGAAAAGCAAATATTTGAAACTCATTTCAGTGAAAATATCCTAACTATACCTTACTGTAATACAATCATGCAAAGAAACCAGCCAATGATATGAGGATCGAGAAGGGCAGCAACTTTTGAGTAACTAAAAGCTCAGGAGGACCTATCACCTTATTTGACAGGCTTTAAAAACACACTACACAGGTATCAGTCACATTCAGAGCAGCGGGAACACAGTCAGTAACGATTCTGTTCAGGTTCAATGGAATCATCAATATGATCACTGACCAAGTCCATCATCTTGAGCCCCTCCAGCAGCTTGCAGTTCCTATTCTTCAGCCTGTGGGCTTCATCAATGACTACACAGCGCCATGGAATATTCCGCAGCTCAGGACAATCCGTCAAAATCATCTCAAATGTAGTGATGATGGCATGAAACTTATAGGACCCTTTTATCACTCGACCCTATGAGAACAGTTCTAAATTATTATTTAACATTAGAGATGACATTAACTTTGATTAATAAATAGCATAAAACAGATATATTTATCTTTTGGGGACATCTTTATTTTAGGTAACACTTGTATTTTGTTTTCCAGGTGTTTTGCAGGGAAGCTTTAAACTCTTTTCCCTTTTAAAGAAATTTGAAAATCGTTAGTAAAATTTCCTATCCAATTTCCCTACAGATCATATGTAGTAAAGTGCCACTAAGTGTAGTCATCCTAGTTACATCCTACAGATCCCAAAAAGGTGAAAAGCCTAGGGGATTATGTACTAAGGTAGCTTTTAAAAACTTTTTTACTGTTTAAAACATTTACTTTTTTTTTTTTTACCTTTGTTAACTTATTTTTTACTATTAAAGTGCTAAATGAAAAAACCCATTCCCTTAGGGTAGAACTTATAACCATCTCTCAAATCTAGAGATAAACACCAAAACAGATTTCAATATTTTTCTCCTTGAAGTATTTAATTGCAGATTTTATAGTTAAAAGCAAACCTATAAAACAAAACTCTGTCCTATTTCCAGTAATAAGACTTCTCCTTACCACCTATCAGCTTAAATCTATTTTAGCAGATACTATTCTGTCATTTATAATGCTTCACTGTCAGTATCATAGAATAACTGTATACAGGTAAGAAGCGTAAGTAAAAAAATTATACGAAGTACTACTAAGAGTCAGAGCAGAAGTTCTTCCCTTTGGGTGTATTTCACTCAACATGGAATGCCTAATAATTTTTACTTCCACTTACATTTAATAACACCATTTTCTGTTTAGCTTTTTCTTAGGCTTGCAAAATAAAACCAATTAGCATATCAAAACATTAAATGATTTTCCACAGTCACCCAAGGTGAAAATATTTCATTTATTCTTATCGGATAATCAGAACCACCAAAGCTGTAAAAATTAGCTGTATTTATAAGATGCAAAAATATAACACAATTGGGAAAGAAATCTAAAGCAAATTTCTCAATTTTGTAAAATCTAGACCTTCCCCCAAAATGTCTGAGGCCATTTTAATATCCAGGACCTTAAAACGTACATAATAGGCATAAAGAATACCACTTGTGACGTTTTACCTGGGGATCTTTGAAGTACATTTCATACAACTGAATGGTCCGACGACTAGCTTGACTCCCATGATACACAACCACATTCAACTCTGTCCAGGTACGGAACTCCCTTTCCCAGTTGGGGATTGTGGACAATGGGGCAATTACTAAAAAAGGGCCATGGATTCCTTTCAAATATATCTCATAGAGAAATGTAATGGACTGGATAGTTTTTCCCAAACCCATTTCATCTGCTAAAATGCAGTTTCGCCTTTGGGAAGGAAATAAAACACAAAAAGTTTAATAAGTACAGATATTAGACACTGCTTTCTTTTCACAAAACATATACTATTATAATCACAAATGCATATCTCAAATGTTCTCTTAGTTCAACAAAATACATTTTCAAACAAAATCCTCTAAGGCATAAAAATTATTTCTACATATGTCTATCAATATCTCTGTATTAATGTTTGTTGGATAAATATTACGCATACTTCCAATCCTGGCTGTTTTTCATAATTCTTATTAGAGATTAAAGTGTGACATTATCTGATTAATATTTTCAATGACTACAAAGGAAAACAGCTATAGGCCTTCTTAAAAGTGAAGAAAAACATGCTTTTTACATACATGTTGTACCAATTGAAAAGTAGCCAGTTTACTCCCTCCAACTGGTATTCCCTGAGTTTGTTATTGTTTTTGTACTCCCTGGAACTCTCCGATTTCTTCCAATCATCAGCAGGAGGTCGCTCCTGTTTCAAATATAGTAAATCCCATTAGTGGTTTCTCCAAGACCACACCACTATGCTATTTTCAAATTAAATCCTTCACCATTAGCCAAGTCTTACCACACGCTCTGTTTCTGGCTCCCTGGACATTAGTTTCTCAAACTCTTCGATCTTCGCTTGATCTATGTCCTGCCTTAGCTCCCACGTGCTGTCTTCGTAAGGCAGGGAGCACCACTTCACCAGATAGTGAGTCACAGGCTGGGCCAGGTTTAAATAAATTAGAATTGGATTCATTTGATCGAAATACACACACACAAACACACACACACACATTACTTATTGATAGACACTACCCCAGCGACAGTAAGAATGAGTTGGTAGAAGTTTATTTAAAACTACAACCATTACACAGTCATCTCTAGTTAATAGTATCAAGCATAAACTAGAAGTAATATTACTGGGTATCATCAGAACAAGCTAATTTTTATCGAATTCACTGCTATGTTCAAGCCAAAAAATATAAAGAAATAGCTTGTAAATAACACAGATAAATTTAAGCCTTATTCTTACCTGTGCAAATCATTTAACGGGTGTCTGATTCAGACTTATATGGTAAATCATCATAGTATATTTACATTATTGGCTAGTTTCTTAAAGAATGAGAAACAAGCTTGAATTTATTAGTATCTCTGCCTTTTTCTTAAAGAGAGAGGTACTGTTTGTATCCAATCCCTTTAAAATAAAGCGTTTGAGGGGCACCTGGCTGGCTCAGTCAGAAGAGCGTGCAACCCTTAATCTCGAGGTCGTAAATTTGTGCCCCACATTGGGTGTAGAGATTACTTAATTAAAACTTTAAAAAAATAAATAAAAAATAAAGTGTTTGAGCTTTCATAGACTGGAGAACAAAATATATTGGGTAATGCAGATCAACAGGATTTCCTTTGTCTTTCTTCTAGAAAATACTTGGGTGGTCAACCTTCACTTCAAGACTAAGGTACACCTGGCTGTGATGTTAAAAACATTCACTGTGCTACATAAATATGCAATAAAACAATTTTCTTTTAAGTACAGCTAAGTAAAGCTAGAAAAGTAAACATCACATTACAGACACAGTCCTTGAAACATCATGGTTTTCAGGATACAGAGTTTGGGGGGAAAAAATGGGAGTTCATTGCAGACTCTCACTAGATAAGCAAGATCTAAACATTTTATATAAAATTTAATTTACACAAAGAAGCCAGGAATGACAGAACTCATGGTGGGTGCATACATCATTCCTGAGACAATATGCTCAGGAAGGCACTAGACTTGTCCTCACTCTTACTGCCCTAATCAACCGTCCTTTACAACCTCACAGAGTTCTGCAAAGCAACCTAAGAAATGCCAAGATCTCATAAAGAGAATTATTTTACATTGTCCTCTGGGCACTACATTAAATGAGGTTCATCAACTTCACTAAGGATATACAATGTTAAGTAACATTAAATTCCATTCTGCTACAAGAGCACTCTTAATTATGTATGGGAAATCTGTGCTTCATACTGGGTTTATACCAAAGTGTATTGCATTCTTCTTTATTGATCATATTCTGAAATCGTGTAAAATGCCAATGTATTTGTTTCATATTGAAAATTGATTTCTTTTAAAAAGTTCGCACACTTAACAAAGAACACACTGAGTGCTCTTATTAGGTCATAAAACTAATAGTCAGTCAAAAGCTTCAGTTAAATTTAGATCAGTTGTGTCATCATCCAGGGCTCTGACCAGGACCAGATCTAGGATTCCATAATCATTCTCCGTAAACACACTTAAACCGTCTGAGTCACTGCCCCATAATACAAATGATCTTCTGTTACCTCTCCCCGTTCATCTGTGCTACGTGCAAAGTCCATTATCCGGTCAACCTCCACATAATCTGGATTAAAAAGCTCATCTTCAATCTGCACCAAAGGAAAACAAAGTTAAAATGTTTATTTAATTCCTAAGAGTAAACGTTATTTCACTTTTCACCAGACAATAATATCTTGGGTCACAGCAAAATAAAATTTATATTTGGCAAATTCTATTATATTAATTGAAATGCTACAATTTAGCAAAATCATTCCCCATGAGGAAATCAGACTTCTCAGACTTTGTTAACTGGGTATTTTAATTACTGTGTGAAACCTTTTTACTGTGAGAGAATGTTTAGGAATATTTTAAATGAAGTGTGAAATTACAATTCACTAATGAGCAATCCAAAAGGCTTATGGCATGCAATGCATTTAGTATTCTCGAAACTACAGCTTGCAGTAAAGACTCAGAGCCATGCACAGTAAGTGCTATCTCATAACTACTGGAGTTGTCTGAGGCCTTATAGCATCACTTACACAATGCTATTCCAAAGGCAAAAACAATGAAACCAGTGAATTTCCTATTTTAGTGTGAATAGTTTAGGGTGTCTGGTCGTCTTCACTAATCAATATTAGTACCTCATTTGAATATGGTCTTATCGTTAATCTAAGGATTCTAATGATTTATTTGTATTGAATAGAGAGCAGCTGACTAAAAATATTAAGGATGAAGAAATGAGGCTTAAATAATTGGGTTATTTAGCCAACGTATTAACAATCTTTACAAAAGTAAAGTAATACTAACTTGCTTGCAAAGTTATCTCCTATAAGAGAATAGAGTAACAGAAGATGGCTCAAAGAGAAATTACAGACTATGCCATACTTTAAAGAATTCAGAGTCAGGCAAGTTAGAAAACAGAAGACACATTCTTATGTGTTCATCGAGATGAATTTATCAGTAACATAACTGCATTAAAAGGCTTTTGCAAGACATATTAGAAGTCACTTAGACACCGTTCATATTCTCTAAATTGCAGGCTGAAAAGATAAGCTGTTTGGTTACAGTTGGCTCAAGGATAGCAAACATTCTCTGGGCTACTGTGTCCATTTAAAACGTCTGGTTTGGGTCCTTTGAACTCTGAATTATGAAAAAAAAATCAGAAATACAAAAATGTGTTTCAAATGCCTCAGGCCCTTACACAGCGTTGATTAGTAAGGCAAAAAACTCATTGAAACATTCAGTTCATTTAAAATGTTAATGTATTAATGCACTGGCTTTGTCAAAAGCTTCTAGGTTTAGGTACACAATATGAATGCATTATTCATATACAGCATGAACACTGAAAACTTTCCATAAACTATGTTTTGATGACAAAAGCTCCTTTTAAGACCCCTTGTTCTTAAATGGCAGCTTTCACTGATGAATTAAAATCCTTAACCTTACTCTTAAACATTTCCATCCTTCTAGTGAGTAATCTGCACCATCATGCATGTGATGCAATTTCCAATTTAAACAAAGATTTTAGTTGCAGCAGACTTCTAAGGGCGCCTAAGGTGAAACAAAGAATGCGAAAGCAGTCATAATTAAAAACCCCAAAGTAGCAGAACTGTGGAACACCTGAAACCAGGACTGTCTATGGAACAGGGCGTGTGTGTGTGTGTGTGTGTGTGTGTGTGTGTGTGTGTGTGTGTGTGTGTGTGTGTGTGTGTGTGTGTATAAAAGAGAGAGGAAGGGAGTTGCTATCCTTTTGTGCTTGCCCTCAGATCATCTTTTTGGACTGAAGTTTCCGCTACCTCCACTTGGGACAAAACTTAAGATTTCTAGTTGCCAAGTTACCACTCAAGATAATGTATTTCAATTGTGGTACAGGATATTCATATAGGTAGACCCAAATAGATAAGGCTACATAGCTAGGGCGAGGCACAAATCCCTAAATTGCATCTGACACCAGCAAACAGAGTCCAAATAAATTTCATGAACAGAACCAGGACTTAAGGATGGGGGTGGGGGGTGCTGCCACTGCACTCTTGCCTTCTCCCTCCACTGATCCATGGAGAATGGGTCACCAGAACACATGGTATCTCTTTCTAAAAGAAAGCTAATGATGTCAACTTGCCTAATGTCACCAACATTTAACTTCAGTTTCATTAAGAAGGGCACAAAAAAATAGGATTTTATGGTATTTCTTAGGAACTGACCTATCAAAAAAAAAAAATCACTTAAATATTCTCCGAGAGGTGAGTGAGTCACATGTGAGTAATTTCATTCCCCTCAGTGTTAATTACTGCACTGCAAAGAAGCTGAACCCTCAGATCAGGGAAGGGGGTGACGCAGACATATGTCCAATAAAACTACCACCACCCAATCACCCATCTAATTCAAACTTTACAATCTGCCTGTTGGGAGCATGGAAATCAGATTCCAGAAGAACACAGACTTGTCACCTGAGATTATAAGGATTTTATGACATAAAAATACTGAACACTCTTCCGTCCCCACCCCACCCCATGTCCAAAAAGGGGAGGGGGTGTGAAATAGGTTGTTAAACAGTTATTATTTGCATCAAATTTCACACTTCTTTCCAGTTTACATTCTGTTAAGTCCTTTATGGAAAGGAAAACTAATAAATCAGCAAGTTTAATCTTTCAATGTGAAGGTTTCTCTTTTATTTTCTTGAGGCTGTAAGTGAAACCAAATTGGTGAGCAAAAGTCCAGAGACCCTAGTAAGCAGTCTGCAAAAGCATTTTTTAATGCAATCGAGTACCCGGGAGGGGAACTTGGCACTTCTTTCAAAAAATGCAGATTTCCTTCCCCGCCCTAGGTATGGTTACCTTTCTATCATTGATAACTTAGAATAAAGGGAGACAGGCAAAGACATTATACCAACTTCTATACTACAGCACATCATTTGTAAAAATGAGCTTAGTAAACTCTGTAATCGGGCATTAACTTGAACAAAAGAAATCCACCACATTCTTTCCTTAATAGAAGTAACTTATATTCTAGAAATTGTACTTAATACTTACTGTAGAGTCTTTAACCTCACTAAATCTTAACAGAACTTTTATAAACGGACTTTTTTCACCGTCCGCTAACTGTACTTTCATTACAAGATTTTAATGATACCATCATATTTCCATATAATAGCATAAGGACCAGTATCTTCTAGGCTAAGTAACAGGAAGAATGAGAAATTTCCTGTTTACAAATTTTTTTTAGCAATAACCAGTTACCAATATGCAAGTAACAGCACCAAATGAGGGAAACTAGTTTTTCTTAGTAATTTGCTAAACTAAAATTCAAAATTCAGAACACTTTAATAAGGTTACTACTTAAGAAAATTAACTGGGTATTTCATACCTCTGAAAGGAATTTGTTCTGGCCCTGCTTTGCCTTAAATCGTTTGATCTTTTGCTGAATTCTCTTATCTTTTTCCAGATCTTCTACAGATGCCCATTGACAATGAAGATAAGAGCTAAAAGAATAAAATAATATACTTGAAAAACATGTAGAAAATAATCTTTTATTATTCCCAAAAAATCAACTAAATAATGAACGAAATAAGCGGTTTACCTACTAATAGAGGCTGCTGATCAACATTCAATACAATTATTCATGTTTGAGAATAAGAAAAAAAATCAATAATTGTGCCTGAAATTTGTCTTCCGTCCTGAGCCTCCAGCTCTCCTATTTATATCCCATTAAAAAAAGAAAAGGACCTACTAACAAGCTGTTTTCATAAGTGAATGGATTACACTTCAATAAAAAACAATTAGCACTACAGGGTGGCCTTAATTATGAATTTACATTTTGAGCGTTTTATCATTAATTGAGAAATAAAAGGTTTTCATCAAGTTAAGAGAATTCAGATTTAAAACAACAAAGGTAAACATAACTTAGTCCTTCTAGAGCAATCTGAGAGAAAAGAACCCTCACCTGCTCTCTGAACACCCATGCCCCAACTAACCCCTGGTCAGTTTCTGCCTTGCCAGCCTCATTCGTCCAGGAGCTCTGAAATGATGTCTCTTGGACCCCCGTGACTTTGTCACTCTCTACTGTCTACCTGGTCCTCGCACTGAGCCAGTCCCCTCCTCTTCAGAGTCACCATGCCTGCTCCAAGCACAGGTGTTCTCTCTAACCTCAAGTTGAACACTCTCATCCTCCCTTTTACTTCCCTGAGACTCACAGGTATATAGTTAATATTTTATGGTACCTCTGACATTCTTTGGCTTGCTATTTCAATACTCTTTTGTACCATCATTTTCTCCCTGTTCCAGATAGCCTGGACTGTCTCTTATTTCTCTTTCTGGTGATGACATTAAAAAGAAATGAGGTGCCTGAATATGTACCTATTTCAAAATCAAGGTACTACTACTCTTAGAAATTATGCAGCCATTCTAAAATCTGTCAAAAATGATTAATGACATGGGAAAGGCTTATGATATTAAGTGTCATATCATTTATATTTATGTAAAGTCTAACATGCGAAAGGTAGGACTGATTTAGTCCTTCTACAACTGACTGACGGAGACAAGGACTTTAAATACGTATGCCTCAATAGGAAAGGAATTGATATAAACCCTGTACACACATGCACACAGAGAAAAGAGACTAGATGGAAATGCATCCATACGTGAATAATGATATTTTCTGGGTGGTAAGACTGCAAGTATTTTCTTTCCTACTTTCAAGTACTTTCCCAATTTCCAATAAGTAATATGCAATACTGTTACTGCATATTATCAAGAAACAAATATTATAAAAAATAACCTAGTCTAGTCTACTTATTGGATAGAAAAAGGCATGGGTGCAAGTCAACACTCTGTCTTTGCTGTGGTACACATGACTTTAAAGCACCACCAGTGTGACTGTGAAGAGGACACAGGCATCAGTCTCACTCTTCCTCTTGAAAACCGGGCTGGAATTTTTGGATACTGACTCTGCTTTCCTAAATGGAGAAAAACCACGGACTCTTCCACTAAGATCAGAAAGAAGGCAAGGATGCCCACTGCCTCCACTATTTTTTTTTTTTAAGATTTTATTTATCTGACAGAGAGAGAGACAGTGAGAGCAGAAACACAAGCAGGGGGAGTGGGAGAGGGAGAAGAAGGCTTCCCGTGGAGCAGGGAGCCCGATGCGGGGCTCGATCCCAGGACCCTGGCATCATGACCTGAGCCGAAGGCAGACGCCTAACGAATGAGCCACCCAGGCACCTGCCACTGCCTCCACTATTATTCAATATTGTATTTGAGGCATTAGCCAATGCTATTAGACAAGAGAAAACAACAAGGGAAGCAATAATTGGAAAGTAAGAAGCAAAACTATCTCTATTTGCAAATGATATGATTGCATAACTGGAAAACCCCGGAGAGTCAATTAGAAAACTACTAATTCAAATAATAAAATAATTTAGCAATACAGCAGGATACAAAATTAACATACAGAAGTCAATAGCTTCCATTTACACAAACAACAACCAGTTAGAAGATACAACAGTAGAGAAAACCTCTTTTACATTATCAACAAGATTAAATGCTTAGCAATAAATTTAACAAAAAAAAAAGTGTGAAATTTCTATAAGGAAATATTTAAAACCCTTCTAAAAGACACAAAAATAGAGCTGGACCAACTAGAAAGACATCCTTATTTTTAGATAGCATGATCCAATGTCATAAATCATAAATTTGTAAATGTAACACAATATACATATAAATAAAATATAAACAAGCATTTTTATGGTGCTGGACAAGTTAATACTGACTTATATATAAAATAAACATGCAAGAACATCCAGGAAAACACTAAAAAGGAAAAGTTGTTAGGGAAACTAGATATACCAGATATTAAAATACACTATAAAGCCTTTATAAGTAGAACAGTGTGCTACTGGCTCATGAATAGACAGGCAGACCAAAGGATTAAAATATGGTACAGAGGCACCTGGGTGGAGCACCCGACACTTGATTTTGGCTTAGGTCAGGATCTCAGGGTCATGAGATCGAGCCCAGTGCAGGTTCTCTCTCCCCCTCTGGCCCTCCCCTGCTCTCTTTCTCTCTCTCTCTCTCTCTCTCTCTAAAAAAAAAAAAAAAAAAAAAGGTACAAATATATTTCCAAATGAATACATAAATTTAGTACATGATAAGGGTTACATCTCAAATCACTGGGACAAAGATGGACTTTGTAAATAATGGTGCTAGAACAACAATATTTGGAAAAGTATAAAATCAGAACAACCAAATATTATTGTGTTTTATATCATACTGAAGAATAAACATTAAGTGGATTAAGCATCTGTATACAGAAAATGAGACCATGCAGGTACTAGAGGAAAACATGGCAAACTCCTCTTTAACCTGGGGGTAGGGAAAAGCTTTCTAGCTATGGCTCAAAAGCCATATCCAACAAGAGAAGAGATTAATAAATCTAACAACATAAAAATTTCTTTAATTTACAGTGCAATAAAAATATAAAGTCAAAGGACATCTGAAACTGGGAAAGCATAGTTGCAACATATAAGAAAAAGGACTAAAGCACAACAGAAAAATGGGCAGAAGACATGAACACACAACTGACAAAAGAAAATATAAAAATGGTCATTAAATTTATGAAAAGATGTTCTCATTCACAAATAAAAAAAAAACTAAAGCGAAATACAATTTCTCACAAAAAATGAAACCACCATACTATGTTGGAAAGGTTGTAGGGAAAGAGGTGGTCTCTAACATTGTTGGTAGGAATGCAAAGGGCCATCCCTTATGGAAGGGAATGAGGCAGTACCTAACAGAACTACATACATGTTCGCCTTTGAATACAGCAATCCCACTCCTAGGAAGTCACCCTCACATTGTGCCTCCAATAATTCGAAAATATATAGGCATGAGAATTATACTGTAGCACTCTCTGTAGCTATAAAATATCAGAAGCCATCTACATGCCCACATACATAAGAGACTGGTTGGATGAGCAATGATACAGCCATGCAGTGGAGTACCACACAGCAGTAACAAAGAACAAAGAAGACTTAAGGATTGATATTAACTTCCAAACACAGTATTATTAAAAAGCAAAGTGCAAATGTGTACTGATAGTTGCTATTTTATATGTAAGAAAGAAGAGGAAAATAATATATATCTTATGTATATAAAATATTTTTATGTATATATATTTACACACACACATATATATACATATGTATGTTATCTGCCTGTTCGTGCCAAAAATTACAGAAAGGATAAATCTGGGATTAGCGACAAGGTAAGTAGGAATGGGGTGGAAGGGAAGGGAAAAGGACGTGCTTTTCATGAACTTGGAAAGAAGAAAATAAATGAGGTCACTGAGCATGGTGGGTAGTTGAGGCACCTGGGTGGCTCACTCGGTTAAGGGTCTGACTTCTGCTCAGGTCATGATCTCAGGGTTCTAGAGCCCCACGTCGGGGTCCCTGCTCAGCGGGGAGTCTGCTTCTCCCTCTCACTCTGCCTCACCCCACTGCTCATGTTCTCTCTCTCAGATAAACATATAAAATCTTAAAAAAAGAGAGAGAGAATGGTGGGGTGCTAAAATGGAATATAAATACAGACAGGAACTAAAGACCAAACTGAATATCAAATAAATAACATTAACCACCCTGAAAGGGGGGCGGGGGAAGAGAAGAATGAACCCAAGACAATTCTGAACCAAGTATTTAGCTTCTAAAAACCCTTTGGCTAAATACAAAAAATTCTGAACACTGAATGAACTTTATAGTTGGTAGGCTTCTTTTCCACAAAAATATGATCTAGTAAATTGGAAAACACTTCCTGTATATTCTAGGACAAATAAGCAAACATACTGGGATAATAAGAGCTAGGTTTCTCATGGTTGAAGAAGGGAGTCATTGCTATTGGAAGGAGAAAGGACTGAATGAGCCCTGTGGTGCTGTTGAAATAAAACCAAAACTACTGCTATAAAGGCACTGATTCTCATCGCTGTTAGTTAAGTAGATAGGTAGGTACACAGAGGTATGTGTGTATGTGTCATAAACGTGTGTACATGTAACATGTATCACACACACATGCATGCACATGCATAGACATGTGCAGGGGGCCCACCTAGCCCTCTCCACTGAGAGGCCCCAGAAGCGCTGACTCCCCTGCAGCAATGAGCACACCTAGTACTCAACTCGTGGTTTCTAAATGCCATTCTCCAGTAGAAACAACCAAGGCTCTTTGGAGAAATAACCTATTCCAGGACTTAAACAGGGAAATTACAAGATGAGTCTGGACTATCCTCTGGTGTCAGAAAGTAAGGAAGTGCTCAAAGAAGCATGGGGACAAAGCAAAGGGAGACAGGATCCAACCTGAAGGGGCTCCCACTGGCCAAATCTGGGATAATGTGAGCAAAGTAAATACTGATATGATAATAAAGAATTATGGCCCATTGAATAAAATAGGACTCTGCAAGTCTACAAAGCCACAAAGAAGCAAATTTAGGTCAAATTCTCCCTTATGGTGGAAACCCAACTAATACATTTAGAATGGGTGATGGAATAAGTAAATCCTCACTTAGCAACTTTATCACATTTAACAGTCTCAAAAATATCTTTCCAGAAGATACTTTTTTAATTACAAAAAGGACAACAGGAATTCTTTATACCATTTTGCAATTTTTCTGTAAATCTGAAATTATGTCAAAATAAAAGGTTAACAGAAACTGCTAATTTTATGAAAATTTTAATTCCCCTTAGAACTCAGAAAAGCTTTTTTAGAACCATGTTTGCCTCATCTCACATGACCGACGAAGGATGACTGGTCTCCCCTGGCCTGGCAGCGGTACCTAGTCACGAATGAACCAAGCACCTCAAGCCCCACTTCCACATGCTGATTTGGATGGATGCCTACCTAATGGTGCCATTTTGTGGGAATCAATACTTAAAACTTCTTTGCTCTATGTTTGATTTGATAAATCGACCAGAGAACTCTCTCTGGCTTACTTAGTTATCTCCTCCTCACCGATCCTGACACTTCCCTCAAATGACTATATATGAAATCATGTCATACATATAATTTCCACATGTGTACAACTCATCGTGCTCTAAGTACAAAATGATGACAACACCCACCTAATACAGACCAAGCATTCTTTATCACTGTATTCTGTATTTCACTGAACTCCCACAGTAACACTGACAAGAGACTTTTTCATCTTCTCACTTGGTAAGGGTCTTGCTCACAAAACTTAACAACTATATTAGTTTATTAACACAGTGCCAGTTGCAACAAAGGACAATGATAGAAACCATGGGCCTGATGCTTTCATCTTCTAAGAGTAGGGTAAATTTTCTTAGGCTGTTTTGACAGCAACGCCCAAAAGCCTCTCTTTAAGCTCTAGAACCTATTAAATATGATGTACTTGAGCTCCTTGCCTTGAACATTTTTAATTTAATTTTTACATCATCCATGAAGATTTTTGTCCTGGTTCTGTGATTGTTGCTTAGACTAGAAAAAGGCCGCAAACTTCTTTAGCGGGATAGCGGGATGACTACTGATTCTCACAACTACGCTGCCTTGTCAAAATGTGTCTGGTCCTACATCTATAATAAAGAACAATAACTCACTGTGTTCTTCAGTTCAGTTTTCTAAAAGTTATGCAATTCAAATTTACTAATCAAAAACAGACAAAATCACAGCTGAGCGCATTTCAAAATGCAAATGATGTCACGGTTTTCTAGAGCCTCGCTTGATAGTAGAGATCTCATCCTAAGCAGAGGTGGGAGAGAGGCCTCACAGAGTAAACTTCACTCTCAGAGGACAGGCAAATACTACTTTACTCACTTTTCTATTATTGTATGAGGTTTTATCCCTTCTAAAAAGAATTTCTTGGTTATACATGAAAGCTAGTCAACTTTTATACCAATTACTCATTTTCCAGGAAAATTAAATTCATGAAATTGCAAAGGCAAAAAAGTTAGCAGGCAATGGCCTCCAAAGCACTAAATAAACCATACCAATATTTCCCAATTCCCACTTATTTTTTCATTTTTCCAATTACTTTTTAAATCCTTATTTAGGATTTAATCGGGGAGCCTGATTAAAAGAAAAAAAAAATCACTGTTTACTTACAAGTTTTTGTATTTCACATAGAATTCCTCAACTTCTACCTCCTCTCCAGAGTCCTTCTGCAACAAAAGAAAATTTCAGGCACATGCTTAAAACCAACTACTAGAATATTCCAAAAGTAATGATTTACTCCCACAGGAACACACAACAGGAACGACAAAGGCAGTGCTGGACGTTCTGGTAAGGATGAGCACGTTGCGAGTGGTAGGAGGCCGGGGAGATGAAGACCAACACGCTTAGGCTCATGCATGCTACTCGATGTGCTACAGCTTCTAAGACATGAATCATTTTAACTCCTCCCTAACCACATGCAGCTTCATTCACAACAACCTGACCCCAAATTTGGCTCTCTGCCAAACCCACAGTGTTAAGGAGACGCCAAGTGTACCATTTTCTCAGGCAGCAGCCAATTAGCAACTGCTCTCCTGAATGCCATATGTATTATTTTTGGCTGCCTCGTGGCAACTTTACATTGTGGGTTTTGTAATGTTTTAAAATATTTAAAAGACATTTATTCCTCCATATAGTTAATAACTCTAAACAAGAAACCATATAAAACTAAACCTTGTTCTTATGCTGTAATATCAGTGCATCACAATTCACAGTTTTAGTTTTACTCAATGGTACAATTAAAATCTCTCAGACAAGATGTCTCACACACATAGCAGCCAAATAAAATTAACACTCCAACTACTACATTTAGGTAAGGTTAAAATCGTGATACCCATCAGCCAAATCAAGAGTTCGGCGGTAAGAGTATCTACACCATCTCCCTTGATCCCACCTACTGCCTTGTGTGCAGAAGATACTGCTCAAATGATATTTTAAGTATCTCTTTCAATATTTTTTTCCCTTCTGGTTTTAGGCTGTTAAGCCAGTCATAATATGTAATTTTCTCCTTAACATTTGATCAGATAAATCAGGGATGTAAAACGTAAACACCACTTACAGATGTTTAGGGATTGCTTTTACACTCTTACAAGAGCACCCAAGCCTGCCTTGAGGGTCACACTTGGCTAAGCCGCCTCAGAGATGCTGCGAAGAAAATTAAGGCAAGTAGGAACACGGCAGAGGACAAACAAAGGAGCAAAGACTTCTAGACTGGATGACAGGCTGGCACAGGCTCTGCTCAAAGAGGCTACAATTTCCCTCGATCCCTAAACTTCAAACTACTATCAAAGACTGTGACCTTAAACTTTTCTTTAAAACTCTCACATGTATCAGTTGAACCTAAATTTTAAACTGTTTTTTTCCACCTGGATAGAGATCAGCAATTAGAAGACTGGATATTCAAGAGTGTAGTCAAAGCCCATTAACATCTGGTTCTAACCTAATGACCTATAAACGGTCATAACCATAAACAGCTTTTTAACCAATATATACAGAACACAATCAATATCCCAAACTTTCAGTTGTCCAAAATAGGAATAGAAATGTTTGCCAGATACCCTCAAGAGCCAGCAACACAAACCTGGAATTAATTTAGAGATAAATTCTGGTCAATTCAAGTGACAATCTATCCAGCCCCCACCTTACTTTTTTTGAGCCCCAATGTTACTCCTTCTACTCACACGTTTCAGCAGTCATTCTGAAATGCATTATCTCTGCACAGAACTGGATAGTCCAGTAGAAAGGCCAAGAAAAGACAGAAGACAACCAGGGTAAAGGGAAAGCCAGGATGAGCCGAGAGCTTTTGACACCTGTCAGAGCATTATCATGAAATTCAATCCTAGAATGGAATTCAAATGTCTGGTCTACCGTTTTATACTCTCTGGATCCTAACTATATTTCTTTCAATCCAGAAAGAGTGTTTCAAAATTACGTTATTTTTGAGGTAGTAAAAAACCAAACCAAACCAAAGAAACAAGCTTTATCATTTCTATGCTCTATTATTTCCTGATTTCCTTCTTCCCAATCTTTCCTCCTATACTATCTTTTCCACCTCATTCTAAATAGTCTCACCAGCCCATTAATTTCCAAGTGGGGACCAAGACACACAGGGTCAGCTCTGGAACAACAGGGATAGTTTTCATTCTGAGTCCTGTTGCCAGAAAGCTCTGACTCACAGCTATCAACTGTCTGTCCCTGACTCTCATCAATACCCATTTTCTTGTCATAATCAGCTATTCCTTTAGGAACCTGCCGTGGAGATGCCTAATAAGAGGGTCTAGAACTGTCTGAGGGGAAGCAATTAGGTTCCAAGGCTTCCTGTAGTAGCACTGGGAGCTGGTGTAGAATTCTACCATGGCCTGTTTCTTTTGGATTAGAAGCTGTTCTTTGATTAAGTGACCACACATACTGGGTCACCTTCTTACCCCTAGAACTCTAAGCAGAGCCATTTTATACCTTTTGTTTCATATAAATACAATCTTGCCAACCTCTTTTGCTTTATTAATAGCAAAACAATTAACAAAAGTATGTGAATTCATAAGCCCTCAGGAACACCATTTTAATTATTCACTAAATGGTAGTTTGACCAGCCTCTGGTGATAGTTGGAAACAGCCCCAACAACTCCCCCCATGTCTATAATGGCATAACCAATGAACAACTGACTCTGAACACACATGTGCATGCACACACATGAAGAACCAGCAAATTTATTTTCTGGACAACTACTATTATATTTGAGAGCCCTCTAAAGTAATTTTAGTGTTCAATAGAATATTTTAAAGAAATGTGTATATCTCTTCATTAGACTCCAAAGCTAGTCTATGAAAATCTTTATTACTCATATGAAATTTAAAGTTCCAAACATATTAAGCTATACTCGTTCCCATTGTTCAAAGGAACCAGAAAATCCACTCCTTTGGCCACCTGGATTCTACAACAGCAATCCAGTAATGATAATCCAACAGCCTAAAATAATGACCTTTCCTAGGCATTCTATTACTAAATTAAGCAGCCACACTGGAGAAACAAAGCTAAACTATAGTGCCAAAAGGGAGAATGTTGTTAAATAATTGACAACAGAAAGAGAAAGCACCTTGATAAAGATATCAATAAAGCAAAGGTACAAATCACTTCCTACTTCTGACCCAACCTACTCTATACTCTAACCAGAGATAGCAAGTTATAGTTCACTTATGGAGAAATAGGACATAATAAAAGCAACGGAGAGTTTTTTGCCTGCTTTACATACGATTTGTTGTTGTTACTAGTGGGCTCAGCTGAAGAGGATTAAAACAAATAGCCTGGAATTTAAAATTAGCTCTTAAGAAAACATATGGGATAACTTAAGAAAGATAAAGAATTCCAGGGAATATAGTCAGAATTCACTTTTAAAACTATCTTTGACCTTCCAATACAAAAAGAATTTGAATTATTATTCCCCAAGGACAGATGGCTCCAAGCAGAAAGGGCTACATGACGGGCTAAATGTTGAAAACAAAAGAAAATTAACCACTGTACAATCCAAAAGTCCATTCTGAAATCTACCTCAAAATTCAAATACAAGTATCAACTACATCCCTTCCACTGGGTCTCACATGCATGAACATGAGTTTAGAACAACATACGTGCCTGGGCCATCCCTATTTAACACGAGGCGCTGAATTACAGAGGCTTGGCGAGAGGAGCTCTGCGTCTGCATAACTCCATCACAATGGGAAATGCTTCTCAGGCTACAGTAATGAGGTCAACGGACTTCGAAAACCATTATCTGAGTCCCCACTATGTGTCAGCACCGTGTAGGGTAGGCTCTGAGAGCTCACAGTGAGTTTCTGTAGCGCTGCCAGGGGAAATAAAGGCACCCTCTCACAGCTACTTCTTCAATTATTCATGGTAGTAGGGCACAGACCAGCAAGCATTGCTAGAATCCACAGAAAGATCTCAAATTTCCTTTTGTTTCTATTTGCCACACTTTGCTCCGTTAATAAAGCTGATTTTAACTAAAGTAACTATTTCAAGAACATTACCAGTTTAAAAAGTTAGTACCTGCTCATGTTTACAACGTTCTGATGGTTTTTTACCACACTTAATGAAATATCATTCATGTACAAGCCCTTCAATGAGCTCTACATCTCATCCTGACTTTAAATCACACCTCAAGGCATACCTCCCCTTCCAGAGCAATTTTTCCATTCATCTCTGTCCGAAAACTCACCACCAACTCAACAAATACTCCACCCTCATATAAAAACAAAGTGATTTTTAACCTCCTATGATAAAATAACCCCAGCTGTCTGTAAATGGTAACAATACCTATTCCTACCTTTTAAGGGTCATGAGAAAAGACAAAGGGCTGTAAAGTGGGCAAAGCAGAAAGAAAAAGCAATGTCCTACATAATGCATAGTCTAAGTAGCTCTGAATAACAGAGCTAATCATAATGTGCAACCCCCAAACCTGCCGAGTATGCCTACTGAAGCACTATCAACTGGATGAAAATTAAACATCCTATCCAAACCACAGGCTCTTTACTCCAACAAGTCACTTCAATTCAGTGAAGGGGATTATTCTTTAGAGCATGTCAAGTATTTAAATTTTACCATATATCTACAATTCACAAATTAACAGTTCCGGAGTCATTAGCAGGACAAAAATGCAACCTTTCCAATGAGTTAAACAGTGCTCATTTCTGCTTGAACAGGTGGGAAATTTGGTTGAAATTTTACCATTTAATTCATCAGAGAGGAAGTCATCATGTTCAAAGAGTCAACAGACAGCCATTCCGTATCTCCCCCTCATCCCCTACACTCAATTTGAAAATATCTTGACATGTCATTTTTGATTATTTTCATGTGAACTAGAGCTGTATATTCTGATAAAAACCCACACTCTGACTAACACAATAGAAAAGCAAACCGTACTGCAACAAAGGTAAAGAGAAGTGCCCTGCTGGTCTAAAACCCATTTTCAAGGGTTTCTAGACAGTAGCATTTGAAGAGCAAAGGTTCCCTATTTGATAAGCCTGGGGTCTCCTGGATTCCTCCGCGTCTCCTCTCTCTCAATGGGAAGTTACATTTTGTATACATCTTACATTTTTATTCTAAAAAAAGCTGATTTCACATATCAAAACAATGAGGTTGTACTCCCACCTATCTGGAAAGTAAATAAAAAGAAAGAACTGCATTTAACAATGATTCAAGCTGAAAGACAGGCACCCTATATCTAAAGGACACCACTTTCTAGGGACACTGGAAATTGTATGCTGGAACACAGAGATGCATCTCAATGACTATGTAATTCTTCAAGCAAAATAAAACATTTTCTCCAACTGGGCAAGAGGGAGATGGTTGGGATGAAATGGGGAATCTCAATCAGTAAAAGAAAATACAGTAAAAGAAAATACAGTGTTACTGGACTGCTTTGTCACAGAGGATATGTGTTCCTCAGTGACAAAGTTATCAGACTAGTGACAGGTATTTAGAGTTCACCTTTGCAGATCAACATAAATTTTGACTAATTCTGAAGAAATCATACTGAAGAAAGTCATATTATCTTCAAAAACTACACTGAAGGGGCACCTGGCTGGCTCAGTCGGTGGAGCATGCGACTCTTGATCTCGGGGTTGTGAGTTCAAGCCCCGCATTGCGTGTAGAGATTATTTAAAAAAAAAAAAAAAAAATAGAATCTTTTAAAAAAAAATTACGCTGAAAACAGTTCTGTATTTCACCTTTGCACTGACAAAAAAAGATATTAATGAATATTTTAACTGGATATGAAGAATGTTATGAAAAGTATGAGAAAACACCTACTCACTAAAATGATAAACCTCCATCCTGGGGCGGGGGCAGGGGCAGGGGCAGGCAGGGAACTTTCCTAAGGGAGATGAGAGGTAAATTCATGTTTATGATTTTTATAAATAATATTTATGAAAGAGGCAGCCTATAACTCTAAAAGCCCTATACATTTCTTTGGCGACTGTTGAGTTTCTTGCCTACTCTAAATGGGGTAAATCACTGATTGTTTGATATATTTCAATTTCATTTGGGGCCAAATATCCCAAAGTTTTATATTTGGCTAATAAATCAGACAGGATTAGAAATATCACCAGAAGTTTTGTTTTACAATAGTGAATTTTTTAAAGGAAATTATGAAGCAAAAAATAATTTAAGAGTCACACATACACCATAGGTTTTGATCACTCCAAATGGTGCTTACCTGTTTTTTTACTGAACGACTGCTCATGATTTTTTCTACCACTGGACCTTCTGCATCAACAGATTCCTTAAACAAAAACAAAAACAAAAAAAAAAAACAAAGCAAACCAAAACAAATAAAAAAAGTAGAATAAATCAGTCCAAATGGTAATCATTTCATTCCATGATATAAAAATAAGAAATCATCCCCTTTGCACATCCATCCCCTTTTAATTCATACCCTTTAAATTACTGGGTACAAAGTCACCAGTGAGAAATATGACTGAAAAGAACAAGACTCTCACTCTCCAGAAAGGCAAAAGGAAGATCTGTGTTTATTACTTCGTGATTATGTGGTTTAATTACGTGGACTAGCATGGATCCCTAAAGCCATAGAACATTCAAAAACTCCAGCTGCCAAGAGAAAATAATCTCCGCATGATAGCAGTCAAAAATATAACTTTTCCTCATCTATACCCATGGGGTAAATATACTCATCATTCTGTTATTGTAGGCAGCTTTTATCTATGTTGGTCATATAAAGCGTTATGTAACAACTTAACATAGCACAAATTACCAAATAAAGTAAAAAACTGCATTTAATATACTTTTCAATGGGTTACCAGTTTGTTAACTAAAGTACAGTAATGCTAACAAAAGGGCATTAAAAAAAAAAAGATCTTTACAATAATCCATCCTACATTACTACCCATATTTTATACAAACTATTTTATCCATCATTTACATTGCACAGAGAATAAAGTATGCCCTGCTGGGTACTACAAGGCAGTAATTTCATAAAGGGGTTCTGACGGTGCCTAACAGCAGGAGACAAGCTTGAGTGGTTTATTAAAGTCCCAGAAGCTAGAGCCCTGAATTCAGCTGTCTCCTTGCATCCTCGCTCTGACTCTTCCTCAACATAGACCATTAATTGTCCAAAACTGTGTCAAATTACGTATCATAGGCTTATATAAAAATACATTTCAGCAAACAGGGCTTTCTAAAAGATACTGCTGAACAACTACTAGCCCATAGCACGTGATCCAACAGTAGATGAATGTTCTCCAGCTCAGAGCCCAAGGCTTCCAGCTATGAAATCTCTGGTCCACCTTCTCCAAGGCACGTGAAAACCACACGGAAGGGCGGCTGACCTGCTGCTCCGACTGCGAGGTGTTGGAGGGGGAGTCTCTCCCAGCAGTGTCTGCATCATCTGCCTCCTCATCAGAAATTTTGAACTCCAAGTCTTCCGTGTATCGCTTTCTCTTCACCTGCCTACTGGAGCGTCTCTTCTAAAACAAAAACAAACAAACAAAAAACCCAACAAAGCAGGTTTAAAAAGCCATCGCTGATGCTCTTTATAACTTTTCAGATGGTAAGATATATGTATTTTTTTTAAATTAGTCTTAAAGAAAAGCTGATGAGTTTAACCCTGTAAGTCACCTAAGAAGCCACAGTGGCAATGAACATAATGGAGATGGGGGAGATCTGGAGTCAGGCGCCAGGGGCTGCTGAGGCTCCACCACCAGCTACCAGACCTGCAGCTGGGCAACAGAAGGAACGACAGAACTGATTCTGTACTCAGAGGTGAAAGCAATACAGAAGCTGGGTGACAGGTATATAGGAGTTTGTTTTACTATTCTACTTTTGTATGTTTTAAAATTTTTCCTCTAATAAAAGGTCCAAAAAAGTGAAGGCATTAGAAGATAATCTGCAAATTATAAAGTTCTATATACTCAGAGGGCCATTTAAATAAAAGGTTTGCATTTTAATCTTGGCAATAGTCTGAATATTTTTGAAGAGATGAAGGACTGAATGGCAGAATTTATAATGAATGACTACAAAAACTAACTGTTCTTTTTGGTTAAATTTTTTACCACACTGATTAAAATGTAAAATCCTGGCAATAGCTGGTATTAGTAAGATCACCGGCAAAACAGGTCCCCTCCCACCACAGTGTCAAAAGGGAACCCAATCCACCTTTGCAGGACAGTGTGGTCATGTCTGTCAAAATTTAAAACATGCCCACCCTTTGACCCTAGCAATTGCACTTCTAGTAAGGTACATATCTTCAGAATATCTGCAAAATACCTCCAATGTTTTTTAGACCCAAACTTTTAGATCTTAGACTATCTGCAAGATAAATTATAAAATAAAAAAAAGCAAGTCACATAATAAAGTAACTTATAATTCTATTTAAGGTAACAGAAGCGCTTGTGCATATCTTGCATATGTGGATCATCAATACATAAACTCAAGACAAGGACACTGAATGTCCTGTTTACTTCTCTATGACTCAATGAATATTTCATAAAAAATGAACGTATATGTGTATACATTTTCAATCACAAAAAAAAAACTGAAAAGACACAACAAATTGTTAATAGCTATTGATTCTAGGGAGTGAAGTGAATGGAGCAGGAGGAGTTTTACACTTTCTGTTCAAAATAATTCTGTACTGTTAGACCTTTCTGATGAAGAATTAGTTTTGTCAGTTAATTAAAAATGAGGAGAAATAACCTTTCATTAATATGTGTATTTGATAAAAATCTAACATAACTATAAAATGACATGTGTAAGTTTTAAATCACCGATTAAGTGTAGGATTACAGCTTGTAAATGAGTTCCTGAAGCACATAGAATGAATAAAAATACTGAGAAAAGTAACACTAGCGAACTTTTTACTAAGAACTATGAAATAAAACTTTTTAAAAAGAGACTCGTGAATTTTAAAGTTGGTCAGTAGTAAGGCAGAAGGACAAGTCACCCCACCATGTAGATCTGGGCAGGAAGAAGCAAGGACATTCGTGGCTCGAGTCAGGACCAAGGAAGCCAAGCACCTCTACTCTTATTTTGTTTTATTACTTTTCTGCTCTTTCTGCTCTCGAGGGGATGAGACAACTCACAACACAAACTTGGTATAATATGACTGTCAAATAAGTTGTTGGAGACTATGAGCTCTTAGCCCTACACAGCTGTGACTGCAGAGGTGCAAAGCACCTTTCTGACTCAAGGTATGTGGGATAACATCTTATTAATGGACTTCCTAACGGCTTAGACCAGCAGGAGTAGCAACCTGGACTAGAGGTTCCTCCTCTGACCCTTCTAGTCAGCCCCGCCCAGAACCAATTCCAGGTCAGGGTGGGGCAAAAATCAGCAGGGGTTCTGCCATCTGTGACCCTTCCCCACACCACCGAAGGCAGTCTGACCTTGTGGGCCCTGGAGTTGAGTGCTGAGTGTCTGAATTAGCCCTGGTTCTCACTATGTGACCTTGGACATGTTATTTTGTGGACCTCAGTTTCCTCGTCTGCAGAGTGGGGTTAATGGTAGTTAACTACGTCATAAGCATACCTAAAGATCACATAAAGGAATGAGACCACATAATGGAATTCATTTAAAGCATTCAGAACAGTGCATGGTACATACGAATGCCAAATGAAATTAGGAGGACTAAAGTCATCATGAATTAGCTCCACCTTTCCAAAAAAAAAAAAAAAAAATCAGAAAGCACTTAGGCTACAAGGCCAGGCTACCTTGCACAGCTTCCCCTCTCTCTTCCCAAAGCTGATCCAGAGTAACTCCTGCTCCTGTACCCATTTAACCACACCTCACTTCTCAACTGTCAATTTCTTTAAGCTATAAAGGGCTGTTATGAGGAACAGTATTTTAATTTTGTAAAATTTGGCATAATATCTGTATTTCATTTAATACATCAATTTAACTAAACTGAAATGGACTAATCTGTATTTTCATCCTGTTGTCATTACTATAAGGAGGGGTGTGCTACCAGTGATGCATCTGTGATGTTTTATCAGGTTTCCCTGGTCGGGGCCACGTCACAGTATTCATTCCAGCCTAAGTAACTAAACACCCTCAGATGGAGTCTAAGACAAATCCACTTTACACTAAATCTCACTACTGAAGAAATGTTACAGTACAATAAAACAGGAAGCTTTTCTTTTTATTGAATAGAAATTTATGACTGGCGGATATAACTTTTTTAATTATGGAAGTTTGCCCTCACATCAACTTGGGGTTACAAATCTATGCAATGGTGATGAGGTTAGTTAGTAGTGGATACAAGGTCACTTCATAGGAGCAAAAAAACCCCAAAATAGAACTAAATCTTTTTCTGAAAATTTAACATATTATTATGGCTTTCTGCCTTCTAAATAATAACTGATCTTAAGTTCTGTGGTATCGAGATTCCTTTTACAATTTCCCAACATAAAATTTATTATATAATATGCTTCTATTATGGACTGTTAAACTATCATTATTTGAAAGATTTCGGTGACTCAAAACAAAGTGTAAGCATTCCATTTAAACCATAACTCAAGGGGTGCCTGGGTGGCTCAATCAGTTAAGCGTCTGCCTTCAGCTCAGGTCATGATCTCGGGGTCATCGGGCTCCCTGCTCAATGGGGAGTCTGCCTCTCTCTCTCTCCCTCTGCCCCTCCCCCTGCTCGTTCTCTCTCTCAAATAAATAAAATCTAAAAAAATAAAATAAGCCGTAACTCAAAACTTCTGAACTGACACTAAAATAATAGGTCAACTTGTTAACCTTGGATTGCTTTAGAAAAGTTGCACATAATTAACACGGCTATGCCAAAGAGAAGACTTAAACGTGTTTCCACTATCTCTCTGTTGTAGTACTTTGAGATACAATTTTGAGTTTACATTATATATGGCATTTACTAGTTTAAACAAATCAATCGCAGAACTCAAGAACTGTAAGCTCTTTATGCATATGCTACAGGAAGAAACAACAAACAGCAATCAGCATCACTTCCTGTGTCACTGACACAGAGAAAGACCTGCCTTCAAAGTCAGATCTCCTTGGGTGGTTGCTTGTATGAGCTACTGAACCCATAACAGTTATGCACTAGCCAATTAGAAAGGATGCACTGATGTTCATTTGAATAGATTAGCCTTCTTCTATAACTGAAATGCAGAAGGAAAAAAAAATTAGTATTTCATAAGTCCAACCCAGTCTCTATTAATACAAATACTTTTAAGAAACAGCAGCGTTATTTGTGAGGGAACAATGGAATTTTCTTGACCTGTGTCAATAAATCTGTTTAATGTTGTCCAAATACTACTGCCATGAAGGCCCTAGTTTAAGCCAACACTATGCAGGAAAAAAACACCCTTGTGCATAAAAATAAAATTTAAAATCATTCAAATACTTTAAAAGTCCCTAAGCAATTAAAAAAAGATGTCTACTTACCTTTCCTATCTTTTCAGTGATGTGTAAAAGGAAATTACAAAATTCACCCCAACGGCCAGAGGCATCACAAGTTAGTTACGGAACCAAACCAAACCACATTCATTCACAGGTACTCTCTCTTTCCTCTCCCTTTCGGGCCCTCTTAGCTTAAGCCATTCCGTGACATTATAGACATCAGGGAGTTCTACTAAAAAACAAACAAAGAGGGGCACCTGGCTGGCTCAGCCAGAAGAGCATGTGACTCTCGATCTCAGGACCGTGGGTTCGGGCCCCACGTTGGGTGCAGAGATTATTTAAAAATAAAATCTTTAAAACAAACAAAACAAAAACCAAACCCATCTGAAATTCTTTAGAAGAGAGCTACAAATGGCACATTTTTTTTCCTAACTTTTTAAGAGAATTGGTAGAGGTATAGGTAGCAAATACTTAGTGTGGACTGAACACTCAGAAAAAGGCAAGCAGGCTGTTAGGGGCTGACTTCCTATTTGAGCAGGACTCCAGTAACTGTTCCTTGATAACTTAGATGTCATTCACTAAAGTGACATTCTTAGCCATCCCAGTGGAACGTATTGGCATGCTTCCAGAGACTGTAACAAGGAAATAATTTTTAACGGTCACGTGGAAGGGCCTCTTACCTTATAGTCCGATCAGTGAAGGCAGTGTGCTTTACACACAAGAATCTAAATTCCTAATGTTTATTCCAGTTTTTCAACTGCTTCCTACAAAATTCTCCAAAAGTCAGGAGAATCTAACACTGAAAAGTTCTGCACCGTTGCCATCCAGAAAGTCACTAACTTGTTCATAGAAACTTTATTATTACATGACTATACATCTCAACTCTGGCCATCAAATGTCAGAAACCTTAAGACAAGCTACAGATTACATGTTGGTTTTTTATTCTGAAAAATAAAAGAATTGACAAGCAACCAAACTTCAGAGAAAATCAGAAATGTGAAAGCAGCTTTACATGATACATATATCAACAATATGTTAACACTAACACATACATCAACATCGAAAGATACGTTTACAGAAGTAAATGAAGATTCTCAGTTTTATTTATCATGGGGTCAAAGATGACAAAACCAAGAAGTCAGGGGTTTAATTTCGTGCTGGCCCCCAGCTCTCACCATTATGGATCTAGTGTTCCAGACAACAATAAAGCCACCTTTAAAGCAGCTCCATAACAAAGACAGGGGAGGTCTAGTGTACTTGATATGCGGCTAAAGTTACCCATGCTAAATAACCAAGGCTCGGGATCAGAATGACGGTATTACCTGAACACCGGGGTCCTCATCTTCTTCAGGAGGAGGAGATGGTGGGGGCGTTTTGTCTAAGTCTGAATTTTCAGAACCTTCTGTTTTTCCCTTGTTGACCTTTTTCTTCAAAGCACTTGCTTCTGAATCAGGTTTCTTATTACTAGAATTCAAAGTGGATCACTTAGTGTTCACTTTTTAATGAGGTTTTCCACATGCCCCATGCCTTATATTTCCCACATTAATATCACGAAAGTATCAATGACAACTGATAAATCGATGCATGTTGGCCATTTATAGTTAAATGGCACACTCAATTAAGTTTTTACGGCAAAACCCCACACTGATGACCTTTGGCAAATATCTGACCTAATTAAAAAGAAATTTCATGCAAAAACTCCTAGTACCACACTGAGTACACTTGTTCTTCTAGACAATGCAAAATCCCTGCCAATACACCAAGCCATAATGAAAAATCAGATTAAGAACTAGTTTTGCTATGAAGTTTTTAAGGTACAGAATGTTTTTTTTTTAAATGTCAAGTGAAACTAGACTATAATGATCATTTCTTTGTGTTTCTTGCAAAGAGTTTTAAATACTCCTATTTAGGTCCTTTTCATAAGCAACACTACTAGGTGTCCTCTATTATGTCATCCAGCTACATTATTATCCAATGACAGCCTTTTAAAATATAACAAAATATATGGCAATTTCCTGTTCCACATAATTTTACTTAATGCAGTCTTCTTCATTTAAAATAAGCTTTATTTTGGTGCTAGGCATTTTTTTTTTTTATAAAGTCACAATAGCCTCTCTTTCAAAAGCTAGGTCTCTGAAATACAAAAATATAGCAAAGCGACCCCAATAATTAAAGTGCATGTTCCATACTATGTTTCTGTCAAACGTTAATAGGATTTGAATGTTACAGAAGTCAAAAGACATGAATGAACTCTCAAAAAAAAGAATTTTTAAGTTTACCATTACCTTTAGAACCTTTATTTGACATTCTTTTAGAGTGTACATTTAATGCCACCTTCTGTTCCAATTTCCAAACCAGCCCCAAGATTTTCTAACATTATCACATTATCCAACATTTAAATTCACCTAATTATATTTACTATTTCTAGAAAGCCTAAATTCTAACAAATTTGAAAAAAAAGATGTATTTCAAACACCTTTAAAAAGTTTATTTATTGAAGTTTATAAATTCCAGAAAAGTACTGCTGACAGAATGCATTAAACAGCATTTTTTTTCAGCCTCAGCTACTACAAAAGACACCAAGACTTCTCTATGCTTTCATTTCAATAAAGCACATGTCATGGAAAATATTTCGAAAGCATGTTAGTATAATAAAGTATCCATCACCCACCTAAAATGTATTTTTGTCATGAGTAAATAAAATATTTGGTAATCCTAAACTAGTTATTTCTAAACACTCAAAATAAACAGAGTTTATTTTGTGAACATTTTAGCATAGTAAATAGCCACATAAGGAAGTAACTTATAAGAATTCAAGATTATAGCAAACGGCAGTTAGGTTTAAAGAGTTCTTTTTATTTAAAATTTTTTAAAAAGGCAGTGTCCTAAAAACTTAAAGTCCCCAAAAGATCCATGGAAAGAATAATATTTTTTAAATTAAAAAAAAAATCCATACAACAGTTCCTCATCCAACTGTCCTAGTGTTTACGCTACACATGGACAGAAGTCTCCCCTACTATGAGGCTCCATTTCCAGCATTTATTTCCGCTCTAACTGCCACAAATTATACAATACTACAGCTGAACGCTGGGCCCCTTTCCTTTCATCTGCACGCCAAGAGCAATCAGATTACCCTGGTAACCAGCGGTCACATGACCAGCACCTGCTCTTTTGGCTGGATGCCACTGACTAAAGCCATCTGCTTCCCTCAATCAGCTTTCAAACATTCTCAACACCTGCGCTGCAGTGTTTTGTGGTTTCTTTTATCAAATCAGTGCAAAACTGCTTCCAAAACTTTACATATTTCTCAAATTTGTTTAAATCAGAGGTAGGCCTGTCACAGAGTTGAACCACTGCCAGGTAAAGTAAGTCAGCAGCCAGTGCTTTTCATGGTGACCCCTCTGCACCGGAGCGAAGTACACAATTTAATTTAGTGGGGTTACTGCACCCTGTGTGAACTATCCTATAGGAGTAAAAAGGCTTACTGTCTTAAAGCCACCAGAGCCCAGGTTTGATGAGATATCAATTTGCTGAAGGAGAGAAGTGCTAATGATTTTCCATCTGCCCTTCCCATGAATGAACTATGTAGAATCTCCGAGGCTGCTAAAAGTCAGACAAGACCTCTCCAAATGTTTAGGAGGAAAAAGCCTGTGGCCAAGGGAAGCACTCGTCCCAGATCTGATTCCTGAAAGATTTCTGAACTCATTAGACCTTGCACTGTTAACGCCGCTCAGAGACAGCCAAGCATTTCCATACTGACATCTTCTCATGACACCAATATACAAATCAAAAACGGGCCAAGAAGTCAAAAAAGCTACAAGATCCTCGGTGTCCGTCCGAAGACATGATGCAATCAAGGACAAGATGAAGTTACTTTAATTATTAAATTGCCTTTGCTACTGTTTTGCAACAAGCTCGTTTGGATTCTCAGCTAAGTGTTATATGAAAACTGCTTTGCCCCCAAAAAAGCACCAAAGTCAGAATTTTTAACCAATAAGGTGTAATACAGAATGGTGGGTTAGAGCCCTGAGGTGGGTCAGACACACCTTAGTTCAAGTTCCGACTCTGTCACGTAGAACCCTGTCTGTCTGGGACTCTGGACAAGCCACTCCCTTTCCTCGTCTGTAAAATGAGGTTAGTAATTCTACCTTCCTCCAAGATTCGTTAGGAGGTTTAAGTGAGATAGTGGATGAAGGCCTTGGCAGTGTCTGACACAAACAGCCGGTATGGACGCACATCTGGAAGACAAACAGCTGGGAACAAATCCTCTGGTGTGGCTCAGACCCGCTCAGGCCAAATCAACCACAGACTCAGAACCCCAGTTCACCACAGATCATTTCCTCTAAGCAACACGAGGAGAAGGAAGGTCCTTTATCCACAGTCCCCGACACAAACTGGAAGAACAAACCAGCCCACAACCCCAAAGGCCACTCCTCTCCAAGCCCAGGACCACCGCGCTAGTCCAGGCAGGTGTCATCTCCCACCTCCCCTGTCACAACCCCTCTCCCTCCCCCCGCCACCTCGTCATCCTGGGGACCCACAGGCAGGGTGACCCACTGTGAGCTGGGGAAAGTCCACCCCCATCGTCACGATTTAAACCTCTCTGGTTCAAAGCTCGTCTTTTCTAACGTCAGAGCCAAAACACAGCCACACAAACAATCCTCTCCCAAACTACAACTTAGAAAGCCGGAAGGCACAAACAGGGCAGCTCTTCCCATTGGGGGTAAGAGAATGTTACTAGTAAGAAACCTCCCTTAAGCTGACACTCCAATGTTGAGAATGAGGCCGCCGAGCAGCCAGGCGCAGACACAGAACCTCCAACAGCTGCTGTGATGGCTGCTCATGGGAGCAGGCGATGCTGGCCCCCGTGCAGTGACCTGCCACCAAGAACCACAAGGAAGACCACGGCCATGCAGGGAACGCTTTCTCACTCCAGCCCTAAATGGCCTCTGCCCTGGAGAAATCATATCTGCCCCCACTCCTCTCCTGAACCTGCTGCTCTGCCTCCCACATTTCCTAGTTCAGGGACATGGCGCTGCCACCAAAACCCAAACCCAAACCAATCCAACCCACCCTGCACACGTCACCACACTGACCAGCTGAAGTGTAAAGCTGACTGCACCATTCGACTTGAAGCCCAATGCTGTCTGCAATAACGCCTCAGAGTCTGCATCGGCATATAAGGCCTTCTGCAACTTTTGCAACTGTCAACAGTATTTGTCTACTTTTCTCACACCTCAAACCCTCCACCCACCTTTTATGCTGCAGACACGCAGAACTACTCCCTAGGGGGTCCACCTATCTCTTCCACCTCCATTCCCCGCCCTGCTCCATCTACTGCCATCACTCATTCGGAGAAGCCTTTTCTGGATCACTCCACCTACACGTCACCCGGTGGACCCCACACAAGGGATATTTAAAATACACACAATATGGGGGTTGCACTCCCGCAATGAACCCAAACCAAAGCTGTGTGTGTACCTGAGTGTGTGTGCAAGTGTATGTCTTTCTCCAACCATCTCTGAAGCTCAGAAAAGAGGAAGAAGTAGGTCTTATTTATCTTTGTTTTCCTGGTGCCTGGTCAGGTCCGTTCCTTATCAATTTTAACAGATCAATTTAACTAAGAGCACAAGTAACAGCGACGATGACAACACACACATATACAGCCCTTATGAAGTGCCAGGCGCTACTCTAAAGTGCTTTTCTCATTAACTCATTTAAGAAAACCCCACAGAGATTCTATCTTTATGATGAAAGACCTATGAAGCTCAGTAAAATAGGACTAACATGCTAACGAAACAGGAGACTTACCAAGTTTTCAAAACCAGTACATCGCTATACTTCCTCTCCCTCCTCTCAAGTTCTTTCATTTCCTCAGCCTTATCTCCCATCATTGCTGGTGTGATGGAGATACAGAGCCACCCACTCCTAAAGCGAGACAAGCCCTTAGAACCTTGGAAGCAGCACGTTTTTCTGGGGATGGTGCTAGCAGTTTGAAGGGCCGCTGTCCCTTCACCAGCTCCATTTCCATTTCACATTTCATCATGAGAGCAGGGTCACACAGGTGGGCAGATGGACATGCTCAGGGTCCATAGCTTAGTGACATTTAGGTCACCATGGCTAGACCAGGCTCTAAAGTGCTGTAATTGCCCCCAGTGTGGTCAAAGCACAGGCCACCTTGATGAGAACTCTTGAGAACCCAAACTTTGTCTTCAGAGAATACATGTCATATGGAGGGACGTGCTAAGGACATTCCATACCCTTTACGGAAGGGTTTGAGTCAGCTTCTGACTGTAAGGGTCTACAATGAAGGGTTACGTGGCAGGACCTAAAATGGGGTGGCATGAACTCATTCCACCTAAGACACAGCACAGAGATAACTAATTCTTTTTGGTGAGAATGAGTACAAGGTTTTTAAACAAGCCAAGGGCCAGAACTTACTAGAAATCCAGCTAGCTGCCCTGACTTATTACAAAACAGAATGCAGTTAAAGGATTAGCAACAGCCTAAGGATCTAAGTACTCAAAAGAAGAAAGGCAGTTTGAAAATGAACCACATGTGATGAGAATATGGTTAGTGAAGGTCTGGACAATGGGAGGGAGTCCTCAATCAGACAGACACTTCAGATGGGATAAGTTAGTGAAGATTCTCCTCACACTGGGGAAAATCAACCTTGAGGCTTAAGTCGTGAACATTAATCAGATTTGTGTGCAGGGACTCAAGCCAAAATGTCATACTATCATCTTTTAGAAGAATAAAAGGTATTGAAAGATATCCTTGTATTTTATATGCTCAAAAGGTTTTTTAATAAAGAATCAAAATTAATGGATGTAAGTGAGAGAGACGTTCCTGGCACAGGACATCTGTGGTGTACTGCAATTCTAAAAGATCCAGGCTGCCATAATGAAAACTGTAATAAGCTGTGAGGGTCAAGGGCCCAATGGTGGTAGAAAGAAAAGCATCAAGTCTCTCAACTTGAGTATAGGATTTTCCTCTAAGTTTTTAAACCATGAAAAAGAAACTTGAGAAAGAAGCAAAAGAAAAAAGAGACAATATAAAGTATTAAGAGCTCAAAGTGTCAAGGCAACATAAAATGTGATACATCAAGTAAAATTAACCCAACAAAACACAATAAAAATTTTAAAATAAAGTCCTTAGACTAAAATTTATGCAATGGCTAAACTAGAATGGAATAAAACGCAGAATAAACAGAAAAAGTTAATAATGAAAGAGACAAACTGCGCCACAGACAGTAAACATAAAGGCCTACCAACTTCTTCCCACAAAGGCGGTCAGAGCCGCCGAGGTGAAGGTGAAGGCCCGGGAGCACTCGGGAGACTGCCGCAACACCGGACATGCTCCACAGGATGACCTGGGGCAGACAGCATCCGGGTGGGATGGGAGCAAGGGCCTTGACCTGCCCCTCACCCCCACCGTCAGGCCCCCGGCCAGTCAGCCTGCAGGTGCTGAGCCACTGACCAAGTGGGTGCCTTGCCACCCCAGCTCCTCAAATCCACCCATAAATTCTTCACCCCACTCTTCTGGCTGAAAAGGGGAAAGAAGAGTTGAGAAGAGAAAAAGAGAGAGAAAGGGAGGGGATTCTATTTTATTTCTGAACAACAAAGATAGGATTTCAATGACAAATTAATAGGCTTTTTTTTTTTTTTAAGTTCTCTGAAAGTTACTGGATGGAACACCTCTAAGACATTTAATTTAATCTAAATTGTTACCTTAAATAGCTCTTCCAGCATCAGGTACTCCTTAAGTACATTTACTATGCTAAATTTTTAGAAAAGAACCAAGAAAGTTAGAAAAGATACAGTATATTTCAACTCAACATGCCTCGCCTTTACATTTTACAATCAAACTTCCCAAGGATGAAGAAACTGAGAGTCAGACAGGCAACACGCTCAGCCTGAGAAGTGGCACTGCTGACACGGGAGCCATACCCGTCTGGGTCCAGGACCCTCTTCTGAATCCTGGACCTGGCCTGAAGGCATCTAACCTCCTCAGAGAGATCTTCCTAAGAGTCCAGTATGCACCTGGCCTTTTGGGGTACCCTTCAGGCCTCAGGGACCTGTCCTGGTGAATGTCTTCTGTTACCTGGGACCATCTCTGGGTAGCCTTCCAGTAACATCAGAACACTATCCTGAGGACAGCTACAGGGTTGCAGCCCCTTATTTAAAGGAGGAGGAAGGAAGGAAGGAAGGAAAGGAGGGGGGGAGGGAGGGAGGAAGGAGAGAGAGAGGGAGGGAGGGAAGGAGGGAGGGAGGGAAGGAGGGAGAGAGGGAGGGAGGGAAGGAGGGAGGGAGGGAAGGAGGGAGAGAGGGAGGGAGGGAAGGAGGGAGGGAGAGAATGTACAAAAGAAAGCCTCCTGAACGAGCCAAATCCATTTTTAATATATTAAATATATTCGGGGTGGGGGAGACTCATCATGCAGTCAAGAATTATCTTTGAAAATCTAAGGGTTACTGAGTTTTATGGATTGAATTAAGATCTGCCAGTAACATGGAAAAGAACTCTAGTTAGCTAATACGTTATCTCATCACAGAAGCTCAACATAAACACTGGCCACTCTGGCTATATGGCACAGCCTGGCACTGTAATGCAACTTAAAGAACTGAATAAATCAGACATTACAAAACGAATGCAAAAAGTACACCCTTTTCCTATAGCATGTTCTCCCAAGTGCCAAACAGTAGGGCAGAGATGTGGCTGCTTGTGCCCAATTCTCAGATGCCACTCTTATTTTTAGGCACAGCATTCCCATGACCCCTGAAGGGGGACACTGGGCTAACTTTGGCAGTCAGAACCCCACTCCCTAGATTCATAATGATCTTCTCCAATCTGCCAGCATGGCCAATACAACAAATGAGACATGCTGCTCATCCACATTTTAATCAGGTGCTACAGGTAGGTAGAGAATTAGGCAGAGCAAATGGTAAAACCCACAGGGAAAAAATATTACCACCCACTCTAACAGGAGAAGCCAAAGAACCATGACATTATACTGTTCATACAGATATCAGGGCTACCTACACAATTAGTATTCTAATGGAAGTTCAAGGGTGTTCTCTCTCAAACGTCAAAATAAAGAAGGATGGTGTCTTTTTTCTTAATTCACACTTCCCTAGTTAACATTTTTTTTTTAATTTTTTAAAAATGTATTTGAAAAGGGGGAGGGAGGCAGAGGAAGAGGGAGAAGCAGGCTCCCCACTGAGCAGGGAGACCAATGCCGGGCTCGATCCCAGGACCCTGAGACCATGACCTGAGCCAAAGGCAGCCGCTTCACAGACTGAGCCCCCCAGGCACCTCTCCCTAGTTAATATTTTAAAGCTAGGCCACACAGACTTGTCTGAGAAGCTGCAGGGAGGGCTGGTCTTTCAGATGGCCAATGATGCTCTCAGGGTGGCTTTGCACAGCACCTGGACTTGAAGGGGCCCTTACCTGGGCAGAAGACAACCAGCAGAAAGATCTTTGTATATCACATGACAAATTTTGCATTTGTACCGATTTCCCTACTTTTCAAAAGCATTTTCATAGATATTTTTAATAATCATTTAAAAAAAATCAGCCTAGGACTCCTTCTGCTCTTTATCTTCCAATTCTAACATCGCCACCACCTCTACAATGGCAACATGTGTTCCGCCCTAAAATTCCACTTACAAAAGCCTTCAAAGGAACGTGTCTCCAGAAAGACCCCCCTTAACATCCCACTGCCACCCACGGCCCCCTCCCTGCCACCGTCCGTGTGTGGGGTGCAGTGAGAGCTGGAGGCGGGGTCTATGCCACTCTCTCCAACAGACACCAAAATGGCTGCAGGCCACCACTTTCAAGACCACTGCAGCTCCCTGGACAGGCAGAAACAAACCTTAGGAGGGCCCAGTGTGGCCCATTCCCGCCTAGAGCACAGAGCAGGAGTTAGCAGAACCTGCTTTTTAAGGGTCAGTAGCGTTGGGCATTCTCTTCTCCCAAGGACTATGAACCAAACCACATGCTGCTAAAGCTAGCACGGTCTGTACTAAAAAGTGGCTGATGACTGCTCCCTCGCTGCTCATTCAGCTGATTGAAGACAACCTGGATAAAGGAAGGGTGGTAATGTGGCGTGTCACTGGCAAGAGAAAGACTCTGAGATGGTCATCCTGAAGGAAAAAAGGATTTGGGGTTAAAAAGACACAATCGTGGGGCGCCTGGGTGGTTCAGTCAGTTAGGCATCTGACTCTTGATCTTGGCTCAGGTCACGATCTCGGGGTCCTGGGATGGAGTCCTGAGACGGGGGCTCCCTGCTCAGCGGGGAGTCTGCTTAAGATCCTCTCCTTCCCCTTCTGCCCCTCCCCGCTGGCATGCTCTCACTCTCCAATGAATAAATGAATCTTAACAAACAAACAAAAAGACCCAACGGCCCCCTTTCAAAGAGATGATAACCCTTCAGACCACCAGGGGAGGCAGCACCTACGTGGTCCCATCCCTGGCCTGGAGCTTGGATTTAATGAACCAGAGACTTGGCAGGGCAGGCCAGCCCGCGGAGATGCACAACGCCCGCCCACAGGCACTTTCTCTCCCTTGTTCCTCTCCAATACCGAAAGGGCTCAAAGTCTGTCTTGTGACTATACGTTAAAAAAATCTGCAGCCTTTTCTGCAGGCATACTGTCCAAAATACTTAATTCAAAATCTCCAATTACCCAATGCCATGAGTCAAAACTAAATCATAGGATGTAAAAGAAAGAACAAGAAAACAGAAGAAAAGCTGTGGGTTTAACTTACCACCTACGTACCTGATGGAGAGGTATCTGACTCTCCAGGTTTTCTGTCTTTATTAAGTAAAACTAGTTTAATGGTTTGCTTTTGTGTCTAATCTCTGCTGAGAAATTGTACATGTATAAGAGCACACTATATAAACTATGTATTAGGTTACCAAAATATACCACCGTTGGGCTCGCTGGCTGAATAAAAATATTCCTCAGGTAAAATGTTGCTACTTTCTTAGATCATAATTGGGGGGGGGGGAATCTGAAAAGCAAAGTTCCTCAGAAGAAAGTTGCCACATAAATATTAACGATAATGACAGTGTGGTTTGCAAAAAATATACCTTATGTGTTTTTGGTACTTTGTGTTTTTAAAAAACAAGAGCAGTATGTTTACTGTCCATTTTTAAATAAAATATTTCATCACTCTTCACTGAGAAACAGCATTTTAGTCTCATACTAACTTTAATGTTGGGGGTGGAAGACAGTAAGGAAGCTGCACCAGAAGCAAATCTCCACGGCTCCATTTAACTGGCACTTCGCTAGTCAAGTCACAGTCTTTGGCCAAGTTCCCTTCTTTATGTCCATTCAAAGAATCTTTATATAGCTAAATGGACCACTAAATCCTTCAAGAGTCATTCAAAGGAAGCGCTTCCTCCAAACTCCCTCTCATTTCACAAGGCCCTTGCATACACAACGGAAAACGCACTGAAGAGAAGAATGCAAATCCTATTTCAGCTCCTTGAATCCTTCCATATGCAAAGTGGCAACCCCTCCAGCCCACAAATGTCTTAGCTTTCATTTTCAATATTTACTGCCAATATTCGAAGGCTATAAGGACACCTGGGGAAAGCACTAGGAAAAAATGGGTAGAAAAATACATATTTAACATAAAAGGAAAAGAAGAAAGAAAGATACATTTCTAATAGAAAAGTGGAATGCAGCCCATTTTTCTCATTTTTAAGATTTTAAATGTCTTTTCCTGAAAGGCTGAATACCTTTTTCTGTTTCCCTACCATTCTATGTCACAGCTTCTTTGAGTTCTCCTGCAGATTCTTTGAGTTCTCCTGCACAGGCAAGACAATACCATTATATTTTGGTTGCCCAAAGGGTCAGTTCTTGGGGAATGGCCACAGATTCAAGCCTCAGCCACTTTCGGGAATGCAGCAGAATGGCAGGCGGTGAGACGGACATCCTAAAGGCGTACACAATCAGCTCCCTGATGACAGCCACCCTTTCAAAATGTCCTTTAGTACTGAGCGTGTGTGAATGATGCAAAACGAGCCCTCCGCCCTCCACAGACGTAATGCAGGGCCGGGCAGGCCACAGGGGCCACTTCCGTCACTGCCCGCTCAGGGGGCAGCGCATTCGGCATGCGGGGCTGAACAGGAAAGATGTGAGTAGTTCTGCACTAAATTTTTCATTTCACTTCTGTTTATTCCCTTCTATTTCAGCCCTCTGTAGGAAAATTATTTTCTGTATAAACAAATTCATCAAGTTAACTTATTCAAGGATGGAAATAACTGGTATCACATAACATTTTGCAAAACAAAATTGCCACTGCTGTATTCCAGTGCTTAAAAGCAAACTGCTCTGGCAATTCAACGCCAGTGCTAACATAACCCAAACCCCCTATTACCTTCATCACTGCATATTCAATTTACATAATTATTCTGCTATGCTATTCAGAATTTACATGTAGTTGTATGCATTCTACTTATCTGTGCTTCAGGGATGCGATTTCCTTCCTAGATTCAGCAGAACACAAGACCACAACTTGACATACTCAATTCATCTGGCCAGTAGAAACTGTGGCTCAACAAAATAGTGGGTTGGTTTGTTAATTTAATGAAAATCTCTTTTCAATTACCATTTTCTTAGACAGCTACTCCCATCTGACCATCAATGACAGGAAAGTCCCCCAGGAAAGTCTTCACCACACTCTGTCGTGACTCAGCAGGTGGCCCGACAAGCAGTCAAGTCACTAGGGCCAACAGAGTACTCCAAACACTCCCAGCACCCCTCGGTGTGGCCCAGGTGTCTGGGCCCCGTTACGTCAGCCCCCGTTCTGCATACACATCCCCACGCTCACTAGAAATGTTCCATTCAATTATCTGCACACCACTTGGGGATTAGCAACTATCACCTCAAGGAGGCATCCAGTGAAACTATTAGTCTAAAGCAACAACAGAGGGGGAGTAAAGTACCCAACATTCTTCTTGGGAGAAAATAATCACATGCCCTCTCTCCTATCAAAAACATGTGACTCTAATGCAAGGCCACTACTCGGATTCAGCAATGCCAAGAATTTACTCTGCACAGACAATGCAAACTTGAGGATGAGCAGCTGAGAGCATGCACTGGAATTTTCTCTCGTGGGTAAAGACAGGGCCCCTCTCTGGACCATGGCAGCACGGGTGCCCAGAATTGACTGGATCTGATGCCCCAAGTTCCCAACACTTGTTTACAGTTGTTGGGAAAATTTTAACAAGTTTCACTGTTAAATACAGCATTTTAATATCTGCCCTAAAGTATCCCACAAGAGGTAAGGGTAAACTAAAAGTATGTTTTTAAAGACAGAACTAGGTCAATGTAGACTCAGAACCTGAAGGTAATATACTTGGAAATTTGTGACAACATCCAGACACAGTTAAGTCTTTTCTTTTTTTTAACCAATGTTTATCATTAGGTGCTAGATTCAAAAAATTAAAGATACAAAGTAACGACAGACCTTGAGGATAAAGCTAGTGTTGGTGATATATTTTGAGTTCTAGGAAGCTTCTTTAGAACACAGGCTCTTACATTTCAAGTTTTAAAATCATAATAATACATTCTTTTAAAATTTTGCTGCAATTTCTCCTTGGGAAAAATAAGCACATATTTCCGCCTATCAAAAGCACAACACTTAGCTTTTAGGCAATTATATTTCTAAAAAAAAACCCTGATAAGTCAGACTGAAATTCTAACAATATCCTCCTTGCTCACATCCTAACACTTAACACAGTACCTACAAAGAATAAGTACTTAATATTTCTTAAGTAAATGAAAACAAAATTTATAATGGGTTGTGGGTTTAGAAGTGTTCATATGGGAAAAAAAATAATGGTTTTCAATTAAGAAACCACATACTGAGGCATCAAAGAAGGTTCCTAAGTAAATGCCAATATTAAGTTACCTGTAAGATTGAATTATTGAATAGAATTCCGTTATCTCAGCACCATAAAAAATACCGACGACAAAATGTTTAAATGACTATGATACAAAGTCTCAAAACACTACAGAATAATGTATTTGGGGTTGTATAGATATTTTTAGCAGAAGTTGAAAATCCAACTTTGCTCTTTTCCTTTGCAGGGACATCTCTGTAGTCACAGAAATCATCTCAGCTCTGTATCCAAGCATGTGCACACAGGAAAGCCTACAAGTCAAAGGTTTACAGGCCAGCGAGCTCAAAAAGTTCTCATCAAGCATGTCCATCACAGACCTGAGCGTGCATGTGTGCACACGTGTGTGTATACATATGCACGCGGGGGTCGGAAGGGGGGAGCGTTTTTTTCTAATGAAGTTTGCAAACAGGTTCAGATTAACCAAGTCTGACCATATTTCCATCTGGAAACTATATTTTCTAACATGAGCCATATTCTGAAAAATAGATTCAGATGTTTGGAATTGGTTCAGAACGGTCGTAAGAAATGTTCAGTACAAATGAAGAAATTAGTCTTCAATGTCTTCTCCTCTCAGCTTTTCTTACTGAGTAAATATGCCTTCTGGGGGGTCGAGTTGGTAGGGGAAGTACGGAGGGAAGTATGGAGTGGAGGAGGGCATTTCCTAGAAGCTCAAGCGCATGCTATTCTTGCATGCATATCTAATGGATAACTGCTATTTGATTTCTCCCACGTTGCCCACTAGCATTTCAACCCTGCCCCTGGAAGGCTTACTCCGCCAAGTGGAGAGAATGAATTCTCCTGTTTCGACTTCTGGGAAACAGGGCTGAAACGCTTAGTGAAATATAGTGGCCTATCTTGCTTCTGTAATCCTTCTGTCCCTGCTTTGCATTGTCATTCAAAATGAGGTTGCTGGTCTAGGCTTACAAGTAATTAAGCTGGCAATTTGGTTCTATTTGGTCAGTGATGAACTTTCACAAAAATACAAGCAAATGATTTTAAAATAACAAAGAATTTTTACCCAGTTAAGTCTAAAATGTACCATCCAAACAAACGGTTCATGGTAATTGAGTCCTAAACTTCAGAATGTATAAAACTCTTAACTTTTTAGTTTGGGTATCAGAAAAAGGAACCCGATGGCAAAAATCAAATTGTTGCCCCTCCCCCATCCCCAGGCCCCACCCCCTCTCAGGGGCCCTCACTGCCCTGCTCATTTCTACACTGTGTTTGCTGGTGATTGTTTCTGCCCACAGCCTACCTTGACTTTTTGCTGGATTTGGGTTTTGGCGTGGCAGTTTTTGCTTTCTTTTCCTTTGGCTCTTTGGGAATCTTAGGGGCTTTCGGGGTCTTGGGTTCCTTGGGCTCTTTTTTCTCCTTGGGTTCTTTCGGTTCCTTCGGATCTTTTTTTACCTTCGGCCTTTTCTTTTTCTTTTTCTCTTCTTGGGACCCATCTAGTGAGTTCCTATTTAGTTCTTGGTTATCAACCCCACCAGGGAAGTCATCTTTACCAAAACTTTTACTGGGATCCTCTGCAACAATGTGGTTGTTTTTCTTCTTCTTCTTCTTCTGCTGTGGCTGCTGATCTCCGGACGGCAGGTACTCATCACTCTTCACTAGCTGGGCGTTCGGCCCGCTAACCTGAGTCATATCCGGCACTGGTTTCTCTAGAAAGGGCTCCGATGGAGAATGCTAAGAGACACAAATGGGAATTGAAATTAGTTTATTATTCTTTGTATTGAAGAAAGGAACTGAAAGTTAGTAGCTGATGCTTCTGAAACTTTACATTCAAAGTAGCAAATATTTTACCAACTATACAGTTGTAAAAATCTATCATTTTCTCTCATCCAAAAAACAAGAAGGCTTTTACATAAACAGTAAAAAAATGGGGGGGGTAACTTAGCAATACAGTAAAAATTTCAGTTCAGGAAGAAAAATAATTCTCATTCAGCTGAAGACACGGTCCATCTCCATAGCAGCCCCTACGTGTGTGGGACTTGGTGAATGACAACACAGCGGCAGAAGCTATACTCAAAGAACAAATTTAAATGGAATTCTTTTCCCCATGCAGGAATGAGAACTCAAATTAAAGATATATAATTAAGCCACTTTTAACAAGAACAAGTGTACTGAGCACTGCACAATTCAGGTACTGTGAAAGCTTGAAATCCAAGTATCACGCACAAATCTTACAGAGTGCAGGCCATTTCTGATTTAAATGACATGAAAATGCCACATTAAAAGCACATATCCAAACTTAGTGACTTCGGATTCATTAAATTTCTTATACTAATATGAAATGCAGAGAGTGTTTGTGTTAAGTTACTAAAGCTTTACATTTTCACATTTCACTGAGGAACAGAAAATCCAAATAGTCGAGCTGGTAAGCCCTGCAGGAGAGCTTTGACATTCACAAGGAGTGCATCCAGAGATGGGCTTAACGCAGTAGAGAATGCCAACAATTAGGATGGGAGGCTTACTGGTCAGCCAAGGTCAGAGTCCGCTGCAAACCAGCACAGGGGTCGAGTGTCATCTCCACTATAAATTATGACATCAAATGAACCTCTGTATTTCAAAGAAATACTTTAAAATGTTATATCTGCAAATGTCACTCAGGGTTGGGTTTGTTCTTTTTTTTTTTTCTTCTTTGCCTTTTTCATCTGCTGCTCCAGACACTTAACAGTAAGTCTAACAGAAACAGCAACAAGAATGGCTGCTAGTGTCTACCGAACAATCTTACTATGTGCCAGGCACGTGCTAGGCACCTTACACCCCAGACACTGTTCAATCTCCACACCAGCCCTAATTAGGAGCTGGATATGGACGCTGACATTCGAGGATGCAGTACTGTGCCCAAGGAGTTACAGACCCACCCTCCTGACCACACCACCTCCAAAAAGGGGGGGAGGAGAGCCCAGGTCCAGGTCTCCAGAGAACTCAAGAGTAACCCAGAAGCTATGGCTTACCATCAGCAAGGTACCATAAATTAGATTCCAGTACAACTAACTAAGCATCTATTCCATGCCACGTACTGAGCTGGGTGCTTTCATGGGTTAGCTCACCTGACTCTCACAACAAAACCGTGGTAATCTGCCCCCATCTTTCAGAAAGGAAGTAAAGTTTGAGAATGTTATATGATCACCTACTGTCACATAGAAGGAGATGGAGCTGTGATTTGAATCTAGGTTTTCTAAACCAGTGTTCTGCTGACTCTGTGCTTCTCCTGAAATCTTACATATGGGCATCCTTCTGGGAAATGCTCCATGGGTTTCATATGATTTCCGAAGTGTTCAGTGACGCCCCCCCCCCCCAAATTTTGAGACATCACTGTCTGAAAAGAAAGTGGTCATACTCTCCCCCACTAAACCTTACTATGGTCACTAAAGAAACCCACATTCAATTCTTCACCTGCACTGGTGCAAGAGACAGAGCCCAGAAATTAGGAGGTAAGAGACACAAATTCTAGTCTGGGTCCTGCCGTTAGCTATATTATCAGTGAAAAATCATTTCACTCATCCACAGTTCATTTTCTTCATCTGCAAAATGAAGGGTCTGGGTTCGATGATTTCCAAGTCTCTTTCAAAATCCAATGGTATGAGAAAATCTTAAAATACATATTTTCCTTTCCTAGTCATAGCTGAAAGAGGATGAACCTGAAAAAGATTAAAGGTATACAGAAAGAGAAAGGAACAAGAGCAGAAGTCTAAGGAAGAGCACATGGGTGGGAGTCCACATGAGCAGGTCTCCACACAGGAATAGCACAGCAAGCCAAACACTGAAAAAAGTTACCCTCTGCCCTACACTTCTCTCTCACACACACGCTCAATGAACATCAACCGAGGTGCTGTCCACGTTACCATTACCTGAGAATTAACAGCGTCCGATTTAACTGTGTGATTAAAATTCAGCTGCTGAAGTTGAGATGTTACATATTATTTCAAATGTAAATAAAAAGGAAAAAAGCCGTATCTTTTTTTTTTTTAAGAGATTTAGAGGTCAAACTTATTTGCGACAAACTATTTTTCAGGAAATGGAAGAAAAAGTATTTCCTGGAAAGGGAAGGAAAGAGAAAAGTCTACCAGTAAACAAAGCTTAAAGCTCAGAATAGTGAATTAATCCCAGGTACGCGTACCTTGCTTTAATCTGCATGTTAACCCCAGTAACAAAGTGCCAGCTTCTCACGAGAAATACCTGATACACATTTATGAACTAGAAAAAGCACAGAATATCTAATACAAAAAGACTGAAAATTTATCTACACATTTTAGCATACAAATGATTTTAGATGCTCCTTTCAGTAATAAATGAAGCCATAAATTAGTATCCCTTAAAATTTTTAATCTTCCACAAGAAGGAAAAAACATAAAGATTAAACACAAAAAAGATATTCATCCTGTTTGATATACAGCAGAATTATGTTTGGGTACTATATGAAATAGGGTGAAAAAGGTGCTCAGAAATATTATAGTGTTTACCAGACCCACATCTCCTTAAATCTTTTAGAGAAAAGCTGTTTTTGTAAACATTTAACAAAGAACAGATGGCCTGCCTTAATCATGTGGGGGAAAAAACCTGGAGCTCACGGTAATACCCTGACAAAGTCTCCCAGGCCCAGCCATGCCCCCCCTCTCCCACGCATGGTACAGTCTTCTCTAATGCTATTTAATTTTACAGCGGACATTTTCCCATCAATTCCCACTGCCTGACAGATAATCAATGCCATTAACATCTGATATTACCATATAGGGCATTGCTAAAACCTCTCATTTATTAGAGCAAATGTGGAGAATGTTAGATACCAAAGGTATTTTTAAATACACACTATAGGACCTTCCACTTGACACATTTTCTATCATAATCCCATGTGCCTGTTGATATATTATGGAATATGTAAGGACGCCGCCATGGACTTCTGGAACTAAAAGAGGATGACTGGTATTTAAACTGTAAATCAAAATGATTCAAGGTGTGTATGTGTGTCTTGTCAAAAAAATTACCACAAACTAAAGATAATAACTTTTATCCTTAACGCCACTGTTCAAAATGTATAAACTAGACAAACACATAGATAGGATTCAAAGTTAACCAAAGGAGAGTGGAGATGAAGAAGTGAAGCCAATCCTTCTCTTACCTTTAAGCAAATGAAACCCAAAATGCTCAGGAGCATTTGCAAGAAAAGGAAAAAGTGCCTAAGAAGAAACTTTTCATTTACCTCAGGTATGCTGTTCATCCAACATTCATCAGCTTTGTCTGGCCTAAGAGCTATCTTATTTACTCACGTTTTGCCTTAATTATATTCTTAAAGCCTCAACCTGTTAGCAATGTCAAGTAACAGGAGTGAGCCATCTGATATTAACACTGCGCAATGTTTCCAACACATATGATCTCTGCAAAGTAACATTCTACCGTAGGACACCTATGGACAAACATTTTATTAACTGAGTGATACAAACAAATCTAAAATCAAAATGCTACTTTATAATAAAGAGAAGGTACCACCAACTGGGCAAGAGTCACAAGGCACTTCTGGGAGGCACATCCCTTCTCTGCACATTAAGCTAAAGGGAGGTACTTGCGCTCTCAGAGAAACTGAGATTCTGCAGGAGAAGCGGCAGGTCATGGAAGGCTGAAGGAACAACAAATACAAGCCTGAAACACACTAAACTATGATTTCAATGATTTGTAAGAATACAAATATTAAGTGCTCACTTAAGACTGCAAACTACTGGGGCGCCTGGGTGGCTCAGTCGTTAAGCGTCTGCCTTTGGCTCAGGTCATGGTCCCAGGGTCCTGGGATCGAGCCCCACATCAGGCTCCCTGCTCGGCAGGAAGCCTGCTTCTCCCTTCCCCCACTCCCCCTGCTTGTGTTCCCTCTCTCGCTGCGTCTCTGTCAAATAAATAAGTAAAATCTTAAAAAAAAAAAAAAAAAAAAAAAAAGATTGCAAACTATTATTTGCTTTTGTTTTGTCTTTAGTGGCTTTGGAAATGCATCTTATACTGATGCTCTTCACTTTTATTTTTCCAGTATTCCCCAGGTTCTTGGTCCTTTGACATTCTTTTAAAAAGGAATTCCAGGGGCGCCTGGGTGGCTCAGTCGGTTAAGCGGCTGCCTTCAGCTTGGGTCATGATCCCAGGGTCCTGGGATCAAGTCCCGCATCGGGCTCCCTGCTCAATGGGGAACCTGCTTCTCCCTCTCCCTGCAGCTCTGCCTACTTGTGCTATCTCTCTGTCAAATAGGAAGGAAGGGAGGGAGGGAGGGAGGGAGGGAGGGAGGGAGGGAGGGAGGGAGGGAAAGAATTCCAGTATGAAAACTGAAGCTCAATCTTCAGCCAAAAGAGCATACAGCATTCAAAAGTGCATTTAGCAAAGGCTCTGTAAGTCCTGTTGAGACTCTAACACCCTTTTCTTGTCAGTGACACTGATAAAAAGAAGATGCACTCAATATTTGGTGCCCAATTCATTTATTCATTCAACAAGTATTTGGGGATATAACAGTAAACAAGCCAGCCACAGTACCTGAGCACCTGACCTAGGCTGACACTAAGGAGGCTTCCTGAAAACAGTCAGCCCGGTGCTGGCCAGAGGTCACTTCCTCCATGGACCTGAACAGTGACTCATGCCTGAGGTCAGGTGACTGAAAGCATAAAACTGCATGATAAGCAAGCTTGTGAAACCCTGTTTATGGAGGAGCAGCAGCTAGTTTCAATGGTCAAGTGATGTACTTCTTAACTATGACTATTTGATATAAAATAAGTATGGGGGCACCTGAGTGGCTCAGGCAAGTAAGCATCTGCCTTCGGCTCAGGTCATGATCCCAGGGTCCTGGGATCGAGTCCTGACTAGGACTCCCTGCTCAGTGGGGAGTCTGCTTCTCCCTCTCCCTCCACTGCTCTCTCTCTACCGCTCTCACTCTCTAAGTTAAATAAGTAAAACCTTAAAAAAAAAAAGTATAAAAATATTCTTCAGAAGACAATCAAAGGTTGGGCTATTTTCTGCTTGGCTAAATTTGGTATTAGAGTCAGGGCTTCAAGTTCAAGCCTTTAAATGCCAGTTAGTTTTACTCAGCTCATTCTTAATTTCCAGGAACAATGATTTATTGAATGAGTACATTTATGAACAAAACACCCAAATGAATAATTATCAAGCTTGTTAGTCATATGAATTGAGAAGGCAAAATGTGTAAAACAACATTTTTTAAGTTTTGGATATTAAGAAGTGTTACATGAAAAGATGACTCAGATCACAGGAGTTTAGAGAAATTCGATGCTAACCAAGTAAGTAGTTTTCTTCACTACAAAAACTCCAAGACCTTACTACATTCTGAGTGGGGAATAATACAGTGTCCTAAAGGTATTTAATGATTCCATCCCTTTTTTCTAAGAATATCTTGAATAAAAATGTTCTTCAAGACATACTTTGGATTATACCAATATAGCTAAAGTGGGGCAAACTCATTTGCTTCTCTGGGGTGGGGAAAGTATGTGTGTGCATGTGTCTGTCTGTGTGTCTCCAAGAGCGGTTATCAAATGTTTTGTAATATAGCATGTGACTCTATGAACAAACCTAATTTTATATAAAATGTGCTCCAGTGGCTCACTGAATTGGGAGTTTCATTTATGCTCAATTCAAGTCACTGGTAGGAATAAAATAGGAATATTGGTATAATCATATAAGGATGACTTGTATAATTTTTGTTATATACAGTCAAGATAATTACCAAGTTAAAGATAATGAATGTTGAAATATCATAATGCAATAAGTTATCTTTATGAGTGCCTCAGAACCATTAAATGTTAGAACTGAAAATTTTAATTACTGCTGAAATATCTCATTTAAAAATCATCTGAGGGCATTTCCGAAACTTTGGTTTTCTGCTTGTTTTTAATCTGTCTTTAGAATAGATGTGCCATACAAAATCTTAAATAGCTACAAATTAACATGAACCACTTTAATGGCATCTAAATTATAAACACATTTTGAATTTAAGTAGAGCCCAAACTAATGAAAATAATGAGCCAAGCAATCATGTTACATTTAATATTAAATAGTTTACATTGGATACCGAATACTGCCCATCTTCTATGAATGAGTAAAACTGTACCACAAGGAACAGTCAACAGCATTTCTAATGTGTAAAGCACTCTACTGTGGTGTTTGTCCAGTCACTTTAGCTAGAATAACAGCAGTGAAACTCCACCAATGCTAAACCCTTTCCAGGCGTCTGAGAGACCCCGAGGGCAGTAGACTCCCTCCCAGTGGAGGACAGGGCATCTGTCCACCGTACCTCACTCCTGGCCACCCCCCTCACTGCCCTTCTGGCCATCTCCCCTTCGCCATCTCCGTTCTGAGCAGGCTGTCACACTGGGCAGGGAGTGACCTGCAGAGGGGGGAGGTGGCCGCAGGGAGATACAGGTATGTGGGCCGGAACCCATGCTGGGTACCTGCGAGGCTGCCTGCAGCCGGCCCCACTCAGGGTGACGGGGAGGAGAGTTGGGGAACAGCCCTGGAGCTGGGGGAGAGATAATAGCAAGACTGGCAGGAAGTCCTGAAGCCATCCCAGGACAGAGTACTCAATAAGGTTTGTAAACTATGTCCTGTGCAGTTACATGTGCATTTCACGACCCTCTCCTTCAGTGTCTGTAGTGACCACATGAGGCTGCCAAGGTGGGTGATACTCTTGCTCTTTTATAAATGAGTAAACTGAGGCTTTAGTGACACAGCTAGAAAAGGGTCAACCTTGGACCATAATCCCGATGTGGCGGCTAAAGCCAGTGCCATGGGATCAGGCTCACCCAGGGGGTGAGGAGGGCTTCTCCAAGCCTGGGAAGCCGCTTGCTGTCTTTCTCCAAAACCAGAAGGGCCTTAGTTTTAAGACCCAAACCTGAATCTACAGGTTAAAATGGCTTTTGATTTACTATAAATTTGGGACTTCTGTCTTCAAAGGATTGGAGGAGAACTCTAGTTTAACCCCAAACTAAAGCTGTGGAGAATCACTAACTTTTCTCCCAAAGACAAAAATGTGGATAAGAACTGGCATTTAGATTGCTGCTCACAAACATTATCCTGTTTGAATATCAGATTCACCCCATTTGACAGAAGCTGAGTTCAATTCAATCAATCTGCTCTGTCCCAGGGAGTGAATGGAGTCTTCCAGAACCGGAAGAAAATAAGCCCACTTTCTGCCCTGCCCTGAAAACTCTCCCAAAACGACTTAAAAAGAACAGCTTATATGATTTTTAAAAATCCAATCTACTATATTTCAAGGAATCTAACACAGTCAGTTCTTTTCCCCAGTCTGGTAACACATCATTCTACTTCTTAGGAAAAGCACCAGATGAAGTAGGAGGTTTGCATCTAAGGACCATGTATTTGAAATAACGTGTTTATACAGATGCATGCACACACACACACCCCTAGGGCACAGAGTTGAACTGATGTAAACTGAACATACTTTTGATGTACCTCCACTGCTCCATAAATGCTTGGAAAAATTAGCCTAATTGTTTATACAAGACTTGAATTATGTTTTTACATGTGTTAGCTTTCCAAAAAGTATATACAGGTAATCAGACTGCATTCCTGATCATGAGACTCTCCTATCCCTGAAGTACTCCTGATAGGAGAGAAAGGGAGAGGGGGCCCACAGAACCTATTTCTACTCTGGGCAGGGGAGAAACAGACGCAACCATAAATGTAACACAATCCAAAGCCTAGCACAGTAATGGTGAATAACTTCATAGGTCTCCTGGGCCACAGGCACAAGGGTGGCCCCCTCTGGGAAGCAGGCCTGCCCACCCATAAAGACTACATCCATTCTCCCCAGCAGAAACCCCCAGGAAAAAGCAGGGCATCATGGTGCATCTGACTTACAAGAGGCAAACTAAAATATGAACCCGTGAGAAGAGTCTGAGACACAATCATACTTTCAGCCTCTTAGTCTGGATTTCTTAGTTCCTTATAGCGGTAAATCATCAAGTGTTATCTTTTACCAGACATTACTCTCCAGAAGTATAAGTAGAAAAGATAACAAATCCGCTCGGGGGCCTTAACAAGTCCATTTTATTGTGTCTCCCTTCCCTCTTTTTTCTTTCTCTTCTTCACCTCCCTGCACAGTGTTTTCCCTTAGTAGGCTCAGCTCAATTAAATATCAATGAATGAGAATCTATGGAACAAATTCCCAGTTCACAGGCGTTTGTCTTACTTATTTCAAGTTAGCTCTTGGGTCCCTACTGTCCTCAAAGAGGTGTCTGGGGGCTGGAATTTGGCAGCAGACCTCCAGACCTGAAGCGACCCAACTTACCAGGGATCGAACTCAGCAACACACAAAACAGTGCTTCCACAGTGGTCAACTGATCTGCAGAGATAAATCCTATTCAAAGACACTTAAGGATGAAGACCAAACTTACATACTGAAAATAGTTAAGTTTACTTCAATAATTTTTTACTGTACACTTACACCGCATTTTGCTATCACTGGTATACCCAACAGCAAAACTGGAAAGGTGAAACGTATGCAGTTTGGCTCTGGAAAAGCTATTGATACTAAGTTTGATTTAGGTTTCTACTACTCTATAAATGTTAATATTAAATGTAACTTACTTACTATGTTATTCCTATGAATTTAAAAAGTCAAACTTCAGTAGACTTAAAGGAAGGTGTGTCTCTAACACTGGCCAATCCCAAGGGTTTGTGTAGAAATGGGAATAAAACAATCTTTGAGGGGGAAAAAAAAATCAATTTATAAGGAGCTCAGTGAGAAAGCTAATTTACACACTCCAGGCAGGCAAGTTCTCCAGAACTCAGAGACTGTGAGTCTAGCAAATTTAGTTGGCAATAAATGCTTAATGATGAACTACCTTGGTCCTATAAAAATTCCTCCACTTCTCATAGGAGACAGAATCCTAAAATGGCCGTAGGATCTCTACCTCTTGACTGTAGAGGGGATCTGTGTCTTCCAGGCAACAGAACACAGCAAAGGTCACAGGACTCTGCAGGTGTGATTAAGGTCCCAAATCAGCTGGTTTTAAGTTACTCAAAGGGTAGATTTTCCTGGCTAAGCCTCGCTTAATGAGGGGAGGTTTGTAAAGAGAGTATGGGCTCTCTGTGAGGGTCAGAGACTCTCTGTTGCTGGCACTGAGGAAGCAAGTGACCAGAGAGAGGAGACCACAGTGGGGAACCCACCATGCTAAGAAACTGCAGGCAGCCTCTAGGAGTGGCACGCAGCCCCAAGTGACAGGCAGCAAGAACCAAAGCCCCTCATCATATAGCCACAGGAAACAAATTCCGTCAGCAACCAGAATGGACTCTTCCCCTGTCAAGACTCCAGATGAGAAAGCAGCCCTTGCACCCTACTGTAGCCTTGCGGAGACCCTGAGCAGAGGACCCAGCCAGGCTGTGCTCAAACCCTGACCCACAGAAACTAGGAGCTAAGAAAAGGGGCACTGTTTTATCCATGAAATTTGTGGTAATTTGTTGCACAGCAATAAACAACAAATGATCCCTTTTCTCATGCCAGACACTGATCCTTCCACGTCATGACAAACAGCACCTCTGTGACACTGCCGCCGCCAAGACTGAGAACTTCCGTGCCAAGCACTGTTCCGGGCTCACAACCAACCACCTGAGGAAATTACCCCCATTTTATACATGGGGAAACTAAGGTACACAAAGAGATCAATAAACTTACCAAAGGTCACAAAAAGCTGGTTCCAAGAGGAGTCCAGGTTGAACCCAGGCAACCTCTCTGCAGAGCCCAGACCTCAGCCATCACGCCTGCCGCCTCATCCCTGTCGCTCCCGCACTCCTGCTAGAGTCTCTCCAGGAAGCAGGAAGATGGGACGGCAGGAGAGCTGGTGGTAAGGTGACAGGGGTGGCACCGGCTCCGACAGGAAGAACCCAGATGACACAGAGAAGGTGGCAAGCCTGACACTGTTCTACAGTTAACCGCCACGGAGATCATCACGAGGAAAGGGTTTTTATAAGAAAATCACTCCGTTTTCAAGTAAAAAAATATAAGAAACTGCACTATAAACAATATTAAAGGTTCCTGGTATTTTAAAAGAAACTTTATTGCACATTAGAAACAGTCTGTTTAACACTTAAAGGGGATGATGTCCCCATGACTTCTTCCAGCTGGAATTACACATGAAACAGAAGATACCAAAGCAATTAAGTATTTTATAAACACTGCTGAGGGGTCAAAAAGAGGGAGGTTCATTCACTGACTAATAACGCAGTAATAAACAAACAGCAATGTTATGCAACTGAGAAAATTATTATAATTGAATCTACACAGCTGGGCAAGAATAGAAGCCTGGTTATGTATATTAGCTCACAAATGCTTTGTGTGGGTAGGTTTTAGTTTTAGAACTGGTTCAGATTTGAGTCCCTTTTATAAAGTCAGATTTTTTTTTCTTATCTGAATACAATTCCACAATTACGACTACAGAACAGAAAATAACTTAATGAACTGTCCCACCAATTTTTGCTCTTCTGTTTATACTAGAGAAATAAGCATGTTCACAGTGATTGGGAACTTAAACTTTCTTGAGATGTACTCATTTTAGATGAATACATTTTAGTTTGTTTGTGTACAGCAATATGAATAATGAATGACTGTGACTCCCTAGCATACTGGAGGGAAAAGCCTAGAACAAAGTAGCTTTTCACAGTTTAACATTTAGCTCCTGCTGTGTTCTTGGAGTTTCCTTCACACCTTGATATTTTCCCCTTTGCAGAAGATGGGCAGAGAAATTCTGCCAATTACCATAGTTAAGTTTACACAGATGTGTCACAAGAGAGTGACTCCTATATTTCCCTTGAATTGTTAAAGTCACAGCATTTGAGTTAGAAAAACATTATTATTCTCTTGGGTTCAAGACTAAGCTTGGTAAAAGTCCACCATCTTTCCATCAACTAAATGTAGTTAAAATGCAAGCCAAAACTAAGTAAGTTTCTTTTGGGAAAATATTCTAGCTAGATATTATCCTTATTACTACATGGCATTTTTTTCTTAATTAAATGACTAAATCTGAACAAATCAGTGATCTATGTCAAGTTCCCGTCTGCATAAAAACCTAACTAACTTCAAACACAAATGGATGATTAGCTAACCATCGGGGCAGAGGTACAAATGTATCTTCAACAGGCACACATTTTACATCAATGATATCTATTTTTATGAGATAAAAGTACTAAAGCTTTAATGGTGGCAATTAAAACAGCCAAGAGTTTGAGTAGCTCGATGGCTGAGTCACAGACCTTTTACCTATAATGGGATCCATTATATCCCTGAACTCAGTTTGAGGGAGTAAAAGAGGAACAGATTTTTAAATATGGTTATAAAACAGCAGTACCCTCTGAACTAAGCTGTTTTAGTTTAAACTGCTATGTGATTTACTCTGTGTCTTAATGTCAACATCCATTCGGCAGCCTTCTTTATAGAGTTCTCAGATACTTGTATCTATTTGAAAACATTTGAACAATTTGAAAATGCTACAACGTGGCTATTATGTAATAATTTATATTTAGGTAACTTGTTTCTATTTTAACTTATTTATATTAAAAATCCATCCGTTTTGAAAATATATAACTTGAGATGACTTATGACAAAATCCTCATTTGTGCCTAAAATGTAAGTATTTATATTTTGATATTCTCTTTCAAAGTACAATTTAGGGGGAATAATTGACTATTCACAATAAGATGGTGTGTTTCAGCAATAGAGAACATCTGCAAACAAAGGAGTGGGGATTTTTCATGGTAGTTTAACATTTACTATTCAAAAGTATTGGGATAATAAGCTCTACAGTTACAAAACATAATGATCATGTAAAGTCTGGTCAGCCCAACGCTAACCACTTCTCCAATTCAAGAACCTAAAGACATTCTCTTTAAGCTTCTATTATAGCAAATTCAGAAAAGTAAACAGAAATGATCTCGGGAACAACCTCCCAAGTTTTTGTATCTGGTACCATCATCATCTCCAGGGACAGCCGGCAAACAGGAAACAACACGCAGAATGGATTTACCTCCGACCAGGAAAGACTAAACTACCAGGAACAGCGAGGAAGCCAGAGTGGCCTTGGCCCAGATGGCCAAGGTCCTCAGGGTTATGAGGGTCCGCAACCCCCGCTGAGTACACCAGCATTAGATGAAGAGCACCAGACGCTTATTTGGAGATATTCCTTTTTGTGCTGGCAGCTCTTTTTAGACAAGTTGTCAGAAGGAAGAACAGCAGGATGGACCTGAGGACTCACTATTAGGGTTGGTATTTGACCATTTACTCTGTGGGGCTTTAACAATCAAGTGGGAAGCCAATCATCTCAAGATCTATGCAAGATGGAGAAGCTGGATGCACTGATCTATAAAATCCCTTCTAACTCTGCAACCCAGGTCTCTGCTGTTAAAATCTGACTTCAGTCCTGCTCAAACGATAGCTACCCCAATTGTCTTTTTAAAAGAATATTGGGGCACCTGGGTGGCTCACTCTGTTAAGCATCTGCCTTCCGCTCGGGTCATGATCCCAGGGTCCTGGGATGGAGCCCCACATCGGGCTCCCTGCTCAGCAGGGAGCCTGTTTCTCCCTCTGCCTCTGCCTGCCTACTTGTGATCTCTCTCTCGCTCTCTCTCTGTCAAATAAATAAAAGAAAGAAAGAAAGAAAGAAAGAAAGAAAGAAAGAAAGAAAGAAAGAAAGAAAGAAAGAAAGAAAGAAAAAGAAAGAAAGAAAGAAAGGATTATTTGTAAAGATGGAGTGGGAAAATGAAGATGATCTCAGAAGGAAATACTAAGAAAGTGTCTCAGATAAACACAAAAAGATAAAACCGAAGTGAAAACCTGCACTAGACAGCACAAAATTAAATAAGATAAACCCGAGTTACTATAACAAAATGTTTAAGTGTACAATTTACTTTTCCCATAAAAAAGGGAAACTTTTGGAACAGTATTCCAATACCGCATAATCTCATTTCACAGACATGCATGTAACATCTGCTAGGTTTTCCTGCAGTAAGCTTAGCCTCTGCTATATAACATGTCATAAAATATGTGTGTGTGTGTGTGTGTATGCGTGTGTATAACGTGTCATAAAACAATGTGTATTAAGCCTCTCAGTCTGCACAGAATAATAATGCTTAGGAATACAAAGTGCATTCACGTTTATACACTTCTGCTGAACCTCTGAAGCTGAAGATCCATACCGCATAAACCACGGAGAGGTGAGAGGGAAGGGGGATGAGGCAGGAAGAACCAAAAACCAGAAGTCATTCAGCATGAGCCCCGAGACCATGAGAAATCACAGACGAAAGCGACACTCTCTCACCTGGAAACAGTGCGCTGACACTTTTTAGAGGGGCAGTGCTGAACTGAGGGAAGCAAGGAAGGGAACTGCCGGGGATCCGAATTCCCCACGACACAGCGGAAGGCGTGGGCAGTGCAGACAGGCACTACCCAGAGCGCTGTGAGCCTCGCAAGCCAGGAGACACCAGCTCAAGCAAACCCTAGGCTGGCTTCCAGCCACCCCCACGCATGGCACCCTGTAGCAACACTCTTTAGCAATTTCAAAGAAGTCTACCCACCCCCTCCCAGAAGTCTGCCACACAGAAGAACCATGTAGCTCTTCCCTCCAAATTTATCTAACCAACCTACTTTTGGATTTGACTCTTGCCTTTACACAGTTCTCTCCACCTATGGCATCCTTCCACCCCTCATTCAGTTTTTCAAATATTTATCGAGCCTTTTTTGACCCAACGTCTTCCTCCAGCTCTTGCCATCTTCTCTGCTCCCCCTTAGAGCAGAATCCTCACGAGAGCGACCACATTTGCTGTCTTCCTCCTCCTTCCACTCACTCTTGACTTTGCTCTATCTAACCACTCTACTATTCTCATCAAGGTGACCTCCAGAGGCCTCCTGTCCCTCTCAGTGCTCCTCACCTAACAGCGGGACCTGACACAGCTTCCCACTCTGAGCTTCTTCACAAGACTTCCACCTCCAGGACGGTCCTCTCCCTCCTACCCTGCAGGCTCTTTCATGGGCAGTTTCTCATCAACTTCCCCAAACATGATGTCTGAGAAGCTCCAAACCTCCATGTTTGGATCTTGGCTCCATCCGGGCTTCCTCCTTCTTCAGGTACCATTGCTCTAAATACTACCTACAGACTGATGAAACCCAGAGTTCTTTCCTGAGCCCAGACCACTCTCCTGAACTCCGTACTTCTCTATCCAACTGTCTACTTGATATACTCACGTCAATGTCCCAATAGGCATCCCAAACTTAATGCATTCTAAAACAAAATCTTAATTCTCTCGACCAAACTCCAGTGCCACACATTATCACTCTACCAGCAGAAAAAGCCAAAAACATGGAGTAATCCCTGACTCTTCACTTAGTCTCCTTCAATCCAATCTGTTAAGTCCTGTTGGCTGCCCCTTCCACATAGACAGGAAATACCCTTCAACAACCTCTCCTGCTACTCTCCTCGTCCAGGGACTGCAAGACCTTGCCTGGACTACTGTGACAGCCTCTATAACTGACCCGGGATTTCTAACTTTGTCCTCCACCCCAGTCTATTGCTGCACAGTCTGAAGGATCCTTTAGAAATGTAAATCAGACCATGTCACATCTCTTCTCAAAACCTCCAAGATTTGCTCATTTCATTCACAGTAAAATCTAGAGTCCTCACCATGGCCTACAAGGCCTTAAATGATGTGGACTCCTGCCACTTCCCTAACTTCATCCCCTATAATCCTCCTTTGTGCTCTTCCACTCCAACTACATAGATTCCTTATTTACAAACAAACAATAAAAGACAAAGGCCCTTCTACCTCAGGGTCTTCGCACAGGCTGCCTCTGCCCTCAGAGCTCCTTACCCAAAACCTCCATGGCTATCTCCCTTGGCTTCCTTCAGGATGGTTTAGGCAGTAACTGATTAACACAAACGTGACACAATGCTAATACTTGGTGATTTTAGGGGAAGGACAAACAGGTGCTCATTGCATTATTCAACTTTTCTGTAGATTTAAAAATTTTCGAAAATCAAAGCTGGAGGGGGGAAACCTCAGTGCTACCACAACATTACTCTTTTATACCTCGTCTCTGACCTTTCCTCCCTCATTTGCAGCAGAACCAGATCCATGCTTCCACCCGAGACTGGATATTTCCTTCGGGAACTTAAAATCAGCAGGCCAAAAATCAAAATCACTTTCCTCCACCAGCTTGCTTTTCTATCTTGGTCACTGTCAACTGTGATTCCCAGTCACCCAATCTTGTTTCTTTCTCTCCCTCGCTGGCCCCCATCCATACTTCCGCAGTCCAGGCCTACTGCAAAGGTCCTCCTTCCAAGTCTTCCTCCCGCTGGGCTCACCTTCTTCCGTGCTGTGTATCGGGGCAGAGAGATGGTTCGAAAACACAAACCACCTGTGCTGCTTTCCCTGTACAATTTGTCAACGATCCCCATCAACTGCATTTAAAACTGAGGCTCCCAGTGTGGCCAGTCGGGGTCCTCCCCAGGGCCATCTTTCCTGTGCCCCGCCTCTCGGCACTGAACACGTCGGCCAGCGCAGGCTAACAAACGCAGTCCCATAACACACTTCGCTCTTTCCCAACTTAGTGCCTGTGGCCGTGTCACTCCTCCTGCCTGGAATGCCCGTTCCCACTCGTTCCTCCTGCTCAATCTTCAAAATACAACTAAACATAACCTCTTCCTGAGGCCTTCCCTGATCTCTCCAGGTGGAGTCAAACACTCTTCCCAAGGTCAAGTACTATTTACCACATTGCTTTACTACTTATTATGAGATCCTTCTAGCCCTCTGCGCTACAGGCCCTTTGGAAAGCAGCATGTTATGCTCCTGTTTGCATGTATACACAGCGTGTGCATGTGTGCAAGCACACGCGTACACGTGTGTGTTTCCCTAACACCCAGAGCAGGGACTGAAACATACCACAGCTGAGCATCTACTACTGAGTGTGAATGTCAAAATCTCCCCGAACTGCACTAAGATGTTACAGGGCCATGATCCCCCACCCTCTGTCCTGACCACAAGTGCCCTCCACCTCTACACCTCAGAGCAGCTGAACCTCCGCGGTGCCGGGAAGAATGCCTTCAGCCACTACGACCTAACAAATGCAGGCATAAGTTAAGTGCACACTAGCAAGGCTGAACGTCTGCGGTCCTTCAACGGGGCCCATGCTGGGTCTGCACAAACTTCTCCAGCACTCTCTTTCCCCGACTCAACCATCCCTTTTCTTCCTGGCCCTGAAATAATTACTTACCTACTCCCATACATTTCTCTCTTTTCACTGCAGTTCCGTTACAGTATAACTGGGGCTTTTTTAAGGGGAGAGCAGCTTATTTTTACACCTCTACAACCTCACACAGTGGCACATAATAAACGCGCAACAATGTTCACTGATGAATGAATGAATGGATGGGTGAGGTTAGCACCTCATCTTTGAATATCCTAAACGAGACTCAAGAGACCACAAACGCTGCCTCTCTACTGTGAACTAATTGCGATCACTCATCTCATTCCCAGAGAGACAGTGCCCAACAAAAGCACTCCCTGGAAAGAGACCCAGAAAAAGTTCTCAGAATTGGACCTCTAAAAATGAAAAAGGTACATTTTCTAATAACTGCTGAACTACTATATTTTGTATCAAAATGGCTTAGGACTTTAGTGTATACAAATTTTAAAATAAACTTTAAAATTCTAATGGCTTACGAACTGCGAAATACTTCAGTCATTTTAGATGGAAGGTTAAACATGTCTGCAAATTTTGACACACGTAAGCTTCTCCTTTTTGCTCTGACCACAACCCAACCACTGGTGGGGGTGGGGGGGCGATTATCTATCTTCCCCTGAAGCCCAAGAAGGGAGCCCTTGAGCCAGAGAGGACGCCTGAATGGGCAGTGGGCGGAGGGGGAAATCGACAGCCCAGGGGGTACGGTCCTCGGTTTGCAGAGCTTCCACCAGATCACACAGCACCAGATGTAGCTCCTGAGCCACGGAGCCCAAGGTCTTACCCTAACTCCAAAACCTAACTCACCATCTTAACCTCTTGCCCCTTGATTCCTGAAAACAAACAAAAAAGCTCGTGTTCTTTTTCCTGAATTCTACCTAGTACCCAAGCGGGAAACGCAGTGGTCCTATTCCACCCCTCGACCCCTCCAGCACACCGCTGCTGTCTCAAGTCCAGACCCATTACCTCCCAACTAGCTTCTCCCAAGCCCATGCTGTCCGCTGCACCAGCTACCAGACACACAGCTACCAAGCGCCTGGAATGCGGCAGGTCTGCCCTGAGAAGTGCGGAGAGTGTACGACACCAGATCCCAAAGACTGAGAACAGCAGCAGGACAAGTAAACTACCTCCATCTCATTCATATTTTTATATTAAATATTATTTGTTGAATGGATATGCAAATATTACATGCTGAAAAATATTTTGGAAATGTTTTTTGCTTTTTTAATGTGACTAGACCATTTTACATGACACGTGTGGCTCACATCCTGTCCCCCCGGACAGCACTGCCCAGGAGCATCTCTCAGTTTCTTTGCTGGCCTCCCCCATGCAGGCTCATCTTTTCAGCCCACCCTCCCCGGAGTCCTCCAAGTTGCTGCCCAGTGACCTTCAGTCCCGGTTGGCTTCCACCCGCCAGACACGAATCGGCCCAGGAGGTGTCTCCTCCATAGGAGGTCCGTGAATGTCATTCCCCTCATATCCCCAGACACCTCTTCTCTCCCACACCTGCCGTTAGCGTACCACACACTGGACAAACACCTACAGAATGTATGCACCATGCACTGAGGGTACAAATGAAGATGACAGACACAACCCTGATCTCACTCTGCTTAGAATACAAAGGAGGTGACAGAGTATCTTAGTAAAAATTACAGTAGCAGTAATAATATAATAATGTGGCATGGATAGCAGTCAGAATTTACAGACAATCTATGTAACCAGCTACAACTGCAAGCACACCCTACTCAATCTTCCTAACTACAGTATTAAATAGCTTCTAGTATGAGTCTCAGTTTAGAGGTGAGAAACTGAGGCCCAGAGAAGCTATGCAGTTCACCCAAGGTCATACAGCTCATAAGGGACAGAACCAGGACTCCAAGGCCACACTGTTCCAACGCTGTGCTGTGCTGCCTTCCAAGATGAGGGATCACAACAGGGCGAGGACATGTGGGGGATATGTGGGGGCACAGAGGAGTAGTCCAGAGCCCACACTGCTGAGGTCAGAAAAGGCTTTGGAGAAGAAGCCATTTCTAAACTGCAGGTCAGTGTTCTGGGCCAAAAGCCCAGGGGTGAGAAGGTCTGGAAGAACTGGTATCAGTTCACTATGCCTGAGGAGAAGAAAGAAAGGACTATATCTAGAGGAAGACAGGGCTTTGGTTATTTGTGGTTTAAGAAGGAACTTTTTGAGGGGCGCCTGGGTGGCCCAGTCAGTTCAGCGTCTGCCTTCGGCTCAGGTCATGATCCCAGCGTCTTGGGATTGAGCCCTACATTGGGCTCTGCTTGCCCCTGACCCCTGCTCATGTTCTCTCTCTCTCTCTCTCTCAAATAAATAAATAAAATCTTAAAAGAAAAAAAAAAGAAGAAGAAGGAACTTTTTAAGAGAGCCTGCAGAGAGAGTCCATGAAGATACAAGACGGTTGAAGACCCAGAGGTCTGGTGAAGAACTGACTAAAAAGGGGGAGAGAGGCCCCCCTCCCACAGTATCTGGAAGGTAAGAGAAGGGAATACTGCAGTCCTCATTCCTTATTCTGATGAGCCCAGCCAGAACCTCACATCTCTTACCGAAGGGAAATGGGGCATCCCTAGTCCTCAAGAAGGAATTCCCAGGCTCTCCACCAGCAAGGGCCAAGGGCTTCTGAAGATTTTACTAACTCCATGCAACTGAGACATGCATCTAACTTTAAAAAAATTTCTGATTACAAGGTTGTGAAGTAAAAATGTTATGAAACCACCAGCATAAGCACTTCCCCAAGACAACACGGCAAGTATATCAACAGGGATTCAAAGCAACCAAAAAAAAAAAAAAAAAAAAATTTCCTCGGGGTAGAGGTTGAGGATGGGGAGGGAGGAGGTGTTAAATAACCAAACAGCTAAGCAAAAATTCTATACTTGAGTGGATTGCAAAATTTACATCCATTTTAAAGATGAAAGAAATGCTTTTAAAAGAATTTAAAAGTTTTAAAAGAAATGCTTAGCTTGCCAATTCAAGCAATACCACAGAACCCCCCACCCCCCCCCACACACACTGGTTCATCCTCCTTCGCTTTTAGTGGTAGCAGACAATAGGAAAGTGGGACAGGCAATGCACAAAACTGATATGATCCCTTATCCAAGAGCATCATGGGAATCTGATTTCTTATCTTGACTGAAAGCTTTCTACTAATGTGCGGTACCTTGGAAGTGTAGTAATATAGTTTTTAAGCAGACATCCTCCCATAAATATCTTCATGAGCTTTAAGATGGCTATTTTTCACATGTTTAAAGATGGTGTCCACTGGGGCGCCTAGGTGGCTCAGTCGGTTAAGTGTCTGACTCTTGGGTTCAGCTCAGGTCATGACCTCAGGGTCCTGGGATGGAGCCCAGAGTCAGGCTTTGTGCTCAGTGGGAGTCTGCTTGAGATTCTCTCTCTCCGCCCCGCCCCCCGGCTAAAATAAATAAATAAATCTTAAAAAAAAATGGCGTCCACTGGAAGAAAGAGAATAGAAACTGAAAGTCAATCTAATCCTAGTCCTGTCACCAACTAACGGCAACCATTTTATCATTAGCTTTTATACGCTATTCATTCAATATTCACATTCATTGTGCCAAGCATTGCACTAAAAAATGTACATACATTCTCTCCCAAGATTACAAGTCTGGGAAGTTTAGAAGGGTTTTTCTTATTCATCTTTGTGTCTCAGGAGCCAATACCACCTAGTACATGGTAGATGCTAAGTGCTATTATAATGACCTCTTGCTGAACTGCTACTCAGATGCAGGATTCTACTAAAATTCAACAACAAAAGAAGAGTTAATTTATTATGTTGTAAGGAAGCATATGAGAATATGAAAAAGGTGGGCGTTTAAGACTGAGACACGTAAGGGGCATCTGGTTGGCTCGGTTGGTAGAGCACACAACTCTTGATCTCAGGGCTGTAGGTTCAAGCCCCATGCTGGGCGCAGAGATTACATAAAAATAAAATATTAAAAAAAAGACTGAGACAGGTGAAATTCTGTCCTCATCTTACTCAACCTCACAGTAGCACTTGACACAACTGATGACTCACTCCCTCCTTGCAACCCCTTCCCCACTTGGTTCCAGGACACACACCCTGGTGGTGTTCCACCTTCCTGACTACTCTTCGCGCCATACTGTCCTGAATCTCCTGGCTAGAGTATGAAATAAGGGACTGCACAAGGGCCCTATCCTCACATTTTTCTTCTACCCATGCACTCTAAACAACATCGTCCAGGCTATGCAGAAAATGCCATCTATATAATGATAAATTGAACTCCTCCCCTAAATTCTAAATTCCCATATGCAACTGCCTCTCTGAAACCTCTCCTTGAGTCTCGTTAGTACGCACCTCCAAATTAACACGTCTGAATCAAATGTGAGTTTTCTGCCCTAACCTGCCTCTCCCAGTATTCCTGATCTCCCAATTACTCAAGCTAAAACCCCACTGTCTCTCATTCTCTCAAATCCCATTTCTAATCCGTCAGCAAATCCTGTCAGCACTACCCTGAAATCTGTTCTCACTTCCTACTACAACCTCAATTAAGGAAAAAAAAAAGATTTTATTTATTTATTTGACAGAGACAGAGATACTGAGAGCAGGAACATAAGCAGGGGGAGCAGGAGAGGGAGAAGCAGGCTTCCTGCTGAGCAAGGAGCCCCATGCAGGGATCGATCCCAGGACCCTGGGACCATGACCCAAGCTGAAGACAGACGGCCTAACGACTAAGCCACCCAGGCACCACCACCACAACCGTAATTTAAGCCACCATTTTATCTTGCCTGATCAACTGTCCACATTGGCCCTATCTAGTCCTCATACAGAAGAGCAGAGTGAGCCTGCTAAAATACACAATATATTATATCACATCATGCTCAAAATTCAATAACTTTCCATCTCACTCACAGTAAAATTTGAACTCCATACACTATGGCTCACAATACCCTACTTGATCCGACCCCCAGTTACTCCTGTAACCGAAACTCCCCCCATTCTTTCACTCACTATACTCCAAACACAATGGCCTCTTTGCTGCCCTTCAAACATACCAAGCACACTCCTGCCTCAGGGCCTTTGCAGAGGCTATACTCACTTCCCTCAGATGTTTGCATAACTTGCTTGCTCCCTTTACTTTATTCAGGTTTTCTGCTCAGTGTTACCTCCCAAGGAGGCATTCCTTAACCAACTTATCCACAATACTGCTCTCTATAGTTCACTATCCCCTCATTCAGTTCTATTTTTCTTCATAATTAATATCACACACACACACACACACACTTTGGTTAGCTGGCTGGTTGCCTCTCTCACTAGAATGTTAGCTTCATGATCACTGCTATGCTCACTGCTATGCCTAGAACAATCCTTGGTACAGAACAAGCAGTAATATTTGTTGAGTATTGTTCAAATGATAAAAATATATAGATGAGAGAAATATCTACTGAAGCAACATACCCTAAAGAATAGTGAAAAGGTACCTAAATGAGTTTTGGAAACCCTAACAGCCAAGTGCATGCAAGAAAAATAAAGTAAATGAAAAGATGCATAATAATCAATTTTATCAAACCTAGTAAGAAGAAAGAAGGTATTAACAGGAAAGGTATAGTCTGCTAGGGACCCAAAGGACATGTTTAGCCATTTAGCCAACAAGGTCAAAAGGGTAAAAGGGATCAAGGAAAACTTGACCAGGAAGAGGAATTTTGCTATGTGGCAGAGATACAGGTGAGCCTGGATAAAGTCCTAAGTAAAGTAAACCTCAGGGAAATCAACACCCTTTGTTCCTACTGTATTCTCACCAAAGAAGGTCTGATTATGAATCTGGACTCCCGTGTACATTGACAGCAAAAAGAGGTGACAGTGGAAACTTTAAACATTGTAAGTAACATAAAATTCTGCATGGCCTCTACAGTCTTCACACATCCAAGTACCATCTTGTCAAACTGGGTCAATTCCAAAGATTCTAATCAACTCTGAATGTCACTATGTTCCAGATTTCCAAAGCCAGAAGCCTCTGTGAAGCCCTAACCCTAACAAAATGGTTTATCTTTGTGCCATAACCATACCTAAAGAGTGCTCACTCTTTACCAGCATTTACTACATGATGATACAGACACACGCTTAACCACTCAACACCAGCTACAAGCGAGCTCGGAGGCAAGGAAAAGGTGTTGTTCATCTTTATATTTCCAGCACTTTTTTCATACTCATCAGTCACTAAACGTGTGAGGCATGGATGAAGGAAAGAAGGAAAGAACCAATGACCCCACTAAGACCCAGCCATCTTCCAAGGCCCACCCGGGCAACCATGCTCCTTTCTCAACTAAATAGTCTCCTGCATAACTTGTTCAGTTACCAAATTCATCACAATGGATGTACTAGCAGGCCATGCAACTCAACAATCTATGGAAAAGTTACTTGGGATTTTATACAGAGGGACAATGGGTGGCAAAACCTGCTCTTGAGTTTTTTTCAGGCCACAACTATCCCTGCTTGTACTTAAAAGCAGCCCTCCTCAGCCTCTGACGCACATCAGAGTCCCTAATGAGCTTCTTCAGAGTAGGGACAGTGAGGCCCACACCAGCAGCTTGGGCGTCTCTGATTAGATAACATTCGGCTGACATGGGTGTGCAGAAGATACTAAGACACACCACCGGAGTCATACTGACATTCTAGCGGTCTTCAAACCAGCATGAGTGCGAGCCCGGAGAGCTCTGAAGAGTTTCTAAGGGCCAGGGAGAATTTCAGGGGTCACTTTCCAGTTTCCCAAGGAACGCACACATTCTAAGAAAAAACAACCAGCCTTCTGCTGCTTCTCCTTTTCTTCCAATCACTTTTTTTTTTAAGATTTTATTTATTTGACAGAGAGAGACACAGCGAGAGAGGGAACACAAGCAGGCGGAGTGGGAGAGGGAGAAGCAGGCTTCCCACCGAGCAGGGAGCCCCGATGCGGGGCTCGATCCCAGGACCCTGGGATCATGACCTGAGCCAAAGGCAGACAGACACTTAACCACTGAGCCACCCAGGCACCACTACAATCACTTCGTTTTACCAAAATGCCTTTCTCATTCATCCCAAACCTTATTACTGTACATTGCCCTGGGTTATAAAAACCTCTGGGGGCCACCAATCAAATGGTGATTTGAGAATGCCTTCTTCTGAATGAGGTGTAAAGAAAGGACACAAATGCCCATTTAGTGAAATGATGGTGACACAGGAATTTTAGTGCATTTATTCTAACTGAAAAACAAAAACAATTTTTTTTTAATTTTTCAAAATTCTCTTAGGGGACAAAAAAGTTTAAGTACTACTGCTCTACCAAATATGACTAGAACTGCGCTGTCCAATAGGGTAGTCAGTAGCCAAATGTGGCTATTCAAGTTTAAACCGGTTCAGATTAAATAAAAATTAAAATCTGGTTGCCTGGTCACACTAGCCACATTTTAAGTCTTCATGACCACAACTGCTAATACATCTTGTCGTAAGGGACAGTACAGAGAACATTTCCATCATACCAGAAAACTCCACTGGACAGAGCTACTCTGGAATTCTGATCAACTGTTCAATAAAGCACTGAATTCCTTTCCAGGGAAAATGCTGGATCTACCTACCCTCATTTTTATGACCCCAAGTGCCATGAGAAGGTGAGAGATTCCCACCTAGGTAACAACGCATGTTAGGAATTCAACTTTCAAAACAGAATGTTCACCCTACAATCCTCTTATCTGATTTCCAATGAAGAGGGTTCTTCTATTCTCCACCGGTAAGTTAGAAAACTAGTACTTTAGCCTTTTTTTAAAAAAATTATTACTGAGTTGAGTTTCACATAACATAAAAGACAAAAAATAAACCATTTTAAAGTAAACAATTCAGTGGCATTTAATATAGTCACCATACTTTTGACTCTTGATGACCTGAAGAATCTGTCAAATCACCTTCTGTCAAGGTTCTATTCATGACCTAATTAAAAGAACAAAAATCTAGAGGAGACTGCCTAAGATATGCAACCTGTCCACGTCAGGCATCGTAAGTCCATCTGGGTTACCAAGCAGGATCTCCGAGATGCGCTGCCTAGGTCAGATCAACGTAACCCTCACACGACAGCTGTCACCACGTAGCCCGGATTGCCACTCTCAGACGGGATTATTAAGGGGCATGACAGAAACTATCATGAAGGGAAAAAACTATTTCTATATTTGTTATAAAACTACCCCATCTAAGAACAGTATCTGTAATGTCAGTCAGTACCTCCTACATATATAAAATATACCACACAAAATTCCTTTTAGGATTTGATGCCAGGGGAAAAAAACATCCTTCTGAGAAAAAAAAAAAAATTTCTTTTTGATGATGAGAATGACACGTCTTGTCAGGTTTCCCCTTGCACAGTCACCAGGAAGCTCGAAATAGAACATGGTGCTCAGTCCAGGCAACCAAGGCTACCATTAGCATATCTCCCTGTCCTATTTCCAGGACCCAATTTCCTGTCTGTTACACACATACACACTCTCTCCCCTCCCCATCTCCCCCACTCTCTCAATTTCTGCCCAACCCCCCCCCCCCCCCGCCAATCCTTTTTGGAAAACTATCAACTAAGGAGTATAATGTAATTTCTATTATTCTACTGACTCTCTGCCACTAATCATACATTATAAAATCTGGGGACAAGATCAATCTTAGTACAGGACTAACTAACTTACCCTGAAGTATTATCTTATAACAACTGATGTTTCTCTGCGTGTCTTCAATGCTAAACGTAACACTAGCACATTCTGCTCAAAAGAGAGCCACACAAGGGCGCCTGGCTGGCTCAGTCAGTAGAGCATGCAACTCTTGAACTCTGGGTCGTGAGTTCGAGCCCCACAATGGGTGCAGAGATTACTGAAAAAAAAAAAGATATACACCCACCTCGAAATATGAGAAGTGTACCTTAGGGGACCAATAACAAGATATAGCTGTCAGCCACAAGCACTTGAGAAAATATTTTGAAGTTTTTCTTACAAGAATGAGGAGACTGAATTTAATATCAAATTGTGAGAAATCTTTTTCAAGGAGGAAAAAAACAATTTCATCATCTGTGATAGTTTTTAACTTAGGAAACCAAATAATAACAAATGTTTCATATAAAACATTTATGGCTAGGACTTCTCTGGGAAAAAATTAAGTAATAGGGGCGCCTGGGTGGCTCAGTTGTTAAGCATCTGCCTTTGGCTCAGGTCATGATCCCGGGGTCCTGGGATCAAGCCCCGCATCGGGCTCCCTGCTCTACAGGAAGCCTGCTTCTCCCTCTCCCACTCCCCCTGCTTGTGTTCCCTCTCTCGCTGTGTCTCTCTGTCAAATAAATAAATAAAATCTTAAAAAAAAAAATAGTATGCTGTGTTTAGCAACAACTGGTTGATACACAGCAAAGATTTATTCCAAAAATAACAATGTGAATTGTGTCAGCATTACCGTGTATGAATCACTATATTCTACAACCACCTAACGGGGCCAAAAGATACAGGGTGCATCTGGCTTGAAGGCCATCTGGTAAGAGGTGAGAGATTAAAAAAGTAGGGACACAGATGACAAAAAACTTTTCTAGTTCTCGTTGTGCCCTACACCTTATTTTCTGGTAAAACCTAAATAATTTCTTGTTTGTTATGGCTGAGCTGTCCAACATGTATGTCACTAGCCACATACGGCTAAATTTACATTAACTAAAATTAAACAAAACTAAAAGCTCAGTCCCTCACGAGCTTTGTTTCAGGTGCCCAACAGCCCACCTGTGGCGAGTGACTACCGTACCGGATGGAGCAAACACAGAACATTCTCGTCACCACAAGCCCGGTCACAGATAGTACGAACTTACACATTTTCTACAAACACATTATTAGTGTGGCATCAAAGAACAAATGGCAAACTTTCTTTGAAAAATAACTTGGAAAGTACTAGATACTTTCTGACAAACTTTAGTACACAGTTAAGCATATTTAAGAGGTGTTAAATCTTGAATTAAAAGAAAAGTATACAGCAGGCTGGATTGCAACCACTCTATAGTATTTCCTTAATGTGAAGGGAACATTTCATTTTATACACAGACTGTGTGTACAGTTCAATAAATATATACAAACATTATACATGATATTTGGTAAACACATATCTGACGGACATTTGATAACTAACAGGTTTTCCATCTACTTTTTTAAATCCCATTCTTCTTCAATATATTTTATAAAAAGAAAAAAACTGTACTGTATGAAGTTACAAGATGAAAAGCAAAAAGGTCCTTTCCCTTATAGTCAAACGGAAGACAGATATGTGATCTTTCCTAAATAACATGGCTCCCCTATCTAGCTCCAAAATTCTATAGCTCTAAAATAGTAAACTTTTGGGGTGCCTTGGGTGGCTCAGTCAGCCAACTCTTGGTTAAGTGGCCAACTCTTGGCTTCGGCTCAGGTCATGACCTCAGGTCCTGGGATCGAGCCCTGTGGTGGGCTCCTGCTTGGTGAGGAGTCCACCTGTAGATTCTCTTTTTCCCTCTCCCCCTGCCCCTCCCCACCCCCACCATGCCCTCTCTCGCCAAATAAAATAAATAAATCTTAAAAAAAAAAAGTGACAACAGTATTGAGCTGCACAACAAATGTTTCCAAAACTGTAAACCCCACATACTAAAAAACTGTGAATCACCTTCTTTGGCCACTTTTAAAAAACATCGCTACTGAATCAAACAAACTGCAATGATTCTTTTTATTTTCCTTTTGTGATGGTCTCAGTTTGAAACATGAAGTTATATTTCAAAGAAAAAAAACAGATTAGGATAAAGAAAACACTAAAAATATTGTAAGTGGTATGGCCCTCACAAACCAATGGAGTTCAAAACTACCACTGCAATTGTTCCACAGGAACCTGTTTACCAAACAAAATCATAATGTCATCACAGAGTATAGGGAGGGCACCATGAAAATACAGGAAGATGTTGATAAAAACAATGGGGTGAAATGGATCACCAAATTGTGGTTAACAGTTGCTAAGTTTCAGTTTATATTTAATAAAGTCAAGACTTACTATATAAAGGAGTATGTATAATTCTTGGATGCTAGAGGAAATACTCATGAACCTCCCTAAGAACACAGAACAGGATGCCAACGTAACCTCTGACACTTGAAGTTTCCAAATCTAAGAGATGATTTCACCTTGGTTGAAAGTGGGAAGAAATTAAACACTGAGAAAGTTGGTATTTTATATATAGTACCCCATTTCCTAGAGAGTAAATTAAAAATACAGTAGTGTGATAGCGATTTCCTCCCCCTAACAAAAATATTATGAATTCTTGTTTGCTTTATAGGGATTCTAATAAACTGATTTTTAAGCCATGATATATAATGTTCTGTTTCACAAAATAAGGAAAAGTTTTTCTACTTTGAGGTGAAAAGTTGAAAGTGGGGGGGGGAGGAATTTCAAGAGCTCATTTCAATGAACCACATTAGCAATAGTTACAATAAAATACTTAACTTTCATCAGAGACTTACCACATGCCACACACTGTGCTAAAAATTTGACAGCCACTATCTCATTTAACCCCCATAATGATCTGGAGCCACTGGTACTTGTTATCCCCAGGAAACAAGTTTAGGGACACTAACTAAGTACCCAATTTTCTGACCAGGCACAAAATGGGAAGAGTGAGATTCAGCTGCAGTTCCCACGCAGGTGAAGCCCATGGTCCTCACAAGTCTGCGCTCCTGACTCGCCAGCGCCCCCTCTGGCAGCAGTGACCAGGAGCACCCTGGCCAACCGCCCAGTGTGTGGCCCACCGGCCAGCAGAGGCACGCGGGGTTGAAAACATGAAAACACGAAATGAAGCAAGTAAACGGACACCTCTTCCCATTAACCCACTCTTGAAGCCAAATTTATATTTAATATGAAATACTACTCTAGCATGCAACACGGCATGGCATTAAAAAGATTCTCACTCAAAGGGCACCTGGGTGGCCCAGTCAGTGGAGGTTCCAACTCTTGGTTTCAGCTGGGGTCGTGACCTTGGGGTCATGGGGTCAGGTCCCGTGTCAGGCTCAGCACTCGGCTAGGAGTCTGCTTGGGATTCTCTCTCCCTCTCCCTTTGCCGATCCCCTCACAAAGACACAGCCCCCCAAATAAATAAATCTTTTTTAAAAAGGGGGGGATTCTCACTTAAGTCTTCAATGAGGGAAACTTATTAAAACTGATCTTACAATCTGGCCTTTTTTTTGCCCTATGACTGCCTGGTCTCTTAGTTTTTTGTTCTGTTTTGCTTTTTCCCTTCACCAATGATACCCTAGCTTAGAGAACTTATTTATATGTAAATACTGGCTTTTCACTTTCTTGCAAACACTAAAGCTGAGAGCTTTAAGCTCAGCTTCTAAGGACAGCCCTTTTCCAAAATCAGGCTCTGGAGTATTTCTTTCCCTCAGTTGTCTGCTACCACTGTTTCAGAGTAAGAGGAACAGCTGATTGAATCAGAGGTCGGGCTATATAAGACGCGGAGCACCCAGCATGGGGGATGTGTATGCTCCCTTAACAGGCCCCACTGTTTAGGGGAATACAGCTAAAGTGAAAGGGGAAAGCATCCAGAGGAAAAGTTGATAAAAATGAACTACTACTTAACTCCTTCTAAATCATCAAACTTTTTCCCTAAAGAACTCTCACTTGTCTCCTTTAATCCACAGTATGCCTCCATGCATTTCAACGGCTCTTTGTGAAAACGTCCTTGCAATATTTGAGCAGCCAGAAATGGAGTTTAGCTTAGTAATGGACCAATTTAAAGCAACGTCAGCACATCCTACTTGGTGATTGCCCCAGTTCCACTTCTGCCTGTGGTTACTGACAGATTATCTGTAGATTTACAGCTATGAATACAGAGAATGGAGAGTAACATTAAAATGTCAAGACTGAGGAAAATTCTCCATTAGTCCCCACTGTCCATTTCTGTCAACTTCCACAGTGGTATTAAAGGTTAGCCATCTCTTCACACTGACATTTTGAGGTGGCTGTAACATTAACAGTGAAAACAAACACATCATAATTGACTAATCCCACAATTTTATATGATTGCTTTTTTAAGTTAAAGAGAACGTTCAAGCTGTTAAGAGTCCACGAAGAAGCATGATCTAAAAACTGTACTTCACTTTCAAATATTCCTATATTCAATAAGAACTTCAAGTCCATGCATGGCCCCTTCATTAAAAAGTTCAGAAATACAACTTCAAAAAAAGTTCCGGGGAAAGGGTCATCTAAAAGTCCTTGCCTATTCACTAGCTGAGAAATCCACCCTGCCGTGTTCCCAGCTCTTCCTGATAAGCAAGAAGCGGAGACTCCACAGCCCACCCAATGGCTGAGGGAGGGATTCCTACCCCAGAGCTGCAAACCTGCTCCAGCCTGCCGAGGAAGAGACAGGAAGGGCACATGCTAAGGTAGAACACCATTCAAGAAACTCTCAGCAAGGCTTCCAACATCACTACGTGCTCGATACCCTCCAACTCTCTGCCCATGCCCAAAACAAACAACATAGCTCTCAACATTAACACCTTATTTCAAATTAAAACAATTTTTTTTTTTTTGCCTTCACAGTTAGCATTAAAGTCTAAGAATTCTCCTGAAATCGGTGGTAAGAATTACTCAGAATTAAACACAGAAAACAGTGGAGAACAGGCTAAACACACTATAAAGCAGAACGGATAATATGCTCTTCATAAAGGGGAATCAAAATGGCATGTTTCCTTTAAATAACTGTCTGGGTGGTGATTTTAATGCAATCATTAAAATAAGACATAGGGAGGGGCGCCTGGGTGGCTCAGTTAAGTGTTCGACTCTTCGTTCAGGCTCAGGTCATAATCTCAAAGTTGTGAGATTGAGATTGAGCCCCACAATGGGCTCTGCACTCAGCAAGGAGCCTGCTTGCTTGTTCCTCTCCTTCTGCCGCGCCCCCACCTCTGTTTGCTCATGCACCCGCTTTCCCTCCCTCCCTCTCGAATACATACATACATACATACATACATACATACATACATACATACATAAATTCTTTAAAATAAGACAGAAGGAAATGCCTTCCGGCCTTACCTGGCCATCTCTCTCACTATCCAATCAAACCAGGAAAAAAGCAAGCAGGATAACAAGTGTCTCTATATCTATGTTGACTTTTAACTTTTTTAAATGGTGCTAACTTCTTGGCATTTTCCCAGCTTCCTTTAACTTCTCCACTGGCACCACTCCTAGTGTCATGCCCCAGTCCCTAGAAGGCTCTCCTACATTTCTCACACTAAGCAAAAAAAAAAGTGAAACCTCACTCACGGTGATGCACCATCACCTACTGAAGTTTTGCAAGGCAAAAGCACAAGTTTGCTGCTGACTTCCTTCGCTGATAAAGGAACTACATTCAGTAACAAAGGAAGAATGAGGGCCCTCTCTCCGTGGTTACTTAGAGACTACTGATAGATTGACAGCTGTAACTACAGCAAATGAAGAATAATATTAAGATGTCAAGATTAAGGTAAATTCTTCAAGTTAGGTCTAGCAATGCTTTTCCCCTAATTGTCCCCCTGACCCACTTCCCAATTTTCCTTCCCCAGCTAACTATTGCTCTGCAGTGCCAGAAATGGCCTTTCTGAGTGATTGTTAAGATGAAGAAGAAAAGAGCAGCAGAGAAGAAAAAGGTGAGAGGAAAAGGAAGGGAGGCATGCCTAGGAATGAAGATGAGGGCTTACTCCCTTAACCTTGGAGAGCCAATTTCATAAATAAGCATTAGTGATGGAGAGGCAAAGGGAGATCCTGAGTTTGGGGCGGGGGGCGGCATTAACTACTACAAGTATCCAAAAACCACTTGAAACTAAAGTCTTGGAAATAGTTATAATCCACTTTCAGAGAAACTCACTACTTCTTCCTACAAGAAAGTAGAAAGACATTCAGACAGCATTCTTTGAAATCCGAACAAATGAAATTTCACTTCAGTGATCTAACTTTTCACGATCTGATGAGGATACTACACATGCACACACGCACACAACACTACATGAGTTAAAAAATGCTACTACTTTCCCAACGTCACAATGAGGGTGCTAACAGCTGCGGTGAAGTTTACCGTCATAATTCAACAGTTTAAAATTCATTTATATGTGCACAGACTTATTTATACTCCGAGTTGTTTTCAAAAAGAATTTGAAGCAACCAGCACTGAAAGAGTCCAGCCCTGTACTCTTCAATACGGCAGCCACCAGCCACACTGGGCTCCTGGTTTGCCTTCGATGGCGACACAAGTACAGATCAACTGCAATGAGAAATGTGTGTAAAACACACACTAGATTTCAAGTACTTGTGTAAAATATCTAATTAGTAATTTTATACTGATTTTGTACTGGAATAATATCTTAAGATATATTGGGTTAATTAAACATATTACTAAAATTAATTTTACTAGCTTTTTTTTTAATGTGACTATGAGAAAATTTAAAATAACACATGTGGCTTACATCCACAACTCCCACTACATTTCAACTGGACAGCACTGGTCTAGAATATAGTTGGTTCCTGAAGAAATGACAACCAGAAGATATACCTAAATAACAACATTCCGCGTCCATCTCAGTGAAGGCCTTTTATCTCCTCCCTGCCTTCTCCCACATCACCAATCTCTGTCCTTCATAGAGTGCTTAGCACATAACACTCAATATAACATTTCTTTAATGGAGTTGAACGAAAACAACAAGATACGAGCCTAAAATGCAGTACCTAAAAGTGACTTCTTAAAGGTCTAGAAAATTCATAGGCTGCTTAGGACACTTAGCCGATGGTTAATATCCAGGCTTCAAAAGTAATTTAAAAAACTAACTCCTTGTTGCCTACACAATATTTTTTACACTTACAGAAAACAATACTCTTTTACAAAATAAAAGCCACTAGGAGACAAGGCTACCGTTTAGTATGCGGCTCACTTCATGCTTTCAGACAGTGGGGTGAAAGGACAGATAGGGCAAAATTTTTTCCTGTGCTTTAACTCTACACTTGGTATTTTCCATTTTAACCCACCGAATCTCTGACCTCTGGGATAAAGCAGCTATGCTGAGGGAAGACGCCGGGAGGTTCTCATTAAGCTGCAGCATATACAAATTGCAACAGAAGAAATACCTAACAGTCTTCACCCAACAACAGGCTGCTGAGAGCACCAGATCGACCAGTAAAGTCAAGGGCAGTCAAGGACGGGTGGCTTGCTGTAACCAACGTATCATGAAGAAAGAACCAACAGGCCACCAGCACATGGGCAAAGCGGCGACCCTCCCTCTGTGAAGCATGGTGGGGCAGCCTGTTCCACCAAGGTCTTCACTATGGCTGCCTGTTCTCTGAACGCGGCTACACTTAGAACAGCCCCTGAATGCCACTGAGGTCAAAGCTGGGTTTTCCCCTTAGATATATTTTGTTTTCCCCATCTCCACTAGACTTCTATGGGGGTATGAAAGCATAACTTTGTCAAGAATAATATTCAAAGAGATACATCTACTCTCTATTAAAAAGGCCCCTTTCTCTACTTCTGATCACAATTTGCATAAGTGAAGCTTGAGATGCATGGCCACATTTTCCATAAAATTTATTTAGTAGTTGCCAAATTACTCTGCTCATGTCTGGAATTCTGTATTTACTGGGTGAACTGAGAGAATTTCAGCAGAATAGGCACTCTACTTGAAATTAACCAGGAAAAGGTTTTCCCAGAAAGGCTGTTTTTTAAAGATATTTATAAGATGTCATGGAAAGACAGAGAACTGGGAAAGTTACAACCACTGATTCTTCTTCTAGGTGTTTTTCTTTTTTTTTTAATCTTCTGGGGAAAAACTAAGACAGAAATTATTACCCATCTCCTCAATCTTAGAGGTCCTTTAAAAATTTCTTCTGCTTCTGCTTCCTTGATCATGACAGTATTTTAGGCCCCCATTAATGAAAAGGGTACAAATTATTCAAAATACAATTATTCTAAAGATACAACATTGCAGATTCTAAATTCCACCAGAAGTTGCCCCCCCGCCCCAAGCCAAATCTGTGGACAGAGATACCTATGTCTTATGCAGTAGCAGAACTTATTCAGAAACTCAGGGATCTGCCTATAACTTGAAAGACAATCCACTTAACCAGTCTTTTTTAGATAAACTCTTCAAATGAACAGAACGATGTTCTGTACTCTCCTTCTAGGTGGTTCTCACCCACAGCCACCATGCACTGATAAACATTCCATTCTCTGCTCTCTTCCCACCCCTGACGGTGCTGCAGAGCACCCCAATGGTGCCGTGTCCCTGCCAAAAACCTCCCAGTGCACCCCATGGACACAGAACCTGCCCACAAGGAGACCACACAGCTTCCTCTCCCACACCCCAGCCCCTACACCTCAGTAACACTGGGGCATTAGGAGCTCCCGTTATTTACGCTCATTATTTCCTAAACCTTATACTCTTCCCCCTCCCCCTTTCACCCAGCCTCCCCTCAACCTGGACTGATCCCTCACATCTCAGTGAAGCCATCACTTCCCCCAGCTCACCCTCCCAGACCCCCAACTGCACCCCCACCAAGAGTGGATTGGGAGCTACTTCCAAAGCACACAGTGCTTATTCCTGTGGTGTGCTTTCCATGGCAGATGCTTGCCTACACCATCCACCCACCGCTCCCAGCCCTCCACCACCACCCCAAACAAGCTGTTTCTATCTCTCCCAAAGGATAGTATTATAGGAGCCTCAGTATCTGGTACTGGTCCCTAAAACCACAGAAACAAAGGCAAACAACTCTGACTATAGTTAACATTGAAATAAGTGTTTTAAGTTATTTTTTAAACTTTGCAACAAGCAATTCTGAGCACTGGCCCAATGATAATACTACATTTTTGAGTCCCCACCATGTATCTGACAACCATGTTAAATATTAAAAGATATTACTGCTAGTCTTGCTATGCCTCTAACCAGGGAGGTAAATCTACGCTCATTTTACTTTTTTAAAAGAGTTTATTTATTTACTTATTTATTTTACAGTGAGAGCAAGAGAGCGAGTGGGGCGGGGGGAGAGAATCTCAAGCAGACTCGAAGCTGCACGCAGAGTCCGACACAGGGCTGGATCCCATGACCCTGAGATCATGACCTGAACTGAAATCAAGAGTTGGACACTCAACCGACTGAGCCACACAGGCGCCCCAGTCTACCCTCATTTTAGAGAGGAAAAAAATTGAGGCCAGGTGGTTTGAGTCACCCGCCCAAGGTCATGGGGCCAGTGGTTGATGATACTTCCACTCAAAAGCTGCAGACTCCAAAGCCTGCACGCTTCTCTTCATGCTGGTGGCTCTGAGAGTGGGGCTGGGGCTCTCGAGTCTGTGAGAGGTAATCGGCCTCTCACTCTCATTCTCTCTAAACAAACGTAAATGGACTTTTGCAAAGGCTCATAACTTGCATGCAGACTCTATGCAGTGGCAGAGGTTAGAATCCAACATTTGAGAAAATGTAAAACAATGTCTTTAACTTTTTTTTTGTTTTGGAAAACAGTTATTTTTCATTTAAAAATGTTACTGATGTTAATACATAATGGCTTATTATTTTTAAAGTTTATTTATCTGTTTTTAAGTAATCTCTACATCCCATGTGGGACTCGAACTCACAACCCTGAAATCAAGAGTCACACACTCTTCCTACTAAGCTGCCCCAGCTTATAATTTTTAAATTATCAACAAATAAATAAGGTTCTAAGACAATAAATATCAACACATATAACCCACGTACACGAAAGATCTTTGGAGTCCTCAATTTTTAAGCATGTAAATGGGTCTGAAATGAAAAGGTTCAGGAACTGATATCCTCCCTTATCATCCACTAAAAAGAAATATATGCTAGGTTTTTTTCTTCCCCTGTAAACTTTATCAAATGATCAGGATAGTCTGGAGCTAGCACCAAAGAATGTGTCCACACTCCACAATGAACATCATGGCCCAATGAACTCTGGCTTTTCTAACATTTTCCTTGGCTGACTCTTCAACAATAAAGTTAAACTTATCTTTAAAGATACTTCTGTGTGTCATATAACTTAGAAAACATCTGTTCAGAGCCCACGAGACATTTAAAAAGCATAACTTACATTTTTAAAAAGTGAAAAAAATCAAGATAAAAAAGCCAACAGGCCTATCTGAATGCGATAATTCAGCAAATCACGTCAATATTTCAACCTGATCTGGCGGTTTCCCTGCTACACAGCATGGTTTTGAACCACCATTCTATCATATGTGAAATGCAAAATAATTTTAGTAGTTCTAAAGCAAAACATAATTAGATAGATATACTTGCTAGAGTAGAACGTGAGTCATTCACAGGGGGAGAGAGAGGTTTTTAGGATTATGTGATAGCATTTTGAATTACCCACATCATTATCCTCATCACACCTGTGAATATGGGCTAAAGGAGGGGAAATATTTGCACAAATCAAACTTAATTAAATTCAGTTTCATAACTAAGGCTATATTTAATCATATTTAACCTGTTCCTTAAAAATAAAAGTAGTTTTACATTGTATTTACATGTAAGATGACATAATTATGAAGGTCTGTACTGGAGGAGACCAGAACTACAGCCTGGAGGAGAATGAACATGAGTACACACCACCAGCTGGCAACATACTAGGTACTTGGTATATACTAATTTCAACACCCTTTGTGATAGGTACTCTCTCTCCTATTTTACTGATGAAGAATCTGAGGTTCAGAGAGGTTAACTTGTCTGAGATCAGCAAGCTAATAAGAAGCAGAGCTGAAATTCGAACACTTTTCTGACTATAAGAGTCAGAATCTCTTCATAAGATTTTGCACCTCCCTAGTATTATTTTCAGAACTGAGTACTTCAAAATCTGAAGAGGATGCAAAGTTAAGCAGAAATAAGAAGGCAAATACCACAAACAAAAAATTTTTAAGGGCAACTGAACTTAAATAAAAATCCCTTAAACGTACTTGTTCACATACATCCCTAAAACAGTTCTGAGTCTGTCTATAATGGCGTACTCAAGAATATGGCGCTGGAAAAAAAGGGAACTACACCTCGTGTCCCCCAGAGTCTAGCACATACGAAACCCTCCAGTGTCAAGTGACTCGAACGCCACGTACTCCCATCCGTCCTCTGAAGTGGCTATTGAGATGTTTTGTGCTCTTCAAACTAGGGAAAGCTGGAGGAGATCAACAATTCCCATCCAGAGATCGTATTACCACCACAGGGTATCTCCTTCAAGCTGTGCTTGTCCTCCAGCGGAGTGAGAAGATGCTGGAACAAGGAGAAGTCAGAATCACTGCTCTGGAAACGTCCCTCGTCCAATAAGACGCTTTCCGAGAAACCAGAAAAGAATAAATCCTGGAAACTAAGTCACATTCATTTCTGCCCTAGACACCACCCAGGTTGGCTGGCCACAGGGACAGCACTTTCAGTCAGTTCTGAAGAGGGGCATCTTGCCTTGAGATTGATACAAGGAAAAACAAATGAGCAGGGTTTGATCTTCTCCACTGACTCGTTTGCACTTGTTTTCCCCAAGGCCCTCTGCTCCCAGCCTCTTGTCAGACTGGCTTTCTCACCTCCCCCTTCACTTGGCCCGGGAACCACAGGGCTCACAAGCCTCTTCCCACGGGCTACAGGTTGGACGTCTGCTCCCAGAGGAGACAGGGAACAGCTCTCTCCTGGGCAGCGCCCACTGACCTCAGGGGTCCTGCTGAGAATATCCCAGTGTGCCAGACCTCTGGCGGCAGCTTCCCCCAAGCCCCTATGTATCCTTGTGTCCTGGGCCCCCAGGAGATTTTCCTGATCTCCACTCTCCTGCGCCCACCAGGGCTGAGGCTTCGGAGTCTCTGTTCTAAATGCCTCTCCACCTGGGCTACCCCACACAGATTTGTTTCCTGACCAAACCTTTCTACATTCACATTGCTTTAATCCCTTCTGTTTCTACTCCCCAGTCCCCGGTCCAAACTGTCCTTATGGGCCTGGACCACAGGATGGCAGTTCAATTTCTGGTCTCCCAGGCTTCCGTGGACTGTCTCATCAATATCCCAAGCTCCCCCACCAAAGTCTGAATTCCTTAAAACAACGCAAGACCTCCGCCATCTGGCATGCCCCATGGCAAGCTCGAGGTCCCACGCCCCCGAGTCATTTACCGAGTCATCCCCAAACCAGAAATGCCGTCCTCAGCTCACTGTCCCTGGCTAAGTCTTAGCCAAATGCCAAGCACCCACATCCCCAGGTATTTCCGGTCTCCGGACACCTGTCACATAACCACGTGTAGTCTTTCAGTGGGCTTCTTTTCCACACATTGGTCATGTTTACCCTCACCGATTCTAGGTTCATTAAGAACAGCTCTAAAATCGCCTCCTGTGCCATCCAAACTCAAGTGGCAACCATGGTGAAAGATCAATACCTATTTTTGAATAGCACTCAGAATAATCTGTACATATATAAATATTAATGTATTTTTCCTAGACCGAGGGCACAAACACCAACGCTTATAATGGAAGGACATCTCTGTGAATACAAGAGCTTGAAACTTAAATGTCTGCTTATAAAATTAACAAAAATTGCAGCTTACAAAAAGGAAGACTCCTGTTGTGGCGCCGGGTACCCAAATCTCAGAGACCAAATGCTTTCTGCAGATTAACGTTGACTATGATTTTCTACACTTAGCAACTTAAGTTCACACTAGCATCCAATAGCTGGTAAAATAAATATTACAGAAGAACACATTTTGAAGCTTCCCAAGGGGAAAAAAAATCGTAATTTTCTAAAAGAGGTGGGAGGGACTGCCACAAACATGGAAAACTCTGCTGGAAACCACGTTTCGGTGTTTTTAAACCAGAGAGAGAAAGACAAAGAACAAGAGTCCAATGTCCCTGTCCCTGTTGGCACTGACACAGTGACAACTCTTGCAGGCAGGGCCCCGGCGTTAGTTATCCATGACACGTCGACAGCACCTACCGCAATCCCTGGGACAGAGGATTCGAGACTGTTCTGAATTGGTGAATAAACGCATAAGCCAGTAAGTGAGAGACTCATAGAAAAAAAGCGAGATTCCGGTGTAGCTTACAAGATAAAAATTAAGGAACTCCTAACGAAACAGCTTTCCGAGAAATTCAAAGGACAAATCGATTAGAAAAGTTTACCGTGTTGCACTTTCTACTGTGAGGCCAGCAGGATCCGAGTCCCCTTACCTGAGGCACAGGCACTTTCTGCGGGGTGTTCTGGGGTGATGGGTGGAGCTGTGCCCAAGGCTGGTGATGCGGGTGTGGGGGTGACGACTGGTGGTGCAAGCCCGGGTGGGGCTGCATCGGAGGGCAGGTTGGCAACTGCTGGAAAGACGGCTGCTGACCAGGATGCTGTTGGCCAGGCAGCAGTCGTTCCTGGATGGCTTGGGGATCTGCAAGGCCAACACCAGGACAACCATTTGGTCTCATGTGCCCGGCCAACTCCCTCGGTGCTGAGGACATGCCCATGAACGGACGAGACGGCTGCATGTTTCGGGGGCCCATGTTCCTCTGTCCGATTCCCATGGCACCAGGGGGCTGGTGAGACGGCTGAGGGTGGGGCATATTTGGATAACTGCCAACTTCCATTGGCATCCCAGCACTTCCGGGCCTGACCTGCGGAGGAGGGGTGCCTGCCGGATTACTCATCGCTTTCATGGGTGACATGGGAGGTGGAGAGGCGTAAGTTCCCTGAGGCTGTGAAGGATGCATAGTTTGTGTGTTCATTTGGTTAAGTGAGCCGCTGGGGTGGATGGGCTGCTGGTGCATTAGTCCTTGACCACTGTTCGATGGGAATCCTACAGCACTGGGGTATCTTGGTACGGACTGATTCATTGGAGTATTATTTGTAAGGCCTAAATTTTGATTCATCCCTGTATTGTTAACTAATCCCTGATTTAGGTTACTGTAAGGATATCGAGAATACTGCCCTGAGTTGTTTATAGTAGGTGAGGGGACGGTCTGGCTCCGAGAACTAAAGGTAAGGGTCTGTGGCCTCACAGCCCCTTGCTGAGGAGGATTAGGGGAGAATCTGGGACTGTGGGCAACGGATTCTCCGTGGAGACCAGTAGTGGGGTGGTGGTGGAACTGCTGCACCGAATGACGCAAGGAAGGCGCCATGCTGGGACTCTGCGGGGGCACGTGGGACAAGTGGCCGGGGCCTGACGTGGCAATGAAAGGACTGGCCTGATTGAGGCCCTCCTGGCCTTGGGAAAACTGGCTCATCCTCTGCTGTGGCTGACCATGCTGCTGCATGGAAAAATCCCCACGTGCCATGTAACTGCCCATCTGCTGCATGTGCTGAGGGTGGCCCTGCGTGGGGGGCCCCGATGGAGCAGGCTGGGGTGGCTGGGGCTGGGGCTGCTGCTGGTAGGGGGCCCGTATCTGGTCCGGCACCTGCACAGCCCGGGGGCCCCACATGGAGCCGCTGTCCACGAAAGACTGCCCGTGCCTTTCGTTCTGCAGGCCAGGGTAGACGCCCATCTGAGTGCCGCCACTGCCACCATGGGGGACCTGAGGGACAGGAGGGGCGTGATACTGCGAGTGAGGAGACGCGAGCCCGTTCCCAGGGGCGCTGCTCATCATCCTGTTTGGCTGATCCATCAGATGCATCTTTTGTTGTTCGTACTGATTATAGTGGTCGAAATGGGTCAGCTTTGTTTGATTTTGATTAGTGGAGGGATGATGAAGGGATGGCTGCAAGGAGGCAAAGCCTTGGTCTATCGGCATTTGCTGACCCATGGGGTTCACCGGATTTTCAGGGTAACCACATTCTCCAAGGCCTTCAAGGCCTTCACTGAAAATATTCCCATCCTCGCCAAAAAGACTCATCATTCCTGGATCCGCCATCTTCTTCCAACACACGGCTCCTCCAAACTACAGCTCAGGAGCTTGTCTGTGCTTCACCTCACTGAGGTGTTTGTCCTCAAAGCCTATAATCCTTAACTAATCTTCTTCATGTCATTCCGTATTTCTTTAATTCTCTTGGACCCTGCAGTGTCAGGCAAAGTCTGGATAGAGGTCCTAGAAGAGAGTGGGAGGTGGGGGGGGGGAGGAAGGGGGAAGAAAACAAAGAATTAGGAACAAATGATAAAAACTGCCAGTATTTTACGCATTTGAATTTGGTTTCCATCAACAATACTAATCTAGCCCCCTCACTGAGCTGTGTTTTATAAATCTAGTTCACTTTCAGAGAAACTCATTAGCTTCTACCAGAAGCATTATTATGATCGGTTACTTAGAAAGCAAGCAAAACACTAACCTTAACCTTAAATTAATCCATTCACTACACTTCCTAGCGCTCCATTCTTGGACGGAACAGAACAAAAGAACACAACATGAAGCAACAGCAGCTGCCACAGCAGGCTAGCAGATGTAGGACTACAGCCGAGCAGCCCATCTGCTGAACGAACGCCCTGGAGATGCTCTGGTTCCCAGCAGCCCGCCCTCAACCTTATTCCCCTGAGCAGGGTAATCAGAGGGGCAGCCGCGGCACCGAGGGCTGTGAAAAGCTCAACTTAGTCAAACTGACTAGAGGATTATACAAATACCAAAATCAGCCATTTCATACAAATTAGATATTTACGGCCCACATACCACTATGTAACAGCAACAGAGGGGTCAAACGAGAACCTGTCCACAACGATGTTCCAACGAGGGAGCGTCCATAATGACAGTGGAAAGCAAGCTTGCAAACAGTGTAATAAATTCATGACTCCATTACGTTTAATGGCAGGAATATACAAGAGTCAGAAAGAGGTCAGAATAAAAGCTTTCATTCTCCAAGAAGGCCGATTTCACTCATGGCTCTGGGCCCACCATGTCCCCAGTCTGCGCCGCCGGCTGAGAGGTCTGATCACAGGTCATGATTCCCCAGCAGGTGCCAGACCCTGGGGATGGACCCAGAGCCCACGTGACCACTCAGAGAGATTCTAGCTGGATGGACAGTTGCTAGACGATGACTATACTCATCAGAAGAAACCGAAAACTTTCCCCCAAACTGGCCAAAACTGAAAATTACTTTAACGGAACAAAGTTCAAAATATCCATGCAGGCTTCACCCTTGCCTTCCCCTCTTCTGGGACAAGACAGGACGAGAGCCCGTAGGGAGAAAAGCCCATCCATCAGCATCCTGTGTTTACAGCACCAGGTATGTTCTACCTACTGCTCTGCATTTTATTCAAACAGTTCCTAACAGATTTTGCGCGTCTGATTAAAATAACCAGTTTAAAAGAATGCTTCACCAATCAAAACAGGAAAGCCTTTTTGGCGAATGCTAATTAAATCAACAACCTAATAAAGAACTAATTCACGTAGGAAAAATGTCCGAAATCTTAAACATCTTTGGAATTTAACTCATTTTTTCTCTCTTTCGTAAGTACATGAAGCATTGTTTGATACTGCCCAACTTGAAAAAAGCAATATCTTGTTGAAGAATTTCAAAAGTGATGTTAGAAACAGGCTCAGTCATAAATTCTACTGACACACTTCCATAGCAGCATGGGAAGGAACAATGGGCAACCAGCACTGCTGAGAACTTTCCAGTACGAGAGAGAGAAAACCCAGTTCCTGCCTGCCCTACTCTAACATATTCCTAACAAGGGGAGAATTCTGCTTACAGGAAATGTAAACAACATTCCTGTTCACTGTCAGAACTACAGACAGAACACCTGAGAAGGTCTCTGGGTCCGTAGTTTTCAGGTGACAGCTGTCAGCTGAAGTCAAAGGTCTCCTCACTCCGCCGCTAACTGCCATGAATTTTCTGATCGACTTTCTCCAAAACAGAGGTCAGAAGGGTGAAAATAAGGTGAGCGTGAAAGCCATTTTATTTACCGACATGCTGCTTTACTACACAACCACTTTCGAATCCAAAATAAAGAGAAGCAGAAACCTTCAGTGCCAAGTGCAACAAATATTCATAAACTGAATTTACTCCTCAACAGCCTAAGCAGTCGGTCTTCATTTATTCAAGACTCATTCCAGCTTTCAAGGAAATAAATACTAGAATGGACTTGATAATGGCTGAAACTAGCCGTGCAGGCTAACCACTTACCAAAATAACCTTTCAAATTACCTTAAGGGAAGTAATGTCCACTCATATGGATGGATGGCCTTGTTTTTACAGGATAATGGCTTCACCCTTCCTGGGTCCCCCACGCGTCCCGGGAGGCAATGCTACTGACTGCATGGGGTTCCCAACCAGCTCTGAGGAGCAAGTAGCGCGGGGGGTGGGGTGGGGGGTGGATGGCCTGGTCCACTGAGCCTGGAGCAGCAGTGCTGGAGTTGACGCTGACTTTGTATCAGCTTGAGGCTGAGCAGAAAGAGGAAAAAGAACTTGCCTACAAGCACGGGAAGGGACGAAACAGAACACTCACGGAGAGCAATCCTACCTGACACACAGGCTTCCAGTTAGCTGATCTTTGCAACTGAGACTCACTCCATTTCCCAGCAGCAGGAGAAATGACGGCATTACCTGGTATCCAGTAAGCGCACCACCTACCACAACTGAGACCACCGTCAGGTGAGCTCAGGGCAGAGGAGTTCAAGAACTATGGCTTTAGCCTGTCATTAGTGACTGCTCTCGCTCGCCTGGACAGCCACCACCGCCCTCCTGCCCCTTTTCTGACCTCGAGACTTGGCTGGCGACTATGCTAGGAATCCATCTGGTAGCTGGATTTCATATTTCTGATCTGAGCTAATCTAATTAATTTATTTTGGTCTTTTTTAATTTGATCAAGTCCATTTGAATACCCACTTTCCCAAGTCACAGCTGCAACATATAATTTTGTTTCTATCAAAGATATTCATTTAAAACTCCTTTTTGGAAGTTAGCCCCTTCTCTACATTCAGTATCTACATTTTCTATGTCTAGATAGATCCGCTGTTCAATGAGCCATCAAATCAGAGCCATAGATGCCATTTTAAATATTGCAGTAGCCACGTTTTAAAAGTAACCAAAAAAGAGTGTAATTAATTTTAATAATAAATTTTATTTAATCCAATATGTTCAAAATATTATCACTTCAACATGTAATCAACATTAAAAAATGGATGAGACTATTTACACTTTTTGGTACTGCATCTTTGAACCCCAGTATGTATTTTACACTCGCAGCGTATCTCAATTTCTACTGGCCACATTTCAAGGAAAAAATGTGCACGTGGGGGTAGTGGCTACCACTCTGGACAGCATAGTTACAGATTATTAAAAAGAAGACTAGAAATACAAGTTGTCAGTGTTCTCAAATAATTCTCATAATTATCACTTGGGTAATAAATATTCAAGTTGTCTTTATATCTGATTTGACTTTAAATAAAAATCAAGCTAAATCTCAAATCACACTTACTTATTCAAAATACATGCACTGAGTACCTATAATGATCCAAGCACTGGTCTAGGTACTAGAGATATATCAGCAAACAGAAACAAACAAAATTCCCTTTATCCTCATGGAGATCATCTGTAAATGATGAACCTTAAAGAAGTAAGATTCGGAGGTTACGGTAATGAAAATTTAGGATACCATTTTACAAAATATTTCTTGGGAATTTATAATGACAAGTGTTTTAACTATGTATGATATTATATAGTAAACAGTATGGAAACATACAGTGAAGACATAATGTAAATTTCAGCTGAGTGCCCTACTGGGTATTTTCTGAGACAAAGAATGACAGTGCAGAGGTGCATGTACATCTGGAGGTGAGGAGAGGCCCAATGAGACAGGTCACCTAACAGAATCATCTACACTGCAGTAGAGACCTCACTATGAAACCAATTATGAAAATCTGAGAATTAGTAAGGACTTTGGAGACCTTCTAAGCCAAACCCCTCTTCCTTTAACAGATTAAAAAACCCTTTTAGAGACTGAGAGAAGTAAACATCTTCTAAAAAATACTTTCATGGCGAACAATTCCCAAAGACGAAAGAGAAATATATGGAAGAAATGGCAGCTTCCTAGTAAGAGCGAGTTATTAAAGGCCTTAACTGGGGTCTGTTTTGTTCAGGATAAGTCACTAAACTGCTGAGACAAACAAATAGAAGAGAGTTTCCTTTCAAACAAATGTTTTGCATTATACTATCTGTAACTTTTAGGAAGCAAGCACCTATCAGCACCATATTGAGGCTCCTGGTTGATTTCGGGGGAAATGAGCAGGATGAAAACTGGGAGATCCAAAAAACAAGTAAACTGCACACAGAGAATCAGGGATGAAAGCAATGGGCATACAACAAACCAAGATGAAAGAAATAAGTCGTGCAAAAATATACATTAATATCTTGAAGTGAATTTCTGACTTCCTCAAACTTACATAAACAATGCTTAACTCCATTGCTCTTCCCAAAGTAATATGGCAGTTCTGCAGCCAAGTTTCGATGTGGTATCACAGTGACCTGGGAAACCAGCAAGGATACAAAACACTTTCATGTGCAAAATATTTTCCATAGTCCAGCCACTTTTTATCCAATTGTGTAAGTAGAATGCCATCCAGAGGAAACTTTTTCATAAATATCCAACACATGTGGGCAAATGTGGAATCAAAGGATAACTGCCTTTTAGATGATGAAGACTGTTTGTGTTCTACAGCTTGATTTGAAATTGTTCTCTGTAAGTTTCTCTCCTCCACCTGAGGAGAGCCTGAGGCACGTAACATGACTGTGACAGTGATTCTTGGGATTGGGTAAAGCATGTATCAGCACTTCCACGGCAGTGTCTCGCAGCTGGAAAAACACATGTCACCGCCTCCCCCCCGCCCCTGCAGTACAACCTGGGAAGACACCTCTCCATCATCAAGGTTACAAATCATATCAAAAGGGAGGAGGATCCATGAGCCAATGGGTGAACACACAAAAGGTAAAGGACTCGGCGCCGCTGAATATTCGTATTCACAGATCTGCTAGATCATGAGGCCTGTGGCCACTGATGCCCACTAATGGCCCCCAAGAGCCACTTGGAAAAGAGAAAAAGTCTACTCAGGCCAATGCTCGCTGTGGGAGAAGGTACTATCCAATAGACAACGACCCAGATAAAGAACTCCAAGTCAGCAACATCAGTTGACCACAAGTCCATTCCAGATTTGCCTCATGGACCAAATGGTGCCCTTCCTGAACCACCCATCCCCCACCCGGGGAAAGACGACATTTTCTTCCTCATTAGTATGTTCAGGCGGTACCAATATGCTATGGATGTGCTGTCCCACACAACAGCCATGAGCCACATGTTGCTATTTAAATTAATTAAAACTAAATAAAATTTAAAATTCAGGAGCTCAGTCACACAAGCTACATTTCAAAGGCTCTCTGTGCGTATATGCACAGTGCATACATGGAACATTTCCATCATTGCAGAAACATCTATGGACAGCACTACTATATACTTCTTGTTAGAAGTAACATTTTTAGACAAAGACCATATAAGATAGTAGCAATTTTCTTTGATGAAAAATATTTTCTACTGTTCAGAGTGTTCTTTCAAAGCATTCTTTCAAAGGTCCATACCTACCCCTTGTGATGAAATTTACAGTGTTTGTTCCATTTAACACATTTTATCTTAATTAACTGTATTTCCAACCTATAAAATTTCTCCTTTCTGTAATACCTCCCAACATGTATTTCTATTTCTTAATGAATAATTTTTATTATGTTAAGAATTGAGTCTGAACTACACAAAATACTACACTTAAGAACAATTAATTTCAAAATCCTTTTCACTCATAATTGCCATATTACCATTGCCCTTTAATAAAGTATTTGCAATCTTAATTTTTACAACCAAGAATCTACATAACTATAGAGTAAGGCCACTATTTTTCTTAGTGGCTTTGGGTATTACCTTCAGTCACTATTTTATTGGAAGAAAAAAATATAGAAAAACAAAAAAGGATTTGAAGTCCTTCAAAAGATCTATGTTGGTCCAAGCACCATATGAAAAATAAAACCAAAAAAAAAAAAAAGAGTAAGAATTGCATCTACAGTTAGCTTTCATTCATAACACTAAGGTAACCCCCAAATTTGCTGATATGAATTGAAGAGATACATATTTTGTACAGGAAAAACTATGCTCAGAATTGATGCTGTACAGAGCAATGCTATGCTTTACATCGGCATTCCCTATGGCAGCTCGTACTAGATCCATCTGCCTCTCTAACCCAGCCAAACAATGGGAAATAACCCTCTATCCTTCCCATCATTCATTCATTTAAAAAATATTTAATGAGTGCCTAACTTTGCATAATGCATTTACCAGACACCGGGGGGAGAGCTGAACAAGACAGCCATGCCCCCCGTCCTGTGCAGTTTGCTCTTCTCATACACCCCCTTGGATAGCCTGCGTACTCCATCCACCGCCAACCTGCTAACTCAGCCTCCCAAATATCCCACCAGTCCACTTCTCCTCTCAGTTCACACCAGCTCCTGTGGAGTCAGGCCTTCGTGTGTTAGGGACACACAGGACAAAACATGAAAGGCTGGCTGTTTCTCCCCGAGTCGGGTCTCAACAAGTTCACACAGCCGACTGAATGATCTTCCAAAACACAAAACACATCATCTTTCTCCCCTGATTAAAATCCTTAAAGGAGTTTCCGTGGCTTCCCATCAAGTCCAAATGCTCCAGCGTGGGGAAGGCACTTCATAATCAGATCCCTGTCAACCTCCATTCTAACCCCCCCAAACTCCCCTCCCCCTGCCACTGAAACAAGCACAAATAGCCGTCAAACCGCGGGAAGTTTACCAACAATTATCCATTCATTTCCTCACACCTTCCATGCCTCCCCACCTGCCTCCTTACCCCCTCACCATGCAGTCTGGCGTCTTCTTCCTCTCAGTTCCTTTGTTACCAGCCACCTGGGGGAACTTCCTGACCCTCAGCCCTTCTCCTCCTCAGGCTGATTTTGGAGCCCTCCCTAGTATTTGCGCCACACTGGGCAAAGGGCTACAAAAACACCCAGCACTGTTGCTCTCCTCTGTTTGCCTTGCCATTTGAAGGGGGTCCTGGGACCGCGGGCACCTCCTGGGAGCTGGTGAGAGATGCAGAATCTTGGGGTCCTAACCCAGACCCAGAATCTGCATTTTATTAACAAGCCCAGAATCTGCATTTTATTAACAAGCGCCCCTGTGGATTCCAGTGCAGATCTGGGAAGTCCAGCTCTCAGACTCCGAGGCCCTCCAGCCGCTATGGTTCTCACTGCTCCTCAGTTAACACGAGAATGAATAACCAACAACAAATAACTCATCCCAAAGAATTACAAAGTAATACAAAGATGTGCTATCTTACTCTTAAGGAAAGGTAGTCCTGGCATTCCTGACCAACAAAGAAACAATACTGATACTGACCTCATCCAAAGAATTATGAGTACTCCTTAGTGATAAATTTTAATCTGCAATGGTTTACAACGAGTGGACATTTAAAAGTGGCTTGATTTTAAAGATACATCCATCTGCTTGCCAATCATTTTACATGGCCCCTCCAAAAAATGCAGTTAACATTGATATCTAATGCTATGTTACATAACACACTATTTCACAGGTTTCTTGCAGAAATCTTTCAGTTATTTCTACATAACTTTGAGAGTCTCTATATTCTGAGCTGTCTTTCAGATAAAGATGATTTTTTTTTCTATATAACGTGTCCATATAATCCAGGGGTGCCCTGCTGATCACAAACAATGGGACCAATGTTTTCTTCAAGGCAACTAATGAAAGAGCACTCAGCTAACAGTTCATACCAAGTGCATGGCCACAACACTAATTTTTTTTTCTAAATTGGCCAAAAGGTACATACTGTCCTATACATAAGTTGTGCCACTAAACCACAAGAATCCTGGAAATCAATGTCCTTTAGAGAACAACCTTTATACCCTGCAATTCCACACTGAAATATCACTCTCTGAAATTAGCTCCTTCAAAGACTAGGCCCACTGAGAAGGCAGCCAGCAGACAGCTAACCTGCTTGTCCCACCACAAGACCTAAGAAGAACACATCCAGGGTGACCTTTCCATACACAACTTCACATGGCCCAGCAATAGACCAGTATACACTCTAAAAGCACTTGGAATATTCAATATAACATGGCAAAAGAAATGAGGACAAAACCTATAGACACATCTGTACGTGCTATACCCATATACGTAAACAAGATATGTATCTCTGTAAAATATGTGAATCTACCCCATCTTTTTAATGCTATCTTAATTAATTTTATTACAGACAAGGAGGAAAGCAAACAGAGACAGGTCCAAAAATAGGTAAATGGAAATTTTTATTTGGGACAGGGAAAAATTAAACTTCAGAAATGTATTTCAATCCACCTGGCAAGGATGTTTATTGGGCAGACTAATGGAAGAGTAATATAAATTTTCCAAATTTTGTGATTGCTGATACATCTTGCTTAATACTGTAAAATACCCTGGCAGAGTTTAAACAAACAAAACATGGTTGATCTATAAAGGCAAATGATGTCGCATGTTTATTAGCCTATTTAAAAATCGCCATTTGAAAATATATTTCCCTATTCACTCTATCTAGAACTATTTCAAGCAACTGACTACACACACACACACACACACACACACACACACACACACACCCACCCCATCTGGTGATGTCAAGCCTACAGAAAGTAAAAAGAGAATAGAAGGAGGGAAGGAAGGAGCTGCCTAGGGCCACCCTGCTGATCACAGACCCCTAAAAAGCTCATCCTGAACCACTGAAAGATGCCACAGCGGGATACAGGCAACAATGCTGAGGGGCTAAAACAAAGGCAAACAGCCAACTGCTCTTGTAAGAACAGTTTTCTGTATACTTAACTACAGTTGTCATGGATTAACTGATCTGGCAATTTCCTACATTCTTTTGCATTTTCAAGGGTTCTAAAAAGTTGAAAAGGGGGTCTTGTCTCATCTTCCAGGGGGAGTTTAAAACTCCCAATTCTGTACCCAACTCTGCCTGGTTTGAAACGCAGGGAGAGGGAGGTTGCAGTAAATACTGTTCTCGGATGCGTACTACTAACATTCTTTTCCTTAGAGGAGGGGGAAAAGAACCTTTGGCAATACCACAGCTGAAAATAATTTATCATTTTCTCTGCTAGAAGAGAGCACATGTGATGAGAAGCCTTATCCATCATGAATAAACCTGAGCTCAGACACAAAGTGTCACAGGACGAGGGTAGAGGTCACACGGTAACCTGGAAGGTTTTTTAAAGATGCTGTATTTCATGCAGAAGAGGAGTACACAGGACTTCGAAAAATCCAAATTTCTATCAGGGAAGCAAGCAATATAAAAGTGACACAGAACTATAAAGAAAGGCTGAGGAGGTCCTTGGAAGAGTGTTACAGAAAGTTACTTGGGAAAACTGCACATGATCTCAAAAAGGTAAATCTATAGGGGGAAAAGGGAAGAAAACAAATGTCACTTATTCAGTAACTACATTAAATCTCTACTTCAATATAAATTATATTTGACAAAGGAAATGGAAGGAAGACTGGAATATATAATAAACAGCTTCGCATCTATTATATCATAATCATTCTGAATTATAACAAGGTTGGAAACATTTTTTCTATGCCTATGACACTTATAAATGTAAGTTCTACAATGCCACCATCATCAAAACTATCTGATAACCAAAACTATTATCAAAAACTATTCTAGGGGGCGCCTGGGTGGCTCGGTTGGTTAAGCGACTGCCTTTGGCTCAGGTCATGATCCCGGAGTCCTGGGATCGAGTCCCACATCGGGCTCCCGGCTCGGCGGGGAGCCTGCTTCTCCCTCTGACCCTTTCCTCTCTCGTGCTGTTTCTCTCTCTCTCAAATAAATAAATAAAATCTTAAAAAAAAAAAAACAACTATTCTAGGGACGCCTGGGTGGCTCAGTCAGTTAGGCGTCTGCCTCCGGCTCAGATCATGATCCCGGGGTCCTGGGATCAAGTCCCGCATTGGGCTCCTTGCTCAGCCGGGGTCTGCTTCTCCCTCTGCCTGCCACTCCCCCTGCTTGTGCTCTCTCTCTCTGACAAATAAGTAAATAAAATTTAAAAAAACATTTTTTTAAATATTCTAAAATATAACTACTGATAGTCAAAACTATCAATTTCACGCAGCTAAATAAGTCCAATACATCTTTTTTTTTTAAGATTTTATTTATTTGAGAGAGAAAGCAAGAGACAGAGCATGAGCAGAGGGGGAGGGGCAAAGGGAGAGGGAGAAGCAGAGTCTCCACTGAGCAGGGAGCCCCAGTGCAGTGGGGCTGGGTCCTATGACCCTGAGGTCATGATCTGAGCCAAAGGCAGACACTTAACCAACTGAGCCACCCAGGTGCCCAAGTCTGATACCTCTTTTAGCCAAGTTAAATGTCTTCATATTCGCATGTAATAAAAGACAACAATTTTCTCCATAGACTCTGTATATTTAACTTTACATTTTCCTGCATCCACAGCAAAGGCTCAACCCTAAACCAGCCCTTTTCCTCGTTACCCATAAGTCTTCTGAGCTTCCTTCCCCAGTTAGCTGAGCACTGTGGGCAAAATGAAATACCTTTTATACTATTCTAACCAAATGAATTCATAACCCAAATCTGTTCCCCCTGATATTACAATACATTCTGCAACAAATTCCTTTATTATTTTACTGCAGCACCATACTATTCTATGTTGCTGAAAGCGGACTATAATAGCCACTTCTGCCTCAAATATTCCCCTAAAAGTCATTCAGTTAACCAATTCTCACGTTAAGTAATTCTTACATGAGTGTACAAGTTTCCTGATATTAGGATATAGTTCTAACTGGCAGGTAAACTTTATATTTCAGTTTGAAAAGGGATCCTACTGATGTAGTTGTAATTTCTACCTTGTGTTCATTTTGATCAGAGATCAATATTAAGTTCACCTCGAGTGAGCAGGTAAGAGAGACTGTAACGTGTAAAAAGAAAAAAGGCAGAGTGAGAAGAGGAGCTACTACCAGGTGAGACATTTATTTCACATAATGAGGATGATCAAGATGATTTAAGGCTACCAAAGAGATCTTACCACTGACATTTGTACTTGGTTTAATCAAAAAATACAAAAAGAACAGACACCTATCTACTCACCTTTAAAATACAGAGCTTCCTAAGGCCTCAGACTGCTGCACCCACCCACTGGTATGGTTTTTCCAAGTTTAACTAGTATACATCATCTGCCAATAAAATTATGGTGCAGGTAAGGAAATGAAAATAGTTAAGTTTCATCACAGATACTATACATCATACTACATCTACTCACACTGTTCATGTTCTCGCCCCCATATTCGTTATGTCTCTAAATATACCAAAGTCCCATGCCCATTTCTCAGAAATAATTTGAAAATATTCACAATTTTTCCTCTAAAACAACTCTGCAGAACATAAAGAACACATTTTAGTCTAACCATGCTACCGAGGGTTCAGTTACCTTTAAAAACCAGTGGCTATGACAAACATATCTCAAATTTCTTAAAACAGCCTTAAGGATTCTGTACATAAATCAGAGTGTCCCATTAAATAGAGTACTGCCCTACACTACATCTTCCAGATTGCAATGTATACCTGGAAAGAGCATAAAGTGTTCTGGAAGACCACATATCTCACGTTCTACTTCAAAAGTAAATTCACAAGCCCTCTGTGTCTGCGTTGGACAGCTGTTAAGACCAACGTTCCTTAGCACTAAAACTAAAATAAGGGAGATTAAAGACTGATTCTCACCATGGTAAAGGGAATAGCTTTAAAATACCATTTGGTATTTCAAATTGTTTAGATCATCAGTATTCAAATAATTTTTATTGGCTGCATACAAACTTGGTAGTTAGCAGCCTTTAACCTATCAGAATCATTTATAACTTTTTTGTAGAATGAATTTAACTTTTCTGTTACTTTAATTTTTTGATTTTGCATGTATCTTTTATTTGAATAAATGATGTCCTGTTGAAAGGTTAACTTGCAAATATATACATTTCAATATTTCTTTCATCATGAACCATTTTAAGTTCCATCAATATTTGCTAACCACCCAAATAACAAGTATCATTGAAAACTGTAAAATTATCTGGCATCCACAAACAATAAAATGTTTGAAATAAGTTTTGATTGTTAATTCCACCTGGCCCCTTGGTTCACAGCTTATACTTAAGCATTTCAGATGTAAATCCAGTATAAAACAAGTAGCCATGTGAATATGCTGAAAATCATAACTGGTTCCTGATGAATCAAAATCATGTTTTAATACAATTATTTTTCTTCATTATAGTCTTCTTCTGTCTTCATATAAATGTACTTTGAGTTCTTGAGCTTGTTGTTTGTGAATTTTTTCTGACCCCTCCAATACTATCAGCTAGTATTTTGTTGTTCTTGGGGAAAGTGTTTTGGTGGAGATAAGAACAGAATGCCGAGCAGCACAGGAACCCTCCCATTCGCCCCTGTAGCTATTTCAATGAAGTGAAATTACATGAAGTTTAAAAATCCTCTTCTTCTGTCACACGAGTCACAGGCAAGTGCTCGACAGCCACTCGTGGCAGTGGCGACTCAAGTGGATGCAGCAGACACAGAGCTCTGCTGAACTTCCACCACGGCAGGACAATGCGGGCAGCTGTGGTCTAGAGGACTCTGTCTAAGCAGAGATCCAGAGGCAAGCAGGAGGCCAGCAGGCAGAGGGAAGCAGGAGGACGGAAAAATCCATTCCCGAGGCTCAGGGAAGCAGGTATACTCAGATGTCTGCAAATACCTCAGTATGTCTTAAGTGGAGGCCAGATCTTGAAGGTCCTTTGTAATTCATTCTGAGTTCATGGAGAAGTCAAGTCACTCCCACGTTTTTAAGCCACATGGTTTAGAAAGATGTACATTTTGGAAAGAATCCCCCTTACCGGCTTGTGGATTACAGACTGGGAGAGGTGGGAATGGTACAAGAGTAGGCCCAAGAAGCCCAGTTAGAAGACTCTCCCCGGAACCACCCAACCATCTGACGCCGTTTCTGATTGGATGTTGAGGATGAAGAGTCTAGGATGACAGGACTCTGGCTTGGGTAACTGAGCAGATGGTTATCCCATTCACCGAAACATGGGGAACAGAAGAGAAGTTGAATTCATACGGGGTGGGGGAGAGGTGTAGAAATAATCCACACAGAGCCACCAAGGAAGCCATACAATATAAAAGTGGAGAGAGAGAGAGAGAGAGCTGAGCTAAAGCTACGGCTGTCTAGGTCACTGACAAACAGAAGGAAGGCAAAGTCTTGGAGTAGATAAGATCACCCAGAAAGTATGTTTAATGATAAGAGAAAAGAACAAGGAGAGAACCCTGAGGAATACCAACACTTGCAGGGCAGGCAGAAGCGTCAGCCAGCACGACAAAAGCAAACATCAAAAAAAGGCAAAAAAAAGCTTTAAGAAGGAGGTGATCAACAGGTTCGAATGCTATAGAGAAAGAAGAACAGTGTCCACCAGACTCCAGAGGCAGGATGTCAGTAACTCTAAGAGCAGCTTCTATAAAGTAGAACAGCCAGAAGCTCAAGTGCCCCAGTTACGGTGGTGATGGGAGGAGAGAAAAGCAGAGGTGGCTGCCAGCCTCCAACAGAGAAGGCGAAGAGACAACAGGCAGCAGTGGAGTGGACTGATCAAGGACTGGTATCTGTAGACTCAACAAGAGAGAAATGGGATTTGTGCTCAAACACAACTCACACAACCCTGGGAAAATTCCTTAAGTCTCTCTGTACCTCAATATAAAATGAGGATAACAACAGCATTTACTCCACAAGGCTGTTAGAATTAAGTGCATTAATATTTGTAAAGTGCTCAGAATGGTGCCTGCCACATGGTAAGCACTATATAAGCATCTGTTAGATAAGATACATAACACTGACAGGAGACATTGAGTGAGAGGTCCAAGAAGGAGCATAGAAAAAAGGGGAACAATAAAGGGCATGAGTCTCAGAGGAGGGGGCAGGGGTGGGAGAAGACCCATGCAGAGGGCATGGGATCTGCCTCTTTTCACCAGGACAAGCAGAATGATGGGTACAGATACAGAGTTAACAAAAAGTGAATATGGTTTCATTCCCATGGCTTCAATTGGCTTGTTCAATTCCAAGGGAGGCAGTGGTCTTGAAGTGTAAGTTTTAAAGAAACAAACTGAAGACAAAAGTGGAAAGATATACGGTGCTCATGGATTGAAGAATTAATGTTATTAAAATGTCCACACATGGGGCACCCTCGGTGGCTCAGCTGGTTAAGTGTCTGGCCTCGGGTCATGATCTCAGGGTCCTGGGATCGAGCCCCGCATCGGGCTCCCTGCTCAGCAGAGTCTGTTTCTCCCCTCCCACCCCCCATGTGCTCAACCCTCTCTCTCTCAAATAAATAAATAAAATCTTTAAAAAAATAAATAAAATAAAATAAAATGTCCACACTACCCAAAGGAATCTATAGATTCAATTCAATCCATATAAAAATTTCAACAGCATTTTTCACAGAAATAGAATAAACAATCCCAAAATTTGTATGGAACCAGAAAAGACCCGCATATCGACAGAGCAAAGTGGCATGGTCACAGGGCACTATGAACCCACTAAGGTCTGAGACCAACTCTGAAATGACATCTGGTTCTGGAAATGATAATTCCACCTATCTCTAATTCATGAGGACTAAACTGGAGTGTATATACAAAGCACTTAACACAGTCCCTGGCACATGATTAGTAGGCAATGCAGATGATCAAACAACTTTCTCCTTTAATGTGAGAAATTTAAATATGCAAAATATATCAACCAGGCTGTGTGGCCTTGACCCAGTTAGTTAGCCTCTCTGGTTCTTGGTTCTTCATGTGGAGAGGGGAAGTGGAAAGGTGGCTGAACAAAATGGCAAACATCTTACCACTCTAAGACACTAAGTACTTCACAATTGGAAATCGGTGAAGTACAGCTGCCCTCTTCTGAAACCACACTTCTAGTGATAGAAAAGTAATTACAATTTCAAAAAGCACAGATAATTGATAAAAAGTGACTATACAGATAAACTGAACACATATATATTATGTAAATAATTCAGTAACGCTAAAGTAGAATTATCACTCTACAGAATTCATTCCGAATTCATGGAGAAGTGAATCACTCCAAAGTTTTTAAGCTATGCTATTTAGAAAGATATACATTTTAGAAGGAATCCCCCCTTACTAAAATGTGGGAACCACTAGTAACTCAAGTAACTGTTCCCCCCTAAAGGTAAATCAGCACCTGGCTTACGTGGTAAGATTAGGAAACCACCATTCCTCAGAACGCATTCCTTTGCGACGCTATAAAGGGGCATCCTAGGGCATTCCTCTGCTTCAGACCACCTAGAGAAACGGAGGTCAGGGCAGTGGACACCTGCAAGCACCCCTCAGAAGCCTGCCAGGTCTTTTCCTAAATGTCCGAAGTGCTGGTCCGAAGACCAAGCAGTCACCTAAAGCAAATTTCTCAGAAAAATGAAACCTCATGCTCTCTTTATTCCTAAACAAGGCTGGCAGCACACAATCTCTCCCTAATCACCAATAATATAAACTCTTGGTCACAGAACTGTAATCCTTCCGTTAAATTAACAATTTAAGGGTTCAGAATATAACTCCAAGTCATCCTATAAAGCACTGAAGAACTGGAGGCTAAATGTATTCTTCCCATTTCCCATTTATTTGCTGAGCAAACTTGAGAAGTGACCTCTTCAATTTCCTTTTCCAAAAGCAAAATAGGTTAATGTCAAAATAGGTTAATGTCAAAATAAGTTAATGTCAACAGGGATGCTGTAAGGGTAACTTCTTCAAATTCCTAGCACAAATATACTCACTATAAAAAATATATTAAAATTTTTATTATTCATCATGATTAGTCTTAAAGGTCTAGCTTAGGACACTTCTTTCCTCAGATTCCCTAACTATACCGATGGAAGAGCTCTCCAATCAAAACAAAACAAAACAACCCCCCCAACACACACACACAAAAACAAAACACACACAAAATTTCAGCTTCCACAATTTTAAAATTTTTCAGAGGGGCACCTGGGTGGCTCAGTCATTAAGTGCCTGCCTTCGGCTCGGGTCGTGAACCCAGGGATCAAGCCCCGCGTTGGGCTCCCTGCTTGACGGGAAGCCTGCTTCTCCCTCTCCCACTCCCCCTGCTTGTGTTCCTGCTCTCGCTACCTCTCTCTCTCTCTCTCTCTCTGTCAAATAAATAAATAAAATCTTAAAAAAAAAAACTTTCAGAAAAGATCACAGAACAGTTCTTTAAAACATCTTCCCTAACAAGCCACCATCAGTAGGTTTCCCCATATCTGGAATCTAGAACAGTACACCTTTGCAGTTTGCAGGGCTTTCGCCCAGAAGCCCAACAAGTCCCCTCCCTAGAGCCCCCAGGGAGTGGAGAGACTTTGGTCATCACCAACATGGTACTGTGCCCACTGCCCCTGGGCTACGGGCTCCTGGAGTACTGCTCATCCCTCCTCATTTTATCCCCAGTACTTATCACCGTGGCAAGGATAAAGCAGGTGCACGCACATGCTTGCAGAAGGAATAAAAAGTAAGAGTTTTTTTTCCAATAAATAAGCCACAAAAATCTGAGTTTCTACCCCCTGACATGAAAGGCAAACTGGAAGACACCTGAATGCTGTATTTGCAAATCCCATCATCCGTTTCTGAATTTGTCCCAAAGCTTATCTCCCCTCAATTTTATATATCTAATAGCCCTGGGCAGACCCCCTTTCAACACAAGTTTATGATTTCATATCAGCATTTTCTCATCTTTATCTTTTATTGACCACTGTCAAAAATTAAGCTTATAAATGTTAAGCTTATTTATAAAATCACCACCTAATCAAAGATTAATGTTGCACAATTGTGACATCTCTTTAACACTTTAGAAAAGCTTAAAACAATCATAAGGAAACATGAGAAGGGGGTAGAAGAGAAGAGCATCTAGAAATTTGGGGAAAACCATTTGTGAAGCCAGCCAGATCCGGCCCAAACACTTGCGCTACCTCAAGCAAATTAAGGCAGCTCTCTGGACCTCAGCTGCTCATCTACGAAAATATGGAAATAAGTATTCCATCACCTCCCTCAAAGGGCTGCTTAGAAGTGATTTGTCACAAGTAGCCATTAACAGAATGCCTTGCACACAACAGATGGTAAATGTTAGTTGTTCTCCCCACACTTTGCACCAACCCTAACCTAGTCATCTAGATTTCCCTACTCCCAGCTTCACTGCCAAATATACTGGGTATCTCTTCATGGGAGCTGACAGTACAAAACTCAAATGGTATTATACCAAGTTCTGAACTCTTCTGCCCTATTAAGAATCAAAAATGCCTCTTAAAAATCACAACCACAGAAGCCTGTCACCTTGCTAGTGCAGAGACAGAGCCAGCAGAAAGAGTCCAGACAGAAGTCTGCAGAGCAAGTCCCTGGATGGACACCCTCGCAGACCATGAAGGAAATCCTGCTTTCATGCATCTAGAATCTGGGAATCACAGGACGGGTGTGCTAAAAGACTCAAGACCCAATCCGATCACTTGACCTTAGAGAGAAACAGTGAGAAGGTAAATGCTTTATTCAAGGTCATTCAGCTAGTCAGAGAGAGAGAGAGAGAGTGAAGGCTCTAAGACTAGTGCTGGTTCCCACTGTAATAAATACCCTACACTGCTACGAACGTATCCCCTTATTCTTAGGCAACAGTGTCCTCTCAGACTAGGTAACTGTATACATCACTGGAAAAATGTTAACAGATGTTTGAGGCAATACAATTTTAAAACAGTACATCCAAACACCATCTACGGGGTAAGCTAAAGTCATAACTTGAAGCAATTCCAAATAAGGTGGCATTCTAAAAACATTCTGTTCTGTTGGCGTTATCACTGAATGTGGTGTTGTGACTCCAAGGTCACTATGTTGAAGGAAACAAAATTCATTTGCATAATTTCTGGTGTATTAAGTCAACTATGTCATGAGAATTTTTTAACCAGCAGAGGAGATGCTTCCCCAAATTGTCTCCGAATGCTAAGCCCTTCTTTCTGTACACAAAGGTATTTGCCCTCTATGCATCATTTCTATACACCTGGATCTTTCTAGATGGTGGTTAATGCCATAAGCCATTTGATTCAGGGTAGATGGAGAAACAGCTTGTGTGACTGAGTTGCAAGCTTTTTTCAAACAACACCATTTTTTAAAATTTAAATTCAACTAGCCAACATATAGTACGTCATTAGTTTCAGATGTATTGTTCAATAATTCATCAGTTGCATATAACACCCAGTGCACATCATATCACGTGCCTTCCTTAATGCCCACGACCCAACGACACCATTTTTAATGGGGGGAAAAAAAAACCAACTTACAAACCATCATTATTCAGACGAGTGTGTGGCAGGCATTTTCTCAAAAATGAACAAAATAAGTCTGTCACTTAAGGACAACAATTGACAGTTTGTTGCCAATGATAAAATTTGAGCTTTCAAGCAAAAATCAGAATTTTGGAAAATCTGTATCCACCATCATGAACTTGACAGCTTCCCAATACTTGAAGAATTTTTTGAGTAGATAGTAAGAGAAAAAAGATTTTTAAAAATACTGTATAATGAAATGTGTCAACATCTGAAAGATTTATGTAACTCACTGAACCAATATTTTCCAAATTACCAATGCATGATGTTACAAAACTATACACAAGGATAAAAGATCCACTCAAAGTGCAAGATACACCAATGCATTTTAATGAAACCAAATACTAAAATTTCACTGATACGATTTCGGATTCCACACTACAACTAACCTTTAAGAACCTACTCCTTATAGTTTTAGTATAGTATAAAATTATCTAAAAAGCCTATTCAAATATTCCTCCCTTTTCAATTACAAGTCTGCATGCCAGATTTTCTTCATGTTCTTCAACCAAAACAACATATTACAACAGATGGAATGCAGAAGGAGCTATCAAAATCTAACGGTCTTCTATTGAGCCAGGCACTAAGAGATTTACAAAAACATAAAGTAATACCCTATAAACTTTTGCTTTGGAAAACACTTGATTTTTCATAAAAAATTAAGTTGTTCGTATTAACATGTAATGTATTGTTGGTCAACAGCATTGCTGAGGAATGCAACGTACAAACACTTAAAACTTAGATATCATAAAACATTTAAACATGGCAAAACAACAATGGAAACAAACCAACAAAAAGGACCTTTCAGATACGATATCCTGGACATGAACAGCCTGGCCAAAAGTTTTAACCACGGAGAACTAGAAACTCAGTAATTTCCACTGCCACAATCACCAAAAAAGCCACAGATATCCTTGACAAAGGAGAGCCAGAATAAGGAGCCACAGACTCTATTATGAAGGCTGCTTGGCTAAAATGTCTGGCTTTCAAGAGACGTTGGGGTGGGGAATGCAGAGCAGAGAAAGTTCCAGAACCAGCAAATCAAATGACCAGGCTGTGTCCATCCAGCAGAGAAAAGGAAGGGAATACCTTACTTTTGCTCTGTAGCTTACTGTGAAAACACTTGTGCATTCACCCACTTGTTCTTCTTTTTACAAGAATGAGACATCCACACTCCTACTCTCTCTGCTTTGTATGAAGATCAGAGAAGGACCCAAAAGCTTTTTTTCATATGTATCTTAGCTTCAATAACCCTATGAGATAAGCAGTACAAATATTAACCCCATTTACAGATGGTGAAACTGAGTCTTGAGAGTTGGGTGGAAGAACCGTATATCCCTACCACGAGTCTTCTGGGCTCTTGTTTGAAATTTCTACCACACACTACTCGGACACTGGTTCTCCCGGTGTGGTCTGGCACCAGGAGCATCGACACCTCGGGGAACTTGTTAGACATGTGACTTCTCAAGCCAACCCAGACCGACTCAATTTAAGATTCTTGGGGTGAGCCCCAGCAAGGTGTGTTTTACACAGCCTTCCTGGTCATTCTGATGTATGAACTGAGGGCCTAGAAACAATGACACCCCAGAAAGGCACCCATCCGCCAGGACAATAACATAAATAATATGAACAACTTGACACCAATACAATACAGCCAGAGCCGCCATAACAAAACACCAAAGACTGAATGGTTTGAACAACAGAAATGTACTTCTCACAGCTCTGGAGGCTCGAAGTCCCAGATCAAGGAACCAGCAGGGCAGGCTTCATTCTGAGCCCTCTTCTGGCTTGTATCTGCGGTCACACAACCTCTTTGTGCAAAGAGAGAGAAAAATCCTTCTCTTCCTCTTACAAAGCCGTCAATCCTATCGGATTCAGGCCCCACCCACATGACCTCATTTAATCATAACCATTTCCATAAGGGCCCTATTTCCAAGTAAAGTTACGCTGAGACTGGGGCTTCAACATATGAATTTGGGGGGGCAGGGACAAAATTCAGCCCCTAACTGACTTCAGAAGGAAAACGTTCAGGCCCCATGCAAAGGCTGATGCTGCTGGTCCAGGACCTCACCTGCAGAACCCACGCCACAGAGGGACACAGACAGAGAAGTTTACTTGGGAAAGCAGCAACTATCATGGGAATCCCAGCACTAACCCAAAGCAACTGAGAAGGACTCACGGGGATTGCCACAGGAACACAGGAAGGAGGGAAAGTCACTTCCCACACTGGTGCCTAATGCTAACTGACAGTGGTAAACATTTACTGAGCGTTTGCTCATGTGCCAGGCCCCGTGGTAAGGCTTCAGATGTACTGGTTCATTTAATCTGTGTTACCCCCATTACGAAAATGGAAATGGAGGATTTAAAGGTTAAGTAGCCCACCAAGGAGCCACCGCTGGTAAGAGGCAGCAATGGGAATAAGCCCCAAGACAATCTTAACCTCTACACGCTACTAGAAGGGAGAAAAGAGTGCAGGCTCGTATCTGATCTTCAATCAGAGAGAGCGATCCCAGGCGCTAGACGCCATCCAGCACAACGGTGTAGAGGTCAGCTGTTAAGGAAACACAAAAGACCGTAACACACATGGCACAATACTCAACGTCACTGATGATGAAAGTGTGCCTATCAAATTGGCAAACGACAATGTCCTGAGTTGGGAAGTGCAGAAAAAAATGAGCAAGTCCCACACCACCAAAAAGATTATGAAATGGCGTGGTCTTTCAGGGCAATCCAGGAAAATGCACCATATAGAAAATGAACACAGCCTGTGACCCCCATGACAATTCTTTCTAGGAATGTATCCTAAAGGTTCATGGAGAGATGTACATGAAGGGCTAAGCTGTATGGAGGCACTGTTTTCAACCGTGAAAACACTAGAAATGACTTAAATGTCCATTAAAGGCGGACAGGTAAGTGAAGTTCCATGATACAGGATATCGTTGTTTGACCCATCTGAAAAGATAAGGTACAGCTCTATGTATTGATCAGCCACCATATACTGAAAAAAGGGAATTATATGTGTAGAATACATCTGCAGTGTGAAAACCTATCTCCCACTAAAAGGCCTAGAGGAATAATTAATGCACCAATGTTTATTGGGCACGGGGACTTTCACTTTCTACTTTATACACACTTTGTAGTGTGAAACATTTTGGAATAAGTATCCTTACAATCAGCCAGATGTTAAAAAAAAAAAAAATTATTACAGTTCCCCCCCGCCCCGTGTCATATGGATCCAGCTTCCCTCCATCCAAGTTCTGCTAGCTGGTAACCCTCGCTGGGTTACTAAGTCTCACAAAGCCTCGATTTTCTCACAGTAACTACTCTGGGGACGAAAACGCCTGTTGTCTGCTCTCTGAGCTATCTCCTCGGCTATCCTGCACAGTACTCCCCAGGGCAGGCCACACAACCCTGCATGCTGTGACAAGGGCCTGCCGGGTGGAGAGCTCCAAGAGGGTAAGGTGTTTGTGTGCTGTGTGCACCTCAAGGCCCCCCACACTGCCTAGTACAAAATGTTGGTCGAGGAGTAATTCACGAACGAGACAATCTACAGCTAGCATATTCAGCCAATACTAGTAACATAAGAACGTGTCGGTCTGAGGCTGATATTTTCCTTTCAAGAGAATTTTGGAAAAAAGTATTTATGAATCCGTGAAACCCCACACACATTCCAAATATTTTAAGGTATAAAACTGATCTAAAAAAATAATAAAAAAAAAAAAAACCCCAAACTGATCTACTGGGGGCGCCTGGGTGGCTCAGTCCACTGACCGTCTAACTTCAGCTCAGGTCATGATCTCGGGGTCCTGGGATCGAGCCCCATGGCAGGCTCTGCGCTCAGCAGGGAATCTGCTTCTCCCTCTGCCTCTGCCCCTACCCACACTCGTGCATGCCCTCCCCCTCTTAAATAAATAAAATCTTTAAAAATAAATAAATAGGGGCGCCTGGGTGGCTCAGTCAGTAAGCATCTGCCTTCCGCTCAGGTCACGATCCCAGGGTCCTGGGATAGAGCCCCGCATCGGGCTCCCTGCTCTGCGGGAAGCCTGCTTCTGCTTCTCCCTCTCCCACTCCCCCTGCTTGTGTTCCCTCTCTCGCTGTCTCTCTGTCAAATAAATAAATAAAATCTTTAAATAAATAAATAAATAAAACTGATCAGCCTATCTAAATGTCTTCCTTGTAGAGTTTCAAAATGAAATATGTCCACATTTTCCATAAAAGCTTAAGAATATTTCAGTCCACTCATCTGAAATTATAATTTGGACTCATCTGAATCAAAAAGAAAGTCTGTTACCTCCAAAGTTCCCTACCCCCCGGGTGACAATTTCTTTCCCACATCCAAATAGTGCCAGGCATTTACTCGGGTGCAGAATGCAAGATGCTATACATGAACACACAATCAGACTTAACTCTGTCAACTTTTACAGCGAGTTCCTCTGTACTTCCTCACCCCCTGCATAGCTGAGCTTTAATACAGAACCACTTGAGTGGCAGTGGGACCAAGAGCAAAGTCCTGGTGAAGAAGCTGGGACTTACTGTGCTACCTCAAAGGGCCAATCTATATCTAGGCCATAGTAACCCCCTCTCTCTAGATGAACAAAATGTACAGTGAAATAACAAATGTCACATAATTTTGAGTTCTCAGAAAAGTCCTACACAAAGGTACTGCCAAGTCTAATAACTAACCAAAGCTTACAAAGTTACACCATCACCACAAGTAATTAAATGAAAACACTACAGTGATACATTTTCCTTCATTTTCAAGCAGGTACATCACCATACTTCTAATGTGACAATAAACTAAGGTTATGAATGGAATTCTAATAATTTCCTTTCAAGACAGGATGTAACACTGTCACCAAATGACCCAACTAAACATCACCAGTAAACAGGACGAAGAGATGTCATGTGCCCCAGTGTGACACCCTGAGGAAAGACACACCATCGCCCATGCATTACTCTGGCCAAAAAAAGGCTTAACCCACCTCTAAAGAGGAGGGAAAAAATCTAATTTACTAATCAGGTTGCTATTTTGGCCACCTCACAGAGATGTTTAACTTCTGAAAGCCACTACAGTATAACGATATTTGCTATCTTTCATAAAGTTTTGTCTGCTATACTCATGCCAAAAACTATGTGCTACAAAGAAGCAAACCAATGACATTTTCCCTCCAATGGTTAACTTCCATATACTTGCACGCAACCAATATTTATTGAGCACGGGCCATAGGTCAAACACTGTTGTAGGCACTGGAGATGCATCCGTAAACATCACAGATAACAATCCTCTCCTTCATGGAGCTGAACTGCATTCTAGTGAGGACAGAGTCAAACAGAGTAAGTAAGTAAAACATAGGCAAAAAGTAAAAGGCAAAATGAGAAAATCCACAGCATAGAAGGAAGGGGGAGAGGTAGTTTGGAGGACCGGGTGTGATTTTAAAGTGGGCGAGACAGGGAAGCCTCCCAGGGAAAAGGGAGTCTGAGGATGTGGAAGGAGCTGAGGAGGAGGAGGAGGAAGCCGGATGCCGGAGAGAACTGCTCCAGAGCGGGGAGCAGGGTGCAGAGACCACGAGGTAGGCCTGCACCTGCAGATCCCAAAGATCCCGCAGACCCACGGAACTGCTGGAGTGTCGCAGGGAGGAGTGGGGGAGCCACTGTGCAGGGTGCAGCAAGGAGGAAGGTGAGGCATGGAAGCACTTTGGGAGGAGGGGCTGATCTGACTCAGGCTAGGGCACTTGCTCTGTTGGAAACAGTCTGTAGGAGCCAGGGGCAGACAGCGGGACCGGTGAGGGAGCCACCGCAGTCGTGCCAGCAGGAAGAAATAGCCCCTGAGGCAGGGGGTAGGAGTGGAGGTGCACAGACTTGGAAGGTAGAGCCGACAGGATCTGAGGACAAATGTGAGGCAGTATGTGAGAGAAAGAGGAGTCAGAGAGAATTCCAAGGTTCCCATTAAGCCCTCGTTGTGATAAAGGTTCAGAAGGCAATGCTGGCAGAAAGCACCTGGTCTCGCTGTGCCCTCTCACCGTGCACCGCAATCCTATGAAGGGGGCTGTGCAGGGTCAACGTTCCCACCCTTTGTGCATGCAGGAATGAGGCCTGAATGGGCGTTCTGTCCATATATAGGAGTACTGGAAACAAAACAGGAGCCTAGATTTCCTTCCCAAGTTTAGGGTTTTTTTCCATTATATCATGTAGCTGGTTTTTTGTTTCCCATTTGTTTAAGGCAGAATGTTACCATATACAGAATATACAGAACACGGAGAAGCCTTGTTCTGGAACACTTCAATGGCTCACTTGTACCCGAGAACTCACTAACATGAACTCTTCTGCAGCCAGAGGTCAGAAAGTACCCTTTACCAAACCGTCAGGTATCTGCAGGGCCATCTGTATGCTGAGAAGCTCCCTCATGTAGCTGGGCCCCAGCTGGTTCTATAAGAAATATACACAACTAGAAGAACAGCAGTGGTTCACCCATCTGCTGTTTTAATCGAAATTTAATCGAAAATGCACCCCAAAGTTTAGCCCCACGTGGTCAGCTATCTACCCTGATCTCTTTCAGGAAGCAAATCATGTCAATGTTACAGCTGTTTCTTAACATCACCTGCAAAACCCTACTGTCTCCCTCCAGTCACATTTCTCATGAATCATAGGAGCCCTGCATTCAGCTATCCTGTAAACTCAAAAAACAAAGGTTTCCGGCAGACTATTTCTCTGACTCTTGTGTCACTGCCAGCATTCCTTTTCCCTGCTCACTGTGCCACGCACACCCTCAATGCCCCACCACCAGCCTTGCCAGCTAAGTCCTTCCACTCACTCATTCCCCAGGCACATCTCCGATGGGAGCCAAGCCCATTCTAAGCACTCAGATTTCCGCTTCCCCACTAATTACAAGTGGGATAAAGGTTATGAAAGCAGGACAGGCAGCTGAGGCCAAGGGACAGGGTCAGGGGCCTAACCAGGGCTATGGCCAGGCCAGGTCTCCCTGAGTGATGACCAGAGGGGAAGGCTAGGCAGGAACCAGCCAGAAGAGGGAAGGCGGGTGGGCGGAGCTCCAAGCAGAGGGAGTGGCTCACACAGCCCGGGGCAGAGGGAGGGCAGGAGATTTAAGGAGGGCAGTGCAGCTAACCCAAAAGGCCAGGGAGCGAGTCCCGGAGGGGCCAACGGGCAAGAGCACCTTAGAAATCACGTCAGAACTCCTGGCCTGTACGAAGGCAACAAGAAGTCGACACAGGGTATTAAGCAGAGAAGTGAAAAGATCAGGCTTTTGGGGGGAAAGGTCATTTTAATTACAATGTGATGCTTTTTCCATGATTTCTTGTAGAATCTCTTGTTGGTCTACCCCCACAGAGCAACAGTTCTAGAAGAGCTCCTCATCAGCTTTGGTCACCTCCTCCAAAGCTTCTGGCCTCCAGACAGGCACGACACTGACACCCTGTAGAGAACGCTGCCTCTGCAAATAAAACAATGTTTTGATACTGTCCTCATTTCAGAATTGCGACTGCTCCTGAAATCATCTTAAGCTTACTGATCCTAACTGTACAGTAACCGCCCATCACCCACTACACTCTAGCAAAGAAAACATGCTTACAAGTCACTCCTCAAATATAGCACTGCTTTTAAATTAAAACAAAAACTTCCTTAAAACGTTCACACAAGCTTTTTTTTTTTAAGTATTTTTTTGAGAGAGAGAGAGAGGGAGGGAGGGAGAGCACAAACAGGGGGAGTGGCAGAAGGAGAAGCAGGCTCCCCGCTGAGCAAGGAGCCCAATGTGGGATTCCACCCCAGGACCCGATTCACGACCTTGAGTCAACGGCAGACGCTTAACCATCTGAGCCACCCATGTGCCCCTCACACAGCTTCTACAGCAATTTAATTTGTAAGAAATTCTTTCCTTTCAGTGATACAAATTGAAATATTTTATTTTTTTCAACATTTATTTATTTTACAGAGAGAGAGAGACTGAGAGCAGGGGAAGGGGCAGAGGGAGAGAGAAAGAATGTCAAGCAGACTCCCCACTGAGCATGGAGCCTGACTTGGGGCTTAATCTCAGGTCCCTGAGATCATGGCCTGAGCCGAAATCAAGAGTTGGACGCTTAACCAAATGAGCCACCCAGGCATCCCATATTGAAATATTTTTAAATAAAATAATATGCTGCCTAGGATTTCCTTCTAAGTTAGACAGAATGTGGGGGAAGCTGGTGAGTATGTGAATGAAGTGCATCAGGCTGTGACAGCTGATTCTACTATTCTGTCTCCTTCTGTGTGTTGGAAAGGTTCTATTATTTGGGCATCTGAAGCACCTCAAAGTACTCAGACTCAACATAAAGTCCTTTTGTTCGGTTACTTTTCCCTATGAAAGACGATGCTGCTTAGAATGACACCGAACGTAACCCTCAAAGATCAAACTATAGAGATCCGTCAACAAACATTTCAAAAGAGAAAACTGCAATTTTAGAGCAAATAGCTCCATGAAGTATTTGGGTTTTTTAAAAACAGTCCTGCCTAAACATCTTCCTTCCACCAAAATTATTTTAGGCCCACAATTCTTAGCATTATGGATTTATAAAGCTGTAAATAATTTGTGTTAATACTTACATTTCCAAATTATCTTTTTACATTAACTTATATGTCTTTTACTTCATTTGTAACTCCCAACTCTGTATATGAAAAATGGTCACTAAATGTGAACTGGCTTATAGAATCACTGACTTTCAAGGTTGAAAACAGGACATTCAAGGCTCCCTAGTCAACCAACCATTTGATGTTTTTGTCTTTAGATTAACATGCATACGTAACTGGTAAGTTTTAGTGGGTGATTTAATGCTGCATACTACATACACTAGATATAGTAGGGTATGTGAAGGATCAGGAAAATTTGCTTGGTCCACAATGGTGGATCAATACTTGTGCCTTCCTAGTATCTCTAAATAATTATCACTCTAGGAAATAAAATAACACTAATATCTCTATGTTGTGTTAGAGTTTCTATTGTAGGCAATTATATTAGGCTACAAAAAATTTCGCACTCAACACCTGCTGAATAGCATACTTTACCACACTGTGTTCAGTTGTTGGAGCTTCCCCACAATTAGTGTGAGAAATAATACCATTTCCACTCCTTCCTTAACATTTAAAGTCAAAGTCACCAAATAACGAAAGATTTCATTACCACTCTGTACTGACAGAGACCAATATTAATTATTATTTGAATTAACCTCTGAGCCATGGTTTTCATCAGTACTCAGAAAGACAGGGACAATTTCTAATGACATGCCATCCTCATTATAAGTCACCAGGCCACAAAGCTGTATCTGAGGAGGCTACCACCCTTTGCCTCAGAACTGCTTTGGACTCCCATCACTGAACGTTCTCATCTCACTCACACAGAAAGGGAACTCGGCAGGCAGAGATGCTTTCCCTGGGAGCTTCCACATTTTTCCTTTAGAATTGTGAAGGACTGTACGTAACTCTTCAGCAAAAGTCCTTAATGCAAGGTAAACAGTATCCAGTGTTGACACTTAACTGAAACAGTTTTGTTTCTCTTTCACCACCAACCCTAGCCTCATTCTCCAAAGATAATCAACTTAATCAACTTAACCGTCTCTTTTGTATCCTTCCCTACCATGTGTGCACATGCAGATGTGCCTACACCCATCAAGTATTTTAGGCAGGAATTTAGGAGGTGAACCTGATAGCTGTCCATCCACATCTCTGCTGGAGGCATTCCTTAGGGAAGTTTCCCTGCTGCCCTCTGCCAACCACACTGCCCTTTGAAGTACACATTTCATTCTATTCTTAGAAAAATGCACCACTTTAAAGCCTGAAAGTTTCAGGTTAATCATCTGTGACATATTCACATTTAAAATATCTCAAGATTAAGGATTTAGGTGTGGAACTATATGATTCTTTCAATGTCAAGAGGAATGGAGAGCAGATATACACGGATCTATATTCTCAACCAAAGAAGACACTGAGTTTCTGAATTTTTATTAGAACTTGATTTTAAACTTGACAAAAATCACTGGTACAGCCACTGTGAAAAACAGATGAGGTTCCTCAAAAAATTTAAAAAATATCATGATCCATGATCCAGAAATTCCTATTTACCCAAAGAAAACTAAAACACTAATTCAAAAAGATATGCACCCCTATGATTACTGCAGCATTATTTATAATACCTGAGAGACAGAGGCAACCCAAGTGTCCATCAAAAGACGAATGGATGGGGGCGCCTGGGTGGCTCAGTTGGTTAAGCGACTGCCTTCAGCTCAGGTCATGATCCTGGAGTCCCCGGATCGAGTCCCACATCGGGCTCCCTGCTCAGCAGGGAGTCTGCTTCTCCCTCTGACCCTTTTCCCTCTCGTGCTCTCTCTCTCTCTCATTCTCTCTCTCAAATAAAATCTTTAAATAAATAAATAAATAAATAAATAAAGACGAATGGATAAAGATGGGGTATGTGTGTGTATGTATGTACGTACACAAACGTACACACACACAGACACTGGAGTATCATTTGACCATAAAAAATGATAAGATCTTGGGATGCCTGGGTGGGTCAGTCAGTTAAGCATCCAACTCTTGATTTTGGCTCAGGTCATGATCTCAGGGTTGTGAGATGGAGCCCCCCATCAACTCTGTGCTCAATGGGGAGTCTGCTTGGGAGTCTCTCCCCCTATCCATACTCTGCCCCTCTCCCCTCCACACTCAAATCTTTAAAAAAAAAAAAAAAGATGAGATCTTGCCATCTGTAACAACATGCATGGACCTAGACATGAATGACAATGACAACACACATTTTACTTATGCTAAGTAAAATAAGTCAGAGAAAAACAAATACTATGATTTCACTTATATGTGAAATCTAAAAAACAAAACAAAAAGCACAAACAGACCCATAAATACAGAGAATAAACTGATGCTTGCCAGAGGGGAGGGTGGTTGGGGATGGGCAAAATGGGTGAAGGGGAATGGGAGATAACAGGCTTCCAGTTATTGAATGAGTAGGTCACGGAGCACCTGGGTGGCTCAGTCGGTTAAATGTCTGCCTTTGGCTCAGGTCATGATCATCAGGGTCCTGGGATTGAGCCCTGCATGGGGCTCCCTGCTCAGTGGGGAGTCTGCTTCCCTCTGTCTCTGCCCCTCCCCCACTCATGTTCTCTGGAGCATGCTATCTCTCTCTCTCTCTCTCTCTCAAATAAATAAATAAAATCTTTTTAAAAAGGAGGGCCGCCTGGGTGGCTCAGTCATGATCCCAGGGTCTTGGGATCAAGCCTGCTTCTCCCTCTCCCTGCCGCTCCCCTGCCTAAGTATGCACGCTCAAGTGCGCCCTCTCCCTCTCTTCCTCTCTCTCCCTCTCTCTCCCTCTCTCTCTCTCTCTCTCTCGGTCTGTCAAATAAATAAAATCTTTCAAAAAAGAATGAGTAAGTCACAGGGATGAAAGACACAGCACAGGGAATATACAGTCAATGGGATTGTAATAGTGTTACATGGTGACAGCAGCTACCCTTGCGGTGAGCAGAGCATAACGTATAAACTTGTCAAGTCACTATGTTGTGCACCTGAAACTAACATAACATTACATGTCAACTATACTTCGATGTAAAAAAATAAAACTAAGATCAGGAAAAAAACAAACTTGGCGAAATCAACTGTACATTAGAACGATAATTTACCAACTTTAGTACAGTTGGCACAGTAAAGAAAGACGATGTCATTTTCCACAACACAGAGAGAAAGGGCTAACCTGATGCATTCTGAGTACAAGTGACCCATTTCTTGGCTATACACATGGCAGCCGTGGCATCCATCCTCTACAGGGTTAGTACTTCAAGGATGAATGTTGTTTGTGTTACTGAAAAGAGCACTGTTATGAGGACCAACATCATCAGTAAGACAAAGACAAATTTTAAAATTTAAAAGTCTACACAAGAGTTATAATGAATTAAGAACAGGTGTTTTGATATCTAAGATTTCTTTCAAGGAATCCCCTCCCACTCCCCTTTTTATCAACATAAGAGAAACTTTCATCTAAACAAGATGTAAAGAAGAAAGTGGTATTTGGAGAATTCTTTCCCAAAAACCAAGAGAGAATTTTTATAATCACTTCAAAAACAGCTATCATAAACTAAGGAGATTAAAACCTGAGATTTAAGACAATCTCCAAAACTATTCCTACCAACTTATATTTCTGAATCTCCAGTCTTAAATACCTCACTACTAATAACAAATTACAAATACTCCAATTTATACAAACTATTACTATAAGACACCTTTAAACTCCTCTATAAGAAACCACTATCTTTATTATCATCTAATAAGAGACAAAAATTGTCACTAAAGTTTCTTTTCACCATTACAGTTTCAATTTCTATTTAAAAATCCTAAACGTGTAGAGGATAAGTGATACTGCGCTAGGTCTTAGGAATAAAAAGTAAACAAGAAATTCTTGATGAACTCAGTCTAGTGAGAAGAGCAAAGAGAAAAGTAAATGATACAATGTGATTTAGCACTGTAATAATTTAGTTATAAGGTAACAGCTTTCACTTAAGAGTTTTTATTTAATCTTCAATTAAACCAAAACCCATAAACCTACTCCTTTAGGCTGTTTGCTGGCTTCAATGGGGATGCAAAAATAATAGCAATAAGCTTCAGTGATTTTTATACTATATTTACCTTCCCTACTTCCTCTAACTTTACTAAATTCTAGCATACACAGGATTCCCTCCTTTAAGGGACTCCCACCATTTTTTCAAGTTAATCAAAATATTACAAGCTATACAAAAGCACCTTGGTTACTTATTAGAAAATGTACAACTACCTATTTTAGAAATCAGAACTTAACTGTTAACAGGAATGAGAAAATACTAGTAAAAAAATACTACAGTAGCCCTAGACACCTTCAAAGAGCTTCTAACATAAGAGAAAACAGCACTGTAAAGCAATACAGTTTTAGAAATTTGGCAAAAGAAGCATGCTGCAGGCAGAGATGGAGCACCAAAGACAGAGTAATGAATCCTCCCAGAGAAGGAAAGGGCAGGGAGCACTCCCCAGGGACACTCAAGTGATGCAAGGGCAAGATGTTGCCATGTTTACCTTTGCACCTCACTTGTGTGTTTGCTTGTTTACTGACTGAATCATCTACAAGAAGACATGTGCCCCAAATAACTAGAAAGAGAAGACAATGTTAAGATAGGGAAGTTGCATTCAGGTGAAAATAATTACAAATGTCTTTACAGAACTGGCAGGCAAGCAGGATTTTGACAGGCAAAGATGGGTCTGAGTGGACAAAAAGGTACTCGAAATAGCGCCAGCCAGAGTAAAGGCACTGAAGAGGGGAACTACTGTGTGTTTAGGGACCATGAGTGATCCAGTTAAGCCTGATGATGGGACACATTTTAAAAAGAGGGTACAATGGCTAGAAAATCAGACTGGCATTAAGAATGGAAGGCCTGAGTGCCAGGGACAAGCAGGCAATCTGGTTTTCAAGGGGGAAATACGAAGAAGGGTGTGCCAAGTGTGACACGGGGGGATGTGGGCATTGGCACAGGTGGAGGATTCACGAGAAGTCTTTGCAAGAGGCCAGCAGGGGCAGTCAATAGACACTGAAATGTGGGCAAGATCTAAGAAGCCACATCGGGGAGACAGAATCTACAGATCTACAAACCTTGACAACATTCTGGATATGGAAAGAGAGAGTCAAAGCGGAAGAAAGTGAAATGGAGACAGTGCCTGTGGGTGAGTGGAAAGCAGAAGGGTGGGGCAGCACGATGCGGTTTTGAAGGTGTGACAACCAAAGCACAGGTCAGGTGTCCTCCGTCCTTCCAAGGCTCCCTCTGACTACGAAATAAAACCAGGCTCATTCAAAAAGCCCTCCTTACACTAATCTTCACACCTCCTCTATTTCACCAGATCAAATTCTTCCCAGTTCCTAATACAAAGCTTTACTGCTTTCCCCACATGCCTTTCCTCCTCCTCCCCTTTCCATCACCCTTTCTTTAAACGCTGCACAAGGGGCACCTGGGTGGCTCAGTGGGTTAAGCGTCTGCCTTCGGCTCAGGTCATGATCCCAGTGTCCTGGGATCGAGCCTCGCATCGGGCTCCCTGCTCAGCGGGAAGTCTGCTTCTCCCTCTCCCTCTCACTCTGCTGCTCTCCCTGCTTGTGCTCTCTCTCTCTGTGTCAAATAAATAAATAATTTTTAAAAAATAAACTCTGCACAAAAGCCAATTCCTCCAGGTATTCTCCACAACACTTTCCCTGGCCGAATATTACCAACGTTTAAGGTCTGAACCTTAGTATTTGACTCAACTCTGAGTCTGCATGTACCTGGCCTTGCCACAGCAGACTGTCGATGCTTGCTGGGTGAGTTATCAACAGCTACCCAAATGTGACAATCAACTCTTCATACTAACTGTTAAAATCCCTTAAAGTAAACTCTTAAAGAAGGGTACCTTGTAAACTTTTTCCATTAATCCAATCCAGTAATCAGTAATTGAGACGTCTATTACAAGATATATCTAAGTTATACCATTTCATGGGGGACAAGTGTACAACATAGGAGTAAGACAGTAAATTATAATCTTCAAATCTAACTGCGCTAGAGCAGAGTTACTCAGGAGGAAAGCAGTCAAAGAGAGAGCTGCCAGTCAGGGAAGACTCAGGGATGCACAGACTCACAATATTTTAAGTGAAATCACTTTCAATAAATCTAGTTTTGTTAATATTTGCATATTTTGGCCTCTGTAGATGCAGAAATACACAGGTTCCAAAATATTAGCATCAAAAGGCGTTTTTAATTAATCGATTTTATACCACAGATTCATAGCTCCTATGCAAAATCCTGATACTAACATGCATTTTTAAAGATCTCTGTAGATTAGCAAACAATGTTAAAAGAACTTCCCTCTTCTTTTTTTCTTAAGATTTTATTAATTTATTTTGACAGAGACAGAGAGACAGCAAGAGAGGGAACACAAGCAGAGGGAGTGTGAGAGTGAGAAGCAGGCTTCCTGCGGAGCAGGGAGCCAGATGCAGGGCTCGATCCCAGGACCCCAGGATCATGACCTGAGCCAAAGGCAGACACTTAACGACTGAGCCACCCAGGCACACCGCACTTCCCTCTTCTTAATGAAAATTAACAGCACAAAGATATTTTTTAATGGCAAAATATTTTAACGGATAGATTTAAACTTAAGTCATCAAATCATAGCTAAATTACAATACTTCTGTCCTCATAATTTGACGATAAACGTGTTACTCTCTCTTTTTATGCCTCACAACTCTAATTCTCACTTTTCATTATGACTATTCAACAATTGGCACAAGATCCTCTATTAACAAGAAGTTCTGTAACATGCAATTATGTAACAAGTGGTCTAGTGTCGTCCTTTGTTTTTTCAACACCTACAATGTCCAGACATTATTTTTTTGTTTTTTAAGATTTTATTTATTTGAGAGAGAGAGACAGAGGGACAGAGATAACAAGAGAGCCCGAGCAAGAAGGAGAGGGAGAAGCAGGCTCCCTGTTGAGTAGGGAGCCTGACTCGGGACTCGGTCCCAGGACGCTGGGATCGTGACCTGAGGCAAAGGCAGATGCTTAACTGACTAAGCCACCAGGCATCCCATCCAGACTCTGTTTTAACATATGTTCTATTTAGCATATTTTTCTTTTTAATTATAGTGAAATTCTATCCAAGCACAAAAATATTCCCTGGTATCATAAAATTCACTGTTTTACCAAGGGTTTAAAAATATTAAATACTATTTTAAGTACAGGCCATGCTAAATTATTCCTACCTGCTTCCCGAATGTTACCAACGTAAGCAATTCATAATGGCTCAACCACCTAACACAAATTCAAATTTTCACCATTTAAGATTTTATTTATTTGAGAGAGAGACACAGTGCACATGGAGGTGGGGGAGGGGCAGAGGGACAGAATCTCAAGCAGACTCCCTGCTGAACGTGGAGCCCACCCCCACAACCCATGAGATCACAACCCAAACTGAAATCACGAGTCGGACGCTTAACCGACTGAGCCACTTGGGAGCCTCAAATTTTCCCCATGTTGAATAATTTTGCACAAGCATGACTAGAAAACAAAATATTATTCAGAAAACTTGGTACATCACCCCAAAGCAACTGGATTAAATGTGCATAATCACTAGTGCCTAAAAAGGTCTGTGTGTGTCTTTTAGATATGTCGTGATATGTGGAACCGCATAGCCAGGGTCCACTAAAAAAATGTAACTCACCCTTTCAAGATACCCATGGTGGAAAGGCACTTGACTCTGTTTTGGAGCCATGAGGCCTGGAATCAAGTATGTGGCTGTGGGTAAATCCTAAGTTTCTTTTTCTATAAAATGCCATATGGGTTATAGCACCAGTGTATGTTAAAGTAAGCAATTAAACACGGTACAGATGTGATTTGTTACATAATGCCGACCAATGCATATGGGTTGAAGCAAAGAACCATTACCCCACATAGCTTTTCTCCCTCTGTCTTCTCTTCTGCATGTGTCACCATTATCTTTGTACTTCAGAAATCTCAAAGAGTGGATGGTGTGCATTTCTCTAAAGTCCAGGCATCCAACTATTAGCAAGAATCCTGCCATTTTTACCCTATGAGATTTACTTACAGGTACTTTATCACAAGGTACATTAGTAATATTCGGAATGTGATTAGGAATAATGGAGCATGGCACATGTTTCCCACATTTAGTATTTTTGAAAACTGGATAAAACAGTGAGTTCTTTCACATGTAATTCCATACTGAACCCCAAGTAACAAGTCTAAATCTTCAATGAGTCCAACTTTTCAACAAAACCCAACAGTTAAGTATCTATCAACCCAGCGCCATGAAAGAAACAAATAAACATATTTATACATACACACCATTTGGTCCTCACTGAATTTATACTCTGGTTGAAGGGGCAAGGTATAAATAAGTAACCTCACTTCCATGCTGCAGGGAAAGTAAGAGCCCTCTGAAGGTTAAATATGCTCCCTAACATCAGCATGCACCCATTGCTCCTGCCTTCCTATTACTACAGAGTGGCCATGGCCCCTCTACCTTTGGGCTCTACCCCTTCTCTCTCTCTCCCCCCGCACCCCAAGAATCTTACTCCACCAACTATCCTCTGCTCTCCCACAAACTCCTACATTTCCATCTCCCCAGTGTATCCTTCCCACTTGCTTCTACATACTTTAGTTTCTGCCATTTGATTAAAAAAAGAAAAAACAGACAAATCTCACCTGATGTGGAGGAGGGGAGAAAAAGGCTGGTGAGCCTGCATGTTGGTGACTGGCCCGGGGCTGCCACAGTCAGCTGTATGACCGTGCAGTCCTTTCACTACATAGGGGCCGGGGGAAGCAAGCGGGCATAAAAATCCAGGCAATACTCCACTAGCCAAGCCATCTACGCTAGAGAAAGGGCATCTCTCATGAGTTTGCATAGGTTCCCAATGGGTGAGGACTGGCCCCATGAATACAGTCACCCAGCAAGCCATTTCAGCAAACCAGAAACCCAGAAATCACCCAGGACACCTCCCCGCATCCAGTCCATTTCCAAACCACATTGATTTTACCTGCTAAATCATTCTCAGCCCCATCTGCCTCTGTCCATATCCCCCCATGACCACCACACTAGATCAGATCACTGTTACCTCTCCCTAGACTAGGCCGCAGTCTTCACCCACCATCTCCAGCCCCTCCATCTGTGTGTCGAGCACAACCAAGGACTTGTTCCCCACTGTTCCTGTGGTACAGACCAAGCTCTCCCCAGTTCAGCCACTAAGCCTACAGGCAGGAAGACCAGAGCTCAAGCTTACCTTCCTCAGGTAAGTCAGTCCTTCACGTCTAAGTTAAATGCCTGTTACCCATTCCACAGCTCCTCTTTGAAAAAAAAAATTATTAACAGTTGCACTTTTACATGTCTGTGTGATTACCTGATTAACATCCATCTATCCCACTAGCCTTGGGCACCCGGGAGAGTTTTGCTCACCTCTGTATCCAACACTTAACATGGTACCCAACCCACAAACATTCATAATTACTTTTTTGGATCAGCAAATAAACATGAAAACAACTAATTCTATAGCCAATACCATGGGGAGGGTGAGATAAAACTCATGATCAAGTGCATGTGCACTGAGGAAACTCAAAGGAGAAATTTTTATACGAGTGGGTTTAGTAAGTTAAAAAAAAAAAAAGGCAGGAGGAACATGGAGTTGACAAGGCCCTAGGACTGGGTACAGTTCAGAGAAGGGCACTGTGGCGGGGGGGGGGGGGGGTCACGCCACAGAGGAGAGGGAGAGCTGGGGGACACAAGGGATGATGTGAGTGGAGGGTCTTGAAAGAGTAAGTTAAACATTTGACATTGTAGATCCAGGAGCCGAGACATGCTTAAACCAAGATTAATTTGGCAGAATGAAGTCTGATACAGAAAGGAGTCATAAGCTGTTTCAGGTACGAGGCAGAACAAGAGATCAGATTCAATAACTGGCTGAATGCAGGGAAGGAGAGTGGTTTGGGAGACTGAAATCTGAAGAAATTGTCCAAGATGGCACCAGGACAGCAGGGCTGTTGGTGGGGACAGCCCTTCCAGGAAGGGTGGAACAACATGGTATTCAGTTTACACTCAAAGATAGGAATGTAATATTAATGTTATGATGAGAGCTGAAGCAGTGGTTCCAGTTCCTGAAGCATTAGGAATCTACCTTCTTCCTTAAGGGGGGGGAGGGGCGCTAGAGTAGAGACCATAATTTCCATTGATAGAGCTGAAACCAAATAGGATTTTAACAATTTACCTAAAACAGCTTCTAAGACTTGAGTACCGTAATGGGGAAAATGAAAGTACAAATAGCCTTCTTGTTCTGTTTTCTTCTGTTTCCCTACCTTGACCAATCAGAGGAAGAGAAAGCAATGAGATTCTAACACATTCTCCCCTAGTCCCTCCATTTCAGCACTATCACTGGTCAACTGACCAAAGGTATTTTATGCGAGAATTAAGGTTATGCACATTCACTGTGGAAGACCACTGCACTGATGGCCCCAGTTTGTTCACACCTCCCTTGAGTAGTCCCTCCCACACTGACTGGCCAAGTTAACAAATAATTGAGATTCACTAGGAGACTCTATTATCTCAGAGTATAGACTAATTCCTTGTCACTTTCACATTCCTCGTACCAGCAACTGAAATGCCTGGATAGGAAAAGGATTAGAAGAAATTTTGTTTTCAAGTTTACAACTAAGACCACAGTCTCCACCTTCTCAGGAGCTTGTTGCTAGGAGGTCTTAACATAAAAAGCTTTACTTAGAGGACTAAATAGATTCCAGTTGTTCTCTGAAGTTGGAACGGACAGTTAAGTTGAGGAGGAAACCAAAATAACAGCTGCGAGAGGAGAGGTGTGATACGGACACAATAACTATGTTTACCAACACAGAAATCAGGAGGGATACCTAGTCTAAAACAAGTGCAATATTTGTAAGAAGAAAATCCTGTGTTTTCCCAATTATACACCACATGTGGAAAATTACCATTAAAGCAAGGAGGGGGGAAGTAACTAGCATTTAATAAGTGCTCACTATAAACCAAGCACTGTGCTAGGTGCTTTACACAGCACACACACCCACACACCCCCTATAATCCTCACAAATACCCCTCAAGTATTATCTTCCTCTATTCTCAATTTTGTAGATGAAGAAAATGAAATCAAAGCAACTAAGTAATTCTCCAAAACACAAAACTAGTGAGTAGAGGAGCTGTTTTTTCGTTATCTTGTCCAGCCTCAGAAACCAGCACTGCAGGAGAGAAAGCACAGGTCCTCACTCCCCATGGACCATGCAGAGCTACACCAGAGGCTTAAGGATTTGCACAAGAGGCAGAAAACAACCCTACAGCAAGGTAAACATCCTTTACAGAGAAATCAAACAAGCCACAGTGGTGATGGGTGCTTCCCCCCACAAAGAGTCGGGGAGAACTCGCTTTTAAACAACCCCAGGAAGGTTAAAAATATCTCCCAAGTTCATTCGGAGCCGTCGCTAAACCAAATCGAGCAGAGTTTCCTTCTCACCCAAACCCAGTTTTCCAAATAAAATTCATTCTTTAAAATTTTTAATTATCTGGTAAAAAGTTTTTCCAAGACAGAACCACATTAAGAAAAACTCCCATTATACTGTATAGACGGCTACACAAAAGAAGGAACTACGATACAACAAAACAATCCGTACTGCAATGACTGCACACGTGTGGTGCAGCTACAACATCATCTTGGGGTAAGAAACACCCTCCCCGTTGTAACTAGGGGGTCCATCTATTCCCAAACAAATGTCCAAATGTAATCATGCACAAAACAGGAGGAGGAAAAATAACCCACTTCACCTTAAGGGATGTGCTTATTTGGAACTACACAAGGTCAGAGAGACACAGACTGTCTGCCTTTCTACAAGTTAACGGATCCATGTGGCTGAGAAGACGGGCTGGGCTCTCTGAGCCACGGTCTCCTCCGCCATGACTCCCCTTCACTGAGGACTGGATGGAGTACTCAGGTCTGCACCCCCTCACGGACACTGAACATCAGCGGTCCCACATCCATGGTGCCTAAGCCATAGCTGCTGCTCACAGAGACGTGTTAACTGTGACTCGATTCAGTTAACCTGGTCTGCTGAGCTGGTCAAACTGCAGCCACGTGCCTGTTCCTATCACATTAGAGATTCTGAATCGCCTCAAGTTTACGTCTGCGTACATATGTGCGCTCACTTTCCATCAGATTCTTTTCTAGCCCAAATACACATCACTCACAAACGTCACTCAGCACAACATTCAGATGAACATGTTGTTCTAATCTGGGAAACCAGCGCGCCATTTCTGGAAAGCAACCCCTTCTGAGGCAATGACAGACGTGCGGGAGCGGCAACTCCACTGCCCCTCATCATCGTGCCCGTGGTTCCGCTTAGCGGGCACACGCCAGGCACTGGTCTCGCTTCGAAACCACGCCTGCAGAATTTAAGTAGCTTTCCCTAGGTCGCGTGGTGCAGTGTGCCGCCTAAATTAGAACCAGGTTCCGACTCCAGAACCCACGCTCTTAACTGTTAGGTTATACTGCCTCCAATGGCTGGCGACAGCAGCTAGAGCATTTGAAAACTCCCTTGGATTCACAGACCTTTGGATTAGTTTTAATTATATGGAACCCTGGCTTTCATCAGGTCCATATCCAGTCTCCGCACAGCAACGAATAAAAAGACCTGTTAGATAGCGTGTACCTACACCCGAACAGCCATTGGCCGTTATACTTACTCTAAGATAGTAATAAGCTTTCAGAAATGTCCTAGACCTAATCCGTGAAGGTGAAAAGCTGCCAGTATGGCTGGAAACAGCCCAAGGCAAGCAATCACCAAGTATCAATTCAGAATTTAGTTTTATCCCTGATGATCTTTTGAAATTTGACTGTTTAGAATCTAAAATATTTCCATAGAAACAATCTCTAGCCATGAAACAACAACGACAGACAAGATGGGGAGAGGGAAAAAAGAACACCACACTTGCCCTAACCCACGATGCAGCTGGGAGAGGAATGTGACAGGTGCTGGGGGAAGTCAGTGGAGCATGAGGCTCAAGGGGGATGAAAGCTGACTCAGCTGTAAGCTCCTCAAAGCCTTGCCCCACTTCTTACCTGCAGGTTCCTACGCCCTCCCCACCCCAGTAGAGAAGGTTCTGGGGAAGGAAACGGAAGAGTTAGGACATGTTCCATAGGAATGAGGGGACACACAGGGCTGGCTACGCAGAACGGGCCATCCGAGGCTTTAAAACGGGGGGAGAGATAACATGTAATAAAAGAGCCCCCATCACATAGCACTGGCTCACTCTACATGACTAGAAACAGTGGCTAAAATATCAGTATTTGGCGATTTTGAAATCATTCCAGTTCTTCCTGATGGTCACATAATTTTTTGGTGACATTAAAATACTGGGTAATATCACTTAAGATATAGGAATCCATGGGATAAAACAGAGAAGCCTCTGTTACATTGCACAAAGCACAGCTCCTACCTACACTTGGCTACAACCTAAATCCACATTGCCATTTTTTTTTAAGATTTTATTTATTTATTTGACAGAGAGAGACACAGCAAGAGAGGGAAGAACACAAGCAGGGGGAGTGGGAGAGGGAGAAGCAGGCCTCCCATGGAGCAGGGAGCCCGATGCGGGACTTGATCCCAGGACCCTGGGATCGTGACCTGAGCCAAAGGCAGACGCTTAATGACTGAGCCACCCAGGCGCCCCTCCACATCGCCATCTTAAAACCACTCCTTCTTTAACCACATAACACAGGGAGAAATCCAGAAAACCGTGACCAAGACATTACTAGCAAAATGTTCTAAAGCTAACTGCTACAGTCATACTTTCAATCTTCTCTTTTAAAGATACTAATACCTAACTGTTCTTCAAATTGCGTTCACACTCACTGTGATGCCAAGCCCTTTAGCTACCACCTTTATTTGAAACCTTGTCATGCAAATAGATACCAGGGCTCTGAAATCTTTACACCCCTCACTTTCATCTTCTCTTTACAAAGAAACACAGCAAGCCATAACGATATTAGTAACTGCTCATTTTAATGAATGCCTAGTATGTGTCAGGCACTAAAGAAGGTACTGTTATGAACCCCATTTTACAAGTGAAGCACAGAGGTTAATTAACTTGCTTAAGGTCCTAAAGGTAGTTAAGTGTTGGAACTGAGTTTTAAACCCAGGTCATTTGATTCCAGAGCTCTTGGCTTTAATCTTTACGCCATGCTACCTTTCCAATCTCTAACTGTACATCTAAGGAAGCTTTAAAAAAAAAAAAGATTTTATTTATTTGAGAGCGAGCACAAGGAGGGGGGACAGCAGGCAGAGGCAAAGGGAGAAGCAGACTCCCTGCTGAGCAGGGAGTCCGATGCGGGGCTCGGGGCTCGATCCCTGGACGCTGGGATCATGACCTGAGCTGAAGGCAGACACTTAACTGACTCAGCCACCCAGGCATCCCCACTGAGGAAATCTTTAAATCGCTATCATTTTATCTGCAATCTTTCTTTCTTATGGTTGGTGGGGGAGGAAGCTCTGGTGTCCCTATAACAGGTCCACATTTGGGTTTGGAGAAGTCTACCTGACCTGAATTCTTCACATACTGGCCTCCCACTATCTGCTGCAAAATCCTCTCAAATTATCCTAGATACAAAAATAGTAAAGGGGGTCCTTCCTTCCGTTTTATCACTAAGTAGTTAGATTTTAAACTTCTTCATAAACAAGAACCGTTCATTTTACTACTTTTGCATATGTAACCTGTGGGCACTAGCCTAGTAAGCTCAGAATCTATACTCAAATAGCTGATTGTTTGTCAAGTCAAGTTTTTCGTGGTTAACAGTACATTTCTTGTTTTCCTGTGAGTTTTAATCGATGTTGGCATCGGTCTTGTGGAATAGTCTCGGTGACACTGTGTTATGGTACCCAATGTGTTGACAGCAGTCTGGAAGATTAACACTACAAAAAGTTGCCCACTGTCTGCTTTCATTAGGTCCAGCAGCCAAGCAGGGTCATGCTGAAATACCTGATTCATGAATCCATCTCTGCTGAACTCTATGTGCTGCTCACAACTACGGAGCAAGGCGGGTTAGAGATGGCACCAGGGGTGATTAAAGTGACATATAACTGTGAAATCTTTCTGCTCAAGATTAGAGGCCTAGGTTCCAATTTCAGATGCATTGAGTTGATTTTCCTTTTTGTTCAGTAAACAAAACTGAAAAATACAAGTTACTGCAAACTGAAGGGTTTCTTGATTTTTTTTACTCACTGTATTTCATCAATTCCAAGACATACGTTGTTTTTTTTCCACATTTCAATACGTCACATATAGATCTGTCTTACAACTGATACCATCTTAGATTTGATGAAATAGAATAATAAAATATAACTGCTTATATTCTGGATTCTATGGTTTTCAAGTTGTATATTGCCATCAACTGGTTACTCGTTACATAATTAACTTAGGTGACAATGTTAACAACGTGTCTCCATTCTTCCTTTTCTTACCCTCCTCTGTTTGCCATAGAAGATATAATAAAGAATGTGTGAGATAAATGCAAGGTAACATAACTTCAAGAAGACAAAGGCTTTGAAGCTATTTTATTCTAAGTGCAAAGCTGTTACCCTCCTGTGAAGAAAATAGAGCCTGTTTCTCTAGGCTGCATGCAGCCCAAATGTGTTTCTTCCACGAGAAAGACACAATTCCAAGGTGAAAGAGTTCCAGATGCTAAAGTCTTCCTACTAGCTTACATCAACTTGCTCCAAGACACAATAAGCCTTTTAACTCAAGCTCGAAAAACCTCAAGGGCTTTCTCCTCCACCTCCCAAATATCAGAATCATGCTCACATATTTAAACAATTAGGTGAGACGTACAGAAGCTAGCACTAAATATGTCTGAAATTTGAGTGCTAAATGTGCAGTTAATATTAACCAAATTCGGATCTCATCTATAGAAATGTTTTTAAAGACGATTCTTGTTTTCTTTGACTTCAGAAAACTTAAACAGTTGGGAGGGGGTCGTCTTTAAATTCAACTTGCTGCAGAACAAAATTTCTTTGGGATAGAAAAAAAAAGCCAATTATTGCTAAGGGACCTAGAAAAAAGAAAAACCCTGAGAGGGACAAGTGGGACTATTTGTTTCAAAAATATAACCAGCTAAGTTTTGTGGGTTGTTTTTTTTTTTTCAGAAGATTTTCCTGGCCATACCATAAAACACTGAAAAATTGTCAGTCCATCCTTCCATATAAGGTACCAGATAGCTTCTTGGTGGTGGTTATTGTTTTTCCTGATTATAAAAATACCTTTCAGTTCAAAATTTAAAAAATAAAAAGATTTAAAATAAAAATCACCTGCAATCCAAATAACTAACATTTACTGAGTGCTAACAATACAACAAGCACTGTATGAAGCCTTTTAAATGCACTATTATGTTAATCTAAATAAGGCCAGGAGGTAAGTACTATTATCATCTCCTTGTTAACAGCTTAAGAAACTGAGTCTTAGGTAAGTTAAAAAAAAAAAAAAACAAAACAAAACCTGCCTATGGTCAAAGAGCTAGTAAGTCACTTGTCCAAAAGTCACACAGCCAATAAGCTGTTAGAGATTCAAACCAGATCTATTTAACTCAGGAATCGGAGCTTTTAACTAAGTGAAACTGCCAATCCCTGAAATCACTCATGTTTTTAAATTGATAGATTTTCCCCTTGTCTTTCCCTATGCTTATAATTTAATTTGTAAAAAACTGGGACCACAGTTAATATTACTTTGTGCCCTACTTTTACAAGCTTTGTATTTTTAAAAAACATGATTTGTAATGTTTGCATAATATTCTAACATGAATATAACACAAATTTAAGCATTTGCAATTTTTCACTCAGAAAAAATGCTGTGACTTCTTATTCATAATAGCTGACTGCATTTCAGATTTTTCCTCAGACTACAATGGCTGATACTTCAATGGCTATTTATAAATGTCTTGAGACATATAATCTATAGTTTCGTTGCAAAATATTTGGATTTATTGAACTTCAGACAGCAGTGAGTGTGCAAGTTTCACCAATATATTCTGGCAGCATCAAGAATATTTTTTAAATTTTACTAATTTGACAAGGAGGAAAAAAGTATCTCGTTTTAATTTGCACTTCTTTTATTACTCCACAATTTGAAAATGTTCATGTTTACTGGCAACTGAATTTTCTTCTATGCATTACCTACTGGTATCCTTTACTGCTTTTCCATTGGGCTGCAATGTTTCTCTGCTGTATTCTCTCACAGAAAATGCTGATTTGTCTTTTTAACAGATCCACACACACACAGAGCAGATGAAGTATAAAACATGAGACTGTTCTTCCTAATGTTGGAACACATACATACACTTAAAAAAAAGTTGAACTAGAGTAAGCTGATGAACTTCAGTTTGCAGTAACTGTATTTGTATGGCCTTCTTACAGACTCCTAATCATACTGCCTTTGGGCTGTTTGACTCTAAAAAAGTAATATTAATATTAATATTCTATAGGATACCGTCGTGTTATTCCGGGGGTGCCCATGCTGTAAAGGACATTCACAAAAATAAAGTCAAGCTACATGTGAAAAGAGTTCCAAAATCATCTTCATAAGATCCATTTATTTAAAACAACAAACAAAAACAGTCTAGTATTTGGCCATTTCTTGAACTGCAAGTTGCACAACTTTGTCAGTTAAGTAGCTTTACTTTGGAACCTTTCTAACGTGATCATTTTTTTCTTTCTATACATCTTACCCTCCCAATCTAAGTTCACAATACCAAACCCAAGTTCTCATTGAAGCCTTTCCCAGCTCCACACCAGACCCCCTGGAGTGCCCAGCTCCCATCCTCCTCCTCCCCCACCCCCCCCCACCCCTGCCCTTGCTAGCAGCCCAGTCTCAACCTCTCCTCTTCTACTTCCCCGCACTCAGGGCTCCAACCACTGCTGGCTGGCCAACTCCAACCACTCTGACTTTTTGCCTCTAGTCCCTCTTCAACTGCAATCCATCACATGTTGCCAAACTAACCTTTCAACTCCATTCCATCACGTAATGGAAGTCAGGACCTAACACTCTGGACTTAAAATTTCGCCATAGCCCACACCCTCCTTGTCTATCCCAACCCTGCTCCTTTCTTCCTGGCCAACTCTGATCCTCCCTGAGCTGGAAGGCTTCGCTCAGCCACGCTGGACTGACCCAGGGGGAGAGAGGAGGAGGGGACAGGTGCATGGCAGGGGCTGTGTCGTTCTCCCCAGCTCCTATTCTCCCAGGGAGAGCACTGGGAATCAAAGTCCCCTGCACTGGCCCCTGCAGGTTGCTCTGGGCTAGCCGTCTGTTCCTGGCCAGCACCCGTGGCTCACGGCAGTCTCCATGCTTTTGTTCGTATTATTTCTCAGCTACTTCAACCTACCAAAAGACAGTGAAGTCAGACCTCTTGATTTCTTTCTCCATTACCAAGCCCTGCACTGGCGGCTTGCAGTTGCTACTAGACTGACAGCATGACACCTTTTTAGCACTTAATTACACACCGTGCTGTCCTGTTCACATTGTCACATGTGGATTAACCTGCACTTCCTAGCTATGGGTAACAATTTTAGTACCTCCCACGGAACTTGTAATTTTACACGGGCACACCTTCACAAACATCAAAGTCATACTAAAAAGGTAGCGAAAATATTCTAAAGATCTACATGCTCATAATTCTATTACCTTTGAAAGGAGTTAAGGAAATAACAGCTTTCATCAGCCACATCCAGATTCCCGAAACCCAAAAAGATTGTATTATAAACCTCACACAGAAATTGCCATTTTCTCTTTAGAGATGTAAATCTGAAAACATTACTGAATTTTTCCCTGCCTGTTACTGGCCACGTCTTTGCATTCATTAAAGTCCTTCCTAGAACTGATGTGGGCACAGCCCTTTACGTAAAAGCTCACTTAACATGGATTCGGATAGGTCCAGTTTTCTGTAACACCATTCCTAGAAGTCTGCCGTACTCACAGCGAGCTGGGAAGTCAGGCATCCGCCTACATCCCAGTGTCACCAAATGGCTCCTCCTGCTAACATCACCCACTCCAGGAGTTACTTAAATCATGCCCAATTCAGCCAGCAATTCCCTCCCAAAAGGATTTGAGGGGCTATTTTAACAGTTTTCCCTCCAACACAATCTTAGAATACGGACATTATTCTGCTAACCTACAAACACACGGGATTAACCCACAGCGCATCTTCCGTACCTAACCCAAACAATGCCACAGTGGAAAACCGCATTTGGGTCAAATGCCAGGACCATGATGATGGGGTCTGAGGAGGCCAGAATAACTCTCACCTCCTCTTCCCCACCCACATTCTGAACTACCTGGGAGACAGCCAAGCAAGGGGAGGCTATCTGCCACTGAGGGCAACCTGGCACGCCTGAGCCCAAGCCTCAACAGTCAACTTGTCAGGCCCAGCTGCATGCAGGGGCCTCTGTCATGGAGGTGGCCCTACGAGGAGCAGAGCTGGAGGTAGGACCCACGCTTCGCAGGAAGCCGCGTCCCACAGCCAGCTCCTTCTACACTCCCAGTCCGGGTGGTGGGATGCAGGCAGCGGCAACCCCGGCACAGAAGGAAGATGCAAAAGGACAGGAAGGGGAGGGAGGGTTCCCCCAGACACTGGTTACTGCCCGGCTCTCCTCCAGTGCAAGTAACAATGACGGCAATGGCCCAGCAGGCCCGGGACTGTGTTCTAATAGCCAAGCAGGCGTCAGGGAGAATGCAACGTAGTGGAAGAAGCCAGGATGCCAGGGCACAAGGATGGGGCACCCTCAAAAGAGAAGGAGCCTGCAACACACCACCGGTGGCCAAGATCCGGGAGCCAGGGACTGCCGACGTCAGTGCAGGCTTGAGAGGGAGAACCAAAATTCAAGAGAAAGAACTGGGTTTGGAGTTTCAGGCTTTTGTTATGCTTTGGCAGGAAGGAGGAGGTGTTAGGAAGACTTAGGTTTTAGACAGGTTGGGGACATCGAGGATAGAAGCATGGGAGAGATACTGGAAACGATACAAATTTAGGAGCTCACCCCACAGAAACAAGAGCTGAGGCTGGGGGCCTGAGGCAGGCCCGAGAGCAGACCAAGATCAAAGCCCTGAGTGTAGGCTGTCCGCAGGGAGCCAGGAGAGGAAGGGGGAACTGTGGGGACAGAGGAGGCAAGGCCAGGACCCTGATGGAGCCTCTGTGCCAGGGTCCGGGGAGACGAGTACTGAGAGGACAGAGTCGTTAGTGAGCGCTAAACCAGAAAGGGAGGGAGGAGAGCCAAGGAAAAAAGCCTCGGTGCGGGTGCTTTGTCAGCCCTCAACATGAACACCGAGTCTCTTCTGGAGAGTTATGCTGACAAGTCCTCAAAGACAGCACTAACCCACTCGCCAAATTACATTTTGAGAGGACTCTCATTTTAAAGTTGTTACATGTCCTTGGAAATGATACTGGCTTGGAATGGGCTGCCTAAAACTAGTACTTACTGCTGCATGGTAGCCTATTCGTTGTTCATACCCCTACCATGTAAACCAGAACTACACATAAAATGACATTTTAATTATTCTGTGGCAGGAAGGAAAATCAAATGTAGCAAATAAATACAAAACAAGCTATTCCCCAACCCTTTTTGACACCACCTTTAAAGTCGACTATGTTTTTAAACTCCTAACCCATGTCTGCCCTTCTTTGCCTTCTCTATTAATTGGCACACGCACCAAAACGGCGGCTACATTTCACTCATTTGCATGTAAGAGAATAACAGTACTTGCAGCGCTGCAAAAAAAATATCGTTAAGAATACATGAGTTGGGTTTCCTTTTTTCTCAATTGTTTTGTATTTCCCGGGTATGCCCACTGTGTAACTACCACATTTGCCTAAATGTGTGGCTTCTTAGAGTACATCAGAGACATGGAGATGAAGAGTAAGATCTTAGATGGCCCACAGAGATTCCAACTCAGCAGGATGGGCGGGGAGGAATCTGCATTTTTAGCAAGTACCCCAGATGACTGTGTCAATTCTAAAGCATGACAAATATCTATTGTATTAGTTATTCTAATCTTACCACATGCACTTTTAAAAATAACTACCTAAAATCCTGAAAATCACCTAAATGGACTCATTTTATGGGTCCCTTGAAGAAAAGAGATGAAAAAGCTACCTCAGCCCAGCTCACCACTCCACTCTTTCTTAAAGACCAATGGATGCATTATTTCTGCAAAACAACCTCATACACCTTCTGAATCCTGGTGAGGTGGAAGGTAGAAAGCGGAAAGAAGGAGGAGATAAAAACATTGTTAAAAAGCTGCTTTTCTGCCCCAAGAATGATGGATGATCATTTTCTATGTTTCAAAACAGTGAGAAAAGGGAAAGGTGGAGTTCCTTTCACAAAGGAGAACACTGGGAGAGTAAGAAATACACAGGTAAATTTCACAGGGATATGAATTACTGCTGTAGTGCTTCGAATCATTTGAATCATTGACCCATTTTCTCACCTCTAGCCTAGTAGGTGAAACAAGTCAAATCTCTTACTAGAGCCAACAGCTGGCCCAAGCAGTCATTTTTAGAGAAGGCAAAGGTAATGAACAGTCATTTTTCAGGTCTGCCAAGGGAAGACATTATTGTTATTATTGCTGTTATTATTGCAGCAGTGACCCATAAAGGAAAATACCAACGATGTGGGCATTTCCCAAGGTTCTGAAAAGCCTGAGCTGTAAAGGATGACAGTCGGTCCCAACATCAACCATTCTGCTCACAAAAGCCTGGATTCCGGTGCAGCTCCCTGGACAGCACATTGCCTTTTGCCCCCGCACAGAGAAAGTCCAACATCACCACAACACACACCTGCCAGCCGGCAATCCAGTTACAGCAGTGTCCCCACCGGTGGGCTCACCTGCGTGGGGAAAGCACCCAACTATGTTACTGCACTGTGTCCTTACAATTGTATCTGACAACACATAAGACAGACGCTTCCTTATCCTGCTGCACCCGAGCAGCTAAGTGGAATGGCTCTCAACAGCCCATACTAGCCACAAAGTTCTTTATAACACCAGCCCAGATACTTGTTTTTGTTTTTCAATGAGCGGGGAAATGGAAAACTTAAATGCTAATTCTGGTGACAAACCCAGCTCTGAAACTTAACACAATCAAGACAAAAATTTAAATTTTAATCACACCAAAAAAATGGCAAAACTTAAGTTTCAACTAGAAGCTCGCTGTATTCAAGCTAGTGAACAGTTTCTTCAGTTGCAAAGGCGGGGGGGTGCGTACTATAAACATGAAGAAAACAGAAACATTTCACCACAGAATATTTCTATGAGGCAAAGCAGTAGCAGCATTTAGGATGTTTTCTTTCTTTCTTTTCTTTTTTAATCCTCTGGAAAAGAAACACACGTCTACCGCATAACATACAAGTCTACTGATTTACACAGTTGAATTTTATACCAATTGAAACAACGCATTGCATGGCTGGAGAAGATGGCCTGCTGTCTTGTGTGTTAGCAGAAGCAGTTGACAAGGAGGATGCATATTCACCCAAGTTAAAGCATCTATGAAGAACAAGTGACTGCGAGCCTAAGTTGCATCCTGGGTTCCTGCCTGGGCAACTCAAGTCCTGTGTAATGAGGAAAAGATGTTAAGTGAATTATATCTTGGGTAAACACTGGGAAGGAACATTCAGGAACGCCAATTCTGTAGCAAGCTGAATACTCTGATGTTGGCTAGGTCTTGGACTGGTAAGCAAAAACAGGGCTGGGACACCAGGAAGTCTTGCAATGAACATGTGTCTTTTAGGTTGAAAGCACTGGCAATTAATAAGATACAACATCTGAGTAGAAGAAACTTCACTGATTATAATCCATTAATAGACACCTTTCTGCCTCTCAATTTCTTTCCAGGAGGCAGCCCTCCAAAGCACGGGTACGTGAAATCTTGATAAACTCACCCTACTTCTAAGGCCTCCATTCGTTTGTTTGATGAGGCCATCCAAAGCAGCTTCTGCGAGAGGTTAATGCCACACACAGGCTACTAAATGAGCCTATCCTGATTTGCATCCCAACTCCACCTTTAACAGCTGTGATTTGGGGCAAATTTATTAAACAATCTCTAAAACTCCATTCCCTCACCTATAAAATGGCATGCATTGTTCCTACCTCAGCAATTTTTGTTGTTTTAAGATTTTATTTATTTATTTGACATGGAGAGAGAGCGAGCACAAGCGGGAGAGGGGAAGAGAGAGAAAAGTCCCTGTCGAGCAGGGTGTGGAAGGGCCCGAGCCAAGGACCCCGGGATCCTGACCCAAGCCGAAGGCAGATGCTTCACCAACTGAGCCACCCAGATGCCCCTCTACCTCAGCATTTTGATTAATCCTACTTCAGAATTCAATGAAAACAGTTCATGTAAATAAGGAGTTTAGCAAAATGTGAACTCACAAAAAATCCATGCTCTGTAAGTGTTACCTACTGAGATCAAGCCCTTAGAGTCAGTCACTGTTACTTAAGAAACTTTGATTTTGATACAATTTCCCAAACTTGCAATAAAGATGCAAAAACAGTACAAGGAACTCCCATGCATCCATGTTTATCAAGTGTTTGCATTTTGCCGCACCATTTTATTTTGCCCTTAAAAGTTACTTTTAAGTGAAAATAAAATGAAAGTTGTCTACACTCCATCTCTTCCGTCGTCATGCCAGTCTGGATAGCAGTGGAATTCCAAGGAAACTATCCCAGAGCCTTGCCCTTCCAGAGGAAGGGAACCCTCCCACTCTCTTGTGGCTTCTCCAAATCCTGGCCCCAATCTACTTTCATTTTAGATCCCATCTTGTTTCTTCCTTAAGCAATAAAGAGAATTTGGAGAGGACAGGACTGAATCAAATGTTCAGCAACTTGAAGACTTGTAAGAACACTCTAGCTCTCCAGTCTGAACTGGGAAGTTCTACTATTCCAGAACTGATCGAATATGCCCACACCACTGACTTTCTAGGGTCACATCATCCAGCATTTTGGGAGAAGTGCAGGTTGGGGGAAAGAAGGAGTGACCGGTTTGCTAGCGAGACGGCCACCATTCAGGCTGTAGATGGGTATCTTATAGCTCGAAAGGAAAAACTAGTCCCTCAAATTTATCATTTTTTAGTAGCTGGGATATCTCAACTGCCTCTCAGTAACCAACAAGTTAGCTAAACAACATCTAGTTATACACCAGGACAAGGGCACGTATAATTTTATGCCTACTCCTGGGGAAAAGTGAAAATGGTATAGCCGGTCACTACTGCAGGTCACTTATTCTTTCCAGTCATAATTTAGGGTTATGGGGGCTTTTTAGATTAAAAATAAAATCAAGATATATGGTTTGATAAGCTCAATGAGTAAGAGTAAGCTAACAGTAACTACTCAATACATATGCCATATGCTATACCAAGTGCTTTAAGTAAAGTATTTCATTAATCTTCCACCATAACCCTGGATAGTTGGTAGTAGTATTATTTCTACTTTTATGATTCACTCTCTGACCTGATGTCAGAACTCAAGTTCTCAGCCACCACAGAATAAAACCTCCATAAGAACAACTGTTCTCACCTCCATGGGACAGTAAGGGCAGAAAGAGTGAAAGGCATGGGACCTAGTCATTTAGACGCCAAGACCTATGGCCCCACAAATACAGTAGGCACAAACAGAGGACGTGTGGACAGAAATAACCTGGACTGACTGGATCCAGTAACAGGGTATGATACAGGATGACAGGGTGTTGTAAGTATTTTTAACAGACCTTTGTCTATTAATTCAGAAATGGTGGTCTCAGAGCTGATCGAGGACACAACGGAGCAAGATGGTTACACATGCAGATTCTGGACACTGGCCAATCTAGATTCAAATTCCTCCTCCATCACTTGCTAGAATTGTAAGGTCCTGGGCAATTTAAGCTCTCAACCGAGGTCTCCTCATCTATAAATGGAGACAGTAATTCTACTTATCTCCTAGGTTCTGATAGGTAAATGAAACAATCCATTAAAACACTTAGCATAATGCCTACTTGATTGGAAATGCTCCATAACTAACTGCTGGTTAGTAGCTATGGTTATTACTGTTATTTATAATGTTGTTTTGTTATTTCTACACCATTTTAGCTGATTGCCCCAGCACAACCTAATAGAAAAAATAAAGTTTCTTAATTTAATCAAGATTTTTAAATTCTCAAGATGAGTCTGCATGATTTTTCTGACAAGATCAATACACCTGCAATCGGCCAAAGCAAAACTCCAAGCACAAACAAGGTCAAGTATACGAGAATATAAAATATTGCAATAGAGAGGTTTCAAAAAAGTTCACCTTGAGGATGTAGGCTTAACAGTTTCAATGTTAGTCCCATCCATAAATAAAGTAATTTCTAGACCCATACACTTTAAAATACATCACCAAGCAAAGCACATTTTTGATTGTACACCTGTGCTCAAATTGATTTTATTATTCACTTAGTGCAATGGAAGGAACTGCCTTGGAAACTAAAGCATGCTTATAATTCTATAAGGGACTTTCTCACCATTCGCCTCTTAGTATCACGTTAAAGATGAGAGTTTTTAGGTGCGTTTAAATAATAGTACACTTGCTAATTATGTTTTAAACACCAACAGATTCTGCTATGGGTATCTTACAGAAGAATAAAAAGAGAACAAAGTGGACTCTTTAAAAGATTAAAGTAGCCCCCAACTTGCCACAGGACTAGGGGAAAAAATTAATTACTGAGGTATCACGTATCCTTTATCAGACCTACTGCAGCTACAGTGTAAAAATCTCTTGACTATTTTAAGTGGTGGATACCAGGGAGAGTATGACATGTCAAAACTAACACAGTGTCTAATTGCCTGCCTTTCCCTCCACAAAGTCTCAATGTGGCAATCCAGGTCCCAATTGTGCCCATGCTGACAGTGACTCCTTGCCTGACCTGCCCTGCCCCACACCCCATATATGAGCTACATGGTGGAAAACTCAAACCTGCTATCTCACTGGCCTTGCAGAGTGGAGGTGGGAGGGGGCGGGACAAATCAACATCTTTATTCTTCCACTAAAACCCACATCACAGGAACCTGCACGCAGCTTTCCATTTAGTGTCTACACCTCTGAGAAGGCAATGATTTCTTAAACTTTAAGAATACACTGCTGATGAGAGCAAACAAAAAAAATATATCTTAAAAAGTTTTTGAAAAACTTAAAACTATCAAGTTGAAGAAAGAGTGCAACAAGCAAACTGCCACAGAGTAGGGGACAACAAGTCTATCGGAAGGTAGACTAAGCGTGCCCAGCTGTTCTATTCCACCACAGGAAACCTACTACTCCTGAGGTTTCAACTTACCCAAATAATCGCTCAGAACAACTAGAGGTAAAACTTTCACAATAAGTATGCCCCTACAATCAATCTACATCCCTAAATTCGCCTGTAAAGCCACATGATCTTGCCTATCCTGAAGGAGACAGGAACAACTCAGGGAGACTTGACCATGTCACACTGGCCACCAGAGAAGCCTACGAAGAACAATGTCAATGACAGTGCCTTTGAAACAGACCCCTACCCAAAGGCAAGAAGTCCCAGGAAGGATTTTTTCACGCACACCAAGATCAAAGTCTGATTTATAATAAATATAAGTGGGTAATATCATTACCTACATAAACTAACAAACACAAAAATATAAACACTTCCCTCAAAAACTGTTTCAAGATAAACGTTCAGGATTTTTCATAATTTATCTCATTAGAAGCTTTTCTGGATTTATCAGTTAGCATCTCTCATTTGCTACCAACCATGCTGTATAATCCACTTTTTATAATAATTGAACAAAGTGGCTTTTAAGATAATTTACATGGCAAAGTTATACATCCTCCACTAAAAAACAGGTAAGGATTCTGACGTAGGATGGTATTTTCTCCACAATTATTTAAGTATTGTATCATTTCTACCACACCCATGTACGACTGCAACCAGCTCCTAAAATACAACTAACTCCCCTGGCTGAGCACAGTGGGACCCACTGGCTGTCTCCTGGGAACCTGAGCACCTTGTGCCCATACGTAACTAGCAACAGAAAGCCACCATCACAATGTGGAGATATAGAAGAACAAAATGTGGCAAAGTCTGCTTACCATAGGATTCTATTATCAGTCTATAATGAGCAAACTTATACAAAGTGCTATATCTCAGGCAACTAACAAAGTGCCATATTATTAGGCAAATAACAAAGGTTTCTTCTCAAACCGCCCCCCCCCCATTTCATTGACCTTCACCAGCACTCCTTGGGGGACTCACCATATACCACCTTTTGAGGAACCTTGCAGATCATTTTGGGAAAGTTTTGGAATGCCACTAGCAATGGAAAGAAAGCTGAGCAATGGCATCATGGTCCATTATCTGCTACCTCAGACATACGCTATAAGAGCTAATAAACACCCTCCTCAAATCTGGTCCTCATGAGGTGCTCCCTGCCTCAGTGAATAGCATCACCAGTCAGTCAGCTAGCCAAGCAGTGTATATGCTAGAAATCTACATTCCCTGACACATTCTTCTCCTTGAGAGCAAATCTATCCTCAAGTCCTATTCACTGAACCTCCTTAGTATTTTTCACACCAGTACATTTTTCTCCATCCCCACGGCCATCAATTTGTCCAAATCATTATTATTTCCCCATCAAATGGACCACCACAATAGCAGGCTGGATGCTATCCCTAACATATTCTACCTCTTCAGGCCCAGCCATCAATCCAATCTTCTTTAGAAAATAAATCTGTTTCTGTCAAACACTGCTTAATACTCATCAGTGGCTCTGTAACTTTTTTTCAAATCCCAAATTCTGTATTCCATAGACCCCACCCAAGCTGGCCTCTGCCTGTCTCTTGAGTCTCATGTAGCTGCTCTCTAGAGACCTCAAACACACTACCTCCCTCCTCTTCTAGCATCATTTAGATGGCAGTGCTATAGCCACTTCCTAAGGGCTGACACCCCCCCCCCAGCTAGACAGGCCCCCAAGTCACTCTCACTCCTCCCAATATCCACTGCATAGCACCTAGGACAGTCCGGTTGCTTTATTTAGGTTTTGTCTGGGTCTACCACGTCTTCTTGTTGCACCCCTGTATTCCCAACACAGCACCTTTCAGGTGGCAGGTACTCAATAAATACTTGAATGGATGAACAAGAAAACAAGACAAACCAGGAAAACTAATCGTAGTCCACAGTCATTTGCCGCTAGAGCCAAGCCTGACACCTACAGCACTTTAGGGGCTAAAAGGGCCATTTAAGAAAGTGTCACCGATTCCACACTGGCATAAGCAAATACGCCCAAGGACCAATCAGCCTTTTACTACCAAGTTATGCTTCTGTATTACTATTCTACATTATTTTTTAACAGAACCCTCTAAAAATACTTCACTGAGAAAACAATCATGTTTTCAGTCACCTAACGTTAGTTAAAAGGTACAAAAATCTAGTTATGATAATGAATACAAGCTTCTAAAATGAAAACAGTAATCAAATCTTGGAATAATTATCTCTGCATTTTTCTACATGGATAATCAGTTTTACAAAACAAAAAACAAAAAACCTCCAAACCATTACATAGCAGAGACAAATAAATTATTATTGGCTTAAGAACACCTTTAAGAGCTGCGCTTAATTCTTAAGCCAAAGGTACTTTTGATCAGAACCTAAGAGGGAGAGCGAGACTCTTGCAGAGCCAGCTCAGTCATCCAACAAAAACAAACCCAGTACCTCCCCTACACCGGCACCAAGCTAGGCACCAAGAAGACAACCATGACCAAGACAGCCCTGTAATACTGGGTGACCAGCCAGAGGCAGTTCATTTAATTAATCTCTCTGGGCTTTAGTTTCTTAATCTGTAAAATGAGAAAGTTAGACTAGCTCTCTAAGGTCCCTCACTGTCTAAATATCCAAAGATTCACTAATGATTTTAAGATAAATTTCTATTTGACAATATCCTGATGATTTCCTACTTCTGTTCATTATTCTTATCATAAAGGTGTGGTTTAAGAATTTTAATATATTGATAAAAGTAAAATATAAAAGATCAGCAGTAGCATTTTTCATTACCTTCCTAGCTCCTAACTACCACCATAATCAGCTATGGTCTTCTGCCTGTCATAATTGCAAACCAACCTGAAATACAACATGACATCTTATTTTTTGTAGAAAAATTAGGTGATCATTTACTCCCAATTTCTTTTTATACTTTGCCATCATCCATCATCTTTGAATATCAAAGGGTTTTTTTAAAGCAATGCAAAATAATAGTTTTCTAGGAAAAAAAGGAAAATTTTATCACCCAAATAAAGCTATGACTTTAGAAACCTGATTAGATATAACACTAAACTCTGAATTTCGAATGATATAAAAAAGAATAGCCTTTTTAAAAAGATACACAAACGTGTCCGTACGAATGGGCAAGACAATGAGAGTCACACAGGGCCAATGTGTTCCTGATATCATCTCAACATCATCCAAAATGTTCCTTCGCCATCTTTTTTTTAGTGAATTTAGCTGTGTGACCTATAGCTATTTAAGTGCTTGTTTGTTTACATCTAAAATCCATCTGAATACTGAAAGTAAATCACTTTATTACAAAGCTGAAGCATTAAGGGCTTTTTTTTTTTTTTTTTTGTAGTCACACACTTTACTCAGCCCTGACTAAGCATTTTTATTCTTGCAATGCCTTATTTATAGATGTTTATAAGATGGCCCTGGTGTCTGCTATCAAATCCGAAAGGCCATATATGGATAACAAAGGATGAAAGATAACTACCTCCAAAGTTAACCTTAAAAGTTAAATGTGAGTATTTGGTTACCTAAAGAACTCTCTCTCCCACTAGACAGGAAACTCTCTGAGGGAAAGCCCTGCCTCTTATTTGTCATTTACACACCGAAAGGCTTACCAATGAACACGGAAACAAGAGTAAATAAATGGATGGCGACTTTACCGCAAGCAAACTTTCTTAAGCACAGGGAATAAAATGTTGTAAGCCTAGGTCTGAGATAACTACTCCTAATCTTGGCACTTAGATTGCTCTTATACACTGAAGCACTCAGATTGTATTCTCTCACAGATGAAAACACTCTTTTTCTTTTGACCTAACTGCCTAAAAACCATACTATAAATATTACATTATTGACTATGTTTGTATGAGAAAGTTGTAACGTTTCTCTGATACATTATTATAAAGGTACTCCTCACAATATTCATTTTAATTAAATAAAAGAAAGACTCTCATGAAAAAAGTTTGGGAAATAGTCCTATAAGTCCCACTGATTAAAAACTAAACCAAATACAGGTGAATCTATGAAAGTTCTATTTTAAAACTAAGTTACTAGATGCATTTTAAACTTGACTTCGATATTTTAAACTTGGGGGAAAGGCATTATCTTTTCCTCAAAAGAGGAAAATACCATGTTTGAGTTTTTAAACCATCACCATTACGTATGATACACAACCTATATCATTTTTCAATCCTGACTTCCATGTAAAGACATAAAGGAAGTAATTTTTTAAATTAACTTAAAAATACACCTATTGATTAAACCAATATAACTAGTTTGGAATTCCCATGCCAGTCTATATTATTATTCATTTCTTACCTAAAAATTCATTTGAATCTTGAAAAACCTAGAATTCCTCAGGCTTCAACTTACTGTCTTGCACAGAGGGAGGAAAAAAATAGAACATATCAAGAGAATATAAATTATAAAATACATAGTGCTGGAAAATAATTCTTAAGTGTCATGGTGAGGAAATTCACCTGTTACAAGCCTCACAAAAATCCATTATTCTCTTTATCAGGTCATCAAAAAGGGGAGAATGTCATATTCCCACTAGTGGCAAAATAAGAAAATTCGGTTCCTAAAATTTACTGCAAGTCCCTATCAATTTCCAAATTGTTTACTTTGGAACTTTTTTCTACAGTACAGATTTTTCCAGGGAAAATAAACTTTTCATGAGCAAATCTGGAAGACATAAAATGTCTCCTACTTATTATCACCTAGAAAGGCAAACCGAGTACTGTTCCGTGCCCCAAGCATCTAGCTTTCAGCCTCTTTATTATCATTGTCAATGAATGGGCCCCAGTCAAATGAAAGCTGCCATTTTAGGGTAAAGACTGGAGGGCTTCTGTTGTGCAACAGCAAGACAAAAACACTCCGCGACAGATGTACTCTGGGGGCTGGGAGACGGATTCAACTTCATAAAATCACTGCTCAAGTTATTTCTGAAATAAGAATTACCTAGTACTCACACATTACTACAATCTAAATAGAATTATAACTGGGATAAACCAGGTTCCCATGCTGTTAAGGTCGTAGTCACTAAGATTTGTTTGTCATCATTAGAATTGATCTGTGAGGAAATAAAGAGAACTACTTTTTTTTTCCTATTTGATTACGTATAGTGAGTACTCCCCCCCTCTCGTTATTGGGAGAGAATTGGGGGGGAAATACACTCAACCTCTTTGAAAGGTATTGCCCACTGCAAAGACGGCTTAAATTAATATTTTTAGAAAATAAAAATCAGGGCCTTCATATAAATCCTTTTAAAATAAATTAAAATATTCAACATACCCCAGCAATCGAGCCCAGAGAATGGACATATTTCAAGATAAGTTATTTAAATCGATTGCTAGATAATATACAATGAGAAACTAAAAAGTATACTTAGCGAGTGGAGAGCTGGATAGTGTATCTAATTCTAGCAATTCAAAAGGAAACTCTCCATGTGGGTTGCTACTTTTCTTTTGTCCATTGTCTGTTCAGAAGAGGGGGGAAAAAAACTAGTTTAAAATCGAGGCGTGAACAGTCTCTAAAAGTGACCTCCGGGAAAACCGTCCGACCCATAGCAGGAGCACTCCCCGCGCCGCCCGCTCTACGTGGGCGCTCACAAAGCGGGCGGCCGGCCGGGAGTTTGGGGTGCGCTCCCACGGCGCGGGGCTCCTCGAGGCAGAGCCATCCGGAGAAAGGCGGCTCGGTAATGATGGCTGCTCGGGGCCGGCGGCTCCTTCCCCGGAGCCTCCCGACCCCCCCCCCACCCCCGCCCGGGATTCGCCGCCCTCCCCACTTCCCCCAGGCCGCGCTCGCCCCGCGCGGACGCGGCCGCACCGCAGCCCACCGGTGCCCGCGCCCCCGCACCCCCGGTGAGCCCAATCCCCGGTGCGAACCAAACAAACAACGCGTCCCCCGCCGCCCTCCTTCCTTTCCCCGCTGACCGCTTGGCCTCCAGCCACCTCGGCCGTTCACACTCCGAACGGCGGATCTCTGCGGGGGCAGAGCGCACCCGAGACACCTCGGGGGCCACCTGGTGACCCCCCCCAGGCGCTGACCCCCGGCGGAGTCGGGGGTGGGGGAGCTGAGTTGCCTCGGGGGGTTAAAGTCGCTATTATGCAGTCGCCGCCGCCGGCCCGGCCAGCTCGGCAAGGTGGGGTCCCCTCTTCGCCGCGCCTCCCCGCGCTCGCCCCGGCCCCGCTCCCTTTCTTCTCCTCCTCGCGCACTTGGGAGTCGCCGGGGAGCCCCGAGAGCCCCCAGCTCCGGGCTCGCAACTCCGCGCCCGCGGCCGGCACGGGTTGGGGTCCGGACGCCCCCAGCGCCGCGTGTTCGCGCCGCCCCCGCCCCACGCGGCGCCCCGCGCACTTTCCCCGCCACCGACCCACCTCGCCCGGTGGCCGTCCCCGCGCGGGCCGGCGCCGCCGCGCCAGGAGGGACGCACTTTGTTCGCGCCGGTGCGGCCGCCGCTCCCGGCGAGCGCGGCGTGGTCGGTCCGGAGCGGGGGGCGGGGGCGGGAGGCGGGGGTCGCCGCCGTCCCCGAGCCGCCGCCGCCGCCGCTCAGCCGCCCCGCGCGCCCATCGCCCACTCGCACTTGAGTTGGAGCCCAACTTTTCCTCCTTCCTTTTTCTTTCGAATGGAGCCGGCAACTCGTGCTCGGCGCCGGCGGGAGGAAACGCGCTCGCGCTCCTCCGCGCGCAGACACGCTCCCTCCTGTCCCCCGTCCCCCCCCCACGCCGGCAGCACAACAAAAAGCCATTTACATGCGAGGAAGTGACCCTCGGCCGGACCGCGCGCCCCCGCCGCCGCCGGCCCAGCGGACGCAGGCAAAAGTTGGGGCGCCGGGCGGCGCTCGGGGCGCGGGTTCGGGCCCCGCGGGCGGCGACGCCGGCGACACGGCACGGGCGGCGCTGCGCTCCTGCGCTGGCCCCGGCCCCCGCCCGCCCTCGCCCCTCGCCCCTCGCCCCGCACACGCCCAACTCCTCGCTCCCAACTCCTCGCGCGGCCCCGGCCACGGCCCGGAGCGATTTCCTGCCGCCGCCCCTCCCGGAGGCGCCCGGCGAACTCTCGCGCTCACCGGGTCGGTCGGTAGGGCTCCTCCGCTGCCCTGTGCCGAGGGGAAAACAAAACGCAGAACGGGCTCCGGAGTTGGCTCGGCGGCCGCGGCCAGGGGGCTAATCCACGGGCGCGGAGTTGGCCGGGGGCGAACGGGGCTCTGGCGAGTTTCAGGGTCTCCGGGTCCCCGGGCCGCCTCCTCAGCGGCGCTCCTTTGTGTAATTTCACTCGATTCAAGTTTAATCCGATAGTTCCCGAGCACGAGCGCGTCCGCACTACCACGGCTCAACCCCCGCGCCGCCGCCGCCGCCGCCGCCGCCGCTGCCGCCGCCGCCGCCGCCGCCGCCGCCGCCGCCGCCGCGGCCCCAGCACGCCAGCGCCTGCGCGCGCCCGGCACGCTGCGCGCGCCCGAGGCCGCGGGGCCGCGCGCGCCCGCCGGCGGCTCCCTCCGCGCCGCGCCCGCGCGCCGCCACCTGACGTCAGGCGCGCCTGGCATAATTTATGCAAGAATTCGGCCGGGGTGGCGGAGGCCGAGGGAGAGGCCGAGAGAAAAGGGGCGGCGCGGGGCTGCGGGGCCGCGGGCTGCGGAGGGCGGGCCGGGCGCCACTTCCCGTCCCCGGGCGGGCGCCGGCGCTGCGGGCGGTTCTCCCCGCCGGCCGGTGCGCGGCCGCCGTGCAGCCTCTCTGGCAGGGCTCCTCCGAGCGCTTGGCCGCCGCGCGGCAGCGCCCCGGGCGCGGGCTGGAGAGGGTGCCACGTTTCCCCGCGCGGCACCTTCCCGGAGTCAGGGTGCGCCGCCCCGGGGCAGGAAGCGGCGGCTGGGAGCCAGCAGCGGTCCTCCTGGCCACAGCGAGGGGTTTCCAACGCTACGCGGACGGCGGCGGCTCGAGGGGTTTGGATGTCTCTTCTGTAATTATCCTTCAACTTGAAATTATTTTCCCACATGAAATTATTTAGAATGGACACATACCATTTCAGCTAGATTTATCCTGCCTCTCTCCACATTGCTTTTCCTACCTCCTCGTTGACAGGACAGCCGGACCCACTACTAGATCAAAAAGTTTAACTAGATGGCGTTGATTTTGTTGAATTTGTTACCATGCCAAAAAAGGGGGAGAGAGCGCAGTCATTATGAAACAAAGAAATAGGTTGTGTGCCCATTATTAAGCGTGTCAGGACTAGAATGTTTTAATCATTCTTTGGCAAAAATGTCACTTTTATATGATCTCCTAACCTTTAATGTCCACACCTCTTCTTCTGTTTCTCCTCCCGGTACAAAAGGAATAGTAAACCTGGAGAAAATTTTCCTGTATTAATTTTCCTTTTAGGAGATAAATCTGCAACATTTACCGAGCACTTTCTGTGTGCAAGTTAATGAGCAATGATAATTCTTTTAAACTGTCAACAATTGTACACTAAGATGATGTTATTAGGTTGAAGATTACATTTACTGTTAAATCAAGGAAGGAACTTTTATCAACCAAAGGTAGTCTAAAATAGAGTAAAGCAACTTGCTATTATTAGACTCCAAAATAAACTGAGAAAATTGCAAAACTATGCAAAACATGCTTTCTCCTCATTCACCACCTGTAGTGCTAAGACTAATCACAATATTTCTATTTGAACAAAAGATTAATCAAAACCATTTTGCTACATAATAACTAGAACTACTCAATAATTTTGATTATACTAGACTTAACCACTAAAACATTTATTTTTCTATTATTAGTAATAGTTTTCTAAAGATAAGTTACATTGTACTGTCATTTATTAAAATGCATTGGGTTTGGCTTTCTTTTGTCATTTGAGTGGTGTTTTAAAGGAGGTAAATAGTTTATTCAAGGTATTTACAGATAAAGAGCAGAAAGAAGATTGATACTACAGAAAATTCTGACATTAAAAAATTGGAAAACACTAAAATAAACTTCTCCCTGTTTTATAGCCCCATATCATAAACCAAGAATCAGAATTCTGAGGTTAGGTTTACATTTCCATTATATCTCTCAATGAAAGCATGTGGGGGATGCTTTGGTGTATGTGTGTGGGAGAGAGAGAGGTTAAAGACAGGATACAATGTCTACAAAGAAATCACTAGTGCCTTGCTATATCAGAGGACATAAAACTGACATAAAAGTAACTATTTCTTATCTTTTACAGTATACCCCAGCTCACTGCCAGGTGTAAATGTTTCAAGGCTAATTATGAGCAAAAACAAAAATGACATCTGCATATAATGAAAGTGTATTAATCTTCAATCAACAAATAGTACTAAATGACTATGAGGAGGCCCCCTTGTGCCCTTGTAATTTAACTAGAAAGGTAGGACATTTTTCTTGAAACACGAGAGATGGTAAAGTAGTACAGCCAAAGCTCAAACTAGAAGCAAAACGGCGGTACTGCCCCTTCATTTATTTGCCCTCCTTATCCCAACCACTGTCCTGACAGCCATGATGGAGCAGACTCTAAGCTTTTAGAAGTTGGTCTGGTGCAGAGTTTGAGGGGCCTTGAAAAGCAGGGAGCCTCAGGGGCAAACTCTAGGCAGCTCTGGCCTACTGAAGTCGCTACCTCCCCCCTCCCCCCCCCGCGCCACCCCCCCATCCCCACTACCCTTTAGATTTCACTGTTTTCTCTCCATTTGCTGCACTATTGAAGTTCTCCCAATGAGAATCATTTGAATTCACAAGCTTTCCCTTTAAGTATGCAAATACCTTAAGGAGAGATAAGGGACTCTTGGTCATTCACAGATGATTGTAAATTAGGTCAATGGGTCATTTTCCTCCCAACAGCTAGCTGAGACTAACAAATTTAGAGATTTATTTATTCATTCAACACAGAGTGCCTAAGAGGTTCCAGGCTTTGTCCTAGGCACTGAAGATGCAGTAGGGAACAAAACAAACCCAAATTCCTGCCTTCCTGAAGTTTACAGTCTAACAGATTGGGAGTTTTGATTCAGTGGTTAGACAAAATGGTAGTTTTGGAGTCTGAGCCCTTGGGGGATAGGGCAGGTCTGTGTTCCTTGCAGCCAGAAGGCATTGGAAAGGTACTAAGGACCTGGAAGATGGACATAAAAGTATGGATTGGGTGCCAGCAGAAAGCAGTCGAGAAAAATACCAAAGACAACTTAACCTGTTACAAAAAGGTTTTCTCAGCCCCCTGAAATGAATGAAAAGTCTTCCAAGAACTGAAACTATTACTAAGTGACCAACAGTTCAGCTACATCACTGTTTAGACAAATGAATAGTTGTCTCTGTTTGGAAACATAGCCATAATGTATCAATATATAATACTTCATGGAGGCAGGGGGAGGTGGGGGGGTTAATTTGCACATCCAAAGTAACTTGAGGGATGCCTAGCTGGCTCGGTGGATAGAACATACTACTCCTTTTTTTTTTTTCTGAAAGATTTTGGTTTTTTTTGAAAGATTTTGTTTTTTAAGTAATTTCTACACCCAACGTGGGGTTCCAACCCAAATCCCAGAGATCAAGAGTTGTATTCTCTACCGACTAAGCCATCCAGACCCCCTGAGCATACTGCTCTTGATCTTGGGGTCATGAGTTCAAGCCCATGTTGGATGTAGAGACTACTTACAAACAAACAAACAAAGAACTGAAAATTACCCAAACTTTAGGAACACCTCCTACTTAAAACTAGAGCCCTATCTGTTCTTCCAAATATTATCAACTTTAAGAAATTACAGATATTACACTAATTCCAGTGTTGAGGACATACTTCAATGCCTTTTCGGAACTCATCTTTTGAAAATGTGTTTGCAACCAATTTGCAAGCCATAGGAAACAACTCTCTTTAGGACCATATCTCTTTTTCTCCACTAAAACTGTATTATTCTACTTCATCATTTATCAAATTTCCATCCAAATGATTTTGGCAAGCTCCAATATATTTTGCCTTTAAATGATGAAGATTTACTACCATTGAAAATATAAAGAAAAACAAAGGTGCAGATATTTAAAAGGTTACAAATGCTGAAGGAAGCACCAAAAAGAAAACACTAAAAAGCATTGCTTGCATCACTGGAATAACAGCGTCTATGTTCCTCTGTCATTTTTTCATGAGGGAAAGAATCCAGTTGGATATGTAAGCTCACCCTCCATGTTCTACCCATAATGGAACTACTTGCTATGAGCTTTTGCTAGTCACTGCCAAGGTTATTAAGGTCAAGATATCAGGTGAAAAGAAAGCCCCACTGTTGACTCCCAAAGATAGCATGTTTAGCTAGGGCTTAGCAAACATTGTATTGAATGCCTACTTTCTTTCAGCAAACATTTATTGAGTACCTAGCATGTGCCAGACTATTGGCTAGCTCCCTGTCCTCAAGGAGCTCATGTTTTACAGCAATGTAAAGGAAGATGTGATTTTTGCTGCCTGAGACAGCAAGAGCAGGTTTCCTAGAAGAAAGGAGGTTCAAGCTGGGTCTCGAGTAAGCACAGGAATTAATCTGAACAAGGAGGGTGGGAGGCATTCCCAACAGACAACAAAGTGGTCCGGTGGTTTTAAAGCTTGATGAGCACTTGTTACTGCAAGTGATTCTATACTGAGTGGAACATGGAGGGTGAGCCAATCTTCCTCTTCAGTCTTCTCTGATTCTCCCGGGATGGGTTGGCTGTACTTTTGTTCTCCCAAGAGTGCGTATCTACATCAGTACTGGTTTACAATGGATTATAATTAATTGCTATCTTATTCTGTCATTAGGTTGTGGGGCAAGGTCCATGCCTTGTCTTTTAGCATCCCTCGTTGGCCTAGAGCCTTCTATATAGAAGGTGCTCAGTAAATGCTTACATACTTATATACATATGGGACGGGGGGGGAGAGGTAGTAGATTAGACTGGAGAAGTAGATAGCCAAGGAGAGCTCTAGATGTCACCCCCAAACGTTTTGGTGTCACTGATGAGTCCAGCAAGAGAGTAACAAGTCAGACCTGTACTTAAAAAGATCTCTGTGAGAAGTTGCAGAATGTGGGAGACTAGACCTGAAGCAGGGAGAAAAGTGAGGTGGCCCCCATAAGACAAAAACAGGGAAGATATAGAAGCAATTATCAACTACTTCTTTGTACCCTCAGACTCAAGAAGTTCCTAGATGCTTGTCACCTGGGCTGTCATCCCATAGGGAAGACAAGGCAGAACTGAAGAACCGCTCCGCCCTGTGGTGGAGGAAGGCAGTGCTCTTTCTGGAAGGAGCACCTATGGGGACTGTGAAGGCAGTGGTTCCAGAGTGGCCCTGCCACCAATCTGTAAGGAGCCACTTTGTCTCTTCTCCCCTCAGTTACCAGCTCCAATATTGGGTGACTTGTCATCACTGAACTTACCCTCAATAATACGGGCCATACCTAAGTCTCTCACTGTCTGCATTTCTAGACTAACAAATGAAAATCCATAGTGCTAACTTAGCCAATTGTAATTAGATTCTTTTACAAGACATTTTAAGTGGGAAAATATAGTGTTCTATTCAACAGCGATCAAGCACTTGCTCTGGGGGCTGGAAAAACAGAAATAAAGCAAACGCCTGCCCTAAAGGAGTTGTCTGAATGTATCAGGCATGACACACATTGAAGTATGTCGTTACAATTCAAATGCGTACAATAGTGGTATTACTGGGTAGAGTGGTAGCTCAGAAGGGACGACTAATTTTGCTTCTGCGCAGAGAGGCAGGGGAGGCTTTACAGAGGATGTGACATTTAAACTGGGTCTTCAAGGACTCTGCAGATGTCAGGGCTGGGGAGGTATACCAGGCAGAAAAACTGTCCGGGACATCTACTGGGTGGATGGCTAGTGTCAGCACTGCAAGTAATTTGGCACAAGCACAGCATAAACAGGGACAGGACAGGAAATGAGGCTGGAAATATAGGTGGAGCCAGGTTGGGGAAGGTTTTGTAGCCTATTCAGAAATCTTTATTCCATAGGTGGTGAGGAACCACTAAAGGGTTGTCAGCAGGAAAATGATCAGGACAAACATGGATGTATTGGCTGGGTGAGCCAATTCTCAGAGCAAGGAGACAGTGAAGAGACATCGCTGATGGTCAAAGTACAACATGACAAAGCCCTTGACCAAGGCAGCATTCGAGGTGATGGAGATAAAGGAATAAATGCAAGAGATATTTAGGTGACATATTTGATAAGATTTGGTGAATGACTGATAATTGGTAAGTGAATAAAAAGTAAAGGTGAAGATTCACTTCTAAGTGTCTTCCTTGAATGGTAACCAGTTGCATCATTAACCAAGATAAAGAATAAGGGGCAGGAGCAGTTTGCAGAACACAGTGCTTTGGGATGGGAATTCGAGGTGATCTCTGGAATATTCAAGTGGGGATGCCCATTAAGATATGAGAATGTAGAAGACTGATCTGGTCTAGAAATGTAGGTGTAAGAATCATAAGGTATGAATGGTACTTAAATCCATTAGCGGGGCACCTGGGTGGCTCAGTCGTTAGTCTGTCATCGGCTCAGGTCATGAAACCAGGATCCTGGGATCAAGCCCCGCATCAGGCTCCCTGCTCAGTGGGAAGCCTGCTTCTCCCTCTCCCACTCCCCCTGCTTGTGTTCCCTCTCTCGCTGTCAAATAAATACATAAAATCTTTAAAACAAATCCGTTAGCATGGATGGCATTGTTTGGAAAGACATGCAACATGAGACAAAAGCAGGCTAATAGGAATCTTTAAAACACCATGTTTTCTCAGTTATTTATTACTGTGTATCAAACCATCCCAAAAAGTAGTGGCTTAAAACAAAAATGTATTATTCATCTGGTGGATTGACTGGGGGTTGTGCTCAGTTGGAAAACCTGGGGTAGATCTTTCTGTCTCTCTCACTCTCTCTCTCTCTCTCCCCTTGGTCTTTATCTTAGTCATCCAGATGACATGGCAGTCTTTGAGGAGTGTTCTAAGAAGGCAAGCCCCAAAACACAAGCACCTATCAAGCCTCTGCTGGCTTTGCATTTACTGATGTTCTACTGGCCAAAGCAAGTCACAAGGTCAAGCCCAGAATTGAGGTGACGGGAGAAGGAAAGTGGGAAATTCCGTGACCGCCCTGAGGAGTAATTCACTGGGGAGCATTACTTATCCATGTGAACTGTTAGGAGACAGACAGAAAAAAGTAATAAAGGGAGACATCAAAAAAGAAGCCACTAAAGACAACTCATGAAGATCAATCTGAAAGGAAAAATAAGACCTCAAGAGAGGAGAGTTTCTAGAAGGAAAAGAGCAACAAGTCAAGTGTCACAGAGGAAGCAAGAAGGAAAGGAACAAAAAGTGTTCATTGGATTTGGTCTTTGTTAACCTTTTCAGTTTCGAATGTTGAGGGCAAAAGCTAGATTGCAGAGGGGTGAGAAATTTAATGGGAGCTGAGGAAGTGTAGGCAGTTTGTGTAGACTTCAGACTGTAGTAGTGTAGTCATGAAATGAGAGATGGGATGGTAGCTAAAGGAGACCTCACATCAAAGAGAGGGTAGCAGGTTTAAAATACAAACAAACAAAACAAAACAAAAACAACCATCAGGATGATAAGCATTCCTGTAGAGTAGGAGACAGGAGCAGGAAGGGAGTGGGCAACCACATCAGGGAGTGAGGCTCGTGGGGAAGAAGATGTCATCAAACCCTGGGTGGACGACAGGAAAGACACCTGTCTTTCTGGAACCCAAGAAAGGTGGGTGAAAATGGTAATAAGTTTATAGGCTGGGGCAGGAAGAGACAACAGAAAGTTAAGCAGATTCATTTTATAGTAGCGTCTGTTTTTCTTATTAATTCAGTGGCTAATCATTTGCTGAGATCAAAATGTTCATGGATGGTCATGAGATTTGAGGAAAGAGTTCAAGTTTTGGAATAGTCCCTACAGGGAAGAAAGAAGCTGCAAAAAGAAAGTAAAAGGACTCTCATTGAGTCCTGAGCTGAGATTGTAGCAGCTCTAAGCTGTTATGCCACTTTCTGAAGTGGCATTCACCCCTGGAGAAAAGGAATACAAATGGTGGATTGCCAGGTTCACCCTGGGGGAGTCATTCTCTTTTATGGAGACCCAGAGGGATCACTGGCCACATAGCCAAAGTAGGGTCCCCCAGAGCCATGCCAGATCAGCTTGCGTTGTTACCTGGAGCCATGAAGTAGCCACAATCATGGGTCATCGTTGAAATGTAGGACATGAGTTCTATATAAAATAATGTGAGAGATGGAGATTTCTGGCCATCTCAAATCCTTTTTTGGGGAATAGATATGTTCACAACAACAAAGGAATAACTAAGTATGTCTCCTCTTCCTTCCATTTCATTAAGACTCTGGGTGGCTGGTTGGCCCATTTGGTTGGATTCCAATGTTAACCAGGCCAAAGCCTTGAGTGTTGTTTTTGTTCTGGTGACCTCAGGAGTGTCAACGTCAAGCAGTGGGACATAACATTATCGCTGCAAGTTCTTAGACAGTTCTAGGCTAAACTATGTCAAACTCAAAGAAGTACTTTGAGATGTAAAATGAGAACAGGTCATAATTTAAGGTCACCTAATTCTGTATCTCATGTGTCAGATCTCATGATATGCCTACATTCTACTCTGGTTTAGATATTTGCCAATCATTATTGCTAGCACAGGACACTCCAGGCTTCTTCCTCCTTGGTCAAAATATTCACAGTAGATAGAATATAAGATTTGGGTTTTGTGGATCATGTACACACAACCTTTATAGATGAAGAATCAAAGACTTGAGAGATTGCCCTACTGCGAAAGGCAAAGGTGGGACTGAAACCCAGACCTCCTAAACCCCTGCTTAGTGTTTTTTTCCCAAACAGAAATCTAATAATGGCCGAAAGACGAGTAGCCTTTCCCTTGATCCACTGCGGACTGAACTCCTTTACATCCAACTGTTTGCCCTTTCTTCTGCTTTTTTATTTTTTTTAAAGATGTTATTATTTATTTGACACACACAGAGAGAGAGAGAGAGAGAGAGCATGCACAAGCAGGGGGGACTAGCAGGCAGGGGAGAAGCAAGATCCCCACCCAGCAAGGAGCCCGATGTGAGGCTCAATCCCAGGACCCCGGGATCATGACCTGAGCTGAAGGCAGCTGATTAACCAACTGAGCCATCCAGGCGCCCCTCCTCTGCTTTTTTAGGGGGAAAAGTCACATTTGACAGACCAGTCTGTACCCTTTCATAATATCTTGCCTTAGGCTGCAGCTCTGAATGGGACAGACTTGAGAATTGGACAACCAGTGCCAGTTAATCCCTTCTCCTGGGCAGAATCGCTAACTACTCTCTGTCTAACTGCTCCACACTGAAATGTGGCGGTCATGGGGATGCGCATATGCAACCCACCACTTGGATATGGGAGCACTCGGCTCAGTACCAGAACCTAGGACAGTGTCTGGCATGTAGGAGCCCAGCAATGACCAATGCTCATGGAAAGAGGGTTACATTTAAGGTGCTGGGATGACTGGGCACAGAAAGACAAAACTAATTTTTAAAAGAGATTCTGTGTACTTGAACCTGAAAGGAGGAAACATTCTTAATTTTATCTTAATTTGTATTTTAACATAGTTAACTTCCTCCGAAGTAATTACTTTTTAATGTTTCTAATGTGTTTATAATATGATTGAGCTGCTATACTGGGAATTTTCATTTAGATAGCTAGCAAGAATTCGTGTTAACCCATCTCCTATGCTCCTCTCTGGAGTTTCTCTGCAGTGTAAGCTGCTGTAAATTCAGTCGACAGGGTAGAGCTTCATGGGATCAACAAGACAGAAGCCAACTGGCCGCAGAGGAGTACACCATCCCATTCCTGGTCCCATCCTCACAGTTTCATTGTGGGGCCCTCATAAGCCACAGCCCTTGAGTCACTTCAAAGTCACCTGGGTCTACAGTCGATTAAGTATAATTTCACATGTTTCACCAACAGCCTGTTCGTTTAATACCTCTCAGGAAAAGAAAATGTCTCATTACCAGACCTGACTCAGCAAGGGTAAAATAGTACATGCAGGCTCAGAGATGGCACAGATTGAGGTAGTGGCACAAGAGGGACTGAACTTTGGGGCACCTGGGTGGCTCAGTGGGTTGTGTCTGCCTTTGGCTCAGGTCATGATCTCAGGGTTGTGATATCAAGCTTGGCATCGGTCTCCGTGCTGGGCGTGGGGCTTGATTAAGATTCTCTGTCTTCGGGTCTATCCAACAAGAAGATCTAACAATTATAAATATCTATGTCCCTAACATAGGAGTAGCCAATTATATAAGCCAATTAATAACAAAAGCAAAGAAACACATCAACAACAATACAATAGTAGTAGGGGACCTTAACACCTCCCTCACTGAAATGGACAGATCATCTAAGCAAAAGATCAACAAGGAAATAAAGGCTTTAAGTGACACACTGGACCAAATGGACTTCACAGACATATTCAGAACATGCCATCCCAAATCAACGGAATACACATTCTTCTTTAGTGCGCATGGAACATTCGCCAGAATAGATCACATCCTAGGTCACAAATCAGGTCTCAACCGGTACCAAAAGTTTGGGATCATTCCCTGCATATTTTCAGAACACAGTGCTTTGAAACTAGAACTCAATCACAAGAGGAAAGTTGGAAAGAACTCAAATACATGGAAACTAAAGAGCATCCTACTAAAGAATGAATGGGTCAACCAGGAAACTGAAGAATTTTTTTTAAAGATTTTATTTATTTATTTATTTATTTGAGAGAGAGAGAGAGAGAGCGTGCACATGAGAGGGGGGAGAGTCAGAGGGAGAAGCAGGCTCCCTGCCAAGCAGGGAGCCCGATGCAGGACTCGATCCTGGGACTCCAGGATCATGACCTGAGCCGAAGGCAGTCACTCAAGCAACTGAGCCACCCAGGCGCCCCCAAAAGGAGAATTTATTTTTTTTAAAGATTTATTTATTCATTTGAGAGAGCGAGAATGAGAGAGAGAGAGTACATGAGGGGGGGGAGGGTCAGAGGGAGAGGCAGGCTCCTCGCTGAGCAGGGAGCCCGATGTGGGACTCGATCCCGGGACTCTGGGATCATGACCTGAGCCGAAGGCAGTTGCTTAACCAACTGAGCCACCCAGGCGCCCCCTAAAGAAGAATTTAAAAAATTCATGGAAACAAATGAAAATGAAAACACAACTGTTCAAAATCTCTGGGATGCAGCAAAGGCGGTCCTAAGAGGAAAGTATACAGCAATACAAGCCTTTCTCAAGAAACAATAAAGGTCTCAAATACACAACCTAACCCTACACCTAAAGGAGCTGGAGAAAGAACAGCAAATAAAGCCGAAACCCAGCAGGAGAAGAGAAATAGTAAAGATTAGAGCAGAAATCAATGAAATAGAAACCAAAAGAACAGTAGAACAGATCAACGAAACTAGGAGCTGGCTCTTTGAAAGAATTAACAAGATTGATAAACCCCTGGCCAGACTTATCAAAAAGAAAAGAAAAATGACCCAAATAAATAAAATCATGAAGGAAAGAGGAGAGATCACAACCAACACTAAAGAAACACAGTTATAAGAACATATTGTGCGCAACTATTGCCAGCAAATTAGATAATCTGGAAGAAATGGATGCACTCCTAGAGATGTATAAACTACCAAAACTGAACCAGGAAGAAATAGAAAACCTAAAGAGACCCATAACCACTAAGGAAATTGAAGCAGTCATCAAAAATCTCCCAACAAACAAGAGCCCAGGGCCAGATGGCTTCCCAGGGGAATTCTACCAAACATTTAAAGAAGAATTAATACCTATTCCTCTGAAACTGTTCCAAAAAATAGAAATGGAAGGAAAACTTCCAAACTCATTTTATGAGGCCAGCATTACCTTGATCCCAAAATCAGACAAAGACCCCATCAAAACGGAGAATTACAGACCAATATCCCTGATGAACATGGATGCAAAAATACTAGCCAATAGCATCACAGTACATTAAAAGGATTATTCACCACGACCAAGTGGGATTTATTCCTGGGCTGCAAGGTTGGTTCAACATCTGCAAATCAATCAATGTGATACAATACATGAATAAAAGAAAGAACAAAAACCATATGATCCTCTCAATAGATGCAGAAAAAGCATTTGACAAAGTACAGCATCCTTTCTTGATTAAAACTCTTCACTGTGTAGGGATAGAGGGCACATACCTCAATATCATAAAAGCCATCTATGAAAAACCCACAGCGAATATCATTCTCAATGGGGAAAAACTGAGAGCTTTCCCCCTAAGGTCAGGAACACAGCAGGGATGTCCAATATCACCACTGCTGTTCAACATAGTACTAGAAGTCCTAGCCACAGCAATCAGACAACAAAAAGAAATAAAAGCCATCCGAACTGGTAAAGAAGAAGTCAAACTCTCAGTCTTTGCAGATGTTATGATACTTTATGTGGAAAATCCAAAAGACTCCACCCCAAAACTGCTAGAACTCATACAGGAATTCAGTAAAGTAGCAGGATATAAAATCAATGCACAGAAATCAGTGGCATTTCTATACACCAACAGCAAGACAGAAGAAAGAGAAATTAAGGAGTCGATCCCATTTACAATTGCACCCAAAACCATAAGATACCTAGGAATAAATCTAACTAAAGAGGCAAAGGATCTGTACTCAGAAAACTATAAAATACTCATGAAAGAAATTGAGGAAGACGCAAAGAAATGGAAAAATGTTCCATGCTCATGGATTGGAAGAACAAATATTGTGAAGATGTCAATGCTACCTAGAGCAATCCACACATTTAATGCAATCTCTATCAAAATACCATCCACTTTTTTCAAAGAAATGAAACAAATAATCCTAAAATTTGTATGGAACCAGAAAAGACCCCAAATAGCCAGAGGAATGTTGAAAAAGAAAAGCAAAGCTGGCGGCATCACAATTCCGGACTTCCAGCTCTATTACAAAGCTGTCATCATCAAGACAGTATGGTACTGGCACAAACACAGACACATAGATCAGTGGAACAGAATAGAGAGCCCAGAAATGGACCCTCAACTCTATGGTCAACTAATCTTTGACAAAGCAGGAAAAAGACAGTGTCTTCAACAAAGGTTGTTGAATCAAACTTGCAGCCCAGGAATAAATCCCACCTGGTCGTGGTGAATAATCCTTTTAATGTACTGCGATCCTATTGGCTAGTATTTTGTTGGGAAAATTGGACAGCCACATGCAGAAGAATGAAACTGGACCATTTCTTTATACTACACACAAAAATAGACCCAAAATGGATGAAAGACCTAAATGTGAGACAGAAGTCCATCAAAATCCTAAAGGAGAACACAGGCAGCAACCTCTTTGACCTCAGCCGCAGCAACTTCTTCCTAGAAACATCGCCAAAGGCAAGGGAAGCAAGGGCAAAAATGAACTATTGGGACTTCATCAAGACAAAAAGCTTTTGCATAGCAAAGGAAACAGTCAACAAAACCAAAAGACAACCGACAGAGTGGGAGAAGATATTTGCAAATGACATACCAGATAAAGCGCTAGTATCCAAAATCTATAAAGAATGTATCGAACTCAACACCCAAAGAACAAATAATCCAATCAAGAAATGGGCAGAAGACATGAACAGACATTTTTCCAAAGAAGACATCCAAATGGCCAACAGACACATGAAAAAGTGCTCAACATCACTTGGCATCAGGGAAATCCAAATCAAAACCTCAATGAGATACCCCCTCACACCAGTCAGAATGGCTAAAATTAACAAGTCAGGAAACGACAGATGTTGGCAGGGATGCGGAGAAAGGGGAAACCCTCCTACACTGTTGGTGGGAATGCAAGCTGGTGCAGCCACTGTGGAAACCAGTATGGAGGTTCCTCAAACAGTTGAAAATAGAGCTACCCTACGACCCAGCAATTGCACTACTGGGTATTTACCCCAAAGATACAAATGTAGCGATCTGAAGGGGTACATGCACCCCAATGTTTATAGCAGCCATGTCCACAATAGCCAAACTGTGGAAAGAGCCCACATGTCCATCAACAGATGAATGGATAAAGAAGATGTGGTATATATGTACACACACACACACACACACACACACACACACACACACACACACACAATGGAATATTACGCAGCCATCAAAAAACCCGAAATCTTGCCATTTGCAATGACGTGGATGGAACTAGAGGGTATTATGCTGAGCAAAATAAGTCAATCAGAGAAAGACATGTATCATATAATCTCACTGATATGAGGAATTCTTAATCTCAGGAAACAAACTGAAGGTTGCTGGAGTGGTGGGGGGTGGGAGGGATGGGGTGGCTGGGTGATAGACACTGGGGAGGGTATGTGCTATGGTGAGCGCTGTGAGTTGTGTAAGACTGTTGAATCATAGACCTGTACCTCTGAAACAAATAATACATTATATCTTAAAAAGAAGAAGAAGAAGAAGAAGAAGAAGAAGAAGATAGTAGGAAGGGAAAAATGAAGGGGGGGAAATCGGAGGGGGAGATGAACTATGAGAGACTATGGACTCTGAGTAACAAACTGAGGGTTCTGGAGGGGAGGGTGTGGGGGGATGGGTTAGCCTGGTGATGGGTATTAAAGAGGGCATGTATTGAATGGAACCCTGGGTGTTATATACAAACAATGAATCATGGAACACTACATCAAAAACTAAGGACATAATGTATGGTGATTAACATAATAAAATAAAATTTAAAAAAATAATCTTTCTGATAGCAAAAAAAAAGATTCTCTCACTCTGCCCCCCTCCCCCTCTCTAATACATACATACATACATACATACATACATACATGCATGCATACATACATACATAATAGGAAACCAGTTTTAAGTGTCCAAGCCAGTGGCATTAAGTTCATTCACAATGTTGTGCAACTATTACTGCTATCCATCTCTAGGGCTTTTTTGTCACCCCCAGTGGAAACTCTGTACCCATTAAACATTAACTCCCCATTCTGCCCTTCCCCCAGCCCCTGGCACTCTCTACTCTCCTGTGAATTTACCAAATCTAGGTACCCCATGTAAATGGAATCATATAATACATGTCCTTTTGTGTCTGGCTTATTTTACTTAGCACATGTTTTCAAAGTTCATCCATGTCACAGCATGTGTCTGAATTTCCTTCCTTTTTAACGCTGAATAATATTCCATTGTAGTATGTGCCACATTTTCCTTATCCATTCATCTGTTAATGGAAACGTGGACTGCTTCCACCTTGTAGCTACTGTGAATAACACTGTTATCAACATGGGTATAGCCTCATCTTTTTTAAGGCTAGGACCCATTCAACCAAGGTCCTGGCATTCTGTAACTCCTCCTTCCCTGAGACCGGTTCACGCCAGCTCCCCTGTCCCTTTGCCTACTCCACAGTGAAGGCCTTACCTCCTGTGAGCAGAACTGAGGCTGGCTTCCTCATGTACTGCTGTGCTCTCTTCTTGGAGTGGTTCTCTTGCACTTGGCCCTGCAGATTCCCTGCTCCTGTCTCTGGATGTGGGAGCTTGGCAGGACCCATTGCCTTCCCTGGAAGCCACTGTCACAAGATCAGGCACACCCAGCCTTTCTCTTCATGAGCTAAAGCTTCGTATGCCTCAAGGTCAGACCTTTCCAAAACATGCTGTAGATAATAGCAAAAGTATACCACAACATGGAAAATTTTAGTGAAAGGCAGGTGTGGTTGTGATGGGATAATGCTATAAGACTTTTTCAAGTTAAATATTTTTATAAAATAGGATTGCTTGCTGCTTGACTATTTGCTGATAAAAATTGACAATCAGTTATTTATTAAGCTTTTCCCTTTTAAAAATTTTTATGTATGTATGTATGTATGTATGTATTTGAGAGAGAGAATGAGTGAAAGAGAGAAAGAGAGAGAGAAGGAGCAGGGGGAGGGGCAGAAGGAGAGGGAGAAGCAGACTCCCCATTGAGCAGGGAGCCCAACATGGGGCTCGATCCTGGGACCCCAGGATCATGACCTGAGCCGAAGGCAGATGCTTAACCAACTGAGCCATCCAGTGCCCCTATTAAGCTGTTCCTCTGGGATTTGTGGAGGACTATATTAAATGTAGACATATCCCTTCCATTGCCCTCAGAGAGAGTACATTTAGTCCAAGATATCGACCATGATGGTCTAACTATTCAAATAAATTATGGTTTATCTTTATAATAGAAGCTACCTAGCTATTAGAATAAGGTATATATTTTTGTGCTGAGGTGCTATAATCTCCAAGCTATACTGTTATATGGGGGAAAGAAAATCTAGATGCAGAAGAATGCAGAAGAATGTATATGGTATGTTTATAGTTGGGGGGGGAAAGGACCAAAGAATTTATATATGCATATATATAAGTACATATATGCGTATTCATGTGTGTGTGTTTGTAAATGCATAGCTATGTCTGTAATGATAACACAAAGAACTAACAAGCATTGTTGCTTCTCAGGCAGTTGTGGATGACAGAATACCTTTATCCTGGGCCTCTCTGGTACAGTTTAAATTTTTGACCGAGTGCACATATTACTTTCAATTTTTTTTAAATGTTTCTAAAACTAACAATAGAAGAGAGAGTGTGGGAAGCAGTAAATGAATAGTGTATAAACAACACGAAAGGCTCTCAGATGAAGGAAGGCTGGCTCTAGGCTGGGGCAGTCAGGACAGTTCATGGAAGTGGAGTGGTCCTTCAAGGAAGACGGGCAGACGGGCAGGCTTTGGGCAGAGCGAGGAGTGGTCGGAGGTAGGGTGGGATGGCATTCCAAAGAGAAGGCACACAATAAGCAAACTTTGAGTCTATGAAGTAAATCAGTTGACCTTTGCCTGGGTGGAGGAATGTAGCAATATTTTATTTACATAATGTATACACTGGCTCATTCCAACATGCATTTTAAGACACTTCTAAGGTGAAAAACAACACAAAATTATTAAAGTAGAATTAGAAGCTGAGGGCGCCTGGGAGGCTCAGATGGTTAAGCATCTGCCTTCGGCTCAGGTCATGATCCCAGGGTCTCGGGATCAAGTCCCGCATCGGGCTCCCTGCTCGGAAGGGGGCCTGCTTCTTCCTCTCCCTCTGCTGCTCCCCCTGCTTGTGCTCTTTCACTCTCTCTGTCAAATAAATAAATTTAAAAATCTTTAAAAAAAAAAGAAATAGAAGCTGAAATCAGGACCTAGGGGAAAATAACAAATTTTTAACCAAGAGAAGTAACCAGTTATTAAGCTTTGCAATTGTATCTGTGCCACTTGATGGCCAGAGCAAAGAAACAAAACCATAAACACATGGCTTTTGCTATGTAAAGGATGCATAACAGCTTTCTGAGTACTAGTTCTTTCTGTCAAATTTTATAAGAAAGTGGGGCACCTGGGTGACTCAGTTGGTTAAGCATCTACCTTCGGCTCAGGTCATGAACTCAGGGTCCTGGGATAGAGCCCCACTTCGGGCTCTGCAGGGAGTCTGTTTCTCCCTCTGCCTCTCCCTCTGCCCCTCCCTCTGCTTGCACACGCACGCTCTCTCTCTCTCTCTCAAATAAAAGCTTCTTAAAAAAATTGTAAGAAAGTGTCACATGAGAATTCACGTAGGAGACAGTGAGTCGTGACCCTGAGCAGGATCTGTGTAAGCCAGGGTAATGATCAGGAGCATCTTGGCTGAAGGTCATCCAGGATGCAGACATTCAGGGGTCTACCTTAACAAAGTTCTCGAAAGAGTGGATGAATATCATGTCTCCTAGAGAATTTTGCCTGAATATCCTTCTCTCAGCTGGGAGTTCTTTGTGTTGTTGGGGCGGGGGTTGTGTGTTTGACTTAGAATTGGAGCCAGAGAACAGGTGACATGAGGACAGAGTCTAAGTGGCTGGCATTCCGTATTACTGGTCAATGGCCAGTCACATGTTTTAAGACCAGACAACAGGAAGAAGTGTGAACCTCTTACTAGGAAAGCTGAGAAAGCTAGCAAGCAGTGTTTTGCCAGAGTGACAGGCAAATTCCCCTTCCCCTAGCATGGGACCACAGGTGTCCCTTGAGACAAATGTAGAATCATCCTCAGAGAGAAGCTTTGCCTTCTTGCCGTGCTTGGATAATTGTTCATTTGACTCTCTGATATTCAGCACTGAAAGAGGATGTCAGATATGACACTGGTCTACACATCTTCAAGTCACTTGGTTTTCATAGCTATAGAAAAACATCTAATGCTAAGCAAGATGAACTGTGGCGGGGAGGCTGGGAATATAGGTTGGGACCAGACTGTGTTAGAGTACTCTCAGCAGTTTAGACTTGACTCCAAAAGTAATGGGTAGCCATTGAAGGTTTGTGACTAGGAAGTACATGGTAAGGAGCACATGATGTGTAGGTGGTCAATCCAGTGGCGGTTTCGAGTGGAATTGAGGAAAAAGAGACCAGCAGGGAGAAGGTATTGTAATATTTTTGAAGCCTACAATAGGGCAATAGGCGTGAGAATTGAAGGGAAAGGCTGTTCACATCCTATAGAGAGAGAACTGACAGGTCTTCATGACTGAATATGAGAGCGGAGGAAAAGTGGAGGATGGCTCTGAGACCTGGCGGCCAAGTGATTTAAGAGGACCACAGAAACTGCAGAAACAGATATGGTGTCAAGGGAGGTAGTTTGTGTGGGGGAAGATACATTTGTTTTTAGACATGTTGATTTTGAGATGATGGCAGATTATCCCAGCGAAATGACCCAGCAGTTAGCCGATGATAAAAGAATGAAGCTATCTAAATGAATGAGATTCCTGATGGAAGTGCATCATTTCACCTATGAAATCTTCTTGCCAAAAAATCAACTTGAATCAGATCACACCTCTACAGTTTGCTGGAAACCTAGATGGGTGGTGGGATGAATGTGTTAAACAACATGGTGGTGATGCGATCAGCAAACTCCAGAATGTGGGACATGGCACAGGACAAATGAGCTGGTGTTTTCTACAAATATATTGCAAGGAAAAGAAAAAAAAAGAGGGAAAGAGAATCTAAAGATGAAAAGAGATTTAAATAAAAAGCAACATCAACCAAGTGCAATTTGTGGACTTTATTTAGATCCTGATCTGAACAAACTGACTCTTCTAAAAACTTATGAGACAATTGAGGAAATTTGATCTGATTAGATATTTGGATATTTTTGTAGTTAAGACTAAAAAAAGAGAGTCCTTAAAACTTAAAAATATGTACTGAAATAGATACTGAAAGATTTACAAATGAACTGATACAGTTTCTGAGATTTGCTTCAAAAGAATCCAGTAGGAGCAGGACATAGGGAATGGTGGGGTAGAGATGAAATGGGAGTGGCCATAAATGGATGGTTGTTGGGCATGGTTGATAATACCTGGGGAGGCCAGATCAGCATCACACAGTTCTCTCTACCACTGCATACATTTAAACTGTTCCATTATACGGGTGCCTGGGTGGCTCAGTTGGTTAAGCATCAGACTCTTGATTTGGCTCAGGTCGTGATCTCAGGGTCATGAGATTGAGGGCCTTGTCGGGCTCTGCACTGGGTGTGGAGCCTGCTTAAGATTCTCTCTCTCCCTTTCGGTCTGCCCCTGTCTCAAATAAATAAATATGTCTTAAAAAAAATAAAAAAAATAAAATGTTCCATAATAAATAGGTAAGAATGAATGAATGAATGAGAGAGTTCACCCCATGAAAGTCAAACACTTCCTTGCTAAAGTAAATATCTATAGACAGATGAGCAGGTAGTCCAGAGCAGAACCCCAAGAAGTCTCATAGTTAGGATGTAATCAGGAAAAGAGGAACAACAGGTAAAGTAGAAGCAATGTGCTCTACGGGCAAAAAGCACTGCTTTGGAATTCCAGAAGTCTGGGTTTGAATCCAGCCCTCTGACCAGCTTCATCATTCTGAGTACATCATCTTCCTCCATAAGCGTACAAGCCTCAGTTTCCTTATCCATAAAGTGGGGATAATAATCACATCTGCCTCCTAGAGTTAGTACAAGAGTTAAATGAAATAATGTGTATAAAGCATCTTATATTCCGCCTGACACAAAATAAACACTCATTAAGCATTCGCTATTGGAGTTGCTGTTTGATTAGTGGTCATAAGAGGTAAGAAAAGAACCAGAGTATGCAGCCTGACAGCAGGCAAGAGAAAACTTTGATGAAAGAGCAATGACAATGGTGCCAGGTTACAATCCAGGAATCTGATGCCTTTATCTGATTAGGTGGTTTGGAGGTCACAGATGATGTCAACATCTTAGTTTCACAAAGATGTGGCCGGTAAAACGTGATGACTGGGACTTGCGCTGGAGTGCTGGGGAAGCGGGGGGGGGGGGGGGGGGGGGGAGGGGCGGTGGATTCTGTATATCTCCCTCTTTGGCCATGGAAGAAAGGAAAGGGATAGAGCAGCAAAGGCAAGGGAGCCCTCTCTCAAAGTGAGGGAGCACTGGCAAGTCTGCAGGAAGAGAGGAAGCAGCCCATGGAGGGGGAGTAGCCAAGGGGCTGAGGCAGGAGCAGGGTCCTCCGCTCAGGAAGAGAGATGGAGGGCTGACCTTTGGGTGAGGTTATTCAGGGAAGTTGATTCACAGTGAGTGAGGTGTGGAGAATAAAAACAGGATGAAGCTTCCAGAGGAATCAGGGTTTCCAAGAGCACTGGAAGGGACTGTGGGGAGGGGGAGGGGAGCTCAGACAGGCAAGGGAGAAGCACAGAGAAGCACGGAAGGGAGGATGAAAGAGAGACTAGCTGAGTATGGGGCCCGGTGTGTGGGTGAGGGGCTGAGGGTGACAAGGACAACCAGGCTGGGGGCGAGCGAGAGCAGGTTTATGGAGTGCAGGCTGGGGTCCCAAGCACTGTCCGAGGCCCAGGCAAGTAGCGTGTGCACCCTGTCCTGTTTCAGAGATTGCTCTGATTAATCCCTCCACTGGGGCAATGGGAGAAGGGCGGCACTGGCACTGGGTCTAAAGCAGCATCCAAGGTGGCCCATGGTGGAGTAGACACCTCCAGCTTCCCGGGGAGGAACTGCAGGGGCTTGAGGAAGGAAGGGCTAGAACACTCCCCGGAGAGCCAAGGGGAAAACACAGCACAAAACAAATGCACCCAGGGAGACTCGGGGTCATACCAGGAGCGTGAAAATGTGCAATCCTTTCTCTATTATTTCTGAGCCCTCTACTCTACTTTCACCCTTCACTTCCAACCCCCCATCACCTCATCTCTGAGCCTCATCCTGAGGACGAATTGGTAGCACTTGTTTCTTACAATACCGGCTAATACAAAAAACCCTGGAAATTTAATAACTTGCTTGCTATAAAAACTCCTGGGTCTAAATGTCATGACCTCTCGATAAAGGAGATGAAGATTTGGGAAGAAGACGTTTTGAATCTAGATTCATCTGGATGATAATGTTGACATTATCTGTAACTTTTCAAATTCAGGGATGGCCCGCCCTTCTTTTGGCCCCCAATACTCGTTGGTCCTCTGCTTCCATACCAATAGAAATTTTAGCTGGGCACATGGCTGCTCAAAACAAAGATGGTGTATGTCAGCCTCCCTTGCAGCTAAGGGTGGTTAAATCAGCCCAACAGTGCATAGGCAAACACGTTGTATGTGAGCTTCAGAAGAACTTCCAGAAAGACACTTGGTGCATGCCCTTCACCCTTTCTTTATTCTTCCCTCCACCCTGCTGCCCAGAATTTGACTCTAGCCTCCATCTCGGACCACAGAGATAGAGGCAAATCTTCCAAATGGTGAAGTCAAAGAAAATCGATGCCTGAAGATTTGAAGTGAGACACACATCAGCCCAACACCATCTGTCCTTGCACTTGTACAGAACTGGGATAAAATTTCTATTTTGTTTATGCTAACGTTATTTGAGGATTTTCTGTTACGTGCCATCAAACCTAATTCTACTGTTAATACAAAGTATTAAAATCAAGTAGTTGTTGATAAAAAAAAGTTAAGGTAAAAGGTAATGATTTGCTATTTATAAGAATATAATAAAATCACAGAAGTAAAATTGTAAGCCAGATGATCGTCTATTAGATCAAACCTATAACCATGTGTTCTTTTTTTCTTTTCATGTGTTCTTAAAAGTATATTCAGTGACCAGTTTCCAACCAGTTCTCTTGTGCTGGGCCCTGTATTGGACTCGGAGGATGCCCTACGAATAAGCCACAGTCTCTGTCCCATGAATCGCACACCTGAGGAGATTGCAGTCTGATTGCAATAGTGGGGATAAGCAGCAGGTACTAGGGGCACGCGCACCCTCTTCCTGCAGACTGAGGTAGGGCCCAGTGAGTGCTTTCTCGGAAATGACGTCCCAGCTGAGACCCAAAGAATAGGATCTGGCCAAAGAATCGGCTTGGCAGGCAGTGGGATCTGCTGGTGCAGAAACTTGGAACAAGAGGGAGGGTAGCACTTCTGGAGCGCTCAGCATGGGCAATACCAAATGCGGTCCGTTCACGCAGGGCGATGTGGGAACATGATGAGGCAGTGCTCTGTCACATGGCATGAGGAGAGGCCGAAGGTGACACGGAATGAGGCTTCAAGGGTGCCGTTTTAGAGTGTAAGAGGAAATCATTAAGGGCCTTGGAGAAAAGCACTGATAGACTTCACTTTGGGCTCCGTTGGGGCTGCAGCCAGTAAGCCTGTGTGTCAGGGTACCGTGTCCACCCCCGAAGTACAGAGAAGGGCTGGGGGAGAGGCTAAGTGGATGGGGTCTCCGTGAGGTTGAAGAGCAGGTGTAATAAAATCAAAGCCAAAGGGGCGCCTGGGTGGCTCACTCGTTTCCTGGGATCGAGCCCCGCATGGGGCTCCCTGCTCCGCGGGAAGCCTCCTTCTCCCTCTCCCACTCCCCCGGCTTGTGTTCCCTCTCTTGCTGTGTCTCTCTCTGTCAAATAAATAAATAAACTCCTTAAAAAAAAAAATCAAAGCCATGGGGGAAGAACGAAGGCTGTGGGTATAGGCTACACGTGGATGCACTTCAGAAGTGGGGTGGTTCCAGGCCATGTCCCGCGTGAACATGGGAGAACAAGGCTCAGGGTTGGGATGACAGCTCTGGAGTCGTGGCAGAGCACTCGGGAGTTTGTAAGAAGGGAGTTTGCTTGAGAAGAGCCAGGGGAGTCCAGGAGTGGGTTTGAGGGAGAATGAGGAGCATTCCCTGCAGGGGGCTAGGGAGGGGGTCCTGTCATGCAGGCAGAGATTGAGGATGGGCCAAAACTCAGCCACACGGAAAAGTCAGGGGCAAGGCATGAGGCAGATGACACAAAACAGGTCTTCAAGCAGGGATCCCACTGAGGGCTTCCAAGGCTGTTTGTTTAAAAATTGTGTGTGTGTGTGTTGGGGCGCCTGGGTGGCTCAGTCGGTTAAGCGGCTGCCTTTGGCTAAGCGGCTGTCTTTGGCTCAGGTCATGATCCCAGGGTCTTGGGCCTGCTCAGCGGGGAGCCTGCTTCTCCCTCTCCCTCAGCTTGTGCTCACTCTTTCTCTCAAATAAAAAATAAGATCTTAAAAATAAAATAAAATAATTTTTGTGATAAAATATACATAATATGAAATGTACCATTTTAACCATTTTTAAGTGTACAGTTCAGCGACATTAATCACATTCACATTGCTCCGCAACTGTCACCATTTTAGCCCTCTCCAGAGTTTTTTCATCTTCCCAAACTAAAAATCTGTACCCCTTAAACAATAGCTCCCCATTACCTCCCCACTTCAGTGCCTGGAAACCTCTGCTCTACTTTGTTCTATTTCCTTTGTGAATTTGACTACTCTTAAGTACTTCCTATGAGGGGAATCGTACAATGTTTCTTTTTGTGTCTGGCTTATTTCACTTTGCATCATGCCTTCAAGGCTCATCCATGTTGCTGCCTGTGTCAGGATTTCCTTCCTTTCTTAAGGCTGAGCAATATTTCATTGTATGTATATACCACATTTTTTTATTCATGCATTCATCCATGGACTTTTGGGGTGTTTCGCCTTTGGAGTAAAAAGAGTTGGAGAAGTTAGCAGGGAAAGGGAGAAACCCAGAGCGGAACAGGAATGTAATCCACTCTCTCCTTTTACATAAAAATGTGGAAATTGTCGTCTATGGAAGGTCTGAATGGCTCAAAGTCAAAAAGAATTCAAGTCTTCTGACCTTCAGACTGCTTTTTGTTCTAGTCCCGTGTTTACCCCCAAGCTGGTCTGAATTCAGTGGAATTCCCTGACTGAGGAGGAATATGGGTGGGGCAGATGAACAGATCCTGGAAGTCTGAGCGAGGCTGGAATCCCACAGTATGACGCCACACCAGCACAGAAATGGAGCCCGAGAAGCTCCAGGCAAAACTGTCAAAGCTCTTTTGGGTCCCACCTCACTGGGTCATTGATCATTTCTTCCTTTCTACCTTTGTTGTTCACAGTCTCTTATTTAGCCATCTTGTTCCCTTTCTTCATCTCCGCAGGATAGAACCCATCTCTGTTGACCAGGTGAAAGATTATTTAGGTGCTAACTTAAAGCGCCATCTGTGCCCCTCCCAAGAGATTTACATTTTAAGGGGCAGCTTTAGAAAATTGAAAATTTTAGGAGCCAAGAGAATGGGGCTGTAACAGTAGAATGGCAGGGGGGTGAGAGTGCTGTATTCAAGGCAGGAGTCACCTCCTCTGCTTGCTTGTGGGGTTAGGAGGTTGCAGAGAAAGGTGGGTGGGAAAGTGTCTGCCCAGCTACCCATTCCTCAAAAGAATGGAGGCTCACTCACAGATGCATTTAGGGCTTTGCTTTTTTTCTTTCTCAAAATGTGATTTTAGCTTCCTTGAGAAAAAATGCATCTTGTGTTTCTTTTGCCATCCATACAGTGTGCATTGTCCCTTTCTGCACATAGTAAGTTCTCAGTCAAACCTGGGAGGATGATTAACCACTGGCCAAATATTTCAGACTTGCTTGAAGGAGCCAGGAATAATAGAAGGGTTTTTGTTGCTACTTTATCCTTCAGATTTATCATGAGTCAATAATATGTATTACAATAGTGTCATTGAAGAACATCTTCCTCTTTTAACCTTTGACAGTGAGCACTGAAGCAACTATGCTTCATTATTTGCCTTATTTTTCTTTATCCATTTTTATTAGTGTCACACACACACACACACACACACACACACACACACCTTGCTCTTGTATAATATGTAGAGCATAACAAAATCCAGACTGTACCAGAATCCTCTTAAACTTACTCCAATAGTTATTTTTTATATAGAGTCCTCCAGTTTCCTCTAATATCAGGATTACCCATGAATAAATGCAAGTACATAATCCCTACTTAGGGAATCAGTTTATGAAAAAGTAATTTTATTTTCTTCTTAGATTTTTTTCATTGTGTGTGTGTGATTTCTGTGAAAACCAAATGTCTCCACGTCCAAAGCATAATGTATAGAACAGAAAGGGTAACTACTATTTGGCCAGTATTTTAAGATTGGTGGTATACATTATCCTCATTTGCTTCTCACATCAGCAGTGTGAGCTGGTCAGGATGGTAAATAGTTGCTAATTTATAATGTGGAAACTCTCAGGCATAACTGGCAGAAGGCATAAAACTAGCTGATTTAGACCTGAGTCTTAATTCCAAATCCCAACCTTTTTCCACTATATTATGTGCTAGTCATCACTATCTGCGTATCTCTGCTAGATTGGCAGTTTATTCTCAATGCCCAATTAACTTGAAATCTCTGCTAAAACCAACAAATGTAGCAAATGGCAATCTTAGATCTCATATTACACGTGTGTTTCTTTCAAGCGGTCGCCTAATCAGGTTTGCCATGCTCAAATAAGGCTGAAATGTATTTCATTGTAGATACACTCTTAAAATGGGCTATTTAAAAAAAATGTTTCACTATAAAAACTTTTAAATGTCATTTACCACACCACAACATTTGGAAATAAGATTTTTTAACACGTTTAAAACCGAAAAATGCAGCTAGCCAAAATGTCAGTAAAGTGCACTTATAGGACTTTTCCAAATCGGTGCCTAAAATGTTTTCTTAAACTCAAAATTATGCAAGCCTACATACACAAAGAGAAGCTCTTTGGGATTTACTTTTCCCTTATCATTTGTTTACAATAATCACTTGGTTTGTCCTGTAAACAGGTATGATACATAACTGGGAGAATACTTACCTACAGAAATAGTAAATAATTATAATGCATATTTTTTTCTGCTTCCAATACTTTAAATACATTACTTGCTTTTACCTTTATATAATCCACTTATTTTTTGCTTATTTTACTAAAGAAACTTTCTCTTCTTTTAAAAAGTTTGATTTCTTACTAAATTATACTCCCTTCCACCAAAGTGTAACAAAGTCAACAGGCTAGATGTACAGTAATGAGAAAACCAACAAGGATCTCCTTCAGAGTAAGGCTGAAGGGAAACAATTTGTAGTAGTTAAGATTTATTCCCTTATCCTCCCCTCCAAATATTACATCTCTCAACAAAGAATTCTTGTTTAATTTTATTGAAAGTGTGTAGCAGGGTGGTGTTTAGAAATACTACCGATCTAAATGTACATATGTAGCATTGCTAGCTCTGAGCACAAGGAAAATGAGAATTTCAGTTTGTTACCATGACATCTCCTAAACAAAAGAAAAATATTAAGAGTACAGGATTTTTTTTTTAAGTCAGTATCAGGACAATTCCTTAACATATTGATAATTGCTGTTCTAAAATTTAATAGTAAGAATCAAGGATCAGAACTCTTACCATAATACTCTTTCCTTCCACTATCATTATTGGGGCATTAGTTTCAGCTCCGTTTTAAAATTTCAGAGGCTGGGCTTAAAATGAACATTTCTGCCCATTAGCATTAAACAGGGAGCCACTGTTCCAGAATTTCACTTCACAAACCACACACATATTGCTGCTAAGGGAGATTTATAGTTAATTGTGACAAAAACGTCCGAATGGTTTAAGTAAAATTTATTATACCTTTTAAAAAAAAATTGGTTCTTAATAGAGAAACTTATTAAGAGAGGAGCATTCAAAACTGAAAAACACAGCAATATAAAATAAATCTATCAGTAGATACCTAAGGCTACCCTGATTTTTGTTTCCCTGAGCAGATCACGGTGTATTCCTAAAAGGTTATTGGGCTCCGACCAGTATTGCCGAGTACCATCCTGGGAACTGGGAACAATGGTGAGCAGGATGCGGCCCCCGTTCTGAAGAGCTGCTGTGGGATGTAACACTCAGGCGGCGCAACAGGCGACCGCAGGGTAGGGCGACGGGTGCACCGTGGACGTAGGGATACAACTGGTCCTTCACTTTGGGGCTAGGAGGTGAGGGAAGGGAAGGAAGCCACCTCTTCAGAAAGAAGGAGACCGGGGAGTGCTGCAGAAGCTAAAGAGGACTCTCTCGCCTTGGAGAACTGAAAGCAATTCAGGTAGGCTGGAACTCAGGGAAGGGTGGGAGGAGTGGCTGGTCGTAAACGATTCTGCTAGGGACGGGGACGGAAACAGGATTGGGAGGGCCTTGCAAAACCAATTTAAGGAGATAGAATCGATCCTGAGGGCAACGGAGATATTCTAAGAGATTTTAAACGGGAATAACACGATCGGATTTACTTTACAATAAAGTATACCTCTCCGGTTGCAGTGTCGAGATGGGGGTGGGGCGAAGCCCGAGGCCGAAAGACTAGTGAGCAGAAGACTACCGTAGTCCAGGTGGAGGACGCTCGTGGCCTGTACAGAGGAAGTCAGAGCGTGGCAGGAGCGACAACCAGACGACCAGAAGGACGGAAGTAAAACGGATCCTGGGGCTTCATGACTGCGGGAAGGGGCTGGGGGCTGATGTCCAAGCTGTAGTGAAGCAGTTGCTGGGATGGGAGACTCGGGCAGTTTGGAGGAAAGGTGCGGAGCTCCGTTTGGGACACACAGGTTGGCAGATTTCTGCGGCACCCAAGTTTGATATGCCTGGATCTCAGAGCAGGGCGGTCTGGAAGCAGGACGGCCCTCTGAGAGTGGACCAAACACCATCCGGAGAGCGCACAGAGAAGACGACCCAGGACCGCTCCCCAGGGAACCCCACCCACGCAACTGGACAATGCTTATATCCCACTTCTCTTCCAATATACGCTGAATTACAAAACACGCTGCGCGATCAGTAGGGGAGCTCATTGCTCCAATTTTTTTCAGGTGAGGAAAACGAGGCTTTAGTGTAAGGCTTGTTCATGATCACCTGACGGTGAGTCTTGCCTTTCCGTCTCCCAACCAACAGAGCCCCTACTCTGCCCTAAAAATTAACTCAATGTATCCGATTGCTGAAACATATTCTTTCTCAAAATTTCGGTAGAGTGGATCACAGATACGATTTTTCTTTTTAAATGCCTTTTGTTCCTTTTCTCCCAACCCTCATGAAATCCTGTGATCAACTTTGTTTTAATAAATACCACCAGATACTAAAAATATGTTTTAAAAAATTCGGATAGAGGAAAATTTTAGAACCTATTTCCACCAGTAAGCTCAAAACTTTTTCAAGTTCTCTGAGCTGCATAAATAAACCTTGACAGATTCTGGCTTTACGCTTATTAACTCGGCAAGTCCATCCCCAGTCCTCCTATCTCGAGGACGTGCCTAATCGCTACCCGCCCCCCCCCCCCCCGGGCCAGTCCCTCTCACTCCCTCGCCCGCCCCCCTCCGGCCGCACCACCTGCTCCCGGCACCTCCCCCTCTCCTCCCGTTTGCCCGCCCGCGCCGGTTCTCACGCGCCGCCCGCGGCCCACCCCACCGCTCCCGCCCCTTTCACTTCCTCGGTGCTTCAGGATCGGAGCCGGACCGCCGCAAGCCTAGCTTCCCAGCCCCTCCCGCACTCCTGCTTTGCCCGGTCCGCCCTCGGGCGCCGCGCCCCCCACGAAGTTCTCCCTCCCGCACCGCCCCCCGCGAGGACTTCAGAGGCGGTCCCTGGCCGGCCGGCGCTGATTGGCTGTCTCCCCGGCGCCCCGCCCCTGTGCACGCGCAGGAGGTGGGGCGGGCCCCGAAGCGGGCGCGCGCGGCGCGGTCCCGCGGGCGAAGCGTCCGTGACCCGCGTGCCGGCCTCAGCGTCCGAGCCCGGGCGTCCGCGAGGTGGGGGCGGGCGGCGGCGGGGCTGTACCCGGGCTGGGGACTCACGTGGCCCCGAAGGGCCCCCCACCGCCCTTTGCCCCGGCAGCGCTCCCTAGCCGCGGCCAGTCGGGCGTCCCGTAGGGACTGGGAGCTGCCCGAGGGGCCGTCGTCGTCGCCAGCCCGGTAGCCCGGATGTCGCTGCCCCCCGCGGCGGGGCCGCCGACGCTCCTCTAGGCCCCGGGAGGAGGCTCGTCTTAAAGGGACAGCGCCGAGTTCTTGCCGGAATGGGCGGCGCGTCCTGCCCTCCGTGCGCGACCCGTGTCCCGAGGAGGGGACGCCGCGGCGCCCGCGCCATGGGCCCCCTCCTCCGGGCGGGGCGCATTTGGAGCGCGGCGCGCCCTGCCCCGGGATGGCCGCAGATGGCCGCCCAGAGGCTGGGTTTTCTCGGGCCCAAGCCGTGGCCGGTGGCGCCGCGCGGGGCCGGGAGGCGCCGGCCTGTGATTGGCCGAGGCCGCCGTGAATGCAGGACATTGTCTGGTCGCGGACGTCTGTGTCCCTGCCCGCCGCCCTTCCACAGACCAAGATGGGTGCGGAGCGAGGGCTCTGGTCGCCAGGGTACCGGCGGCCAGGGAGTGCCTTCAACAGTGGGAACACCACAGTGGGAAAACGTAACTTTTACGAGATCACGGATTCTGAGAATGGCAAAAGGTGCTGTTTCAAAATACAAAATCGTTCTCAACAAGGAAATAAAATCATTGTGTTTGATATAAAGGTTTCCCTTAAGATTAAAAATATTAAGGTACTTGAAGAGGGCCAACTGTCTTAAAAACGGATTAGTTTTGTTTTCAAGAGTCCTTTAAGACCTATGATAATTTTTCTGAATATCCTTTATGAAATTTTAAGCTATATATTCATACATACATACTCATATGTATATGAAATAACCTTGTTCTGGATAGTACAGCCTCTCTGGGTCTTAGTTTCCATATTTGTAAAAAAGACTGGTAGCTTTCCAAGTTTGTTTCTATTAAAATAACTCTGATTCTAAATCTAGACTTAAACTCCTGATATGTCTTCCTATGTGTTGGATCACATCTCAAGGTCTTGGAATAAATGAGCTCTTTTAAAGAGCCCTCGAGGAGATTTCAGTTCTCAGATCATCTTTGAATGTTTATGGGAGTTATTTAAGTGGAGTTGTAATCTTTCAGTGTGTAATTTTGGAGTAAAGGGAAATGAGAGCAGTAGAGAAATGTATGGAGATCAATCAGTTATTAGTCAATGTGAAGAGCAGGGTTTTCTTTCATCCTAAATAAGTTTTCTAGGTAAAGGAATATTATAATAAAGAATAGCCATCTTTCCTATTTTGTTCTCAGTATCAAAGGAGTAGAAAGATGTCAAAGGAAAGAAGACACAAATGAAATAAGAGATACACAAATGGAAAATGTTTGGAGAGTTTTGAATAAAACTAAGTTGCATTTGCTTTTTAAAAAGCTGGATAGGAAAAATTATTGTAGAGTTAAAAGCAGACTTGTGTTCATACAGATTACCTGTGTGTTTATATATGTATGTATATGTATACATATGCATATATTTAAATCTATTTTAATTTTTTAAGGATTTTATTTTAATTCCAGTATAGTTAATATACAGTGTTATATTAGTTTCAGGTGTACCAAATAGTGATTCAACAATTTCAGGCATCACCAATATAGATTATAATATATTGTAGCTTCAGTTTAATGCCCTCTTCAAAATTAAAAAAAGTCAATGATTTCATTTAATTGAACAATCAACAAGAATTAGAGACTTGGAAATGACAAACAAATGAAGGAAGGAAAACATCCGGAAAACAAGATAAATTTAATGGACATGATTCATTGCGAGAGACATGACCTCATTCCTTATTAGAGGGATTTCCACTAAACCAGATTTGATGTTAAATAAATTTATTGTACAGACTTTCCTCAAAATTTTACTAATTTAATATGTTTTTTCGTTGTTGTCATTGTTTTGTGGTATGGAAAAGGAAAAAAGAGAAGAGATGCAATGAAAAATTTAAAACATTGTTGCAACTTCCTTAAATGACAGTTGTCCCAATCTCCTCTACCTCACCCATCATAATATGGGAATAAAAGCAGAAATCATCAGCATAAAGATTCTAGCTGTCCCCAGAAGTGAAACGTGAATAGTTGTGTGGATGTCTGTGAGTGATGCGAATTTAGTTTTGATTACTTAAACTTCTAGAATTTGAATTGTTAATTTCTAGAATTAAACTAATTTTACCTGAAAGTTATTGAATAAATGATTAAAAGTTAGGGATTAAGCTGAGTGAAATAAGGTGTTTGTAATAAACATAAGCAGCAGGTTGTACGATATAGTCTATAAGGCATGAAATGACTAGCCAAGTAAGTTTGAGACTTTTCCAGCAAGTCTTTTCCTTAGGACTTTTGCTTTGGTATTCCATATATAACTATAGAATAAGCTGTATAGAATCATAATATTTACCAAACACTTGGTATATACCAAGCAGTGTTTTAAGTGTCTTAGATCCTCACAAAAATCCTAGGGAGCAGGTATATTATTATCCCCATTTTATTTATTTATTTATTTATTTATTTATTTATTTATTTATTAAATAGGATTTTTTTTTTTAAGATTTTATTTATTTGAGAGAGAGAGAGTGCATGAGCAGGGGATAAGGGGCAGAAGGAAGGGGAGAAGCAGACTCTCCTTTGGCTGAGCAGGGAGCCCTATGTGGGGCTCCATCCCAGGACCCTGGGATCAGGACCTGAGCCACAGGCAGACGCTTCATGGACTGAGCCACTCAGGCGCCCCTATTATCCCCATTTTAAAGATGCAGAAAGGTTAGGTAGCTTGCCTGAAGTCAGACGGGGGGTGGTGCAGAGCTGGGAATTGGGCCTAGAATCCTGTCTGACTCTGCTCAAAGCCATGTGGCTATGTGTTCTCAAGCCCTCACTGAGCAGGCTTAGTTATTTCTATGGGTGTGATCATTAATGCACTTTTGATCAGATTTTTTTCAACAGTTACACATTTAAATATTTTGTCCTTTTCATCCATTTATATTTCAGGTGAGCCTGTGGCTACCAGAGCGCCATCTGTGCTTAGTTTGCTACCAAAAGTCAAGCATGCCTGTCACCTTTGAAGAGAAACACCCCCTGAAATTTGCATCTCTATTCTCTTTTAACGAGACGTGGACATGGGCAGTAGCACATGGGAAAGTCCGCTCACCTTCTGCTTTTCGGCGTTTTCTCTTTCTCTTCGTTCTTTTTCTTCTTTCAGGCCTATGGCTTCATGGGACCCCGAGAATACCGGCTGGCTGTGTTGGGTACATCGAGTTGGTGTCCATCCAGCAGAGGTGCTGGCGTCCACAGTCAGTATTGGCCGAAGGCTGCCAAGTCACTCAGATCTTCAGAAGACGGAAAAAGGAGGGGAGACCAAGAATGCATGGCAGGAATCTGGGGGTTCAGTAGCATAAAGCTGAGAGAAAGGGCTGGTACTTTCAAGACTCCCCCCCCCCCCCCCGCCCCCGCCGCTTTCTTCTTCAGTCTGTACCTTCAGCTGAGAAGTGGCACATCCTTCATGACAATCAAGGGTAGAGGGTTGCTGCCTCTCACATTCACCTTGGCCTCTAGAGGCCTGGTGCTACAGGCAGTAGACAGGTCGTGCTCCTGGGTAGCTCTGCCAAAGTCCGGGGGAAAGGGGCTTTCAGTCTCAAAACATTCCCTGTCATTGCTTGTTCACGGTGCCTGTATTGGGAGGGTTAAGAAATTAGAAATAAAATTATTCTGAAGGGGATCACTTGCGACTCATTAATCCATGTGATTTCTGATGCTCATTATCACTGAAAATTGAGTTGCCTAAGTCTGTTTAACTTTTGTGATTAAGGATCAGCACTAGGATTTGAGGTTCTGGGGACAGAGAGGGATGAAAGAATCGTGTTCAGCTATCCTCCGCCCCCATCTGCCCCACAACCAGCACCCAGTGCTCTTTGTCCTTGGCCAACAAATGCTTCTCCATTTCCCGTAAAACACTGACAGGGAGGCGGACAGCACAGCGTGGAGGACAGGCCAGCGTTGGGTGACCCGATCCACAAGTCCTGCTGCCATCAATGTCTTAGTCCCTAAGGCACCTAGAGGGGCAGGTCTGACCGAAGCCTGGTCTCATTAGCCAGGGGTTGTCTTTTTACTTTATTGTAGTTTTACAGTGTTCCATAATGAAGCTCTTACCATCTGATATTTTTCTTTCTTTTTTTTTATTTTAAGATTTTATTTATTTATTTGACAGGGAGAGACACAGCGAGAGGGAACACAAGCAGGGGGAGTGGGAGAGGGAGAAGGAGGCTTCTCGCGGAGCAGGGAGCCCGATGTGGGACTCGATCCCAGGACCCTGGGATCATGACCTGAGCCGAAGGCAGACACCTAACGACTGAGCCAACCAGGCGTCCCCATCTGATGTTTTTCAAATCCAAATATTTTAAATATCTTATGAATGTGTAAAACTATTTTAAATCTAATAGCAAGCACCTACTCCTGTATCTTTGTACTAGTACTTCTCACCCAACAGGTGGCCACCCTCTCTTCCTGGGCTCCGGCACACAACCAGATTCTGGTGCGCCATCTTCCTTCTTTAACCCCTCAGCCTGGGGTGGGGATGGCTTCCCATGGCGGCTGCCCCCGGTTGCCTCACCTTGCTGATTCACTCGGCCCGCACTTCTTAAAAGTCTTTTCCAGAAGTCCAAGTGAATGTGCCTTTCCTTCCCTTCTTGGCTGGGGCCTGCCTCAGACATCCATCATGATCTGGCCCCTTATCGACACCTCCAGTTTCATCTGTGGCCTTTCCCTGCTGCGTTTTTTTTCCCCCTTTCACACAGCAAACTACTCCTGTCCCCCACACACTTTAGCCCTCGAGGATGCTGTTCTTTCTGTCAGGAAAACCCTATGAAGACTTCCTTGTGTCCTTCCACGTGGGCTGCGTCTCTTACAACATTGACCACATTGTATTGGAATTGCTGCTTGGCCCTTCGCAAAATGGAGGTTCCTTGAAGTCAGAGCTCACGTCATTCATCTGCGCGTCTTGGTGCTTAGCACCGTGCCAAACACATCAAGAACATGATGAAGGAATAGCTAAATACAGATCGTCATTTCCTTTATTGATTCTTGATCCAGATCAGCTGTCTGGCTTTTTCAAAATTTAATCAATTCAAAATTGAAGTTTCATTTATTTAAATCTTGTCAATATTGATGTAGATAAAATGATTGATACTCTCTAATTAACATTTACATGATAGCATGCTTTTACTACACTGGATACACCAGATCTGCTCTCAAACCATGAGTAAATTAATATTTCTAATTCAAGTGTTTACAATTTAAGGTAATCTGAATTCTTTATTAGCGGTGAAGCTTTTTCTTTTGTGTAGCAGTCATATTCTAGGTTATTTGGCAGATGCTGCTTTCCTTGTATCAGCTTTACCTTAAGAAAAGTAATTCTGTGTTGTACTCTACTACATAAGTAGATTTAACTGAGAAGTATTATTTTGCTATTTTTTGCCTGTAAATACAAAAATATTGAGAACAATGTAACAGTCCTATTCTTTTCAAGGCAACTCCACTGTCTGTATTTTCAGCAGCGAGAGCAGGGGACGACCAGCTTCTCCCCATCCCTTCCCTGTGTTTCTCTAGCTCTAGCAGAGACGTTTTCTGTAATTGGTTTTCCACATTTGCCAAGAGTCTGTTTCCTCTTAACATTCAACATGTTTAACAGAAGTCTTGTAATAGTTCCAAAAATAATAAAGCTGGTCCCAAGCATAAAAATGATCCATACACAACACATTGTTTTTTTTGTCGTGGCTTTGGTTTGTTAAGTTCTTTTTAATAATTTTTAGTGTCAAATCATGTGGTAGAAATAAAAAGGTTTTCTTCACAGTAATAAAACCCACTATAGAACTAAAATCAATGACTTGTGCATAGGGGAGAGTTACCTGATGAGGCCACCCCGGAATTTATGGCCACCTCAGTGTCCAGCTCTTCTTGCTGTGTTGGAAGTGGGACGTTCCAGTTAAATTTAATGCCGTATCCTCAGAAGGAACAAAAGCGTGTTCAAGCTACATGCTTCTGATATATTGGGAAGGCTATTCTTAATCTGATGAAATTTATTTCTCACGTTGTCAAATGCTAACATAAAAAAGCAACCCTAGCTTATATTTTATCCACTGCCCATCACTCCTAGGCGGTGGTTAAGGTGTCCCAAAATAGCTTTCTCTGTTTTAATAATTAGATATTGGACAATTGAAAAAAATGTAGATTTCCTTTAAAATTGTTACTTAATTTATTGGTGTTGTAGTCATTATTATTACCACCACTGTTATTATGAATGAAGGATCTTTAAGTATTTAGGGCATCTGGACTGGGGAAGAGCTTTAAAATCCCAGAGAGAAATCAGAGGCACTGGCAAGCAGGTATAGCTGTGGAGCCGAAAACACAATCTCTGTGATTTTGTGCAAGGCATTTTAACGTTTTCTTCATCAGTGATTTAGAATCCAAATGATAAGCCCGGGGTACCCCGATGTTTATAGCAGCAATGTCCATAATAGCCAAACTATGGAAAGAGCCCAGATGTCCGCTGACAGGTGAATGGAAAAGAAGATGTGGTATATATATGCAATGGAATATTACTCAGCCATCAAAAAAATTGAAATCTTGGGGCGCCTGGGTGGCTCAGTCGTTAAGCATCTATCTGCCTTCAGCTCAGGTCATGATCTCAGCCTCCTGGGATCGAGTCCTCCCTCTGTGCTCTCTTTCCCTCTCTCTCTTTCAAATAAATAAGTGAAATCTTTAAAAAAATTGAAATCTTGCCATTTGCAATGACGTGGATGGAACTAGAGGGTATTATGCTAAGCGAAATAAGTCAGTCAGAGAGAGACAATTATGATATGATCTCACTCATATGTGGAATTTAAGAACAAAACAGGATCATAGGGGAAGAGAGGAAAAAATAAAACAAGACAAATCAGAGAGGGAGACAAATCATAAGAGACTTTTAACTACTGGGTATTGTATAAGACTGATGAATCACTGACCTCTACCTCTGAAACCAATAATACATTATATGTTAGTTAATTGAATTTAAATAAAAAAAAATTTAAAAACCCAAAAGATAAGCCCGGGGCAATAAAACTAATAACCATGGCGAAGAGATGTTGCCCCCTGCGTCACTGTTCGAGTGAGCATCCCGGAGCAGGCGTATTCTATCCCCCGACTCACGCCCATGTTTGGAAACCTGTTTCGTCCTCTCCCCAGATCCACTTCTCTCTTCTGAAGGAGCCCGCCGTTTCCCACAGGACCTGGACGGACCGTGAGCTAAAGGTCTTGCTGCTCCACACCCGTCTGGGGTCCAGCAGCACCCGTACGACCGGTGACCACTTTGGAAATGCAGAAGCTCAGGCTGAACCTGGACATTTGGAATCCAAATCGGCATCTTCACAAGGTCTTTGGAGGACCAAGGGCAACCCTGATATGAGAAGCCTGTCTTAGAGCACCCCCAAATGAAGATAAACCTAGAGTGCCACCCCTGGGGAAGTGGGAACCCCCTTATATATAGTATATTTTACCCCCTTTTATATTTTAGCCTATGTTTCCAAGGAATGGAAAGATTTGGGGTGGGGGGGATGAAAGGAGTACTCACTTCACCGAGCTTAATCAACACATGTAGTTCAAATTATATGATCACCTTCATGGTAAACAAAACGAAACACTATGGTGGTCGCAGGTGTCATGCGGTGGAGAAGTGTTACATTTTGGATCTGTGTTGGTCTCCTAGGGCTGCTGTGTCAAAGTACCACAGGCTGGCTGGCTTCAGCGACAGAGCTGGTTCTGGAGGCTGGAAGTCTGAGACCCTTGCTCCCTCTGAGTCTCTGGGGATAGCCCTTCCCTGCGTCTTCCTAGCTCCCCTGTCCTTGGCCTGCAGCTGCCCGGCTCTGCCCTGTGCCTGGCTCGGCACATGGAACTCTCCCTGGGTGCCTGCCTCCTCACCTGGGGCTTTCTTCCTCCTCTGTGGAAACTGGTGATCATTAAGCCCCTTGTCCCCCAACTCCAGTATGGCCTCACCTGCAACACTGTGCTTTCCAAGTAAGGCCACATTCTGCTAGACCTGGGGATCCCGAGATGAAGAAGACATGACCTTTGGAGGAGATCCAAGTCAGGAGGGAGACGGGAGAGCAGCAGGAAGGGCTCCCGGGGTGTCTTTCCAGCCAGACTCCAGGCCACCCCCAACTCCCACGTTGATTCCGTGGCCCTGGAACCTGGATGTGTAACAAATCCCAAGCGATTCTGACGCAGACAACCTCACTTGCAACCCACCGCCAGAGGCATCAGGATCCCAGCAGAGGTCCCCATGCCTCCCAGCTCGCCCAGAACGGCCCCCAAGTGTGCTTGCAGACAGACGACAGTATGTGTGTGTGTGTGTGTGTGTGTGTGTGTGCGCGCGCGCGCGCATGTGTGTGTACCTGCACGCACGTGTGTTTGTGTGCATGTGCGCGTATATAAGAATGAATCTGAGCAGGAGACCCTAGTTGTGGAGAAAGCAATCAGGAATTGGTTGTTAGAATACAGGTGACAAGAGCCCTTCACAGTGTCATGACAGACACTTTTACTGTGGTGAAGTTTATACACTAACCTCAAGCATTTCAAAACAGAGGTGGTTCATTCATTCATCCAATACTTCAGTGCCAAGTTGTACTCAGTGCCTTGGAATTTGGGGGGTTTGCTCTTAATTTTAAAAAATTAAATAAATTTAGGAAATTAATAAAACACATTTTGATTTTGCCCATTTTGGACATGTAAAAATTGCCATCATCACAGCAAGGACATCAATTATTTTATTTTACATTTGTATGTATTTTTTTCTGAATAGGTAAAACCAAAGGTACAAAGGATGATGGTACAAAGTGAATGTCTCTCCCACAGAGGCGACTGCTGTTACTTGAGAAAAGCCATTTTAACGCCAAAGAAGTAAGAAGGACGTAATCTTAGAGAAAAAAAGAGAGCTTTTCCCAAAAGGGAACAGTTAGGGAAAAAATATGTGTATGTATTTTTCCTTTTTGTTTTTATTCATCCATCACTTTTTTCCAAGTATTTCCACACTCCTTTTATGAATGAGGCATTGTTCCAGGTGGGAGGAGTACATCAGAGAACAAAAAATGAAAACCCCATTCCCTGCCTTTGTGGACTTACATTCCTGTGGGAACTGAATCTGAAATTGGGACACAGAAGTCCAAGTCATATGAATAGGGAGAAGCCAACAGAAGCTAAAGGAAGACGATGTCCCAGCCAACCAAGGGTGCCCCGGTGACCTCCAGGCTCAAGGGGTACAAAGGTGGGCGTGAGGTTAGAAATCGCCACCTGCCATGCCCAGGAATGCTCAGAGGATACGCCAGTCAGACCAGGTGAAGGACTTCATGTCCGGGTCTCATTGGCACTCAGAGCCTGACAATAGAGTTTGATCCAGATGTGAGTACAAGTGCAAGAGATGGGTGGTGAGATGGAAGGGACCTTAAGGAGCAGAGAGGAGAGTGATTTTAATTTTTTAATAGGGTTTCTGTTCATGCAAAGGAACCAGCTAAATCTATTTGTCATTTGCACGCTTTCTTCTTCATTCTTCCCGTATCTGGGCGTGCCCCTCAACTGAGGTAGCCACTGAGCTATGATAAATTACTGGGTCTCTGCCAATGGCTCTCCAATCAGGACATTGGGTGGGAAGCATCGACCTCAATCTTTACACTTTTTAAAAAATTAATAGGCTTTTTTAAAAAAAGTTTTAGAAAAAAAATAAAAAGGTTATTTTATAATAACCTTATAAAAATAATTAGGTTTATTTTTTTAGAAGATTATATTTATTTATTCATGAGAGACTGAGAGAGAGGCAGAGGCAGAGGGAGGATGCGGGGCTTGATCCCAGGACCCCGGGATCATGACCCGAGCCGAAGGCAGACGCTTAACCTGCTGAGCCAACCAGGCATCCCTAGTTTGAGGTTTATAGAAAAGTTTTTGTATATGCCCTCATCCATCCCAATTTCCTCTATTATTAACATCTTGTGTTAGTGTGATAATTTGTTACAATCGATGAATGCATATTGACACATGATTATTAACTAAAGTCAATAGTTTACATTAGAGTTCCCTCTTTGTGGTGTACATTCTGTGAGGGTTTTTTTTTTAGATTTTATTTTAAAATAATCTCTACAGCCAATGCGGGGCTCACTCACAACCGAGATCAAGAGTCGCATGCTCATCTGATGGGAACCAGCCAGGCGCCCCACATTCTGTGGGTTTTGACAAATGTATAATGACATTTATCCACCATGGTAGCATCCTATGGAATAATTTCACTGCCCTAAAAATCCCCTGTGCTTTGCCTATTCATCCGTCCCTCCCTCTGAACCTCTGACAACCATTGATCTTTTTACTATTTCCATAGTTTTTGCCTTTTCCAGGCTGTCACATAGCTGGAACCATAAATTATGTGGCCTTTTCAGATACTCTTCTTTCACTTAGTAATATACATTTAATGTATATGCTATATGTGTATGTGGATATACATGTCTTTTTGTGCTTAAAAGCTCATTTGTTTTTCACACTATATATTATTCCATCATCTGCATGGACGACATTCATGTTTCCATTCATCCATTAAAGGACGTTTTGGTTGCTTCTAAGTTTTGGCAATCATGAACAAAACTGCCTATGAACTTTGGTGTGCAAGTTTTTGTGTGACATAAATTTTCAACTTATATGGGTAAATTCTAAGGAGAGTTATTGTAGGACCACATGATGAGAAAATGTTTAACCTTTATACTTTTCCTTCAAGAAACTCTTCCCTTGGTGTAAAATTTTGAATGCAGAAAAAAAAAGCAGCATAACATTTTGTCTTAAAATACTACGTTGCATGTAATTTTTTTTCTTGATATGAGCTCGTCAGTTTAGGACACTGTATTTCACATTGCAACACAAAGCTAAAAAATGTTTTTAGCACAACTTCTTGGGCATTTGGCTTTAAAGAATAAACTATTTTTTTAGAGCATTTTTAGGTTCCCAACAAAATTGAGGTTCCCTTATACCCCTCCCCACATTTGTTTTTAATGCTGTCACTTTTTTAAAAAAGATTCTATTTATTTATTTGTCAGAGGTTGAGAGAGAGAGAGAGAGAGAGAGAGAGAAAAAGCAGGGGGAACAGCAGAGGAAGAAGTAGGCTCCCTGCTGGGCAAGGAGCCCGATGTGGGGCTTGATCCCAGGACCCTGGGATCATGACCTGAGCTGAAGGCAGACGCTTAACTGCCTGAGCCACTCAGGCATCCCTTTTAATGCTGTCATTTATGAAAATATGGTTACATGTACATTTATTAATGAGAATGTTGATTAAAAAAAAAAAACCCTACAACTTCTAAAATTCAAGAGCAATAGCAGTTCACAGAAACAAGTATACACAATGCACACTGTGTTACATAAGCATCATTTCCCCGTCCCACCCCCTGTCTTGGTCATCACTCAGTTCCTGTGTAAGCTTGATATCATTTTTCCATGCTTTGCAAGCACAGTTACACAAAAGTAGGGTTTTCTTTTGTCCTTATTTTCACAAAAACCGGATCCTACCATAAATAGTGTCCTGCTAGCATAATTTGTTTTCTTTATATTATGAACTTTTCAGCTTAGTGCATAAAAGCTTTATTCTTTTTTTTTTTTTTAATGTTTTACTTATTTATTCATGAGAGTCAGAGAGAGAGGCAGAGGCAGAAGGAGAAGCAGGCTCTCCGCCTAGCAGGGAGCCCGACGCGGGACTCGATCCCAGGACCCTGGGATCATGACCTGAGCCGAAGGCAGACGCTTAACCATCTGAGCCACCCAGGCGCCCAAAACTTTATTCTTTAAAACATTTTATTTTTAAGCTATCTCCACACCCAACATGGGGCTTGAACTCCCAACCCCGAGATCAAGAGAGTCACATGCTCCACCGTTTTGTAAATGGCTGGAAGGTATTCCTTAATCTATCCCTTCTCCTGGTGTGGAAATTAAAACAATTTTGCATTAAAAATCATGTTTAAGTAAACATCCTACATACTTGTCTTTATGCATTTGTGCTAAAACCTCTGTAGGATAGAATCAGAAGACTAGAATTGTTATCATCTGGTCAATTTACACACACACACACACAAACACACACACACACACACAGTCATTCATATATATGATTTCCCCTCTTTAAATTCCATCAACATTTCATGAACAAGTAAATCCTTAATCCTGAATGTTATTAAGCATTTTTATTTTTTGCTGATTTGAAAGACAAAGATGTGTATCTCTTTGTTTCAACTTATATTTACTGATCTTGAATGTCTTTTCATATGCTTGGAAGCTATTTATATTTCTTCTTTTGTGAATTGTCTGCTCATGCTGTTTGCCTATATTTTCTCTTCATGTAATTTTCGTTTGCACAAGTCATATATTAATGTAATATTATGATTTAAAAATTCAAACAGTGTAGAAGCGTAAAGAATTAAAGATAAAAATTCTCCATCCAGAAATTAGTTATCAGGGCACCTGGGTGGCTCAGTCTGTTAAGCGGCTGCCTTCAGCTCGGGTCATGATCCCAGGGTCTCGGCACCGAGTCCCGCATCAGGCTCCCTGCTCAGCGGGGAGCCTGCTTCTCCCTCTGCCTGCCTCTCCCTCTGCTTGTGCTCTGTCTCTGTCAAATAAATAAATAAAATCTTCTAAAAAAAAGAAATTAGTTATCAAAGTCAAAAGTTGGGATGTATTTCTCTAATTTCCTGTGTGTGGGATACATACATATGCAATGTGCATATGTGTATATATGCGTATGTGATCACAATATATATATTATTCTCCATCACATTTTTAACTTAATATATTTTGTATAGATTTATATATTATATAAATATATATAATATGCCATATTTTTACTTAATAATATGCCATATACATCTATATAGAATCCTGATTTTTTTTACCATTATTTAGTATTCCATAAATTTTTTGTCTTTTTCTTCCTTCCTATGTAATGAAGTATATACTACTTACTGTGCATAAGGTACCCTTCTAGTGCTTGATAAAAATTAGCCCATTTCATCATCACAACTATCCCGTGGAGTAGATATTACTGAGATCCCCATTTTTATCAAGGAAACTAAGTTACAGAAAAGTTAAGTACTTACTCAAGATCACACTGCTGGTCAGTTACAGAATAGATTAAAATTTGACTTGAAAATTCCCGTATTGATAGGCTTAAGTTGTTTCCAATTTTTTGCTCTTTCACAGAGTGTTGCAATAAACATCCCAGGGAGCCAGCGAGAAGCTTGAGTAAGGGAGCGGCAGGAAGTCAGGTCCAGAGGGGCCGAGAAAGTTGGAAGGAGGTGCCAAACAGGCAGGAGAAAGAAGGGCTAAGGGCATGTGGTATGATCCATAGACAGTCTCCAGAAAGAACACATCTTTACAGCTTTTCTAAGGAAGGAATAGACCATGGAGCCAACCAAGTGCAATTTGTCTCGAGGACAAGGTCAACAAGAGCCAGGCTGCTGGGCAGGCTACCATGTGGAAAACTTGATTATTAAGCCACAAGCAAGGACTCCTGATAGTCATTATTTTTCAATAATTAGGGGGCTAAATATGAAACAATATCACATTATGTTATCAAGTAGCATATTAATATGATTTTATTCTGTTTACTTGGAAAATAGTATTTGAGGAAAGTTCACTCATATTGAATTGAATGAAATGAATACAGAGTGAATATTTGCTGTTTCTTTTTGGATGACATTTTATAGCTAAAGGAAGAGAAAGGTTATTTTTTAGGATAAGGAACTAAGAGATGTATAGAAGAGAAAACAAGCAGTCGAAAAATAAAAGTAGATGAGAAGTGATAAAAATTAGTAGAAATTGTGAAATGTCTTAGACTGGTCAAACAAAAAGCAAAATGGGCAGAAATCTCCTCCCTAAGTTGCACTGAAATTGAAAACGCGGAAGTGGGATTAATTTTAGATTTTGAAAAAACTGAGCTCCTCAAAATTCTATTTTTAGAATGAACATCATTATCTTAAAAGTCCTTGTTGCACAGATAGACATTTCTTGTTCCTGGATGGGAACATTTACTATCACAACAATATCAACTTTCCCCCAAATTAAGCTATACATTAAGCACAATTTTTTAAAAATTCCAATAGAGGTTGGAGGGTTTGGGGTACCTGGGCGGGGCAGTCGGTTAAGCGACCTACCCTTCACTTCCTCCCAGGTCATGGCCTCAGGGCAGTGGGTTCAAGCCCCCACATGGGCTCCCGGCTCTGGGTGGAGTCTGCTTAAGATTCTCTCTCCCTCTGTGCCTCCCCCGTATGCTCTCTCTCTCTCAAATAAATAAATAAATCTTTTAAAAAAAAGAACCTGGGGAGTTTGAGGGGTAGTAGTAACAGAAATGTAGAAATCTGTGACACAATAAAAACATCAGAAACAGGTCCAAATATGCATATTAAATTTTTATCATCTGAAATTAAAGCATTTAGATGTAATGAGGAAAAGATGAACTGCTTAATAAATGACACAGACCAAAGATTTGGGGGTGGCCCATCAACTTGCAAAAAAAATTTTTTTTAAGTAAAAATGTCCATTGTTGGGAATACAGTACAGAAAACAGAACACTCTTGAGGTCTAGTTGGAATATAAATTGGCACATTCCTTTTTCTTTTCCTTTTCAAGATTTTATTTTTAAGCAATGGCCACACCCAATGTGGGGCTCAAACTCAAAACTCTGAGATCAAGAGTCGCAAGCTCTGCAGACTGAGCCAGCCAGGTGCCCCCCCTAAACTTATACATTTCTGGAGAGAAATTACATACGTAGAATCTTTAAAAATGTCTATACGTTATGAAGTAGTGCTTCTACTTCTAAGGATGTATTTTATTTTATTTTATTTTATTTTATTTTATTTTATTTTATTTTATTTTATTTTTTGAAGACTTTATTTATTTATTTGACAGAGAGAGAGACAGAGCACAAGCAGGGGGAATGGCAGGCAGAGGGAGAAGCAGGCTCCCTGCGGAGCAGGAGCCCGATGCGGGGCTCGATCCCAGGACCCTGGGATCATGACCTGAGCCAAAGGCAGATGCTTAACGACTGAGCCACCCAGGTGCCCCTACTTCTAAGAATGTATTTTAAAGAAATAATTGTTTATGTGTCCAAAGATTGAGGTAACATTTACTGAGTACTCCCCATGTGCCAAGTAAATTTCTAAGAACTTTCCATGTAATAGTGCTTTTCACCTCCCCGCCACCCAATGAGGTAGGGCAATTATTACTTCTATTTTATAGATGAAGAACTTGAAGGAGGGGGTCTGATTCCTTGCTAGTAAGTGGTAGAGCCTGTATCAGAACTAGACGGTGGGGCTCCTGAGCTTATATTCCTAATCATTACAACTGAGGAGATTAGGTAACAACAATGGAAAATTTATATAATAGAATAGGTAAAAAAGAGTAGTATATGCCGTATGATTCTGTTTTCATAAAAGAACATACGAGTGTATAATCATAGAAACTGGAAAGAAATACAGTAAGATGCCAAGTCGTTTTCTCTGGGGGCTGGGGTTCTAGGTCATTTGAACAGAGGCTGTTGGTGCCTTGGTCCCCACCCCCAAGTCATCACCTGGAGTCCTTTATCACGGGCCATAAGTTTTCTAGTCTCTCTGCTTCCGGGCATGTCTGGTGGTGTACAGGGCAAGCTAGGGTGCTAGGGAGCTGATGTCCCCAGAGCAACTCCCTCCAATGACAGTGATAAGGAAAATCTGTGTCCTAAGATGGCCGACTGAGCCAGTGAGAGTCCCAGTCCTTGCCCCGGGGCTCTTCTGGGTTCTGTTCCCTGCTCTGCTTCCCACGCGCACCAATCCAGTTTCCTCTCCCTGCCCCGCTTCGTGCACGTGCCAAAAGTGCCAAATATGTGGAAGCAGAAGTGTATAAATTGCCCCCTTTGTGCTCAGGGCTCAGACCTTTGGAGACCACTCTCCTCTGAGCCCGCTGGTGTTAAATAAACCTCCGATCCTCCAAGATCTCCGGGTGCTGCTTGGTTCTTCCATCAGGCGATCCTGTCCGGGTTCCGGAACAACAGAAGTCACCCTTTGCTGGGGTGTGTCCTTGTCAGTTTCCCAGAGGGTCCTCAATGGGAATGAGCGCCGGGGTACACATAGTAGTAATGCATCCAACAATGCACATTTATTAGCTTTTTCTTTTCTTTTTTTTTTTAAAGATTTTATTTATTTGAGAGAGAAAGAGAGCATGAGCTGGGGAAGTGGAAGAGGAAGAGGGACAAGCAGACTCCCAGATGAGCATGGAGCCCGACACTGGGAGGGGGGGCTCCCTTGGAGATCATGACCTGAGCTGAAGTCAGACACTTAACCCGGCGCTCCTGTTAGCTTTCTCTCCTCCTCTCCCTGTCTCATTTCTTCACGCCCTCACTATGCTCCTGGGAGCACTCCCTCCCCAAATTCCTTGCACCTAAATCTTGTCTCAGAGTTGGCTTTGTGGGAAATCCGAACCTGGAGATTAGTTTTAATTTTCCACCTTTTGTTTGTTTTCTTTGTTTACTGCAGCAGACACTGTATTTTAACAAGTGATAAAGGAAGACAGTGTTGTTGTCTTCCTTTATAAAGGAGGGAAGGAACTCCCTGGACTTCTAGTTAAGCAAGGTGGGTTGAGCACATGCCTTTATCTCCCTCCCAAGACCTCAATTAATGCCATTATAGGAATAAAATACGCAAATGCACAAGGGCAAGGAGAGGAAATGCCACCACCATGTGGACTTGGCAGAGTGAAATGTCTGTGAATAGCGAGCGCAGCTACCACGGAAGGTGGCTCCGTGTCCCCTCTCAACACTGCAGCGCCAGGGGTCCAAACTCCATGGCTCCTCACATAGGACCTGGAGGTTGACGGTGGATGCGGGTACCAAGGAGGGGGTGCAGGCTGGGTTTGAGAACTCTGGGAAGTCACTTATGAGGGTGGGGACAGGCGGGACAAGGGATGGTCACTTTTATTATAAGCCTTCTAGTACTATTCGACTTTTTGGAAGCGATGTGCGTATTTAGTAATTTTTAAATAAAAGACCGAAGGGATATTTATTTATTTATTTAAGATTTTAATTTATTTATTTGACAGAGAGATACACAGTGAGAGAGGGAACACAAGCTGGAGAGGGAGAAGCAGGCACCCCGCTGAGCAGGGAACCCGACATAGGGCTCGATCCCAGGACGCTGGGATCATGACCCAAGCTGAAGGCAGATGCCTAAGGACTGAGCCACCCAGGCGCCCCGATATTTTTATCATTTAAATGTGGGAAAATCAGAACTAGATTGGTGCCGAGGGCCATTAGATAATCCGTTTGATACACATGCACACTTGCTTATAGCAGCAGTAGCCCCGATCGTCAAAAGGTAGAAACAGACCAAACGTCCATCAGTGACGGAGGGACTGAGTAAAGTGTGGTGGACACATGCAGTGGATTGTTAAAGTATAAAAAGGCATGAAGTACTGATATCCACCGCAATGTGTATGAACCTCGAAAACGTGCTGAATGAAAAAAGCCAGACACAGAAGGCCACGTACCATATGATTCCATTTATAGATGTCCAGAACAGGTAGATCCATAGAGAAAGAACACAGATTTGAGGTCGCCAGTGGCTGGGTGGAAGGGCTAATGGGGAGTAACTGCTAAATAGGTATGGGGTCTCCTTTGGGGTGATGAACGTGTTTTGAAACTAGATGGGGGAGTTGCATAGACTGTGAATGTGCTAAATACTACTGAATTGTTCACCTTAAAATGGCTAAGTTTATGTTATGTGAATGTCACCTCAGTGTATTTTTTTAATTATTATTTATTTCAGAGAGAGAGAGAACGAGTGGGAGGGACAGAGGGAGAGGGAGAGAGAGAATCTCAAGCAGACCCCACACTGAGCAAGGAGCCTGACGTGGGGCTTGATCCCACGACCCTAGGATCATGACCTGAGCCGAAACCAAGAGTTGGACACTTAACCGAATGAGCCACCCAGGCGCCCCAATGCCACCTCAGTTTAAAAGAAAGAAAGAGGAGGGCCTGGGTGGCTCAGTTGGTTGAGCGTCCGACTCTTGGTTTCAGCTTAGGTCACGATCTCATGGAGCATGAGATGGAGTCTCATGTGGGGCTCCGTGCTCAGTGGGGAGTCTGCTTGAAGACTTTAGCCCTCTGTCCCTCCCTCCAAATAAATCTTGAATTTATTTATTTATCTTGATGGGGAGAGAGCAGGAGCAGAGGGGAGGGGCAGAGGGAGAGGGAGAAGCAGACAAGCAGACTCCCCACTGGGCAAGGAGCCCGATTCCGGGCTCGATTGCAGGACGCTCAGATCATGACCTGAGCTGGAGGCAGATGCTTAATTGACTGAGCCACCCAGCCCCTAAAATAAATCTTTAAAGAAAACAAACCAAGAAAGAAAAAAGCATTCAGGCTGAGAAAGGAGTGAGAAGGCAAGAAGAATTGGAAAGCACAGCACCACTGCACATGTCCTGTTCTGAGAAATTTTGTTACGCAGACGGATGATGCTGCCTGACAGGATGACACAAGGCCCTTGGAACAGGCCACCTCAGAGGACATACACATGCCAGCCCCATGATGTCATGGAAGCTCCAGTGGCAAAGGGCCTGGGTTCCAGTGGGTCTTGATTATGTAGTGAGATATTTGGAATCAGGAAGAGAATTCCATGTGCTGAGTTTCTCTCTAGATATAGTAGACACAGATAAACGTAAGAAATGTTAAGGGAGCAGTCTTTAAAATCTCTTTACAGCCAGCTTGTTCATGTCCCATGTGGTGTTCCCCAAATCCCAGCTTCATCATAAACACATATTGGGCCGATTAAAGAGCTAAGTGCTTCTCTTTCTTACTCTCTAAATCCATAATCCACAACCACATTTGTTATGCTCTGAATTGCCTTCCCCCACCTCCCAAATTCATATGTTGAAATCCTAACCCCCCAGTACAGCCAAATGTGACCTTATCTGGAGATGGAATCTTTACAGCGGTAATCTAGTTAATTTGAGGTCAGAGGGGTGGGCCCTGATCCAGTATGACTGGTGTCCTTATAAGAAGGGGCAGTGGGGATACAAAGCCACACACAAAAGGAAGATGATGTGAAGAGACACAGGGACAGAAGCCTTCTCCAAGCCAACGAGAGGGGCTGGGAGCAGATCCTCCCTCACCAGCCCTCAGAAGGGACCAATCCTGCGACATCTTGATTTCAGACTTCTAGCCACCAGAAATGTGAGACAATGCATTTGTTGTTTAAACCACACAGTTGTTTTTTTAAAGTAGGCTCTACACCCAACATGGGGCTCAAACTCACAACCCCTGAGATCAAGGGTCACATGCTGCACCGACTGAGCCAGCCCGGTGCCCCTAAACCACACAGTTTTTAATACTTTATGACAGCCCTAGCAAACTAATGATACATTATATAATAATCCTTGCTTTTCATCCCTAATATGCCCATTGTCTGCATAAATACTTTGCCCATCATGCAATGGCTGGTCAATGGAATAAACTCACTGTACTTTTATTTATTTATTTTTAAAGATTTTATTTATTTGAGAGAGAGCAAGCACAGAGGGAGAGGGAGAAGCAGGCTCCGCGCTGAGCAGGGAACCCGATGCGGGACTCGATTCCAGGACCCTGAAATCAGGATCTGAACCGAAGGCAGACGCTTCACCGACTGAGCCACCCAGGCGCTCCCTCCATGAGTATTTTTATTATACTAATTGCAAAGAGGATGTTGGAATACCTGTGCTTTCACATGAGTCAGCACCTGCTCGAGGGAAAGGTGTAACGTGGGGTCTGGCTAACTTGTACACCAGCGGCTCCCAAGTCGCGCACGGGCATGTGTGGAAGGACGCAGCAGAGAGTTGACTTTGCGGCCATTTACCAAGTTTCTGTAAATGTGAATTTTGGGCAGCAGCAGCAGCTCCTGGGGACTGGAATGTGGCTATTTTAATGCAAAATTAATTGTCAAATATAAGACTGCAGCAGCCTGCTCTCTGGTGACCAGCTCACCCTCTAGCTAGGTGCCGGCCTTCTGTCCTCAATGCTCCGTAGTTTGCTAGCAGTATTCGCATTATCATAAATGATTTCAGCATCTCAAACCCAAAACACAACCCTCTTGGTCAGCTCCCACCCACTTTGTAATTTGCTCTTTCTCATTTATTTCCACAACAGGAAGGACATCGTTTCTAGAATTTGTGTGATATCTCCATTTGCATCTCATCATCATCCCCATCAGAAAATCACAGTTGTATGCCTGTGACACCTGCTTCGATTTGGAGCTGAATTCTGGGCGTTAAGGAATGATAAAAATTCTATCTTTAATGTCCTATCAAGAAAGTCCTATGTGTTCTACCTATGATTTTTCATGCAATCACTGTGTACAACTATTTCGTGTTGTGAAGAGCATCTTGATGTGTAGATTAAGTTAATTTGAGGCAGGAAGATGTAATATCCCTGGAGACGAATGTTTCTCTCAGGATGAGCTCTACATGGGCTGGGCGGTGAAGTGGCTCCTACCCTCCCATAAGCCCATGGATTCAACGTGACCTTTTACTGAAGGTACACAGACAACCCATCCAAAAATGTCCCCATTCACAGGATATGTGTTAATTTCCTAGGGTGGCCATAACAAAGGGCCACAAATGGCGTGGCTGAAAATAGAAACATACTCTTTCACAGTTCGGGAGGCTAGAATAAGCTCCAAATGAAGATGTCAGCAGGGCCGTGCTCCCTCTGGTACCTGGAGGGGAACCCTTCCTTGCCTCATCCTAGCTTCTGCTGGTTTGCTGGCCATCTCTGGCATTCCTTGGTTTGAGGCTGCAGAACTCCAGCCTCCACCCTCACCATCACACAGCCTTCTCCCTTTTGTGTCTCTGTGTCTTCACATGGCTACCTTCTTCTCAGGACCCCGGTCACACTGACTTCATTTTAACTAATTACCATCAGTAAAAATCCTATTTCCAAATAAAGACAAATTCTAAGGTACTGGGGGTTAAGACTTGAGTATATTCTTTTGAGGGTGGGAGGGTGCAATTCAACCCATTACTAGGGGATGAGGTAAACCTCACAGATTTGAGGGCAACTCATAAGGTGGCATTTTTGTTTAATGAGACATCTTATTTACAAGAATGTGCATAAAACACGTAAGCATAGTTAAAAATCATAAGGTAAATATCTATGTAACCCCCATTCAGGTCAAGAAACAGAATCTTGCCAGTACCAGAGAAGCCCCCTGTACACCCCTCCTTCGTCAGAACCGTCCTCCAGGGTCCATCCCGCATCCCACATTGAATTTAGTTGTCATGGCTCCTTGAATCTGTGACAGCTCCTCATTCTTTATCTTCCATGACCTTGATATTTTTGAAGAGTGCTAGTCATTTTTTTAAAAGATCTTATTTGAGAGAGAGCAGGAGTGGGGAGAGGAGCAGAGGGAGAGGGACAAGCAGACTCTACCCTGAGCACAGAGCCCAACATGGGGCTTGATCCCAGGACTGAGACCATGACCTGGAGCTGAAATCAAGAGCCAGAAGCTTGACTGAGCCACCCAGGCATCCCACTAGTCACTTATTTTGTAGGACGTGCCAAAGCTTGGGTTTGTCTTGAGGTTGAGGTTATACATTTTTGGCAAGAGTCCCACAGAATCGTGCCCTTCTCAGCACATCCATCAGATGGTACACGATGTCCTCACATCTTATTGATCATTTGATGAAGGTCATGTCAAGTTGGCTAACCACCAAGTTAGTATTCTTCCCTCTCCAATAATATCTTGTGGGGATACACTGAGCCTATGTATGTATGTTGTCATTCTTTTGCCCACTGCATTTAACATTGATTAATGGTTCCTATCTTCACACAGTTATTGCGTTTTTGAGGATTTTGTTTACATCATGCCTTCTAGCTCTACTAATTGGTATTCTACTGTAAGGAAAAGCTGTCTCTTTCCCTCATTTATTTATGCAATTATTCACTTATATCATGGATGTTTGGTTCCACGGTTTACAATGGATTGCTAGCATTGAGTTATTTTTTTCAAAGCATTCCAGATTTGGCCATCAGAAGCATTGAGTTGGCTCCTCAGTCCCTTGTCATGCCCCCTTTCCATCCCTACCATTTTATGAGCACTCCCTTTTTTGGCATCACAGATGTTCTGGACTTGTTTTATGACTTCCCTGCCCCAGCCCTGGAATCAATCATTTCTCCAGGGTGCCCTAGTTCCCTTTATAGAAGGTATTTAGAAACCAGTATTTGTGTACTAGGTGTGCTCACTGCTGCTGGGGTGTCCTTACTTTTAGGCCCTTCTCTCAGTGGACAAAACTAGGAAAGGTCTATGTATATTCTCACTCATCCGTCTGTATTTATCAAAGCATCTGTACACATAAAAACCTCCAATTTCAATCCAACACCACAGGGTTCATTCTAGTCTTTCCCAACTTTTGTGACTCCTTTTCTCCAATAATGAAAACCTGTTTTCATTATGGATCTTTCATTATCCACAGTATAATTATTTCCTCAATCTAAACATGCTAAAGGTGTTTTTAGAATTGCTAACCCATAACCCTTTACTACCTACAGTATAATTGTGTACAGTTCTTTATGTGTTTAGCCTTATACAGTCATATCCTGTTTTCAAAGTTGCTGGTTGTATGCTAGTTTTCTTTCCTGTCCCCTTCAGTGTGGTAATGTCACTCATTTGTAATACAGGCAGGTTCATTCATTACTTTTTATTTCATTTTGAGTTCCCTGAACACCATGGCTGGTTTCAATTATTTTTGGACTACGGAAAACACTACTATGGTTCGGAGTCAGAGCTAAACAAAATCGTATACTGAAAGAGGGGTCACTTGTCCCAAATACACCATTCCCAATCCTCCTTACTTTCCACACTGAACCCACTCACCCTCTGTAGGTAAACAGTCTCATTAATTTCTATTCTTGCTGTTTCTTTTACACAAGTGAGCAGATACATGCCTATTTTCTTATATTACCTTCTTTATTATATTATGGTAACCCATAGACACCCTTGCACTTTGCTTTTCTCACTTAATATAACCTGGTTACGATGACATCAATTCATAGAGCTCTTCCTCATGCTTTGTAAACTGTGTAGGACTCCCTTGGGTGGATGTACTATAGTTTATATTCACTCACTCTATGTATAGACATTTAGGTCATCTCTCCAAAAACGTTGCAGTGAGCAACTTCGTGCATTACGCGTGTGCTTTTTGCACTGCTGGAAGGTTATTGTTGGGGTATTTTCCTAGAAGTGAGATCGCTGGGTAAATAAGTAAGTACATTTTGGTTTTCTTCGGTATGACCAAGTTCCTCTCCAGAAAGGCAGTACTAGTTTGCACTTCCACTGGCAACATCTGAGAGTTTTTCACCAACAGAGTGTGTTGTCGTGCTTTAAACTTCTTCCAATCTCACAGGTGAGAAATGTTATGTTTTAATTTCTGTATGTTTGAATTTTCATATTTTAGGGCTATTTCAAAATCTTAAGGGTGAACTTTTTCCTTTTTTTTCTATCAAGATTTTGGTCCTTTGTCCTTCAACTTTAGTAGGAGTTGGCCTCATGACATTAGAAAGCTTATGAATACTGAAATACACACACTGGCCCTTTAAAATTTCCCATCACGACTTCAACCAAGTACTGTTATCTAGTAAATACCAATGTAATACGAAACCTACCATGGGGCTAGTTTCCATTTTCATTTGAACACCAAGGCACATTGTAAACTCTTTTTTTCTAAGAAACACAAGTTGGTATTTCAGTTTGTCACTTTGTATAGTCAATTATTATAAAATAAGATTTATTTATTTTTTTTAGCTTATATAGTCAAACCCTATCCTGTCAACCTTAGTGCTGAGCTTCGAAAGGGTTCCACTACCTATGAGAGAATGAGTATTTAATGTGTTCCAAAGCCAGACATAAATCATTGAGTGATTAGACACAGTATCATTGGTATCATTTACATTCCCACCCTCTTGACTATGAGAAGATAAATAGGGACTATTTTCCTGTTAACAGGCTATTTTAAAATTAAAAACAAACTGTGTATGAAGATTCAGTTCAGCTCTCATGCGGTTTGAATTATGTATCAAATTATATGCTACTCTTTCAAAAATTTGCTCCTGATTCAGTTGTCTTAAATTCAGAAGACAAATAGTAATGCTCTGTCTTTATGAAGATTATGACTTTGGAATGTTACATTGGTAAGACATTAAAAGTTGTATTTAGTTTTTTTAAGGACTGATTTTCTAGCTCTTACATGTGTTCACAGATGCTGCAAAAATGGATCAAAGATTAATTAAAGACTCAATTACGGTATTAAAGATTCAATTACAGGTGCGGATATTATAGTATTTATGACAGGGCTAATAAAATGAGCAAAGAGGAGAAACCAGACACTAACACTGCTTTGTCAACTGACGTAGTAAAGGACTCATCACACATATTCCTTAACGGTAGATGAGATTTGTGGAGAAAGTGGTAATGGATTATAGAGAAGTCTACTACTCACCCCTGCTGCCCAAGACGGAAGCGGATTAAGGTTGCTGTGGTAAGGGCTGTAGGAGGGCTCCATCTTTTCTTAAGGTATTAAAATACACGTGCTAGTCTGCTGTTGTTTGTTTTTACCATTTGTTTCTCCTCCTATACATGATTTATAAAAGAATTAGGGGAGATGGCATGGAAAAGACACACACCGAACTTTTGGAAAAGTTAACGGTGGCTTAAAACTAACAATTTCCAAAGAATCATCTCCTTCCTGGGATAGAGCAGAACAAGTCCTAATCATTCAAACTTTTCCTACTCATCATTAATGACAGTGAATGGTAAGATCAGTGAATTTTATATGACGACTTTAAGGAGTGACAAGTTTATAACAATACTCAAGAAACTTGATTTCCTCTCACCTTTCCCTCTGGCCTCCAGGAGTTCGTTAAAACAAACCTAAGATAACATTAGGTGTTTTCCCACAAGAGTAATGGCAGAGCTTTGACGGAGTATTGCTGGATCTTCAGGAAAGACCTACAGAAGGTTGAAGTCAGTGAGTGAATTGAAAGGTGTTTCATACTTAGAACTTTTTTTAATTTTTTTTTTATTAAAGATTTTTATTTATTCATTTGAGGGAGAGAGAGAGAGAGAGAAGAAGCAGGGGGAGAGGCAGAGGGAGAGGGAGAAGCAGACTCCCTGCTGAGCAAGGAGCCCGATGCGGGACTCGATCCCAGGACCCTGGGATCATGACCTGAGCCGAAGGCAGACACTTAACCATCTGAGCCACCCAGGCGCCCTCATACTTAGAACTTCTTTATAAACCCTTCTTGTAGTTTGCGCCTTTGTGCTGGTTTTGAGAGGTAGTAAATACTTGCTTGCATCATCAGTCACAAAAAGAATTTCAATATTGTGAAGAGTTTTATCACATTTAAGCAAAATTTTTAAAAAGGGTGTTAAACAGGCTGACCCTTTAAAAAATATGCTCAAATAAATACATGTGGACGGACTAAAAAAATGATGCAGTCATAATAAAAAAAGGAACACTTTTATACATAGGATTTTATTTTGCACTGCTGTAACAATTTCATTATAGACCAAGGGGGAGAGAGGAAAAAAAAAAGGATAAAACCACCACACTGAGTAAATTACTAAAGCTTTCCTACTTTTGACAGGATTTTCCATCTGGTAGATTTATTGTCATATCCCCTTCAAAACAGACAAGATGCTTACCATATTTTAAAGATTACAGGTTGCCACTGAAAGAAAAATTTTACACAGTCACTGTACATCAAGGTTGAAAAACTGTCCTGCATGAAAAATATACTTAGAAATCATGTGAATAAAAGCAAAAGAAAACATTATTGTGTTTAAGGAAAGATTAAAGTCCTCATAATGTGCCATCTAAATGTGGACATTCATTCTTCTTGGAGTCGCTTAGGTGTAGGGAGTTCTTGCTTCTGCCCATTTCACTCATTATACTGTGTTTTTACCCAACAGTATTCATTAAGGCAAACAAATCCTTTTCCGAAGAGGTCTTAAAGAAACTGTGGACATATAGCAAACTTTTGGCATTAAAACAGGTTAACACATACATAGCCTTTAGTAATGTACATTAAGCATATTTTCTTGGACTAGTGACAAGAAAAGATGAACATGCTTGTTAACAATGTCAAAAAGTTTAAAATTCAGTGTCCAAGCAATTCCTAACAATGCTTCTGTAGCTTTAAGCTCTAAACAGTATAGAATTTATGCAAATGCATTAAAGAATTCAAGCTTGGCAAATTACACCCAAGCAGGTTAAACTGTATATACAGAAAGGAAATGATAAATACAGAAATCAAAGAGTCCTTCTGGTTTTCCTTATAGCCTTGAAAATTGACAAACTTTCTGAGGACAGTTCTAGAATATTAAACAGTAGGTCACCACAGGTGTGAAACCGAACCACACAAACTGATTTAAAATACTCAAGATGACTTTGTAGTGTTTTAATACAGTTTTCAGTTCGTAGGTAAGGGCACAAGACAACATTTAACAAAAATAATCACATCAATTGACCTAGAAATCAAATGCAAATAGATATGAATACAATCTCCAAAATCTGTCTTTTTAAGTGAACATTAACCATTTATTCAAAGTTATACAAGAATTTGAAGGATTAAGAGTCTCCTGTGACATAAAGCCATTTCAAACAGCTTCATGTCTCAGCTGAGCAGGAGGAGAGAGCGAAAGAGGAAGTGAGTAGCCGCATCTCGGCAGCGGAGACAGTAAAAACGGGCTCAGCAGCAGCCCCCCCCCGCCTGCTGTCCTCCCTGATTGCCTGCGTGTGTGGCGTTCGTAGCAGCGTGCTGAGGGCCAATTTTAATGCCGTTCGCCTGAAACAGAAGGGGGAAGGGATAACAAGTGTTAACCGGACCCGACCAGCCAGTACAGCTTCACTAAATTTGAAGAACTCCACTGAATTCCTTTTATTTAAAAAAAAAATTTTTTTCCCACTGAATTCTTAATGATGTAATTTTTACATCATTAAGAAAAAAAGACCTGCAGATTTTTGCGACAATTACAACCGTATCTCTGAGGGGATGTTCCTTCCCTGTAAAAATAATACCGTGGAAATCCTTCTGAAAAGAGTTCTTTACCCTACCAGGCCGTTGTGAGTGGACAGAGCCCGGGCAGTGCCGCTTCCCTGGGTGCTCTCACGATGGAGACACTGTTTAAAACGATGACCGCAAGTCACCTTTAAAGATAAAAACAGGCCCAGCCCTAGGCCGCTCTAATACGACGTCAAAGCTTTTCTCGAGACAGCGTTTCTGTTCCATGTTGAATCAGCTGTGCAGGCTGAGGGCATGTGAGTGTTCTGTGTCATCAATAATTTCTATGATCCCCAAAGACATGGCAGCTTGCCAAGAACCCACACACAGAGTAGTGCTTTCATTCATCAAACTCACACTTCTGTCTTAGCCCTCACTCCCTCGAGTGGGTTTTACCTACAAATACAACACTTTGAGAAAAGTAATACAGTAGCTTCAGAAATTAAGCTCTTAAGGAAACTTTACGTCACAGTAAATCTCAGATTTATAGCGCTTGGCAGTTGCTCTGCAACAGTAGTAGCCTGGGGGTTTCTGGCAGTCGCTCGGTATTGACAGCAGCTGATGTGGTTTCTTTTCGCTCTTTTGACTCCTCTTTAATAAAAAGCATGCCCTATGGCTCATTGGTTTTGCCCCCTCTGGGCTGGTAGCAACTTCTTGAGGAATCAAGGAGTCAGACTTGGCAGCAGGCCAAATAAATCGCACGGCCTGTTGGCTCCTGACAGCACAGTACAATCGAAGCTCCACCGGGCACAGCAAAGCAGTCAGCTACTATATGAAACCAGACAGGAACAGTGAACGTGCCCTTTTAAACACAGGCCCAATTACTGCTCCATTTATCCGGCATTAGTCTCTGAATGGTGGTGGCTTCAAAGTAACTCCAAATCTACTGCCCTATAAGCCCAGAAGATAGGATTTAGAAAACAGAGTACTCCAGACGAAAAGAAATGAGAAAATCAAGTACTTTTTGGAAACCTTAGGCAAAAGTGTTGTTTGTTTCAGCAAAGAATGTCAAAGAGCCTCATGTATGTACACGCCAAGAGCCACACATGCAATGAAGGATCCCTAACACCAGGCTTTCCTAATTGTGACTGTGGGAGGGCTAAGGGTTTTCTCTTGGAAGCACAAAGTCTCAATACGGAATGACAAAAATATTTGTGTAAAAGTAAATAATCTACCATACATCCACATAAACATTCTGAAATAAATCAGTCAGTGCAAGGTGGGGATTTAGGTCAGAATGATAACCTCTGGTAAACACTCTGAATTACATGCTTCAAAGCTTTGCATTTTATCCTAATCGAATTCATCAAGTAATTTTACAAAGGAGACAAAACCAAAAACAATGCCAATTGCCAATTATATATATTAGTCTCCTGAAAACATGCTATGTTTTGGAGTCATTTCCAAACTGGGTATTTCCCTCTTTCGTACTAGACAATAGAGAGAGCATCCTCCATCAGTAACATAGTACATGCATGTACACAGTAGAAAATTATTCCCCAAAGCAGATGACACCATATGGATGCATGGATGAAAGTGGATTTTCTTCTCTCTTTGGAGGGTTTTTTTGCATTGCTTGCAATAAATGGTCACTTATCTTAATCCATTTTCACAAAGTGATGCTCTACTAAGAACATAAAAACATTTACCTATTATAGAACATAGGACAAATTTTCAGTTGGAGGATTATAAACTAATAATGTGTTAACTGACATCATAGACCCATTTTAGGAATTTAAAAAAATATAAACTCATGAATCCATGTAGTAACTAAAATTCAACTCTAAATTAATACTAGCCAATAGTATTTATTTATGCATAATATATATACCTCGTTATTAATGTCAAAGACTCCTTCTTGGATTTTCTCATAAATTTCTTTTGCTGTATTAATAAATGCCTGAAATATAGAGAAATTGATTCGAATTATTTAAAATCACAGTAGTAAAAGAACATTATGTAAAAACTCTGTAGAATATCATAAGGTTCCATACAAGAAAATCAATCAATGTAGTACAGCCTGTTTATTAATAAAGGACAAAAACCATATGATCACTTCAATACAGGCGGAAGAAGCATTTAACAAGTTCCAACAACCTTTCATGATAAAAACACTCAACAAAATAGGATTAGAAGGGGCTTCCTCAACAGCTCCTATGAAAAACTCACAGCTAACATCATACCAAGTGGTGAAGACTGAAAGCTTTCCTAAAGATCAAGAACAAGGCAAGGATGTATATGAATGTTCACAGCAATAGCCAAAAAGTGGAAACAACACAAATGTTAATCTACTGATGAATAAAACCCAAAAGGTGGTATAACCTTATAATGCACTATTACTCAGCCATAAAAAAAAAATGAAGTACTCGTTCATACTACAATGTGGATGAACCTTGAAAACAGACCACACATAGCATGATTCCATTTACTGAAATGTTCAGAAGAGATAAATCCATAGAGAGAAATAGTAGATTATTGGTTGCCAAGGATTAGGGAAAAGGAGAATGACGGCTAATGCGTATGGGGTTTCTTTTGGGGTGATAAAAATGTTCTGGAATCAGATAGTGGTGATGGTTGCACAACCTTGTGAAAACTCTAAAACTTAACTGACTTGTACTCTTTAAAAGGGTAAATTTTATGGTATATGAGCTATATTCCAAAAGAAGAATTCATCACTGGAGGGGGTGGGCAGGGATACCCCAAATATTAAGATGTTTTATACAAAAAGTGCCAATGCTACTGAAGGTGTTTCTAAACTCACGTTCTAAACTATCCCATCGGAGAGAGCACATATAATAGCATTCACATTCTAAGGTCCTCTTCAGTGAGCATTCTCTGAAAAGTCATAAAACAGGGCGATTCTCCGCTAGCACTGCCACAGATTTAATTCCAAATTTAAAAAGTAAACAGGCTGACCTGGGTGGCTCAGTCGGTAAGCGTCTGCCTTCGGCTCAGGTCATGATCCCAGGGTCCTGGGATCAAGCCCCGCATCGGGCTCCCTGCTCCGCGGGAAGCCGGCTTCTCCCTCCCCCACTCCCCCTGCTTGTGTCCCCTCTCTCGCTGTGTTTCTCTCTCTGTCAAATGAATAAATAAAATCTTAGAAAAAAAAAAGTAAACAGGTTCACAGAGAGGAACCAATCCTACCTCTCGTCTTTTCCACACTGGAAACATCTGACTGCTGAACTTGCCACTGGAGCTTTTGTTTCCTAATTAACAGGACTGATCTGTTTTCACCTTTAAAGGCCTTACAGCTCCCCAGAGTAATCAATCTACTGCAGCTCAATTACTGCACCAAGAACACACCAGTCAGCGGCGGAGACGCGAGTGACTGCGGCAGGAGTGCAGAGATATGAATATGCATAAACTCTAAGTGGCTGATCGAATCATCAGAGAGGGTCATGAGAATTTGCAGCAAAATAATGAGAAGAATTAATCACTGCAGATTCACAAGGCACTTAGGAAGCGAGTGTGCTTTTTGTGTGCACGGGAGTTACAGTGAAGGAGAAATTGGCTTCCAGCCAACTCTGAATTGATTCACATTCCTCAAAATTGAAGTTACCCTTATAAATAAGGAAAAACTTAACTTTATTTCCAATAACATGTCAATTATGGTGATGGCCTTAGAAGCCAGGCTAACTAAATACTGAAGTCAACAGACTCAAATTCACAGGGCTCGAAATCCTTAAAGGGGCCCCCGCATGTGTACATCTCCCTTGAACATCAGACAGAACTACAAGATCCCATAAAGGAGTTATAACTTCATATAAACAGCAACTGTATTATAAAATACATTAAATGTGCCAATTTATGGAGAGAAATGGACATTTTTGCTAATCTGTTGATGAATCACTTTAAAAACTGGCTCAAGAAAGCTGTGCTATATGAAATTTTCTAAGTCACTACTAATTTTATGACCTGAACAGTACTTAATATTTATTAAACACCTTTAAGAACAGTTGTACCCAATGGACTTAAGATGTATTTTACATCTGAAGAACATGCAATCAACTGAAATATATACAAATGGTTATATTTCCTTTCATAATTCTCATCATCTCAATGAAACAGTCTTTAGACAATGCTACATTTACTTGCCATTCAACTCATGACTACGTGCTGAGAACATTGAAATAAAATATCTTCCACTCCTCTGGGCACATTATAAAGAGAATATTATATAAATGGGTTGTTTTGTTTACATGATGGCAAAATAATTATATTTAATCTGTATTATTAAATGATTAATTAATGATCAATTTTGATGAATCATTAGTTTAAAACCCAATGTGACTAATGCAGACATTAGTTCACATGTTTTAAAAGCCTGTGGCTATCGAATGAAAACTGCTGAATCCCCAAATATAACGAACATTAACCAAATACTGTTAAGGCTTATTAGAGATGAAATGAAACTTCTAAGAGAAGAGCCTTGGGTGTTACAGACATCTCTGATCCCTAGAGCTGCAAGCATCTCAAGAACTCGGAAAGACAAGGGATGCCTCTTTACAATAACTGGCTAGAACTTTAATTGCTCGTTTCACTCTACTCACTAAAAAGCAATCCCCGCATATGTTTTTCAATGTAGCGATGTAACCATGTGAAATACCCCTAGAACACAGACAACAATGAGGAAATGAGCAACCATTTAACAAGATACTACAAAGCCTTTACACTAAAGCTCTCATGTTTTCATAGGATAGTCTTAACTTGAAATTCCTTCCAGTTCTAAACATAATTTTAACCAGTTTCACTTCTGTATTTCAGGCCATACAGATTCTGAGAAGGGGGCAGGATAAAGAAAAGGGGAAGGGCGCCTGGGTGGCTCAGTTGGTTAAGCGTCTGCCTTCGGCTCAGGTCATGATCCCAGGGTCCTGGGACCGAGCCCCGCATTGGGCTCCCTGCTCGGCAGGAAGCCTGCTTCTCCCTCTGCCTGTCGCTTGCCCTGCTTGTGCTCTCGCTCTCTCTGACAAATAAATAAAATCTTAAAAAAAGGAAAGAAAGAAAAGAAAAGGGGAGCATGCATGAGGGCGTGTCTGTGAGTGGCAGGCGGTACGAACCTGTGCAGTATTAGGGGCAGAGGCAATGGGGGAGCCTGCATATGGCGGCAGCTGTGGGGACAGCAAACTTGTGGACACCTCACAGCTCCTGATGGCAGAGTACAAGTGCTAATGATGATGGTCCACGTCATTGAGAGAAGCTGTAACCTGGTAAATTAATCTACCTGGAATACTTAATTTCTTTATTATCAGAAAAATGAAGCAAGTTGATGGCACACCTACAGAAAATTTTTAACATTAATCAGTGCAATACTTTCAAAGCATAACAACCTAAAGATCACTGTTTTGTGACACATAAGTCAGAACTGTAAGCAAGAACACTGTATACTTCTATACTCCACAAACAGAATCAAATCTGAATATTAACAAATGGGTTATGGAACAGGAAAAAAAACATTTGCTGAGAAACTGATTTCAAAAGATTTCATTGTTAGTACTGTGAAACAAACAATATCTAGGCAGATCCACAACTACCTAGCAGAAACAGATTTCCGCGTAGCCAATTTAATTTGGGGGAGCCTCTTGCTTTCCCATGCAGGACTCCACTCCAGGATCAGAGGCCTGACTCTCTCATTTCACCATTAGCTCTCCCCCTTTGCCCTACTTTGATTAATTGCCATGGTCAGTTCTTTACCTTCATTGGCCATTAATTGCCTTCCAGCTCACACACTAATCTTTCAGCCCTTGGCAGTAGTCATCTGACTGGTCCTAATACCTAAAATTAAGTCAATTTTCAGTGACTTCCCTAGCAAAAACTAAAAGAAACATAACCACAAAGACTCACAAATGCATTATAATTCAAATAAATATTCAACACACAAGCTGATGCCTATCCTATCCATTTGTCATTCACCCAGGGGTACCTATTAAATTGTTACCTTAGACTCAGCACAGCCCTAGGTACTATGGGAGATACGGGGAGAGGAGGACAAAGTTCCTACTGCTGCTGAACTACAACAACTCAGTTGGGAGAGTCTAAGCACAAGGGCTTAAATCTCTCTTGAAGATGCAGGAAAAAGAAACTTTCTGCACTGACAGAGGGAGAGAGTGTGCAGGGCAGGACCGAGGCAGGTCTAGATGTAGGCCAAGGACAATGTGCGCAGAGGGCCTTCCTTCACAGCTGAGGAGAGAGAACAGAGGCAAAGGGGAACACCGAACAATGTTTCATTTTTATTATGGTTTAACAGTTTTTAAAGCAAAATACTGAAAACAGATGGTCTACAACAGAGTAAAAAATCTAAATTATTTCTTTATGTCACATGCTGCCACCTGGTGGCAAGAGAAAAAGTATAACATCTGACAGGTAAGAATTCCAAATAATCAAAGTATCTCAGTTTCATTTAAACATCTTGAACAGGGGTAGACCTGGCTGGCTCAGTTGGTAGAGCATGTGACTCTTGATCAGAGGGTTGTGAGTTCAAGCCCCAAGCTGGGTGTAGAGATTGCATAAAATCAAGTATTTAAATAAATAAACATCTTGAACAGACAGATGCTATACAGCAAAGTACCCTGTGAAATCAGTGATTCTTTAGTTTTTTTCTTAGAACTGGAAAATTTGAGGTAACTAAAATATTGTTCTCTATTCCTAATCAGTGCTATGAACATTACAGGTGTCCATGTGACGACGCTAATAATAACCAATATTTACTAAGTACTCACTAATGGGCTGGTCACTATGCTAAGTCATTTGCATAGGTTTTCATTATTTCTGCAAGAAATTCAAAATATGTATAAAAGGAAATTCATTTTAATTTTCTTTCATTTGCTTCCAAGAAGACCTGTGGGATGAAATTATCCTTTTAAGATTAACAGAATGGCCAAGGGTGGAGCTTAGAACCAGACTGTCTAGGTTCTAACTCTAGCACCACCTCTTACTAGATCTGTTGCTTTGGACCCACTGCTTAGCCTCTCTGTAGCATGAGGATAATATGGTGCCTACTTCATACCATCACTGGGAGGATGAATGTGTAGAGCACTGAGAACAGTGCTTAGCAAGTGGTAAGCACTCATGGCTCGTTAGCCTTCAGCATCATAAATGTGTGAGTGCAATGATGTGTGGGGAACAACAAAAGAGGGTACACATGTGAAATGCGAATGTGTCCTGAAACATGGCAGACAGGATCAAAGAGAGAAATAGTGATCAAGGGGCGCCTGGGTGGCTCAGTCGGTTAAGCGTCTGCCTTCGGCTCAGGTCGTGATCCCAGCGTCCTGGGATGGAGCCCTGTGTCGGGATCCTTGCTCAGCGGGGAGCCCGCTTCTCCCTCTGCCCCTCATCCCGCTCGTGCTGTATCCCTCACTCTTTCTGTCTCTCTCTCTCAAATAAAATCTTTAAAAAAAGGTAAAAAAAATGGTAACCAATATTCTTCAGTGAATTAAAATAACTTGGTTAAATAAAAACTAAACATTAGAAAAGTAGATTAGCAATATACAACGTGTACAGTGAGCCCTGAAAAGAAACTATATTGAGATACGGCTTAAATATTATGCAAAGACAGGAAAGTCTTGTGAAAAGAACACCAGACTAGAAGTTAAACACAAACTCCTTCAAATTCTTTGGCTTTAAAATGTTCTGAGTCTAGGGGCGCCTGGGTGGCTCAGTTGTTAAGTGTCTGCCTTCGGCTCGGGTCACGATCCCAGGGTCCTGGGATCGAGCCCCGCATCGGGCTCCCCGCTAAGCGGGAAGCCTGCTTCTCCCTCTTCTACTCCCCCTGCTTGTGTTCCCTCATTCGCTGTGTCTCTGTCAAATGAATAAATAAAATCTTTAAAAAAAAAAAAAGTCTGAGTCTATCTGATTTCGTTTCAGTAAGAGAGAACTCATACATACATCATCCAATACAATGGCTTTCATACTGTATCTCACAGACACCTTGCAGGGGCCACCACTTGGGATGAGGTAGGAAGTAGGGAGAACCCAGTGAAAGGAGAATGAAATCCCTCTTTCCCCCCCTTATCTTCCATAGCATCCCATTCTGCTTTTCTTTCTGTTTTATTAGAAGAAAGAGGGCCACTGCTAAATCTACTATTTACAGTAACTCTCACTTTATAAACAGGACTGAGCTGCAGAAGGAGAAACGACTTGCCCAAGACCATGCACAACTTGCAGCAGAAGCAAGATTAGCAGGACTGACATTCTGCCCACATTTATCCTCCCTTTATCAGGATCACTTATCTTTAACACAACTCAAAGGAATTTTCATTTTTTTATGTTTTCATTTTATTTTATGATGAATTTATAAGGAGGCAAGGTTGGCCATGGGGAGACCAGTACAGAGTCTAAAACAACAATCCAGTTAAGAAATGAAGGCCCAGTTGGTTAAGCAACTGCCTTCAGCTCAGGTCGTGATCCTGGGGTCCCGGGATCGAGTCCCACATTGGGCTCCCTGCTCAGCAGGGAGTCTGCTTCTCCCTCTGACCCTCCCCCCTCTCATGCTCTCTTTCTCTCTCTCTCTCACATAAATAAAGTCTAAAAAAAAAAGAGAGAGAAACCAGCTGCTTGGGGCGCCTGGGTGGCTCAGTTGTTAAGTGTCTGCCTTTGGCTCAGGTCAAGATCCCAGGGTCCTGGGATCGAGCCCCGCATCGGGCTCCCTGCTCCATGGGAAGCCTGCTTCTCCCTCTCCCACTCCCCCTGCTTGTGTTCCCTCTCTCACTGTGTCTCTCTCTGTCAAATAAATAAAAAATCTAAAAAAAAAAAAAAGAAAAAAGAAAAAAAAGAAATGAAGGCCTGACAAATTAATTGTGGCAACAAGAATGGAAAGCAAAGATCAAACTTAGTATCTACTTTGGAGAAATTAACAGGACTTGGTAAATAATAGGGAAAGAATGGTAAGGTATTTAAGGGTGACTCCACTTTTGGCTAAAGTGACTGACACGGAAGAATATGCCATGAATTGAGATACATAAAGTAGGAGGGGCACCTGAGTGGCTCAGACAGTTAAGCGTCCAACTCTTTTGATTTTGGCTCAGGTCATGATCTCAGGGTTATGAGATTGAGCCCCATGTCAGACTCCGCGATCAGTGGGGAGTCTGCCTCTCTCTCTCTCTCTCTCTCTTCCTTCCTCTGCCCCTCCCTCTGCTAGTGCTCTAAAACAAATAAATAAATCTTTAAAATAATAAAAAGGTAAAAAATCAGGTTTCAAGGAGAGAATGAAGAGTTTATTTTAGTCACATGGAATTTCAATGCTTATGTCAGATACAAGTGGAGAGGTCTTGGTAGCTGGTGATCTAGATAACTGTGTGCTTATATATGAATATGCACTATAAATGTTGGAATATGTAAGTGTGTGATATGCACATATCGGCAGGACTTTCTCCAGTAATGTTCAGCTACCTTAGTTTAGTCGAGAAAGCGGATGTAACTTTCAAAGTTAGTTTGGCTTGGATGATCCAAATTCTGTTGTGTGATGGCCAAGTAAGGGGTGGAGAAACTGACGCTATCAGCAAAATCTTCCCATTAGGGGAAGAGAGTAATAAATATTTATTAAACACTCCTCCAAGGATGCTGGAAACCTGGTATGGTCAGGCCAAATTTCCAGTGAAAAATTTGTATGGTACCCTTGACACTGAGAACAGGGTGAAGGGGACAAGAAGATGTCCTCTCAGTGCAAATTAAGTCTGGAGGTACTGGGATGGGACACGAGCATATTCAAGGGGCCTTGAAATTGGTGTTCTTAGGTACACAAGTCATGTGTTTTCCCCTAAACATAGAAATCCACCTATCCTGCCAGTTTAGATGGCTCGGCAAGCTACTGTAATCTGTCTTAGGGATAGCCAGTTGACTATGCTTTCCAACTATTATCTTGGCTCTATCTTTTATTGTTTTTGCTTAGCTTTTATTTATTTTAGAGAGAGTGTGCCTGAGAGAGAATATGAGACAGAGAGAGAGAGTGAGAGAGAGCACGCACGTACACACAAGCAAGGGGGAGGGGCAGAGGGAGAAGCAGATTCCCTGCCAAGCTGGGAGCCTGATGCGGGACTTGATCGCATGACCCTGGAATCATGACCTGAGTCAAAGGCAGACACTGAACTGAGCCACCCAGGTGCCCTTGGTTGTATCTTTTAGTACTTTAGCAGCTAGGCCAGGAATTGCCAGCCTTGATTTTTCAATAGTTTAAGATATTTTACTTAAAGATTTTTAAGTTTATTTATTCATTTAAAATGTCACCTCTACACCCAACATGGGGCTCGTACACATGACTCCAAGACGAAGAATCGGTCGCATGCTCTTCCAACTGAGCCAGCCAAGCGCCCCTCAACATATTAAGTAATCTCTACACCCAATGTGAAGCTCAAACTTACAACCCTGAGTTCAAGAGTCGAGTGCTCCACTGACTGAGCCAGCCAGGCGCCCCAAGAGCTTAAGATATATTTTTTTTAAGATATTTTAAATTATTAGACTCTTGCCTCAACACTGTTTGATGTTTATGTATTTTCCTGGGTTCCCGTAAGTAAAACTGATGAACATAGGGAAAAATAATCGATCAAATGGCTAAGAGTGAGAGTATCTGATATGGAGACAACTGTTAAGCAAATGGCAAATTTAACCGCAATTCACACCACAATCCTCTTTGGAATCCTAGAGGGAATATAATACTGAGTTTTGGTAATATACAACTCTGAGAAAATGGAATTTTCTCTATAGAGAAATACACAGAGAAAGACAGGGAAGGATACAGATAACTACATACACACACAGCAGAGTCACAGATATAATTATAATACAGTAATACATCACTTCTGGGGCATTTTGAAATTTTCATGAAGTTAGCATGAGGCTTTTGGGAAGGGGTATTTTTCCTAGCCTGCTGTGATCTTTGTGACGTTTATTCCTGGGTCTAAAAAAAATCTTTTCCAACTACCAGGACAGTAGGTAGCTACTGAAAGAAGCTCCTATCAAAGGAGAAGCCAATCTGTTCTTCTGGGTTTTCAAAAATCTCATGAGTTTTAGAATGCTTAGAGCAAAGAAGGTTTAGGACAGAATTCCACCTACATACTACCGAGTGGGACCAAAGGATAAAAGATTAAAGACTGAAGGAAAAAGGACAGAAGTAAATAAATACTTAACCATCCAAACATTTATTATCTACTATGCAGAGGAGAAAACTGTGCTAGGTGCTGGGAATGCAGAGATGAAAAGACAGTCCGTGTTTTCAGAGAATGCTGCCCTTATGTTGAACCAACATAAAAAACAAGCGTCATGACAGAGTGCTAAGATAAATTCCTGCTCAGGAAGATTCAGGAATGAACACAGAGAAGAGAGCATATAATTGTTATGTGTGCATGTGCGTGGTGCCTAGTGGTGGAGCGGGCAGGGAGGGTGTGTTGTGTGTCATGGCATTCCAAGAGGAGGTATGAGACTTTGTTATCCCCTTGAAGGATCAGGTAGGAAGAAAGGGCATCTCAAGGGTCAAAAATACTTTCTGTGGAGGCGGGTTGAAAGAGCACCACCCAGCTGATGAGCTCTTAGAATAGCATAGAGGGCACACTGTAAGGAGATGGCCAATAAGGGAACTTGTTTTCCAAGCTAATGAGTTTGATTCTGAAGCTGTGGGGAGCCCACTACACACGGTGTTAATAAAATTGGGGAGTGACATTCAATTTTCATTTTTATGAAGATCTCAGAGGCAACAAATGTAGAGGATTGAAAAATTAAGACAGGGAATCCAAGAGCAACGACAGAGGAGAACAACTTGGGGAGATATTTAACAGGTAGAAATAACAAGACACAGTGGAAAGCAATATATATTCACCACTGAATTATAAATGTCATTATAACTGACTATAAAGGGTTAGGGAAAAAGAAACACTTCAGGACAGAGGCTACTGAAGATTCCAATATCCCGAAGGAACTGTTTAAGGTAAGAACAGAAAAGTATTTGTTAGGATAGGCAATTAGGAAGTCCAGGGTAGCCTTGGCCACAGTAGAGGAAGTCGACCTGTGAACTGCGGTGTGAAAAAGGAGGAGGAAATGGAGATGGAGCTTACTAGAAGAAGCGAACATATCCAGAACTGGGAATGACAGGTTGTTGTTTTAAAATGGTTTAACCTTGATTATGTAATTATATGCTGATAGCCTAGAGGAGGAGAGGATGAAATCATTTGAAGGAATGTTTCTGAGGAACAGAAAAAGACAGTAGTCTCCCAGGTTCTTCTGTTAGGTAACAGAGCTGAAAGAACTTCAGTCTCCACACTCCTCAAAGCCTGACCAGGAGAGCAGCATGGACAAACACGAGACAGCTGGTTCCAAATGCAGGCTTTCAGGCCACACCCCTGACCTATGGAATCAGAATCTTCATTTTAACAGGATTCCTAGGTGATCTGCGTGCATATTAATGTTTGAGAAGCGCAGCTCTAAATACAACTGATTTGAGGGAAAAATTGTTTATTTTTATTTTTTTTTAAAGTAAGCTCTACATTCAACGCGGGGCTTGAACTCATGGCCCCAAGATCAAGAGTCATATCCTCCACTGAATGAGCCAGCCAGGTCCCCCTGGAAAAACATGTTTTTATAAGGTATTCTGAGCTAAGGAAAAAGCAGTCTCCACACCACCAACTGCAACCCATGTTACCATGAAGTAAGAGAATAAGCAAAATAAAAAAGACGTTCATCTTTCAGATATTACATATCCCCTATTCCAATTCTATTTTCGGGGGGAGAATGGTTAAATCACACTGGAAACCTCTAGGTTAAATAAAACTGAACAAGCTTAACAGGGGGTTCTCAGAAACTGATAAACTACTGTGAATTCTGGTTTTCTACAAGGGAGATACACACCAGCTCCTCCTCAACACATCTGACCATGGAACCCTATGCAGAGGTGATCATTTTATTATTTTTTAAAAGGATTTTATTTATTTGAGAGCAGAGAGAGAGAGCGTGAGCAGGGGGAGTGACAGAGGCGGAAGAAGGAGACTCCCTGCTGAGCAGGGAGCCTGACGCAGCACCCGATCCCAGGACCCTGGGATCATGACCTGAGCTGAAGGCAGATGCTTAACCGACTGCGCCACCCAGGCGCCCGTAGAGGTGCTCATTTTAATTAATGCTCCTCAAAGAAGGATAGAATAGTCTTCAGTACTGCTATTCTCTACTGTATGGCACCACAGAAAGGGGATAACAAATGTGAAAGAACTTTGACAGCGTGCCATACAAACATACAACAGCATTATTTCAGATACTTGGCATGTTTTAATCACCTGAAAATTCTTCTGAAATAAATTTTCCACTTATGAGACACTCTTCTAAATGCGGACACCACATATGTGCCCATCACTGGATCCGGTGACAGAAGGAGCTTCTTGTAACCTTCATACCAGTGCCTCAGTTTGTCACAGAGCAGACCACAGAGGCCAGATTTTCCCAGGACACTGGAGAGTAGAACGCCAGACAAAGCTGTGGTTCTACAGTGATCTGCCAGAGGGCGGCAGCTGAGGAGGTGTTTCCATGAGGAGCCAGGGCAGTTACCAGGTACACATGATATCTTGGTGTCCTCAATGACCTTCAGGTCTCAGTTGAAAACAGGAATCAAAACTAATATTCAAAAATATTTACTGCCGGTCACATAGCCAATTCTTAATTCTCCTATCAGCAGAATCTTCAGTAAAATGGAGGTCAAAGTAATTTTTTTCTTTTTTGTCAGCCAGAGATAAAAGAGCCTAAATCTCATTTTCCTAAAATGTAATGACACTATAAATGCTCTGTATACTCAGTGTGAATATTACTTGAATAAACCATACTCAACTAAATGGGTTTTTTTTTCCCTCCACATGCTATGAACTCAAATATATGTGTATAGTGCCCAAGTATCATGTTTAAAAAATCAGTACTAGAAACTGAAAATGTAAAGAATTAAGTTCTTATCTCCTATTACTCCTATTACTGTGGGAATACCATACAGACAAGACTATTTTGGTTGAAATTGGCTTTCTGATTTCATTGACATTGAGGGGATGAACTCCAGGGTGTATTTCTACTATCACATTTATGGGTGTATTTCCTCAGTGAATAACAAAAAGGAATTTTAATAGCACGTTTAGAGCTATCCCAAGTTATATTATGAAGTGACTAGAATCTACTTCACAGGAAGGATGAATTCCCTTATTATAACTTGTAACTCAGAAATTGTAACTCACAGTTTGGAAACTAATATATTTAAACACCGCAGTTGTATACTATAGTAGTTTGCTAATACAGAGAGGTTTTACATGGAGAAAGCTTTCGGTTTGTGTGTAGATAATAAATGTTTATATGTGTATTGGTATTAATGTTATATATGATTTTTTAAAAAGATTTTATTTATTTATTCATGAGAGAGAGAGAGAGAGAAGCAGAGGGAGAAGCATGCGGGACTTGATCCCAGGACCCTAGGATCATGACCTGAGCCGAAGGCAGATGCTTAACCATCTGAGCCACCCAGGCGCCCAATGTTATATATGATTTTATAAATAGTAGATCTTGTCTGAGGAATTTTATTTTTAAGGTATTTTATTTTTATGCTCGCTAGAAAAAAATTTGAAAAATATTTTTTTTGGGCGGGGGGAGGGGCAGAGGGAAAGGGAGAGCGAGAATCCCAGGCAGGCTCCTGCCCAGTATGGAGCCTGATGTGGAACTCAATCTCGACCCTGAGATCATGACCTGAGCTGAAATCAAGAGTCAGATGCTTAACTGACTGAGCCATCCAGGTGCCCCCAAAAAATAATATTTGAAAGTACAGTCTTGGTGTCATTTTAAATTTAAGATCCCCGCTGAAGATCAGCAGCATAAATTTGGGTAAGAGCAAAACAGTTGGTATAGGAGAGGGCAGAGTTAAGGAAAATATAAAGTTCAAGTACTATAAGTAGAGCAGTGCTGAATGATGGGATTAGTGGTCACAGGTCAGAGAGCCCATCAAACAGAAGTAGAAGTGGTGTCACTTCCTAATAGCACTTTGTCCTCACTCCCTCCCCAGACTGTCAATGAAATAAAGCACTTTTATTTCAGCAGAGGGAAGAGGGAGAGGGAGAGAGAGAATCTCAAGCAGACTCTGCACTGAGCTTGGAGCCTGACTGGGGTGGGGGCTGGGGGGCTCAATCTCACCACCCTGAGATCACGACCTGAGCTGAAATCAAGAGTCGGATACTTAATCAACTAAGCCACCCAGGCGCCTCTGAAATAAAGCATTTTTTAAAAAGATTTTATTTATTTGAGAGAGAGAGAGCACAAGCGAGAAAGAGCATGAATCGGGGGGGGGAGGGGTAGAAGGACAAGAAGACTCTCCCCTGAGCGGGGAGCCCGACGTGGGGCTCGATCCCAGGGTCCTGGGATCGTGACCCGAGCTGAAGGCAGACGCTTAACCGACTGAGCCACCCAGGCCCTCTGAAATAAAGCATTTTTAAGATCATCATACATCATCCCACCTACTTCTAAATGAATAAAGAGGATGCATGTATGACACAGAGTTGTTGGTGCTTCACTTCATGGGTTTTAATTGTATCCTGTCATTCTGGCTCAGTGTTTTTCAACCTCAATACTACTGATACACCAGACAATTCTTTGTTGTGGGGAGCTATCCTAGACATTTTTTTCTAACACCAGTTTGGCTGTTCTTCCCCTCAAAAGATCCTTCATAGATGAAATCATTTAGCTGAGTAGTAAATCCATGGACTAATAGCAAACTTACTTCCAGCAACAACTCAACTAATGCTGGAAAAATGCTGTCATCTGATGCTGCAAATTAATCAATCTCTTCCAGGGAAGTATAAGAGTTAAAAATTTCATGGTCTCTACTTGACACTATAGTAACTAGATCTTGATTAAAATATAAAAATAGATCAAAGCATAACAACAGAAGGCAACAGGTCTAGTTAATAAACAGAAAGGAATCATCACTCCATCAGGTTTAACCTTAATGAATAATGTAGTTAAAACAAATTTTTTTTTTTAAGATTCCATTTATTTGTCAGAGAAGAGAGAGAGAAAGTGAGTACGCATGCACACAACCAGAGGGAGCAGCAGACTCCCAGCTGAGCAAGGAGCCCACTGCAGGGCTCAATCCCAGGACCCTGGGATCATGACCTGAGCCAAAGGCAGATGCTTAACCGACTGGTCCACCCAGGCGCCCCTAGGTTTAAATTTCTAAAAAGAACTTTTAGTCAAATGGTCCATGTTCAGGACACTGGCTCTGTATAAATCATTCTATCTTTTAACATACAGAAGTCCCCCTTATCCATGGTTCTGCTTTCCATGGTTTCTATTACCCTTGGTCAACCATTCTCCAGAAGCAGATGATCCTCCTCCTGATGTACAGTCAGGTCAAGAGCAGCCTAACGCTACATCACAATGCCTACGTCACGCACCTCATTTCGTCTTATAACACAGGCACTGTACTGTCTCACATCATCACAAAGGTGAGTACAGTATAGGACGATGTATCATGGTTATGTTTTTTAGATTACTGTCACTGAAATATTTATAGGTAAAATATTTCTGGAATTTCCTTTAAAAAAAAACAGAGGACATAATAAAAAACATCGTCAAAATGGTGATAACTTCTGAAGCCAGATGACAGATGATAGATATATGGATTTACTTTTTTACTTTAAGTGGTGACAACTATTTAAATTGATTTAAAATAGCACCACCAACCTTACTGTGAACTGACCAAAATGCTTTAATATGGGTGATGTAGAAAAATAAACTAATGCATAAACATATCCTGTCATATAAATGCTCCTTACTTAATGATGTACTTAATTGGGTTTTAACGTCTGACATGCACAAAGGTCATAAATGAACTCTGTTTTAAAAAAAATACTAGATTATTTATGAAAGTGCAAAACATTTAATGTTTAGCCCAATTTTGGAGTTCTTCCCTTAGTTACTCTGCTCCATGTAAAACTCATTATTATCTTCCAACCAGGTCTTTCTTATTCTATATAGCTCAGCTGTCTCTTTTATGAATATTAGTATAATTTTCTTCAGTTACTTCTGAACAATCTTACTAAGAAAGCCTATGTATGCATAATTAAAGACTCAACAATAACTTTATTATTTGTTAGGCATAAGCTTTAAAACACATAATATTCAGCATAGAAAAACCTGGTTGTTGTAAAAAAAAAAAATTTGCTTTGTGCAAAAATGTGACAGAGATTCACCAAAGAGCCATACTTAAAAAAAAATTAGTAACTTAGTAATTTGAAAAAGAAATTGTGTTCTTCGTAAATTCAAAAAATATCACTTAAGCTTTTATAACTATGCTCCATATCTCACACTGGTATTTTATTATAATACAACCGTGAGGCTTCTTAATCTTTAATTAAAAAAAAATTGCCACTGTGATTTTTAAGAACAGGTTAACTTTAAAGTTGTTTGTATGTGGTTATTATTATTATTGTGTTTTGATCAAACTTTTCTGAGGTAACTACAGATTCACATGCAGGTTTAAGAGACAATACAGAGAGATCTTGTGTAACCTTTACCTGGTTTCCTCTAATGGTAGTATCTTGGAAACGTATAGTACATTGTTAAAATCAAAAGGTTGATAAGTGATACAGAACATTTCATTATAAGGATCCCTTGTGTTGGTCTTTTTATAAACATACCCACCTTCCTTCCACCCTGACACCCCCTCTTAAACCTGGCCATGACTAATCTGTTCTCCATTTCTCTAATTTTGTCATTTCAAGAAAGTCACAAATAGAACCGTACGGTATGCAATCTTTTGGGTTTGACTTTATTCACTAAGCATAGTTTTCTGGAGACTCATCTATGTTGTTGCATATATCAATAGTTCATCCCTTTTTACTGTTGAGTAGTATTCCGTAGTGTGGATGTACTATATAACTTTGTCTAACTATTCAACCGTTGAAGGACATCTAGGTTGTTTTCAGTGTTTGGCCATATTGTGAATAAAGATGCTATGAACATCTGTGTACAGGTTTCTGGGTAAACAGAAATCTTTGTTTCTCTGGGATAAATGCTCAGAGGTGCAACTGCTACGTAGCATGGCAGGTGAACGTCTAGTTTTTCTTTCTTTCTTTCTTTTTTTTAACATTTTATTTATTTTATTATGTAAGCTCTACCCCAAACATGGGGCCTGAACTCATGACCCCGAGGTCAAGAGTTGCATGCACTACTGACTGAGCCAGTTAGGTGTCCCTGAATATACAGTTTTTAAAGAAACTGTCAAACTGTTTCTAGAGTGGCCCTATCATTTAACATTCCCACCAGCAATGTATGAGTGATCTAGTTTCTCCATATCCTTGCCAGCATTTGGTGTTGTCACTTTTTTAAATTTTAGCCATTCTGATGGACGTATAGTGGTATCTCATGGAGGTCTTAAGTTGCATTTTCCTAACAGCTGGTTGACGAGTATCTTTTAGAGTGCTTATATGCCTCTTATATATCCTTTTTGATGAAATCTCTGGTCATGTCTTTTGTCCGTTTTCTATCGACTGATTTTTTTTTTTTAATTATTGAGTTTTGAGAGTTTTTTATTCTAGATACTAGTCCTTCGTTGGTATGTGGTTTACAAGTATTTTCTCCCAGTCTGTAGCCTGCATTTTCATCTTTTTACCAGGCTCATTCATAGAGCAAAAGTTTGAAAAGGCAAACATAGATTTTTCCTTCTATGGATCATGCTTTTAGTGACAAGCATGTCTATCACTACATCCTGAAGACTCTCTCCCCCCCCACCAAAGATAAATAGCTAAATGTTTTACATTTAACTCCATGATCTGATTTTAGTTTTTGTATAAGGTGTGAGACTCAGGTTCATTTATTTTGTCTATGAATGTCCAATTGCTGGAGCACCATTTACTGAAATGCTTATCTTCCTCTATGAGTTGTTTCTGCACCTCTGTTAAATTATTTGGGCATATCTGTGTGGGTCTATTTATTCTCTATTCTGTCCCACTGGTGTTAAGTATCCATTCCTTTACTGATATCACACAGCCTACGTTAAGGCTTGAAATCAAAGAGTGATTCCCCTACATTAAGGCTTGAAATCAAAGAGTGATTCCCCTACTTTATTGCTTTTCAAAATTGTTTTAGCTATCCTCTATCTATATTTTATAATAATACTGTCAGATAGCTACCAAAAAATCTTACTGGAACTTTGACAGGTATTGGGTTAAGCCTCTTTATCAATCTGTGAAGAAGTGACATCTTTATTAGATTGAGTACTCCAAACAATGAACATTGTATGTCTCCTTCATTTATTTATATCTTTCTTTCATTAGCATTTTGCAGTTTTTAGCATGTATGTCCTGTTCTGTATGTTATTTTTAGATTTATACCTAGGTATTTCACTTTCTTTTTGTGATTATAGATGGTATTGTATTTTAAATTTTGGTGTTCACTGCTATATACACAAATACAATAGATCTTTTTAAAGAGTAAACTCTATGCCCAACATGGGGCTCAAACTCACAACCCTGAGATCAAGAGTCACACACTCTACCAACTGAGCCAGCCAGGAGCCCCATATATACAATAGATTTTTATATATTTGTCTTGTATCCTGTAATTTTTTCTTTTTTCAGATTTTATTTATTTAACAGAGAGAGAGACACACTGAGAGAGGGAACACAAGCAGGAAGAGTGGGAGAGGGAAAAGCAGGCTTCCCATGGAGCAAGGAGCCCGATGTGGGGCTCAATCCCAGGTCCCTGGGATCATGACCTGAGCCGAAGGCAGACACTTAACAACTGAGCCACCCAGGTGCCCCGTATCCTGTAATTTTCTTGAACTCACTTATTAACTAGTGTGTGTGTGTGTGTGTGTGTGTGTGTGTGTGTAAATTCCTTGGGATTTCCTAGAGACAATCATGTTAGTCACAAATAAAAAGTTTTATTTCTTCCTTTCTGAGTTGTCTGCCTTTATCTCCCTTTCCTGCTTTATTGCACTAACTAGAACTTCCACCAATATCTTAAATAATGGTGAGAGCAGACATCCTTGTTCCCGATCAAGGACTAAAAGCATTTAGCCTTTCATCGTAAGTGTAATGTTAGCTGTGGTTTTGTAGATGCTTTTTTTAAAAAAATATTTTATTTGACAGAGAGAGAGACAGCTAGAGAGGAAACACAAACAGGGGGAGTGGCAGAGGGAGAAGCAGGCTTCCCGCGGAGCAGGGAGCCCAATGCGGGACTCGATCCCAGGACCCTGGAATCATGACCTGAGCCGAAGGCAGACGCTCAACGACTGAGCCACCCAGGCACCCTATTGTAGATGCTTTTTAATGAGCTGAGGAAGTATTCTTCAATTCCTTTTTTTTTTAAGTTTTAAAACATGTACAGGTGTTAAATTTTGTCAAATGCTTTTTCTGCACTGATTGCTACAGTGTGGTTTTATTTCTTCACCTAATTAAAATGGAGATTAGATCGACTGGTTTTCAAATACTGAACCAGCCTTGCATCCCTGGAATAAATTCCATTTGGCCATGATATATATATGTATGTACATGGGTATGATTTCATATATTGTTGAAAGTCTATTTGTTGATACTCTGTTAAGGAATTCTGCTTATACATTAATAAGAGGTATCAGTCTATACTTTTTTTTGGTACTTTCTTTGGTTTTGGTTATTATCAGTGTAATATAAGCTTCATAAAATAAGTAGGGAAATGTACCGTTTCTTTTTTTTCTGGGAAAAGATGCTGTAGAATTGGTGTTCATTCTTTCTTTAAATGTTTAGAAAAAAATAAATGAATGAGTGTATGTTTGGTAGAATTCTCCAGTGAAACCATCTGGACAGAGAGATTTCCTTTTAGGGAATTTTAAAATTATGAATTCAAATTTCCTTCATAATTATATAGGACTATTCAAATAATCTATCTCAGGGACACCTGGGTGGCTCAGTTGGTTAAGCGTCTGCCTTTGGCTCAGGTCATGATCCCAGGGTCCTGGAATTGAGTACCGCATCAGGCTCCCTGCTCAGAAGGGAGTCTGCTTCTCCCCCTGCCTGCCGTTTCCCCTGCTTGTGCTCAGTCTCTTTCTTTCTCTGACAAATAAATAAAACCTTAAAAAAAAAAAGGCAAATTAAAAAAAATTATCTCACATTAGTTGAGTTGTAGTAGTCTGTGTTGTTTTTTTTTGGCCATTTTATGTAATTTATTATATTTATGTATTGTTCCTCTGATGTCTGCAGGATCTGTAGTTTTATGTTCTGTTTTGTTCATGATATTGGTAATCTCTGCCTTCTCTCTTTGGTCAATCTTGATAGAGGTTTGTCAGTTTTAATGACCTTGAAAAAACACAGTATTTCATTCATTTTCTCTATATAATTTTCCTGTTTTCAATTTCATTGATTTCTGCTCTTACCTTTATTATTTCTTCTATTTGCTTTGGGTTTCTGAGGTGGGAGCTAAGATTCTTGATTTGAGACTTCTATTCTATTGCATGCATTTAATGCTATACATTTCCCTCTCTGTACTGAATTACCCGTTACCTATGATTTCTGATATGTTATAGTTTCATTTTCATTCAGTTCAATGTATTTTTTTAAAAAGATTATTTGACAGAGAGAGAGACAGCGAGAGAGGAAACACAAGCACGGGGAGTGGGAGAGGGAGAAGCAGGCCTCCCCCGGAGCACAGAGCCCTACTACGCTGGGCTCGATCCCAGGACTCCGGGATCACGACCCCATCCGAAGGCAGACGCCCAACGACTGAGCCACCCTGGCCCAGTTCAGTGTATTTTTTTTTTTCTAATAAAAAAACCGTATTTACTTAGAAGCATTCAGAATGTCAACAAAACAGCTGCAACTTTTTTTTTTTGCAATTACAGAGTGATATTCAGTTAACAGAACAACAATTATCTCGTAGAAGCTGCATCAGAGACAACTGAAGATGAAAAACTACCATCCCCATATATAAGTAATTTGTGCTGTGCACCAACAAGAACCTGCTTTAAATTTCCATGCCAATATACAGCCCCCATACTGTACCAGGCAAGGTTAGTGGCTATTGAAACTACCACCACCAGGACAGGGCTATCTTAAAGACACATTTGGTAGTGTGTTAACTATACAAAAAAAGACACTGTACAGTTTAAAAACAAATCTCACACAGCCTTACATTTCAGTTTTTTTCTTTAAAAGGAGTGAGTTGTGTACAGGGGGGTTAAATGCTTTATAGAAAAGGAAAAAAAAACTGCGCTAGAACCAACTTATTCATCATCATCTTCTTCTTCATCTTCCTCATCTTCCTCTTTTTCTTGCTCTCTTCAGCCTTGACAACTCCCTTTTTTGCCGCACCAGGCTTTCCTTTAGCTCGGTATGCAGCAATATCCTTTTCATATTTTTCCTTCAGCTTAGCAGCCTTCTTTTCAAAAGGCTGCTTGTCATCTGCAGCAGTGTTATTCCACATCTCTCCCAGTTTCTTTGCAACATCACCAATGGATCGGCCGGGATGTTCTCCTTTGATTTTTGGGCGATACTCAGAACAAAACACGAAAAAGGCCGAAGGAGGCCTCTTGGGTGCATTGGGATCCTTGAACTTCTTTTTTGTTTCCCCTTTAGGGGGGGATATAAGTTTTCATTTCTCTTTCATAACGGGCCTTGTCCGCCTTTGCCATGTCTTCAAATTTTCCTTTCTCTTTAGCAGACATGGTCTTCCACCTTTCTGAGCACTTCTTAGAAAACTCTGAGAAGTTGACTGAAGCATCTGGGTGCTTCTTCTTGTGATCCTCTCGGCAAGTTTGCACAAAGAATGTGTATGATGACATTTTGCCTCTCGGCTTCTTAGGATCTCCTTTGCCCATGTTTAATTAGTTCAGTGTATTTTTAAGTTTCCTTTAAGATGTCCGCTAGACAGAGAGAAGTGTGTTGTTTAGTTTCCAAGTCTTTGGAGATTTTTTTTCCAGTTATCGCTTATTGATAACCAGACTAATAGAACTGAAAGGAGAAATAGACAAATCCATAATCATAACTGGAGACTATTAATGATTTCTAGTTTAATTCCACTGTTTAGTTTAGTTCCAGATTTCTATTGGTTTTTGCTTCACATGTCTTGCAGCTCTATTGTTTGATATATACATATTTAGGATTGCTATGTCTTCCTGGTAGACTCATAATATCCCACTCTGTCTCTGGCTATTTTCTTTGCTCTTAAGTCTACTTTATTTGATATAAATAGAGCCACTTTTGTTTTCTTCTGATTAATGTTTGTATGATATATCTTCTCCAATAATTTTCTTTTCAACTTGCCTGTATCATTGTATTTGAAGTGAGTTTCTTATAGACACCCACGTAGTTGGGTCATGTTTTTTAATCCTCTCTGCCAATTATTTTTTGATTTGTGTCTTTAGATCATGTACATTTCATGTCATTATTGCAATGTGAGGGCTTATGTCTGCCACTTTGTTTTTTGTGGCTGGCTTTGGTTTTCTTTTTCCTACCTTTCTGAGGGTTAATTTGAACCTTTTTAAAAGTTTCATACTGATTTACCTATTGTTTATTAGTGTACCTTTTTGTATATTTTTTAGTAGTGACTCCAGGTATTACATTTATATACATAAGACTTAATATATAAATATAAAAAACTTAATCACAGTCTACCAGTGTTGTTCTTTTACCAAATCAGGTGAAGTGTAGTATAGTACAGTACCCTTACCTCCCCTGATATCCCTTTCTTCACCATGGTATTTCCTGTATGTACACCAAGAACACATTAGACATTATTGTTCTGCTTCACTTGTCAAACATAATTTGTAAGACTTAAAATGTTTTAAGAAAAATCTATCGTAATTATCCATACTTTTGGTTACTGGTGTCCCTTCAAAGATTCTTTTATTTCATTTCTGTTAGATAACTTCCATTAGCCACTGTTTTGTAGATCTGCTATTAATAAGTTCTTAGCTTTCTTTCATCCTGATAATGTTTTCACTTTTCTTCATTCCTGAAAGGTATTTTTGCTAATTCTACCATCCTGAAAATTATTCTCTTTCAGCTCTTGAAATTGCTGTGTATTTCTTTCTGACCCCACTGTTTCTGATGAGAAACTGCTGTCATTTGAATTGGTAAGTTTCTTACTGCTCTTGTCGTTTTTCCTTTGTCTTTAGCTGTCAGAGATTTGACCGTGGTCAGAAGTTTGGCGTGGTGTGGATTTATCTGGGTTTTATCCTGTTTGGAGGTAGCTCAGCCTCTTAAATCTAGGTTTATGTCTTCTGCCACACTTTGCAAGTTTTTGGTCACTGAGTACTTTTAGAGCCATCTTCTTTCTGCTTTCCTTCTAGGAATCTGATAACACAATGCTAGAGTTTGTGTTATGGTTCCACAGGTCCCTGATGCACTGCTCATTTTTTTTCCCCAGTCTATTTTCTCTCTGTAGAATAGACTGCGTAATTTCTATTTTTCTATCAATCAGTTCACTATTTCTTTCCTTTGTCCCCTTCATTCTGCTGTTGACCCCATCCACTGAGCCTTTTTTACGTTAATTATATTTTTTGTTCTAAAATTTCTATCTGGTTCTTCTTACTTGAATTACTTTTGCTGAGACTACTTTTCACTTGTTTCAAGAATGCTAATTTTTTTTTAAGATTTTTTATTTTTTATTTGACAGAGAGAGAAAGTACAAGCAGGGGGAGCAGCAGGCAGAGGGAGAGGGAGAAGCAGGCTCCCCACTCAGCGGGGAGCCCATGTGGGGCTTGATCCCAGGATCCCGGGATCATGACCTGAGCCAAAGGCAGACACTTAACCGTCTGAGCCACCCAGGTGCCCAAGAATGCTAATTGTTGAGGCATTTTTATGATGGTTGCCTAGAAAATCTTTGTCAGTTCTAACATCTCTGTCATCTTGCTGTTAGCATCTATTGATTTTTTTTTTTTTTTTCCCATTCAGTTTGAGATCTTCCTGGTTCTGGGTATGAAGAACGATTTTCTAATGACAGCTGGACATTTTGGGTACTGTGTTATGAGACTCTGGATCTTACTTAAACCTATACTTTTGCTGGTATAAGGTTTCTCTGACACCAATCCCACAGGAAAATGATGAGTATGGGAAACCTCATTGAAGTAAGCTGATGGTAGAAGCAGCACCATAATTTTTTCTGCCTTGTTTGGCCACAGTAGAATAGTTATTTTCTAAAAGCTTTCTGTCTTGCTAGGCTTTCCTGGTCCTTTGGCTAGAAAGTAGGCTTCTTTTTCCCCTCTGCACCTGCTGGCTTTTCTGGATTGCCAGTTTCTCTAGAACCCCATCTGAAGAAAACCAGGGGAAATCACTGCTGTGTCACTTTCCTCAGACCCCACGGCCTCTAAGCTGGTCAACCTACTTCCCTCTACCTTTCAGTCTTTTTGTAATTGTTTTACATACAATATTCAGAGTTCTAGCTGTACTTGGCAGGTGGAAGAGGTGAAAGGAAGTCTACTCCATTCTTCTAGATGCTGAAGCCCTTTGGTTATTGCTTTCACGCTCAATCAGTTCCTAAGTCATGTAGAGATTCAGATTTGATTTTGCCCTTTGTGGATCACAAAATGGTTCTCCACCTTCTCAAAATACTTGATCACGAAATATTTTTTGCTTTTAGGTAAAATCTCATGGAAGATTATATTATGTAATGCTTGTCTATGAATCTTTTAAAAATGGAATTCAAAAAGATTATTTCTTAATATCCTTGGTTTCTGAGAAGCAAATTAATTTACATAATTAAGTTCTCTCATGAGTATAGGAAATTCCTGCCCAGATCAAATTTAAACAATTATTTTTATTATTAACACAGAACTTCTGTAATAAGTACTGCCAAAACATTAATGGAATTTATTTAAGTGTTCAGCCAAATGAGAATAGTAATTCGCTGCTTACAAATACCTACTGTTACTAGTTAAGAATAAAGAAAATGAACACAAAGGCATGAGAAACAGAACTAGAAATCTAGGATTACTTTCTAGTATTTGATGTTTTGTCATTTGACATCACAGTATTTTTTTTTTTCTTTTTAAGTTTTATTTATTTAAGTAATCTCTACACCCAACACAGAGCTCAAACTCACAACCCGGAGATCAAGAGTTGTATGTTCTTCTGACTAAGCCAGCCAGGTGCCTCATAGTATGAGTTTTTTTAATCAAAATGTATTCAATTTTGGCCTTAGGGTTCTCAAAATCAATAATAATCCATAAGGATATGTTTCAGAGGTCCTGAAATCCTCACAACACATTGGCTTATTATGATTTCCAAATATAACACCTCTCTGAAACAGGCAGCTTGACCTATTTTAAAGTTGAACAAAGAGAACAAATTTCTCTCTGGGTTCACTATACAAAGTGCAATATTACTCTTGTATGTTATCAAATTGTAATTACTGGCAACAAGTAAAGCATTAATTGGTGGCTAGGAAATGTATTAAAGGACAGTCACAGAGCACCTCATCAAGTATAGATAAGTATAAATCATACTTTAGAATTTTCCAGTGAATATACCAATGCTATTGAACTACTGTAGTCAATTTCTAGGTTCAAAAGTTAATTAGAAGAGCCCCAAGTACATTCTTAATAAAAATTTACTCACTGTTTACTATGTTAAAGGCATAGTGTTAGCTGCTGCCTAACATCTTATTCTCTGCTATCCTTAGAAAAATGACATTTTAAAATCATTTATTTTTTAGAATCCCTTTTTGTAGCTGCTAAGATTCTTACCTAGAAGGTGGGAAGTAGAGCATTACTCTAGGCAAACTACTTATTTTTTTAGCATCTTTCCTGCCTTTTACAAAATAGACTGTAGCAATACTTTTACCTTAGAGGTAATTATCTACTCATCTATGTATAGTATATAAATACCATATCCAAATACAGAAAGCATAAAAAGAACATGATGTGTTCAGAAAACTTGTAGCAGTTCAGGCTGATCAATGGAAATAATTGAGACACTTTAAATTTTATTAAAGATGGCAGAATTCCCATGCTTTATATAATGTTACAAAGAAATAATATAATACCTTCCCTATTTAAGCAAAAGTAGAGAAAAATAGCTACAAATGTTTAGTATCTTGATACATTTCCAAATTTCATTAGTGTTCATTTTTTCCCTCTAGGACAAATATATGCAAAGATGTGTTAAAGCATTTTGGCTTCAGGGGAAGGCTCTGATTTAAGATGAATGTTACAAGGCAAGGCATTTCAAACAGAAGAAATTTTCCTACTCTATGATATTCAAAGATTAAAAAGCATATGGAAGATGTATCCATAAGTGAATATTAAAGTATACATTTCAATTAAGTGAGAAGATGATGAACATTTAAAAGGGACTCTTATTTACCTCTTCTACATTGGAAGCAGTCTTAGCAGAAGTTTCCATGAAGATAAGTCCATGTTCTCGTGCAAAAGCTTCACCTTCTTCTTTTTTTACTTCTCTTCTAGATTCTAAATCACTAAACATAGGAAATAAAAGGCCGTATTATTAACCATTACAGTATAAATAGAGGTATCTGTGGAAAGTGTACCAGAAGATTCAAAGTTGTGCTGACTATTCTTCCAATTAATTTTTAACATATAATAAACAACTGCATTATTTCGGGTATTATGAAGGTCAAATGGCTAGAACACAGTGCTTAGTGTCAACAAACAAATGATCCAAAAGGAGAAGGTTCTGAGTTAGAGTCCTAGAACACTAAAAGTAGAGAAACCTAAATGGAACACCTACCCAACATCTTGCTCTTGATTATAGTAGGTTCCCAAAGAAGGGAACCGTTTTACTCAAAATAATAATTCAAGAGAGTAGAGCTACACTAGTCTAATCTTTCAGCCAGACTGAGTCTCTATGAATGTGATTTAAAAATAAATCACATAATTTCCAGAAGCTCTAGGAAACTGCTTAATAAAATCCAAAGTACTAAAGACACATTAATTAGATTATTAATCTTGGTTTAACTCCTAGTAAAACTGTTAATAGAAAAAGGGAGAGTGAAACAAAAGTCTAAGCTAGAAGTTTTGGGGGAAAGCACAGTATTCATTTTTATCGTACGGAAACTGTATTAGTAAGGTGGGGGTAAAGTAGTGGTCTCTTTCAAGTGTGTTTTACTGTAAAAATTTTAAAACTTTATTATAAAGTATTTTTTATTACTATAAAATATTTTAAGCACACAAAAAAGGATGGAGAATAATAGAATACCCATGTACTTCCATCTAGCCCTGACATTATTTTGACACATTTATATCAGACTTCTTCACTGTGGAGAAATAAAATCAAGTTACAGTTGATTCGCCTCCTGTGCACCTGTCTGTTCCTGATCTCATTCTTCCCTCTTCCACCTCAAAGGTAACCACTTCTCTGTATTTGGTGTTTTCACTCTCTTGCATGTTTTTTATATGTATAATCATGTTTATAGCCAGACAATAGAGGGTTTTTCAGATGTAGCTATTACTCTGCAATGTGTTAATTTTGACGTGGGTCAAATGACGCTTTTGAGATTTATCAACGTAATAGATGTAGATCTAGTTTCTTAATGTTTTATTGCTATATTATATAGTCTACTGAATGAATGCAACACATTTTTAATTGTCCATTTGACAAAGTTATTTATAACTTTCCATTATTATAAACAATGTTACAATAAAAATTTATACATTTTTTTTTTGGTGTACATGTGCCAAAACTTTTCCCACGTGGTGAAATGTTAGAAAGTACTGTATTTCCCAAGTACCGTATTTGGTGTACATGCGCCATGACTCAGAACAGAAGAGAGAAAATATCAGAGTGTATTACCCACTGTTTCACGGAATTTTTGTTTTTGATGTAGATATACATATATTTGTGTACCAGGATACGATATAAAATGTATTTATTTTAAGTCAAATCAGAAAGCTCAAAAGCCATTGCACTTGAATATATACTTAGTACAAAGGCGCTTTCCAAAACAGTTGTGTAATTTATACTCTTAGTGGCAATGTGTGAAAGCTCCCATTGCATCACATCCTCCCCAACACATGGTAAGATCACACTTGTTAATATATGCCACTCGGATGAATGTGAATGGTATGGTACATTTATGTTAATTTTCCTTTAGTTCAGTATTAGTTTCATAAATGCCTATTATCATCATTATTAAATTAGAAATACAGAAAAATCCAAGAAAAGGAAATTATTCCTTCATTCAACAAATATTTACTGAATACCTTTTATAAGCCAGGAATTTTAGTAAGCACTTGGGATGTATTAATGAAGTCAGACAAGAAAGTGTACATTTCCAGTAGAGGACAGACAAAATATTGAGTAAAGAATATAGTATGTTAGGAAGTGGTACATGTGGAAAAGCAAAGTAAGCAGAATCAGGAATGCCAGGGAGAGGAGGAAGGTTACTTTATAGTGTAGTCACCCTAAAACTGACTGACTTAATCTTTCTTCTTCGGCCTGTTTTTCTACCCAAAAATGACCTTTCTCACATATATGCATAACCATGCTATATCTGCAATTTCGTGTCCTAATTTTCTTCACTTAATATTAGGATCTGTATCATTATATCTTTTCCACAAACACAATTTTTAGTGACTAATTAATATCCCATCACAATTCACTTAACCATTTCCTTCGATGATGAGGAATAAAGTGTAAAACTGGTACTGTGAAGTGTTTTACATGGGTTATCTCATTTAATGCACTTGACAGATGAGGAAATGGAGGAACAGAGAGTAGGTGAAACCACCAAGGTCACAGTCTAGGAAGAGCTGATGGAGGAGGTAGAATCACCATCCGGATCACTGTGCTCTACAAGGATTACTTTTTCTGATAATAACTGAAGAAGTTTTTGTCAAATATGGAAAAATACAAAGAAAGAAACTACCCATAATTTCAATTTCCATAGGTAATTAATATCTTGAATACAATTCTATATTATTCCTTTATTACTGGCTATTTCTTCCTACTGGAAGATGCTCATACCCACGACTGTATTTTACCTTTTTTTCATTTACTGTATATTGTGGATCATTTTCCCATTATGCAGTCTTTTACAATACTATTTTTACTGAGCATAAAGAATGGTGGTATTTTATGCAAACTGACATCACACAAATTAGGGATAAAACAAAACAAAGATGTTTAAAGTCTTATTCACCTAGTGTTAAGTTATATCACCGTTTCAACTTTACAAAATTCACCAGGAATTGGACACCTTTAAAGCTGGCTGGCCAGATAAGCTCTCAGTTATGTTTACAAAATTGTCACTTAGCTCATTATCAGTAACTGTTGTTTATGTAATTGAAACTTTTGAGTGATTTTGTAACTTTCACAGTTGTTATACTTTAAAAATAATTTACAATTTATAAAAATTCATCTAAGCATTTAGTGGTGCAAGTGCTCAAAAAACCATTCCTAAAATTCTGAAATGTTAGAAAGTCTGATATACAATATTACGAAGGGACCCACAAGAACGTGATATGCTGTTTAGATGCCCATGCTATGAAATACTAGTGGTAAGATGAGAACAAAAAGGAAGACAAACTAAGTTTACAAATACTATAGCACAGGTAGGGATAATATGCCCAACTATAATCTGAGGGCCTCCTGTGTGCCAAGCCCTATCCTGTATCTGGGGACAGACTACTCAGCAAAATAGACAAAAATCCCAAACCGCCACAGGCCTCAAAGAGCTTATATTCTAGTAGGAATAAAAAATGGGGGAAAAACACTAGCAACAGTGATGTGGTAACATGCTCCTGGAATTCAGACCCCTTATCTGACAGTCATTCTTAAGGGAAAATTAGCTTTCAATTACACAAAATCTTCAAGAAAACACCTCTCCCCTTAAGTACCCTTTATCCTATTTTAAGCTTATGGCATATGTTATTTAAACAATACTGTATTTGGGGATAAAATTATTGTTTTCCATACCATTATCTCTGATTGCATTTGCATTTGCAAATGTTATCTTAGCAGAGGGTTAAAGACTTGTACCTTTGAGGGACTATTCAAAACAAAAAAAAAAGGAAGTAACAATTTAGGATGCATGATCTTTTTTTTTTATCACACCCTTCTTTACTTCGGTTGTTTCTTCAGTTTTCCAGGCATAAATAAAACATTTAAACTGTTTTCATTACTTAATTATCCTTCTTTCCTAAACCATTCTCTTAATTCACACCCCCTTTTTGTTTAAGGTTTATATTATAATCCTTGACTATTTAAGAATTTTTCATCTTTGTAGACTCTGCTTCCTATTTCTTGTATAACCAATTTAAAATGCCATAGTAAGAAAAATCTGTATCATCTGTCACTCTGACTAGGTCACTGCCCTTCTCAAATCCCTTCACTGGCTCCTTACTGCTTAATGCATCTAATTCAAAAATTGCCTATTCCCTGTTTCCACGTCTACCCCAATTCACCTCATCTAATAATAATCACCTCATTTATCTCTGTTCATTCCCATTCACTCTTTGCATGTCATACATTCTTTGTTCCATTCTCCTAGTTTCTTCCTTAAAATGTCTTTCCATAGCTACTATATATACTCTTATAAGGGCCACCCACCTACAATCATTAGAAATACCTCTTGTATATAATATGCTTTTTCTTTTTTACATTTAGACTGTAAGCTCCTCATGGGCAGGAACAAAATTTAAGCCATCAGTAAGTTGCCACCCACCACGTCTGAGACACAAGGAAAACACTGGTAAGATTAAAAGTATGAAAATTCTCTTTATTCTCCAAATATTCTCCTCTTATTATTTCACACATCACCACTGAATGGTAGTATGAATACTTCTATATCACAAAGACTAAAGTTGCCCTACAATAGTCTTAATCTTAAAAGCTTTATTGAGATCATTTAAACGAGGAAAGAATAACCATGAAAGGCATTGAGCAAAGGCCAAGATGATAGATATTTCCAGTTACAAAGAAGTGATCAATAATTTGCCTTTTACAATTGAAATATCACTTAAGTAAATATTTTCTCTTATCAGCAAACCTTGATTTCTATTAAAATAACTCTTTCTAAAATTAAACCTATACAGTAAAATGCTATTTGCATTCTTACTATTTTTACAGCTTTATTGCAGTCTAATTGACATAAAAGAAACTGCACATTTAATATAAAATGATGAGTTTGACATGTTTACCTATGAAGCCATTCGCCTCCCATAGGTTTCCTCATACCCCATTGTAATCCATCCTTTCCTCCCACTCCCTTAGGTAACTAATGATCTGCTTTCTGCATTTTCCAGGATTTTATATAAATGGAATCACTTGATATGTCTTCATTTTTGTCTGGGTTTTTTCACTCAGCATAATTATTTTGAGATTCATCCATTTTGTTGCACATATCAATAGCTCATTCTTCTTTATTGCTGAGTGGTATTCCATTGTATGACTATATCACAATTTACCCATTCACTTATTATTTGAAATGTGGGTTGGTTTCCCACTTTTGGGCTATTACAAATAAAGCTGGTAGAATATTTGTGAATAATTCTGTGTGTGGCCCTATGAAAACATGTTTATATTAGATAAATATCTAGGAATGGAATGCCTAGGTAGTACGTTAGATGTTTACTTTCTAAAAAAACCATCAAATTGTTTTGCGATGTGGTTCTATCATTTTACATTCCTAAAAGCAGTATAAGGGTTTCAGTTCTACATCCTTGCCAACACTCGGTATGTTAATCTTTTTAATTTTAGCTATTTTAATGAATATGTAATGGTATATATATCATTGAGGTTTTTTTTTTTTTAAAGATTTTATTTATTTGCGTGAGAGAGTGACAGAGAGAGAGAGAGAAAACATGAGCGGAGGGGAGGGGCAGAGGGAGAAGCAGACTCCCCGTTGAAATGGGAGCCTGATGAGGTGCTCGATCTGGGGACTCCAGAATCATGACCTGAGCCAAAGGCAGACACCCAACCAAGTGAGCCAGCTAGGTGCCCCATCATTGAGGTTTTATCTGCATTTCCTTCAGGATTAGTGGTGTTAAATATTTTTATGTGCTTACTTGCCAACAATACATATCTTCTTTAATAGAGTGCTGGTTCAGATTTTTGCTCATTTAAAAAAACTGGGTTATCTTTTTATTAATGAATTGTACCAATTCTTCATATTAGATACAAACATTTTGTCAGATATAGGTTTTATGTTATAATATTTTCTCCTAGTCTGTAGCTTCTCTTTCATTTTTGAAACTTTTTTTGGGGGGGGGGCGTCTGGGTGGCTCAGTTGTTAGGCATCTGCCTTCGGCTGAAGTCATAATCCCAGGGTTGTGGGATCAAGCCCCACATGGTGCTCCCTGCTCAGTGGGAAGCCTGCTTCTCTCTCTCCCACTCCCTCTGCTTGTGTTCCCTCTCCGCTGTGTCTGTCAAATAAATAAATAAAATCTTAAAAAAAATGAAAAAATAAAACCTTTAAATAAAAAAAAAGAAACTTTTTTTTTTTAAGAGCAAAAATGTTCAGTTTTGTTGAATTTGAACCTTGAACAACATGGGTTTCAACTGCAAGGGTCCATTTACGTGTGAATTTTTTTCAGTAAAATATAGTATGGTACAGGGGAATGCCTGTGTGGCTCAGCTGGTCAAGTGTCTGACTCTTGATTTTGGCTCAAGTCATGATCTCCAGGTTGTGAGACTGAGCCCTGCATAAGGGTCCATACTGGGTGTGGAGCCTGCTTAGGACTCTCTCTCTCTCCCTCTGCCCCTCCCCTAAATTACAGTATAGTACTGCAAATGTATTTTTTCTCCCTTATGATGTTCTTAGTAACATTTTCTTTTCTCTAGCTTACTTTATTGTAAGAATACAATATATATAAGACATACAAAATATGTGTTAATCAACTATTTGCTCTCCGGTTTCTAGTCAACAGTAGCCTATTAGCAGTTAAGTTTTTGGGGAATCAAAGTTACATGCAAATTTCTGACTGTGTGTTGTTCGAGGGTCAAGTATACAATTGTTTTATCTCCCTTTTATGCCTTTCTTCTGTCCCATTTAAAAAATGTTTGACACATCAACAAAACTAAAAGGCAATCAATGGAATGGGAGAAGATATTTGCAATGACCTATCAGATAAAGGGCTAGTCTCTAAAATCTACAAAGAACCTACCAAACTCAACACCCAAAAAATAAACAATCCAGTTACAAAATAGGCAGAAGACATAAACAGACATTTCTCAAAAGAGGGCATACAAATGGCTAACAGACACATGAAAATATGTTCAACATCACCCATCATCAGGGAAATACAAATTAAAACCACAATGAGGGGGTGCCTGGGTGGCTCAGTCAGTTAAGCGCCTGCCTTCAGCTCAGGTCATGGTCTCACGCCCCATGTTGGGCTCCCTGCTCAGCAGATCTACTTTTCCCTCTCCCCACTGCTCTCTCTCTCAAATAAATACAGAAAATCTTAAAAAAAAAAAAAAAAAAAAGAAAAGAAAACCAAAAGCGCAGCAATGAAATACCACCTCACACTGGTCAGAATGGCTAAAATTAACTCAGGAAATAATGGATGTTGGTGAGGATGCAGAGAAAGCGGAACCCTCTCATGCTGTTGGTGAGAATGCAAACTGGTACAGTCACTCTGGAAATCAGTATGGAGGTTCCTCAAAAAGTTAAAAATAGAACTACCCTATGACCCAGCAATTATACTATTAGATGATTTGAAGGGGCATATGCACCCCAATGTTTATAGCAGCAATGTCCACAATAGCCAAAATATGGAAAGAGCCCAGATGTTCTCGATGGATGAATGGATAAAGAAAATATGGTATATATGTATATACACACACAATAGAATATTACTCAGCGTCAAAAAGAATGAAATCTTGCCATTTTGCAAAATGTGGACGGAACTAGAGGGCATTATGGTAAGTGAAATAAGTCAGCCAAAAACCAAATACCATATGATTTCACTTGTGGGGAATTTAAGAAACAAAATAGGTGAACACAGGGGGAGGAAAGGAAAAATAAAGTAAGATAAAAACAGGGAGGCAAGCCATAAGGGACTCCTGACTACAGGGAACTGAGGGTAGCTGGACTGGAGGTGGGTGGGGGGATGGGGTAAATGGGGGATGGGCATTAAGGAGGGCCCTTGTAATGAGCACTGGGTATTATATGCAAGTGATGAATCACCAAATTCTACCACTGAAACTAATACTACACTGTATGTTAACTAACTTGAATTTAAACAAAATCTTGAAAGGAAAAAAAAAATGTTTGACAAAACCAGAGTCACTAAAATTGTTTTCCTCTAGAATTTTTAAATATTTTTATTTCTTACATTTAGGTCCATGATTCACTTCAAGTTAACTTTTGTATATGGTGTGAGGTAAGGGTCAAGGTTCATTTTTTTGATACGTGGCTATTCAATTGTTCCAGCACCATTTGATGAAAAGATTATCCTCTCCCCACTGAACTGCCCTGGCACCTCTGTCAAAAAATTAACTGACTGTGTGTGTGTGTATGAATATACTTCTGGACTTCTCTATGTCTATCTATGCCAAAACTGATTACAGTACCTTATAATAACTCTTGAAATCAGTATAGTGAAACCAATAAATCCCCCAACTTTGGCTATTCTATGACCTTTGCATTTTCATACAAATTTTAAAAACAGCTTGTTAATTTCTACCTCCTTAAAAAAAGCCTAAAGAATTCTGATTGGGATTACAATGAATCTTTAGGTCAATTTGGGAAGACCTGCCATCTTAAAAATATTTAGTTTCCCAATCAATGAATACCCTATATCCTTCCATTAATTCAGGGTTTTTTTGTTTTTGTTTTTTTTTTTTTGACTGAAGGACTCTACAGTTAAGAAAGTAGTCATCTCACATAGGGAGTTTAGGAAGACCATGGTAACTACAGCTTACAGCTGCGGGATCAAATAGCTGTGAAAAAAATACTTTCTTAAAAATTATTTAGGGATTATTTATTTATTTTTAAAGATTTTATTTACTTGAGAGAGAGGGAGCAAGAGAGAGCGAAAGCAAGCATGAGCTGGGGGGAGGGGCAGAAGGAGAAGGAGAAGCAGGCTCTCCACTGAGCAGGGAGCCCGATGCAGAACTCGATCCCAGGACCCCGGGATCATGACCAGAAACGAAGGCAGACGCTTAACCGACTAAACCACCCAGGTGCCCCAGGGATTATTTATTTTTTATTGAGATATAACTGACATATAACACTGTGTAAGTTTAAGGTGTACAATGTGTTGATTTGATACATTTACATAACACAATATGATTACCACCAAAGGGGGTCTGCTTCTCCCTCTCCCACCTCCATCACATCACATAATTATTCCATTTTGTAGTGAGAAACATCTTTGTACATATTATGCTTTTCTTTTTCGTACTGGGACTATAAGGTCCTCATGGGGAACAACTAATTTTAAGTCATCAGTAAGATGTTACTCACCATGTTTCACACAAGGAAAACACTGGTAAGATAAAAGTACGAACATTTAAAAGTGCCAATTTTATTTGTTGCCACTGTAATTTTCAACTAAAATTAGTGAAAAAGTTTCCTACAATCTTTAAAGTTTAGAGAAACTATGGCCAAAAAACTCTTTTCCCATGTACTATTATTTTAAATGTAGAGCACAGGGACATTCATTGCAAATAATGCTCTCAGGAGTTATAAGATGAAATAAGATTAAAACAAAAAACCAACATTAGAATGACACTAATGTAAAGCCTTACTACTAAACAATATTAAAAGTATTTCAGAACTTTAAGTGGAAATAAACCTGAATAAGAGATGTACTGCATGAACTCATAATTCACATTAAGTCATAAAAAAGAGAAAAAGTATTTCTCTGAGTTCTGCACACATATTTCAACTGTGAAGTATTTAAAGTAATTTGGACAATATTTAACAGTGACCCATCCTCCAAATAAATCAGTGGGTTTCCTTTCAATTACTAATCAGATGAACTTCCTTCAGATTATTCTTTCAAGTTTACCTTCCAACAAAAACTATTTCTTACAATAATAATGATGATGATGATGATGACAATAATGATTTCCAACAAAGCTTATTATCCATATTTTAAAAACCAAAAGAAACATCTTAGGATTTTCAAAATTTTGTAATTTAAGAAACCAGTAACTTAAATTTGGACAAACGTGTAAGATAAGCAGTTACTGCATAAACACCTATCCACAGTCTTCATTATTAATACAAAAAGCTTTAAATTAGTCTTTTTACCTTTTATTTCCAATAAGCATAATGACCATGTTGGAATTGGAATGCTGGCGGGCATCCTCTAACCAGGTTGTCAAGTGGTTGAATGTATCTCTCCTAAATACAAAAGAAAATTTGATCACTATTCTCAAAGTGTTTCCCCTAGTAGTGTACAATGAACAGTATACATTCCATTAAAGGTAACTATTTTTAGCCGTATACACTTATGTAATGAGAAACAGATCTCAAGTACAGTATCTGGAAATTAAATGTAACCTCGCTTTGGAAAATTCCAGTGTATAAACAATATTACCAAATTGATTAACTTGGGGGTGCTTATTTATATAAGAAAACAATTTCGTTGCAGATCTCTGTAGTAAATTTAAATTTATTTAAAGACACACAAGTTTTAAAGTCAGATAGCCAGGGAATAAAGGCAAAACCATACTTTTATAACTGGCAGTCATGTTTATTTAAAGAAAGTCTCTGCACTGACCAAATGAACAGATACATTTCCAAGTTCTCACCTTGTAATATCATACACTAGTAAAGCCCCTGCTGCACCTCTGTAATATGACCTCGTGATGGAACGAAAGGACTCTTGCCCTGCCTGTGAGGAAAGAAAAGGTTGAGAGTTTTCTTTAATAAAAACTGTCGTCTACATTTTCTTTTTATTCATATATAGAATATGGGCAGGTAGGGAATGAGCGTGTAAAGGAAAAGAAAACTTCACCAGTCTCTGGAAAGAGTCACAAAATACCACTATTGCTCAAAGTCAACCAGACGCACATGCACCCCCCACCCCCCCAACAAGACCTCTAAACCTTTTTTGGCAATCCCTGACAACCCAATTTACTGAATGGCTTCACAATACATGAATCATTATTAGGACACAGAATGGACTCCTAGCAACTAAGCTCTGAAGACAAATTTGAAAGGAAGCAAATAACCCAGAGCCTCACATTTGAATTCAATAACCCACTCCCTGGGGCAGCTGTTGACACTAGAATAAATAAAGTCCATTGTAAATAAATGATGAATGACATCTTTACGCCCACCATCTGCTGGTGTAAAGGTTGTTGGAAGGCCAAGGATGCAGATTTTATCAGTTATATCATAAACTGCAGTGAGCTTTCAACAGTCATCAGATGGAATTCTTTGAGCAATCATTTTATTATGAAAAACAGAAAATGGTTCTGAATTTAATTTATGTATTTCTTTCTCCACACGTAATCAATTTCCTCTGTATGTGATATATAATGCTTGTCAAAAGGCAACAGGATGTAGAAGTCATCTTTATATCCACTTGTGAAAACAGACTTCCGAGATCATGCAAAATTAGTTAATTTCTCTCTTTTACTGGTGGCACTAATGTTCTGGTTTTTAAGAAGGCTGGTGAGGAATATCCATACTGCCTCTGAGTTTAAAATTGAGACGGCTCTTATCAAAAATACTTTTGCGTTTTTAATCACTTTTCTACTTTTGAGAAAAAAATATGTAAATTAAGTAAACACAAAGCCAGTTTTCACAATTTTTGCATTCAAATCCACTAACCCGGAAAATATTCATGTTTGGATGCTGAGTTTTGATCTTTCAGTGTAACTACTAAGCCCTTCCACCCCTCAGAATTCACACAGACAGTTCAAGTTCTGCCTTGTTCTAACACTCCACACTGTAATTCCTTGTTCTTCTTGGCCCTCGCAACATACCCCCTCCCTCCCATGCTCCCCCCACCCAGTGCCTAGCACTGGGGGAGGCACACAGCAGGCATGCACAGAAAGCCTTTCCAATGAAAGAATGAATCCTAATGTCTTAATCAAGTGCACAAAATGGTCATTACTCCATCCCACCTAAATAAGTGGACATCAGTAAAAACTAACATGCTAAGATACAGTAAAAATAACTTCTCTTAAGTGGAAACTAAAGATTAGGCCCTCTCTTGGTAACTTGCAAGCAATTCTGGCACTTCGAATAATGTCTTATACTAAACTGAAAACTGAGAAAGCCATCACACAAAATAACTGTACAAATAACCAACTCATTTCATAGTTTGAGGTTAAAACATTAGATGATACTAGTTGGAAGCACGAAATTTCATTAAAATTATTTTTGTATAATTTATTGAGATGTAATCTTTCCAAAAAAGTTCTTTTAATGAATCCAAGTTCAAAATATAAGCATTATGGGAATTTCTTTTTTTAACTGCTTAGCACGGGAAAACTAAGGACTACATTTTTAGGAGATTTATCTCACTGGGAATTACATATGCCAACTAAAGAGTCTTGGTAATACAAAAAAGGTAATTTTTTCTTTAGTTAGTGATCAGGTTTGAAGCTCTAAATATTGAGAAAAGGCAAAAGTCCTTTAAAACAATCTTGCAGGGGCGCCTGGGTGGCTCAGATGGTTAAGCGTCTGCCTTCGGCTCAGGTCATGATTCCGGGGTCCTGGGATCAAGCCCCACATCGGGCTCCCTGCTCAGCATGGAGTCTGCTTCTCCCTTGCCCTCTGCTGTTCCCCCTGCTTGTGCTCTCTGTCAAAAATAAATAAAATCTTTAAAAATAAAATAAAATAAAATAAAACAATCTTGCAGGGACATTCTGTGAGATGAGTTAAAATGAATACACTGTCAAGAGGAACACTACTATAAGATTTAAAACTTGTGTTTATAGCTCAGATAAAAAAAGTAGTAGAAGGGAAAACATTTTTATTATTTCTTTTTAATATTTTATTTATTTGTCAGAGAGAGAGGGAGCGCGCACAAGCAGGGGGAGCAGCAAGCAGAGGGAGAAGCGGGCTCTCCGCTGAGCAAGGAGCCCAATGCGGAACTCGATCCCAGGACCCTGGGATCACGACCTGAGCTGAAGGCAGATGCTTAACCGACTGAGCCACCCAGGTGTCCCGGGAAAACAGATTTTTAAAAAGGAGAACAGCACATGTCTATACACCATTCTCATTCTTCCTGTATTGTTTTACCAAGAACATGTTATAATATGAAAATACTGCATATAATGGATCACTTTATACTGAATCCAATCTGGTTTTGCCTACCATTACAAATTAAGCAAAAACTCGAGCAAACAAAAATCAAACATTCCAAGTAAGGTCTATGAACATAACTGTGCATCTTAAAATCTATGTTTACTTTAAAATAAGCAAAGATCAGTATTCAGAATAGTTTCTGAATTCTTGAGGCCTGCCTGGTAAGGAAGACACCCCACACATTGGCCTAGTCTCTCTGTTAATGGTATTGATAGCCTTGAAACAAATCTTGCCCAGTTAAGTCAACCTAACATGGGACTCGAACTCATGGCCCCAAGATCAAGAGTAGCATGCTCTACTGACTAAGCCAGCCAGGCACCCCAGCCCATACCTTTAAAAGTGATTTCCAACTGCCAGATAAAGATCCCCCAACTTCACTTCCCCATTTGCCTGAGTCTTTCTGTTGCCAACAGTTATTTGTGGTAGCCTGGCTGGAAATTTAACTCCTCCTCTTCTCCTGTTACCTCCGTAACATATAACTTTACACAACAGTAAGCTACTGCTCAAATATTTCTAAATACCCTAGCTTTAAGTCTTAAGCTCTTGGGAATCTGCTATTTGTTTCTCTAGAACTTTATCTTCTTCTTCAATAAAAGTCTTGTTCATAAAGCCAGTCTGTTTTCCTGATATCCTGCTCATATTCTGAATATTCCTGCTTTTGGGCTTGTGTAACTCTGCCTGAAAAACTATTTTCCTCCACCTACCCAATTTCCCTTCTCCTTGAGGACCTGTTCAAACTCCCTGATTCTCTCACAAAGCTAGGAAGCTTGTCTACTACAGCCCGTAGTTACCCATTTCTTCTCACATACCTAAGAGCACTTCCATGTGATCATTTGGTTCTAGTACTGTTGATTATATAAAAGGTAACACACTGCTCAAATGCTGGTCTTCTTTCCTCTTTAGTTCTCTCTGAGGGGAGCCTAACTCAGAATACTGAAGTATATACAGTAGGCACTCACATTATGTTTTCTTGACCGATCCCAAAGGGCCAATAAAGTTAGAAAATCGAGGTTTGTGAGAATCAGTATTACATAATACCTCTACTTTCATTGTTAATGATTTATCTAACAATTCCAGCTACAAAGAACCCAGCCAAGAACCAAAAAAAAGAAAAGGATTTCTAAGTAGCCAAACAAGTTGTCCAGTGCCCAAGAATAAAATCTCGGGTACTTTTTACTAAAGATTCAACTTAAAAATCTAGACCTGTAATCAAGGAACTGCTATCATTCAGGAAAAAAGATTTTGAAATGAACACACATGAACAAGACTTCTGTTTTGGATGACAATAACATTAGTAAAAGTCAAAGTGAGTTTTAGGCTGCCTGGGTCCACAGCAAGATAAAAAGTCAACCTGGACTATTTAAGTCTAGGCTTTCTAAGGGAGTCTCCTGCAGAAACAAAAATGTATCATCCTGAGAAGAGAAACAGGATTGTAAATATCTAGAAAGAACAGCGATGTTAAATTCTTTAAAAAATTAAGCATATTTACTTTGAAAAAGAGAGGATTTCAGATTCTTTTAACACTGCCGTATAAGAAACTGGAGACTACAGGTGGGAAGTAAACATTAGTGTAGAATGAAATGTCTTAAGATAGTTTCCCGTCCCTGTAGTTGTTCAAGAGAAGGCTGATGAATAGCTGCCGCAGGAGGCGAAAGCCTCTCCACTCCTGGGCTTGTGGGGCTGGGAGTGGGGAGGAGTGGCAAAGGTGGAACTGGGTCCTGGTGCTTGGTCCCAAGGCCCTTTCCCTGGTCGCACTGAATTCTGGTCAGCCATCCTTGGCACCTCACTGATATAAAAAAACACTCATTGTTTGGGGGTAAGAAGTTGGGTATAAATGGATACATTTTACAAAGGACCAAAAAAATGCCTGTGATTTGCTGAGAAGGTACTTTCAGCATACAGGTTGCACACAAGTATTTTTATACAGTTCCAATGTCCCATTTGAGGGGGAAAATATTGGTAAATCTAAAATCTTTTGAGGGAAGTTGAGCAGAAACATGGACTTAAAACATCCATACTACAAATCTGGGGGGAGAGAATAAAATTTATTTGGATATACTAGGAAGGCAACTGAAAATCTGACAAAAAACAAAAAGAGGAGTAAGAATAAAAAAAGGCGGGTAAAGGCTGGATGAGGGTCTAAGAGTGAGAATGGACTTCTTAGGCCCTCGTTCCATCAGTCAAAGAGTAAGAACTGGGTGCAACTTGTTTTCTTCTTTGACTCACCCTGACAGAGACTAAGAATATCACACATTTGACTTTTGACCAAAGAAAAAAAGTTACACAGGGCCAAAGGAAAGTGCTTTATGGGAGGCACTGATAAACTGTTACCACTGCCTGCAGCAAGGCCTCTGGGGAGGATCTGCTGGCAACTATACTTACTATTTTCAAAGCAAAGCAAAGATGCTGGATGGTGGATGTGGCAATTTTGCAAGGAAAACTTTTTACTTTTTGTGAATGGAAATGGATATACAGTGGATGACAAACATCCCAAGATACTGGGACTTAGTCACTGGGGGAAAAAATCATTTCTTTAAGGCTGATGAAACAATAATATTTGGCAAATTTTTGTCGGAAGGATCCTAGGATGGTTTTGTAAATGTCCTGGGCCAGAAAAAGACATGATCCTTGCTACTAAAAATGTAGTTACCTATCCAAATGTATAGACATTTGATGATATGGGAAACCGTGTTCCATTCAGATATAAAACTAAGTGTGGAACCAACCTTAATGTGTCAGATAATTGTCTATTAAAGAGTTTTGGAAGTTAGGTGAAAGTAAGAAGAAAACCAAGGACAATAAGAGGCAAACCTCTAAGGCAGAGACTCAAGAAGCAACTTTCAAGAGTAAGTAAACAGAGTTGTTTGAACATTCTTTAAAATCTGAAACAGGCTATTGTGTTCCTAGCACCCTCCATGTGAAAGCCCCAGACTTCTTTTTTGGGAGTCATGATGTCTTCAAAGGTACTAGTCTCTTTTAGATACAGAGGAGAAAAGACTTCCTCTGCCTTTACAGAGGAAGTGTGAACAAGGTTTTTTTTTCTTCTCTATTTCCCTTTCATACTGGTCCGAAATAAGTAATTACTACAGATTTCTTCTGAAAGATCACTACAGTATAAAATAATCAACTCATAAAAAAGGCAGGACTAGTTAATCTATAAAAGAAACAACTGGGGGAATGAATGACTTGTTCAAGTTTCAAAAATTGGAGGGCAGGGGATTAAGAGAACACCTTAAGGATAGAAGAATGAATACACTAGAATAAACTACAATGAAGTGGTTTGTGCCTCTAATGTCACATACTTTTCATTACAATATCAATCTTCCCTCTGGAACTATGTACTTTAGTAATGATGTATCTTTTTTTTTAAAAAGATTTTTATTTATTTATTTGACAGAGAGAGACACAGTGAGAGAAGGAACATAAGCAGGGGGGTGGGAGGAGGGAGAAGCAGGCTCCCTGCTGAGTAAGGAGCCCGATGCAGGACTCTGCAGGACTCGACCCAGGACCCTGGGATCATGACCTGAGCCGAAGGCAGACACTCAACGACTGAGCCACCCAGGCGCCCCAGTAATGATGTCTCTTGAACATATCCAATGATCCTACCAGCTGCTTAGAATGAGATGCTTTTACTCATTCATTCAATAAAATCTACCAAACATTTTATCAGTCAACAATCTATGAATGTAAGACAAAGCTGAGTACACGCTTATTCTGAGGAGGGTAAACAAACAACTGTAGTAACAGCAAGGTCAGAGCTCCAACAAAAATATGCATAAAATACTATGGGGAGACTCAGCTAACCCATGGGTGTCAGAAAGGCTCCACAACAGTTGACATCTGAGCTAGTCTTAAATGGAAAAAGGGAGTAAAATACTTTGAGCAAAGCAGTATTCATGCACAGTACAAGGTATGAAAACCGTGTTTATTATAGAATAGCAAGTAGTCTGGTTCACACTACACTGTGCTGGCTGGTTTATTAGGTAAAAAAGCAACCTAGCTTATGCCAAACAATCAGTTCTGAAAAAGAAGAGTAAACTCTTTTAATATAGAAGTAGAAAATACTTCCTTTTGGCTGGAGAGCATTAATTTTAAATCTCTAGGAAGGAATGGACTTTGCATATTTCATTTTTCTCTTTTCCATGCAGTTCTGAAATCATGTTGCCTGAGAGAATATAAATCAAAAAGGTTATGAGACACTACAGGCTCAGGGTCAGGGGGGACCCTAAGACACCATAAAAGCATAAATTTCCACTTAAAAAGAAGAGGTAAGAAACCACAAGAACCTAGAGTCCAATGTATAACTCTGGCACAGAGCAAGATAGAGATGTAGGGTTTTCCATTTCAGGGACGATTATGTGATACGTAGAAAGTGTAAGGAAACCTCAATCACACGACAGCCTGCAGCAACTTTCTTGGTCTTCTTGAGAATCAAGTCTGTGAGACTGAATATTCTCCAAGGTTGCTTCCTTCAGTAATTATTATAGGTGACAGCTAAGAAACCAAGACTGAGTGACAAGAGAAAACAAAACAAACAAACCAAAAAAACAGGGGTATATAATGATAAAATTCCCCATATTTTTAAAAATTTATTTATTTTTTAGATTTTATTTATTTCTTTGACAGAGAGAGAGAGAGAGAGATCACAAGGGGTGGGGGCAGAGGGAGAGGGAGAAGCAGGCTCCTGGCCGAGCAGGGAGACTGATGTGGGGCTCGATCCCAGGACTTTGGGATCATGACCTGAGCCGAAGGCACCCAGGCGCCCCAAAATTCCCATATTTTATATTTCACTTACTAGTTTAGAGAATATGCTCTTTGTCCTAACAGGTGACCCTTTTTGATTTTTCTCAACTGGGGATCCGTGAAGAATTAAGTCTTAATTGCCCTACAGCAGTGGTTCTTAAAGTGTGATCCCAGGACCCCTCGGAGTCCCCAACTCTTTAAGGGTCCACGAGGTCCTCTGTTTCCCAACTACCTATTTGTGTGAGGGTGTATTTTCTTCTGCACTCCAACTAAACACACCTAAGACTCAAGGAAGAAGCAGACATGAGAATCCAAGCTGTTTTCTATTAGGTAGACAGTGAAGAGATTTTTCAAAATGTAACAAAACAACACTTCTCACTAGAAAAATAAAGTTTTGTTTTCGAAAAACAGTCAATTTTTTGTTTTGGAAAAACAGTCAATTCCCATAAAAACTGCTTTGCTTATCCTAACATATGAGTTTATTACGCTTATTTTTTAAAAGATTTTATTTATTTGAGAGAGAGAGAACGAGCATGAGTGTGCACGGCAAGGGGGGGAGGGGCAGAGTGAGAGGGGGGCAGCAGATTCCCCGCTGAGCAGGGAGCCCGACGAGGGACTCGATGCCAGAACCCTGGGGTCATGATCGGAGCTGAAGGCAGATGCTTAACTGACTGAGCCACCCAGACGCTTCATTATGGTTATTTTTAAATGTCTGCACTGGGCAGGGAGGCTGCTTGAGATTCTCTCTCCCTCCTCCTCTAGCCTTTCTCCCTATCCCTCTCTAAAAAAAAAAGTTTCTCAATTTTGATTTCTACTATGGTAAATACCGATAGCTATAAGGCACATAAGCAAAGGCCCTTTGGGGTCCTCAATTTTGAAAAGCATAAAGAAAGGGATTCTGAGAACAAAAAGTTTGAGAACCACTACCTTAAGGCATCCATTGTATGTAATAAAGTAACTTCTCTTTTATGCATTTAAGTTGGGAGAATAGAGAAAACAGTCACTCAAATCCTGTTCTGTGGTTCAGATGACAAACTGTTATCAGAAGCCATAGTGCATGGGAGCACCTGGGTGGCTCAGTTAAGCGGCTGCCTTTGGCTCAGGTTCTGATCCTGGGATCCCAGACTGAGCCCCGCATCAGGCTCCCTGCTCAGCAGGGAGCCTGCCTCTCCCTCTCCTACTGCCCCGTGGCTTGTGCTCTCTCTATCCAAAAAAAAAAAAAAAAAAAAAGCCATACAGCATGGCATGGAATGGAACAGGCACTCAGTGACTGTGAGAGAAGCAAGGTGGCTTCAAGCGGTTGGGACTAAATCAAACTTTTTTTATTTTTAATTTTTTAAAAAAAATTTTCTTTGACACAGAGAGAGAGAGAGAGAGAGAGAGAGAGAGAGAGAGAGAGAGAGAGAGTGTGTGTGAGCACACGTGTGCACAGGCAGGGGGAGCAGTAGGCAGGCAGCAGGCAGAGGGAGAGAAGAAGCAGGCTCCTGACTGAGCTGAGAGCCCGATGTGGGACTCAATCCCAGGATCCCGGGATCATGACCTAAGCCGAAGGCAGACACTTAACCAACTGAGCCACCCAGGCGCCTCTCAAACTTTTATTTTTAAATCAAACGTTTAATATTAACAAACTGTCAGATCAAGCGACTCTACAGGGTTTACATTCGTTATTTTATCTCATACGTGTACTTTAAATATGCTGCTGCTTTATTTTCTTAAAAACATAGTTTCTAGAGCATTTCCACTTAGAGCACGTAGCCTGGGCATTTGTTCAGATATGTTCACTACCACCCAACATCTGCGGTACACCTGTTGAAAAACGCTGCATAAGAAAACCTTATCTTTTCTGGCACCACATTTCATCTTATGACTGTAGGGGTGTTGGTATCCAACAAACCATAACAGGCATAAAATGACATTAAAACAAAACATATACTGTACTTTCACAAAACAACTTTATTGAGGGCATACAATGTATTTACTATACTTACCGTATCCCATATCTGAAGTTTTATCTGTTTCCCATCAATAGTTATCATTCGAGCACCAAACTCTACACCTGAACAGACAAAAAATGATTTGTTACACAAACTAGAGGGACTATATTTCACATTTAAGGATTTTTAAAAAAGAATGTCTATTCCCAGGACATACTATGCCAGGTGATACATAGATGAACTTTAACAATATATCGCTCCTACCCTTAGAAAACATAATCTAAGGCAGAGGTGCTAAAAAGCGTAAGGTAAAGACACAATTATATTCAAGTCTAGTACAGTTAGAAAACAAACTGTGGTCTTCCTGTTTCACAGGCTCAATAATATAAAAACAACTAGAAATGAGATTCAAGAACCATAATTATTAGTGACAAACACTAAAATTTCTTAAAAACTATTAATGTGGTATAAAAATCACTGAAAGGGATAAATGCACTTCAATACCAGTTTTGGTTCCCAGTGTGGGTTATCAACCAGAAAAGAAATCTCCAAATCTACCCAGTGGAGATAACCACTGTTTAAACATACTTCCAAACATTGCTCCATAGGTAGCATATTCTGTGTATACACACAGAAGTGTACATTTATATAAATGGGAGCATATAAATGCTGTTCTGCAACTTGCTTTTCAGTCAATAACATAAACATTATTCCATATCACAAATCTCATTACACATCAATAAATATATAAAACTATGCCATTATCTTTGATGGCTGCATAATAAGCCAACTTTACTGAGTTGGTACTCTATTGCTACAAATTCAGGTCATTCCCAAATTTTCACTACGTAGTTAAAATGGAAATGAACTTTCTGCATACTTTTTTCAGCCAATGATTATGATTTTAGGCAAATTACAAGAAACAATTGTAGGTCAAAGGGAGTACATACTTTACACTTATAAGTTAACTACTTAGGCTTTTTTCCTTCATTTATCATCTTTTTTTGAAAGCACTCAGGCAATCATCAAAACAGGAGGAGGCGAAGAGGATAATTTCAGAACAGCACACAGCTGTGAAGGAGATTCTGAAAGAAGTCTATCACTTATATTACACCAAGTCATTACTGCTTCAAGTGTGCTCTATCAGTATTTAGATCAGAGTCAGGGTGAAGGGAAGACACACATGGTCCTCAGAAACCAGATGTCATCCTGGCAGAAAAACAGCTTCTAGTTGCCCAGGGAAGGGCATACTGCCCAGTGTCAGAATTCCATTTCAGCAACTCCTGTAATTCCCCCAACCATGATCAGGAGGATGGGACAGGCAGGGAATTTGTCCTTTCATGATATGTAACTTGAAGGTTTTAGTCTACATTTTAATACTGATTCCATCCTAGGGACATAGTCAATACCAAAAAACGAATGGTATGTTTCTCAGCCTCAGAAATAAAGAAAAAGTAGAGAGGCCCAGGAGTCATGATGTACTAGAATGAAAAATGCAAAATTCCAAAATTATGCAATATAAAACCATTTTTTATATCTACCTAACTATATATTCATTACAAATACATGTAAATATACACATACATATATTCACATGTATTCTGTGCCGCAGGGTGGGAGACACACAAAACAACCACCCATCAGCTTACCATTAATGACATGAAAATGAGAGTAGCTGAGGGGAGAAACCACTGGCTAAATATTATACAAATGTTCTTTGAGGTGTCAGTATTTAAAAGGAATGTACTAATATACAAAATTCTACATAGCTAGACATTTAACTAAGTGGGAGCCTTTTCATGACTCTATTGTTTCTGGCCACAAACGAGAGAGAAATCCTGTTTTTCCTTTCATTGTCATAGGCGAGCTTTTAACCATAATCCGAAAATGCATTGTTCACCGGGATTAAGGATTTCTTCAACCCAATGCACAATGTCAAATTTGACAAACAACAACAACAACAACAAAAAACAACTAAAAACTAGAAATAGACCCTTGGACTGATACCAAGGTTGGACAGGCAATGCAAGCAAGGGCAAGCAGATGCTCCTTCTCGGGAACTGACATCTTGAGCACAGGGATGCAGATATGACAAGTGACCGGCATGCATTCTGTCCTAGCAGATGAAAGGCACAGAAAAGCTCCTGCTTCCTGGCCCCTCACATGCTTCATTCCTGCCCACTCCCAAGTCCAAGGCTTCTCTCTTCTGTAGGTTCTATATAAAACTCCAGGTATTCTAATATATATCCCCTTTTGCTTAGCTTAGCCACAATTGCATTTTGGGACATTTATCTCTTTATTCAAAGTAATAAAGGTTGTTTGAAACAAAACAAAAACCGAATCTGATTTCAACTTCAGAACCGTAACTCTTTCTCATTTACCTACTTTAACTGGGCTCAATGCGGGTTTTACCTTTGTAGTCTATGTGCCAAAAGAAAATACTGAAACCTAAATGTCCTGTAAGACTTGGTAACACACAAAAAACTGAAAATCTTATTTCTCTTCTGCATTATTAAAATTTTTTAATCTTTTTCCTTAAGTATATACATATGCTTGAGAATCCCATTTTCCCTATCTTTTTCTCAAGGGATAAACCATCATCCTCTATGCCCTTGAGGCTCTCTTCCCAGATACATTTTCAATTAACAGCCAATTTGGCTGCCAGAGAAATTGTCTGTGGAGCCAAATGCAAGAAGGCCTCATTTACCTGACATTGTTAGGGAGCGATTCTGATTTTTTCAGATATGTTATTCACTTGCAACCTTCCAGAACAAAATACTCTGAATGTAAATACATATATTTTTTTACCTCTCTCTAGATTATCATCCTTACATGGTAAGAATTTGAAACCTTGCAGAGTAACCATTTATTGAGCATTCAATGATCGATACCTACTAACTGTGGGACCTTGGGCAAATTGTTAAATCTCTTCTGTGTCACAGTTTTCTTATCTGTAAAATGGTATTAATGATACCCATCTCCGAAGATTTTTTTCAAGATTAAAATGGTTATTACACACAAAAACACAACAGTGTTTGGCATACAGTAAACACTCAATATGTGTAAGCTATTATTATTATTCCATACTGTACACCAAAATTTCTAAACCACCACTCACATAAACTAATGATGACAGCCTGTTTGAGAAAGAGCCACCTATTGGAGCCAGATGATTGTGGGGCTGCCAAAGCAGAGAGCAGAGGTAGACCAGCAAGAGAACATACGGACTTGTTCCAGGACCTAGACGTTACAGGGGTTCAAAACAGGGACTTGTGGGAAGAAGGCTTTATTCCCCTAATTCTGGAAACAAGAGGAAAATGAGATATTAAAGAGTAATTCCCCTAATTTTCTATGAAAAATGAACAGCACATGCCATACTTAAAGGTAATCCACTAGAGGAATTCAAATTACAGAGAAAATGATTATAATGCCCTCAACTTATAAATTAT